>NC_140592.1:21339107-21939107 GCF_964204655.1 Triturus cristatus | reverse complement strand
GGCCGTATTTACAAGGAGAGGAAAAGCCACGCACGGTGGCTTTTCCTCTCCTTGTAAATATGGAGGAGCCCCCTGCGCCACCAGTACCTCACGAAAAGTGACGTACTGGTGGCGCAGGGGCTTGTAAATCAGCCCCTTGGTGTGGTTCTTTTCACTTAATCTATACAATAAGATTGCATTCTGGTGAAACAAGCTGCTTTACGTTCCTTCTGGACTAAGCCTGCTCTCCACAGCTACCACTTAGGGATCTTTCTAAGGTTGTCTAAGACCTCTTAAATCACCATAAGGGTTGTCTGGACTGGTGCAAGGTGCCCACTTACATAAGTGGACATCATATACCAGGCCAGCTTCTCACAGGGTGCCTGCGAGGAAGAGAGAGGCGGGTCACAGGTTTCTGGTCGGTTGGTTGAAAGCCCTGTGCTTGTTGATGTATGAGGGTCCTTCGTAATGCAGGAGTTTGTATGCGTGGGTCAACATCTTGAACCGGCATCTCTTCTGGATCGGGAGCCGGTGCCGCTTCTTGAGTTGGGGTGTGACGAAGGTCCGTCTGGGGAGGCCGAGGATGAGTCTAGCTGCTGAGTTTTGTGCTGTCTGTAGTCTCTTCAGGAGGCGAAGAACAACAGGAGTTTCCTTCTGTCGCTCCGGCTGCTCCCATTCATTTGCGGTTTATTTTTGCTACAAACGGCACGCAGTTAACCAATGTGGTGTGATAGCGTAATTTGCTTAACAAGAGTAGCACTAAATTACCAAAATTACACTATTTACTTCAGCGTAATGCAAATTTCACCTGGACCTACCGTAAACATAGAGAGATAGATGGTGTTCTGTGTTTCTGCCGAACTTTAAATGCCTTCCTCGACTTCCATGTTGTGTGTGACAGTAGGGACCTTGTTTCCCAAGAATCACTACTAGTGGTGGTAAATTAACTCTCTGCCACCAATGGTGCTGCTGGTATTTGCTGCTGTTGGGGGTACAGAATTATCACTGACTGTAAGTAATGTCAGTGGTAATTAGTGTTAAAAATACAGCTTGCTAAACACATAGGGGCAGATTAACAAGCCCCTTGAGACAACATTACGCCGCTGTTGCGTCACTTCTGTAACTCAGCGGCATCATGAACAATGCGCCACATTGCCACATATTTACAATGTGACACATCTAGGGAGATGGCTCACATTGTAAAGCCCTGAGCTACATTATACCTGCGTCAGGTATAATGTATGCAGGGTGGGCGTTCCGACGTGAGAAAGCCTCGTAAAAGTGACGCAGTGAAATCTTCAAGATTTCACTGAGTCACTTTTACAACGCCACTGCGTCAAAATCTTATGCCTGTTGAAGCAGGCATAATGAGTGACGCAGCATGATAGAACAAGCATTGGCATAGCCAATAGGTTGGGACCTTATAAGTGTTTAGCCATGCAACAGTTGCATAACTAAATACTTATAAGGTCCCAAAAGCGAGACCTATTGCCTATGCACAGCGGCCGTGTGGCCACGAAAGTGAAAGTAATCGCGGTAAAGTGCGGCGCGCGCGCCCGCGCACATGCACTGTAGCTCTAGGCTGGCCTGGTAGCACTCTTTGAAGCCCTCTCAATAAGTCTCGCCAGATCAGCGCATGCACTGGGTCAGGCGAGACCTAAAGAGGCATTCCTGACCATTGCTGGAGTTGCGTCGTCCTTGCGACACGACTCTAGCGATGCGCTGCCTTTACACCGAAAGATGCGTCATGAATCTGTCTATTCTTGCTCCACGGTGCGCCGCATCGTAAATGCGACGCATCCATGGTGGTGCAAGGGTTTTTTAACGTGACGCAAATGAACTGACGCATCTCTTCTAATACGCAGCGATGCACCAGTTCTTGTAAATAAGCCCCTTAGTATCAGAGGTGAAAACGCGGATCTTTAAGGCGTACTTGGAGCAGGCTCTCCCGGGGGCTGGTACAGCGCGGAGGGGGAGGGGGGGGATGGGAGGGGGCAGGGCGGAGGGAGACTGGATCAGGAGTATTAGGGAAAAGTCCCAGCGCCTAAGCCGGTGTTTGCTCTTTAATTACGGCGCGAGCGCAATAGCCTCGAACTAGCAACTCCCGGGTATTTTATGTGGCTGCAATGTCCGCGCCCATCATTAAAACGGGATTATGGCCTGGATGTCTCTCGTCTGCCCATGGTGGGGTGGAGGCGGGGGGGGGGCCTTTAAGATGCGTCCGTGACTGCTTGATGGCCGTCACTCCCCAGGAGTTCGCCCACAAAGGGGACTGCTTAGGAACCGGTTCCAGGGCTTATCTACGGTAATGGAGTGGGATCTGGAGCCGGTTCAGTGTGTTTGAGAAGTGACTGACCCCAGGTCAAGACCACCCCTCATGGGTCTGAGAGTGATGGGCTTGGATCTAGAACCGGTTCAGTGGGTTTGAGAAGTGACTGACCCCAGGTCAAGACCACCCCTCATGGGTCTTGGAGTGACAGGGGCTTGGATCTAGAACTGGTTCAGTGTGTTTGAGAAGTGACTGACCCCAGGTCAAGACCACCCCTCATGGGTCTGAGAGTGATGGGCTTGGATCTAGAACCGGTTCAGTGGGTTTGAGAAGTGACTGACCCCAGGTCAGGACCAACCATCATGGGTCTGAGAGTGACGGGGCTTGGATCTAGAACCGGTTCAGTGGGTTTGAGAAGTGACTGACCCCAGGTCAAGACCACCCCTCATGGGTCTTGGAGTGACAGGGGCTTGGATCTAGAACTGGTTCAGTGTGTTTGAGAAGTGACTGACCCCAGGTCAAGACCACCCCTCATGGGTCTGAGAGTGATGGGCTTGGATCTAGAACCAGTTCAGTGGATTTGAGCAAGTGACTGACCCCAGGTCAGGACCAACCCTCGTGGGTCTGAGAGTGACAGGGGCTTGGATCTAGAACCGGTTCAGTGTGTGTGAGAAGTGACTGACCCCAGATCTGGACCAACCCTCATGGGTCTGAGAGTAATGGGCTTGGATCTAGAACCGGTTCAGTGGATTTGAGAAGTGACTGACCCCAGGTCCGGACCAACCCTCATGGGCTGCGAGTGACGGGCTTTGATCTAGAACCGGTCCAGTGGGTTCGAGAAGTGACTGACCCCAGATCTGGACCAACCTGCATGGGTTTGAGAGTGATGGGCTTGGATCTAGAACCGGTTCAGTGGATTTGAGAAGTGACTGACCCCAGATCAGGACCAACCCTCATGGGCTGCGAGTGACGGGCTTTGATCTAGAACCGGTCCAGTGGGTTTGAGAAGTGACTGACCCCAGGTCAAGACCACCCCTCATGGGTCTGAGAGTGACGGGCTTGGATCTAGAACCGGTTCAGTGGGTTCAAGAAGTGACTGACCCCAGGGCAGGACCAACCCTCATGGATCTGAGAGTGACGGGGCTTGGATCTAGAACCGGTTCAGTGGGTTTGAGAAGTGACTGACCCCAGGTCTGGACCAACCCTCATGGGTCTGAGAGTGATGGGGCTTGGATCTAGAACCGGTTCAGTGGGTTCGAGAAGGGACTGACCTCAGATCAAGACCAACCCTCACGGGTCTGAGAGTGATGGGCTTGGATCTAGAACCGGTTCAGTGGGTTTGAGAAGTGACTGACTCCAGGTCTGGACCAACCCTCACGGGTCTGAGAGTGATGGGCTTGGATCTAGAACCGGTTCAGTGGGTTTGAGAAGTGACTGACTCCAGGTCAGGACCAACCCCTCAGGAGTCTGAGAGTAAAGGGGCTTGGATCTAGAACCGGTCCAGTGGGTTCGAGAAGGGACTGGCCCCAGGGCAAGACCAACCCTCACGGCTCTGAGAGTGATGGGCTTGGATCTAGAATCAGTTCAGTGGGTTCGAGAAGTGACTGACCCCAGGTCAGGACCAACCCTCATGAGTCTGAGAGTGACGGGGCTTGGATCTAGAACCGGTTCAGTGGGTTTGAGAAGTGACTGACCCCAGATTTGGACCAACCCTCATGGGTCTGAGAGTGACGGGCCTTGGATCTAGAACCAGTTCAGTGTGTTCAAAAAGTGACTGACCCCAGATCTGGACCAACCCGCATGGGTCTGAGAGTGATGGGGCTTGGATCTGGAACCAGTTCAGTGGGTTCAAGAAGTGACTGACCCCAGGGCACACCAACCCTCATGGATCTGAAAGTGACGGGGCTTGTATCTGGAACTGGTTCAGTGGGTTCAAGAAGTGACTGACCCCAAGCCTGCACCAACCCTCATGGGTCTGAGAGTGACGGGGCTTGGATCTGGAACTAGTCATTGGGTTAGATGATCTGGGACCAGTCATAGGATTAGAACACGCACTGGGCGATGATCTGGAACCAGTCTTTGGGTTAGAGAGGGCACTGGGCGATGATCTAGAACCAGTCTTCGGTTAGAGAGGGCGCTGGGTGATGATCTGGAACCAGTCATTGGGTTAGAGAGGGCACTGGGCGAGGATCTGGAACCAGTCATTGGGTTAGAGAGGGCACTGGGCGATGATCTGGAACCAGTCATTGGGTTAGAGAGGGCACTGGGCGATCATCTGGAACCAGTCATTGGGTTAGAGAGGGCACTGGACGATGATCTGGAACCAGTCATTGGGTTAGAGAGGGCACTGGGTGATGATCTGGAACCAGTCATTGGGTTAGAGAAGGCACTGTTCTAGGATCTGGAACCAGTCTTTGGGTCAGAGAGGGCACTTGGCAAGGATCTAGAACCAGTCCTTCGGTTAGAGAGGGTGCTGGGCAAAGATAGGGAACCAATCACTGGGTTAGTGAAGGCCCTGTGCCAAGGTCTGGAACCAGTCCTGCGGTTAGAGAGGGTGCTGGGCAAAGATAGGGAACCAATCACTGGGTTAGTGAAGGCCCTGTGCCAAGGTCTGGAACCAGTCCTGCGGTTAGAGAGAGCACTGGGCCAGGATCCAGAACCAGTCCTTCATAGTGGGCAGACTGGACTGGGAGACAGAACCAGCTGCCTGGCCCGGAGAAGTTACTGCGTTGGGCTCTTGAGCTGGTTCTGCAGACATAGAAGAGGCTGTGAGAGAAACAAGCACTGGCCTCTGGGTCAGAAAAGTGCCTTCTCTGAGTCATGAGTAGGCGGCTAGAGAGACAGCGACAGGTACTAGAAGTGAAACTCGCAGTGAGAATGTGAGAGAGAAAGAGAAAAAGAAAGCCTCGGACAGCGACAACGAGAGAGCATGAGAGGACAGGGGGAGACTCAGATAGGAAAGAGCCGAGAGTGTGAAAGTTTGTGAGAGAGTGTTGGAGACAGCCACAGAGAGAAAGCGCGGGCTCTGGGCACAGATACGGAGAGCCTTGTAAAAGAGAGTAGAAGAGGGAGGGCCCAAGAGAGAGCCAGGGGGAGTCAGAAAGGGAGAAAGGGAGCGGCAAAAGAACAAAGAAAGGGAGGGAGAGAGGAAAGACCAAAGAAAGGGAGAGAGAAAATAAAGAAAGGGAGAGATAAACAAAGAGGAGAATATGGCAGCAAGGGATAATTAAAGCCTCACTAACCCTTTAATCACTAGATGTAACCTAAGTCAAGCTTTCTCACAATGCGTGCCCATCTCGGAGGTCCGCTGCCACAGGACCTAATCTATAAACATGAATGAAACAAAGCACAGAGAGGCACCGAGCAAATGGCATATCATACGCCAAAAATGATAGATCTTCACAATCTTCCATAGAGACTTCTTTATTCTTCAAAAGATGAGGGATATACACAGTAACAGCCACAGCCCACGCGTTTCACCCCGATGTGCTTCCTCAGGGCTAAAATCTCAAAATGCACGGATTAGTTTCCGTTCTTCTATCCTCCAATCAACTCTTTTCTCCAAGGATATTCATCCAATTGTAAGGCACGTGAGTCGTCTCAGGGGTGAGGATAGGCACAGTCGTAGGGAGCCGAGCTCGCGCTGTGGTTCCAGGGTAGAAAAGCGCCGAACTGGAGGGTAACCGGTCCATTCCACAGGCGGGATATTGATAAAGAGAGAGCGCGCAAGAGAGTGTGTCTGAGAGAGGGGTGATAATGAGAGAGAGAGACAGAGAGAGAAATAGTGATAGCGAGGGAACGCTTCAGACAGTGTGTCTGAGAAAGGGGTGTTAGTGGGAGAAAGAGACAGAGAGAGTGATAGCGACAAGGAGAGAGTTTGAGAGACAGAGTGTCTGAGAGAGGGGTGTTGGTGAGAGAGAGAGAGAGAGAGAGAGACAGAGAGAGCGAGAGTGATAGCGAGAGAACGCTTCAGACAGTGTGTCTGAGAAAGGGGTGTTGGAGAGAGACAGAGAGAGCGAGAGTGGCAAATACAGAGCTCATGAGAGAGTGTGTCTGAGAGAGGGGTGTTAGCGAGAGAGAGACAGAGAGAGTGTTAGTGATAGTGACAAGGAGAGAGTTTGAGAGACAGTGTGTCTGAGAGAGGGGTGTTAGCGAGAGAGAGACAGAGAGAGTGTTAGTGATAGTGACAAGGAGAGAGTTTGAGAGACAGTGTGTCTGAGAGAGGGGTGTTGGTAGAGAGAGAGAGACAGAGAGAGCGAGAGTGGTAAATACAGAGCTCATGAGAGTGTGTCTGAGAGAGGGGTGATAATGAGAGAGAGAGACAGAGAGAGTGATAGCGACAAGGAGAGAGTTTGAGAGACAGTGTGTCTGAGAGAGGGGTGTTGGTGAGAGAGAGAGACAGAGAGAGCGAGAGTGATAGCGAGAGAACGCTTCAGACAGTGTGTCTGAGAAAGGGGTGTTGGAGAGAGACAGAGAGAGCGAGAGTGATAGCGAGAGAACGCTTCAGACAGTGTGTCTGAGAGAGGGGTGTTGGTGAGAGAGAGAGACAGAGAGAGCGAGAGTGGTAAATACAGAGCTCATGAGAGTGTGTCTGAGAGAGGGGTGTTGGTGAGAGAGAGAGAGCGAGAGTGATAGCGAGAGTGATAGCGAGAGAACGCTTCAGACAGTGTTTCTGAGAGAGTGGTGTTGGAGAGAGACAGAGAGAGCGAGAGTGGCAAATATAGAGCTCATGAGAGAGTGTGTCTGAGAGAGGGGTGTTAGCGAGAGAGAGACAGAGAGAGTGATAGTGATAGTGACAAGGAGAGAGTTTGAGAGACAGTGTGTCTGAGAGAGGGGTGTTAGTGAGAGAGAGAGAGACAGAGAGAGCGAGAGTGGTAAATACAGAGCTCATGAGAGAGTGTCTGAGAGAGGGGTGTTAGTGGGATCGAGAGAGAGAGAGAGACAGAGAGAGCGACAGTGATTGAGAGCGAGCGTGTGAGACAGTGTGTCTGAGAGAGGGGTGTTAGTGAGAGAGAGACAGAGAGAGACAGAGAGAGCGAGAGTGGTAAATACAGAGCTCATAAGAGAGTGTGTCTGAGAGAGGGGTGTTAGCGAGAGAGAGACAGAGAGAGTGATAGTGATAGAGATAGAGAGAGAGTGCATAAGACAGTGTGTCTGAGAGAGGGGTGTTTGTGGGTGAGAGAGAGACAGAGAGCGAGATAGTGGTAAAGAGAGAGTGTGTGAGACAATGTGTATGAGGGAGGGGTGTTAGTGAGAGAGAGAGAGAGACAGAGAGACACAGAGAGAGCGACAGTGATTGAGAGCGAGCGTGTGAGACAGTGTGTCTGAGAGAGGGGTGTTAGTGAGAGAGAGAGAGACAGAGAGAGCGACAGTGATTGAGAGCGAGCGCGTGAGACAGTGTGTCTGAGAGGGGGGTGTTAGTGAGAGAGAGAGTGATGCTTTATTGTACATGGTTATTTAAAACCTTTACAATGTAGAAAAAAAATCAGTATTAAACAAAGGTCAAATCCATATCTATTAAGACAATAAATCCTTCAGTAAAAAACATACTGAAACAGCAGCAGCAAAGTTAAAAATAAAAGAGAGAGACACAGCAAGAAAGACAGAGAGAGATGTGACGGAGAGAGCGCGTTAGACTGTATCTGAGAGAGTGTGGTAGTGAGAGAGTCAGAGAAAGCAATATTGATAAAGAGAGAGTGCATGAGACAATGTGTCTGCGAGAGGGGTGTTAGTGGGAGAGAGAGAGAGACAGAGAGAGAGAGCGACAGTGATTGAGAGCGAGCGTGAGAGACAGTGTGTCTGCGAGAGGGGTGTTAGTGGGAGAGAGAGAGAGAAAGAGAGAGCGACAGTGATTGAGAGCGAGCGTGTGAGACAATGTGTCTGCGAGAGGGGTGTTAGCGGGAGAGAGAGAGACAGAGAGAGAGAGATAGTGATAAAGAGAGATTGCGTGAGACAGTGTGTCTGCGAGAGGGGTGTTAGTGGGAGAGAGAGAGAGAGAGAGAGACAGAGAGAGCGACAGTGATTGAGAGCGAGCGTGTGAGACAATGTGTCTGCGAGAGGGGTGTTAGCGGGAGAGAGAGAGACAGAGAGAGAGAGATAGTGATAAAGAGAGATTGCGTGAGACAGTGTGTCTGCGTGAGGGGTGTTAGCGGGAGAGAGAGAGACAGAGAGAGCGACAGTGATTGAGAGCGAGCGTGTGAGACAGTGTGTCTGCGAGAGGGGTGCTAGCGGGAGAGAGAGAGACAGAGAGAGAGATAGTGATAAAGAGAGAGTGCAAGAGACAGTGTGTCTGCGAGAGGGGTGTTAGCGGGAGAGAGAGAGAGAGAGAGACAGAGAGAGCGACAGTGATTGAGAGCGAGCGTGTGAGACAGTGTGTCTGCGAGAGGGGTGTTAGCGGGAGAGAGAGAGACAGAGAGAGAGATAGTGATAAAGAGAGAGTGCATGAGACAGTGTGTCTGCGAGAGGGGTGTTAGCGGGAGAGAGAGAGACAGAGACAGAGATAGTGATAAAGAGAGATTGCAAGAGACAGTGTGTCTGCGAGAGGGGTGTTAGCGGGAGAGAGAGAGAGAGAGAGACAGAGAGAGCGACAGTGATTGAGAGCGAGCGTGTGAGACAGTGTGTCTGCGAGAGGGGTGTTAGCGGGAGAGAGAGAGACAGAGAGAGAGATAGTGATAAAGAGAGAGTGCAAGAGACAGTGTGTCTGCGAGAGGGGTGTTAGCGGGAGAGAGAGAGAGAGAGAGACAGAGAGAGCGACAGTGATTGAGAGCGAGCGTGTGAGACAGTGTGTCTGTGAGAGGGGTGTTAGCGGGAGAGAGAGAGACAGAGAGAGAGATAGTGATAAAGAGAGAGTGCATGAGACAGTGTGTCTGCGAGAGGGGTGTTAGCGGGAGAGAGAGAGACAGAGAGAGAGATAGTGATAAAGAGAGAGTGCAAGAGACAGTGTGTCTGCGAGAGGGGTGTTAGCGGGAGAGAGAGTGATAGTAATAGAGCTCGTGAGACTGTGTGTGAGATCATGTTGATAAGTAAAAGAGAGACAGAGAGCAATAGTGATAGAGAGAGAGTGCATGAGCCTGTGTCTGAGAGAGCGTGTTAGTGAGAGAGACCAAAAGAGTGATGTGCTAGAGAGAGTGCGTGAGACAGTGTGTCTGAGATAGCTTGTTAGTGAGGGAGACACAGAGAGTGAAAGTGATAAAGAGAAGACGTGGGAGGCAGTGTGTCTGAGAGAGCAGTGCTAGTGAGAGAGACAGAAGACTGAGAAAGAGAGAGTCTGAGAGACAGTGCGGGGAGCAGAGGTGGAGACAGCCTGAGCAGAGAAAGGCCATGCAGAGACAGCTCGTGCAGAGACAGTCCTAGCAGAGACAGCCCGAGCAGAGACAGTCCGTGCAGAGAGTCCGTGCAGAGGCAGTCCGTGCAGAGGCAGTCCGTGCAGAGGCAGGCCGCGCAGAGACAGCCCGAGCAGAGACAGCCCAAGCAGAGAGAGCCCGAGCAGAGAGAGCTAGAGCAGAGACAGCCTGTGCAAAGACAATCATGGGCACAGACAGCCCGTGCAAAGACAGACCGTGCAGAGATAGCTCGAGCACAGACAGCCCATGCAGAGAGACAGCCCGTGCAGAGATAGCCCGAGCACAGACAGTCCTTGCAGAGACAGCCCAGACAGCCCGTGCAGAGACATTCCAAGCACAGGCAGCCCATGCAGAGACAGTCCGTGCAGAGGCAGCCTGAACAGAGACAGCTAGAGCAGGGACAGCCCGAGTAGAAGCAGTCCGAGCAGAGACAGCCCGTGCAGAGACAGTCTGTGCAAAGAGACAGCCCGTGCAGAGCTAGCCCGAGCACAGACAGTCCTTGCAGAGACAGCTCAGACAGCCCGTGCAGAGACATTCCAAGCACAGGCAGCCCATGCAGAGACAGTCCGTGAAGAGGCAGCCTGAACAGAGACAGCTAGAGCAGGGACAGCCCGAGTAGAGACAGCCCGTGCAGAGACGAGCCAACACTTGGCACGTGTGTCACGCGACTCATATGTTCCGGCTCCAGGAACTGTGAGCCGAGAGCAGAGGCCTGTGCACGGAGAGGGCGAAAGGAGGCACACGCGGGGAGGGCGTGAGAGGACACGCGGGGAGGGCGTAAGGGGCCACACGCGGGGAGGGCGTAAGGGGGCACACGCGGGGAGGGAGTGAGGGGCACACTCGGGTAGGGCGTGAGAGGGCACACTCGGGTAGGTCGTGAGAGGGCACACGCGGGGAGGGCGTAAGGGGGCACACGCGGGGTACATGAGGGGGCACACGCGGGGAGGGCGTGAGAGGGCACGCGTAGGGCAAGTGAGGGGGCACACGCGGGGTACATATGAGGGGGCACGCTCTCGGTACACGAGGAGGCACGGGGTACCAAGGAGGTGTACACAGCATAGGGTCATATGCACGGGGTGTCCAAAGAGGAGGGAGTTATTCATAAGTCATCGCGGCACTCTGGGCGATTCCCAAAGGAAAGGACATGTCACAGAGTGTGTATGAAAACCAGAGTACACACTGGGGGGCTTTCTTTAGATTCATAGGCTGGGGGACAGGGTATATAGCCGTTAATGTGGTACACACGGGGTACAGAGGAGTTCAGCAGAAGAGAACTAGGGGTCCTGAATCCGTCTCCCTCAGAATACAGAGAAATGCTCTATAGGGGACTGTCTCCGAGATGGACAAAGCGTGGGCTACCTACCACCCTTCACATTAGCCCCTCACAGCCAACATTGTGACGTGCCACAGGGGTTCATCATGTCTCCTCCTCAATCCCACATCTACCTGCACCCCCCCCCCCCCCCGCTCACCGGACCTGATTAGATGGTTCAACCTCACCTACGACAACTGTACAACTGGTACTCAAATCATTCTAAAAATGGACCGCCCGGACATATGGACAATGAATCACCACGTAAAGCTTGACACACTAAGACAGACATCACAACCTGTGGACGAAGGCACAAACACTGCTTGTAGGTGCGGCTCTTCCAACAACATTACAAGCGGTGACAGTCCATGCAGGGACAGTCCGCGCAGAGACAGCCCGAGTACAGACAGTCCGTGCTGAGACAGCCCGTGCAGAGACAGCCCGTGCAGAGACAGCCCGTGCAGAGGAAGCCCGAACATGGACAGCTAGAGCAGAGACAGCCCGTGCAGAGACAGCCCGTGCAGAGACAGCCCGCGTAGAAGCAATCCGAACAGAGACAGCCCGAGCAGAGACAGTCTGTGCCACGAGACAGCCCGTGCAAAGAGACAGCCCGTGCACAGACAGCCCGTGCTGATAAAGCCCGTGCAGAGACAGCCCGTGCAGAGACAGCCCGTGCAGAGACAGACCGTGCAGAGGAAGCCCGAACATGGACAGCTAGAGCAGAGACAGCCTGTGGAGAGAGAGTCCGTGCAGAGACAGTCAGTGCAAAAACAGCCTGAGCAGAGGCAGTCCGTGCAGAGACGAGCCAACACGTGGCACGTGTGTCACGCGACTCATCTCGCCCTGAAATGTTGGGGGCGTTGATTCTGGGGAGAGTCGAAGTTGCACAATGTTTCTTTCGTCTCCAACGGGGCCGATCCCCTCTCCCGCCGTCACGCCCCCCCCCCCCCCCCCCACACACACACACGAACACATCACACACACTCATACGTACCTCTATGAATTAACAACCCCAAGAACCTGGGAATGGGGTGTTGGAGTGAGGGTGTGTGTGTGTTGGGGGCAGGTTTTCGGAGCCCTGTAGATACATTCATGTGCCGGGGTATGAAGCCGCTGTTTCACTGCTCAGCACGCGGCGTGGGGGGTCCGGGAGGAGAGATTCTAACGCCCCTTTCATTGGTGATTTGTTTTTAATTGAAACAAGTGCGCCTTCGTCTGCCGCGGCAGTAATTACAGGAGGGCTCCCTTTAATGACATTATGTGCCGGCTGCAGGAACTGCGAGCCGAGAGCAGAGGCCTGTGCACGGAGAGGGCGTGAGGGGGCACACGCGGCGGGGTGGGGCGTGAGGGGCACATGCGGGGAGGGTGTGAGGGACACACACGGTAAGGGCGTGAGAGGGGACACGCGGCGTACATGAGGGGGCACTCGCGGGGAGGGCGTGAGGGGGGCACACGCGGGGAGGGCGTAAGGGGGCACACGCGGGAAGGGCGTGAGAGGCAACACGCGGGGGCATACGCGGGGAGGGCGTGAGGGAGCACACGTGGGGTAAGTGAGGGGGCACACGTGGGGCAAGTGAGGGGGCACATGTGGGGAGGGCGTGAGGGGGCACACGCGGGGAGGGCGTGAGAGGGCACACGCGGGGTACATGAGGGGGCACTCGCGGGGAGGGCGTGGGGGGCACACGCAGGACGGGCGTGAGAGGGCACACGCGGGGAGGGCGTGAGGGGGCACACGTGGGGTAAGTGAGAGGGCACACGTGGGGCAAGTGAGGGGGCACACGCGGGGTACATATGAGGGGGTACGCTCTCGGTACACGAGGAGGCACGGGCGCGGGGTACCAAGGGGGTGTACACAGCATAGGGTCATATGCACGGGCTGTCCAAAGAAGATGGAGTTATTCATAAGTCATCGCGGCACTCTGGGCGATTCCCAAAGGAAAGGACATGTCACAGAGTGTGTATGAAAACCAGAGTACACACTGGGGGGCTTTCTTTAGATTTATAGGCGTGGGGACAGGGTATATAGCCGTTAATGTGGTACACACGGGGTACAGAGGAGTTCAGCAGGAGAGAACTAGGGCTCCTGAATCCGTCTCCCTCAGAATACAGAGAAAGCTCTATAGGGGACTGTCTCCGAGATGGACAAAGCGTGGGCTACCTACCACCCTTCACATTAGCCCCTCACAGCCAACATTGTGACGTGCCACAGGGGTTCATCATGTCTCCTCCTCAATTCCACATCTACCTCCCCCCCCCCTGCTCTCCCCCCACCCCCCCTCACCGGACCTGATTAGATGGTTCAACCTCACCTACGACAACTATACAACTGGTACTCAAATCATTCTAAAAATGGACCGCCCAGACATATGGACAATGAATCACCACGTAAACTTGACACACAAAGACAGACATCACAACCTGTGGACGAAGGCACACACACTGCTTGTAGGTGCGGCTCTTCCAACAACATTAAAAGCGGTGACAAACCTAGGATCACCATGGATCCGACTCACCCATACCACATCTCAACAAGTTCACAAGCTGCACCCACCGCACTCCCCTTACCTTGAATAGTAACAAAAGCTACGCGCTGTCCCCACGCTGATAGTTTCCAAGCGTGACGTAGTCAACAGCATATACCACAGCAAGCCGAGTCTCATGTTATGCAAAGTACAACTATTAGAAAACACTTTCACACGACTATCTCCAAAGCCCCCTCAGAGAACGCATGTCACCAGTTCTCCCAGGTCTCCACTTTCTGCCCATAGCCAGGGACACTGGAATTATGTGGCAGGAGAGGCTCACAGTATGCAGCAGGGTTGAGTATATTATGCGGCAAGTAAACACACATTATACGACTTAATGTAGCTCATTTTGTTTCATCATTTTAAAATGTAGTAACTCTCTGTGGGCATTGGTTGCACCTCATTAGCACTAGTCTATCATTCAAACATAGCAATAAGCAACAGGAAGCTGACCAGTCCAGCTTTTCGAAGAGCCTTCCACTGTGCAACAACAGGTGGCATTTTAATTTTAGTAACTTTAGAACCGTTTGAGCTAGAAACAATATATATTGTTTGGTTAAAATCTCCAGATTATGTAGTAGATGCCGGATTATGTGGCAAACGCGGCAAACCTGGTCACATGAAAATCACAGCGGCCGCACGATCACATAATTCCATCTGCCCTGCCTATAGGTAGAGAACTAATATTCAAGGCACCCTCCATTGTCCACAGAGCATCTCTAGGCAGTAGAAACTGTATCTACCCACTACATTCAAACAACGAAAACAACACAGGACTCTGAGCTCCTGGGCTACAACACAGACCTCAGTAACACCCGGCCCCCACTATGAGAAATCTGTCGGAGGCCCCGGCACCCACTATGAGAAATCTGTCGGAGGCCCCCACTATGAGAAATCATGTCGGAGGCCCCCACTATGAGAAATCATGTCGGAGGCCCCCACTATGAGAAATCCGTCGGAGGCCCCCACTATGAGAAATCTGTCGGAGGCCCTCACTATGAGAAATCTGTCGGAGGCCCCCACTATGAGAAATCATGTCGGAGGCCCCCACTATGAGAAATCATGTCGGAGGCCCCCACTATGAGAAATCTGCCGGAGGCCCCCACTATGAGAAATTTGTTGAAGGCTTTCACTATGAGAAATCTGTCGGAGGCCCTCACTATGAGAAATCATGTCGGAGGCCCCCATTATGAGAAATCTGTCGGAGGCCCCCACTATGAGAAATCTGTCGGAGGTGCTGCTTTCTCAGTTAAAGCTGCCATGCTCTGGAACTCGCTACCAGCCAAGAGTTGAATCTACCATCCACACAGATGGCTCCACGCAGCCAGCACACAGCGTGCTATGTCCAGGTTAGGTATGAGGGGCTGTCTTATGACTAGCCTGGGTACTTGATCAGAATGTCAATTCCTGTCTTACCCTCCTGGCCCTCATTAAAACTGATATTGTAAAACTCAGCGGTTGGGCAGTCACTTGTAGTTCAAGCGGGGTGCACAATAACTCGTTTATAATGCTTGACCCTCCGGCACTGACTTACGGCAGAACCCCTGCGGGTCATGTCTATCACCCAGCACAGCACCAGTCCATGCAAGAACTCTGACCTCCTGGTCCGAGACCTGCTCTCTCCCCCAGCAGCTCTGCTGTCTGTGCCGCTGCCCCTGTTCACCTCTGCCGGGTGGGTGTTTGAGGCCCTCCGCCACCGGCAGACTCCTGCCGGCGCCTCATCCCTGCTGGTCCAGTGGGAGAACCTCGCTCTTCTGTTGCTCCGCTGGGGTCTGTCTTGCTGCCATGTGAAGGTAGGTGTTTGAGGCCCTCCGCCACCTGCAGGCCCCTGCCGGCGCCTCATCCCTGGTGGTCCAGTGGGAGAGCCTCGCTCTTCTGTTGCTCCGCTGGGGTCTGTCTTGCTGCCATGTGAAGGTAGGTGTTTGAGGCCCTCCGCCACCGGCAGACTCCTGCCGGCGCCTCATCCCTGCTGGTCCAGTGGGAGAACCTCGCTCTTCTGTTGCTCCGCTGGGGTCTGTCTTGCTGCCATGTGAAGGTAGGTGTTCGAGGCCCTCCGCCACCGGCAGACTCCTGCCGGCGCCTCATCCCTGGTGGTCCAGTGGGAGAGCCTCGCTCTTCTGTTGCTCCGCTGGGGTCTGTCTTGCTGCCATGTGAAGGTAGGTGTTTGAGGCCCTCCGCCACCGGCAGACTCCTGCCGGCGCCTCATCCCTGCTGGTCCAGTGGGAGAGCCTCGCTCTTCTGTTGCTCCGCTGGGGTCTGTCTTGCTGCCATGTGAAGGTAGGTGTTTGAGGCCCTCCGCCACCGGCAGACTCCTGCCGGCGCCTCATCCCTGCTGGTCCAGTGGGAGAGCCTCGCTCTTCTGTTGCTCCGCTGTTGTCTGTCCTGTGTTTTGTGCCTGTTTTTTATGTTTTTGTCTGTCTTTGTTAATTGTGCCTGTAAATTGTCTTTTTCTGTATTCTGTGGCATTTTGCCTGTGTTTCACTGTTTGTACTGTCTTTTCCTGTGCCGTTGTTGTGCCCGTTTTGCCGCCCTTTTCCTGCAGCTGCTGCCCGCGGCCCTCTCCCCTGCCGGTTCCTGCTCCTGCCTCCCAGCTGCAAATCTCCCTTCCCTATATAATGGCATCCAGTGCGCGGCCGTGCAGCGGATGCGTGCAGCAGGAGTGCCACTGGCGTGCTGCTGATGTGCCAAAGGCAAGCTCATCTGCGCCCGGCCGCGACCAGCGTGAGGGACCCTGGATCCACGACCACCCAACGCTATGACTCAGCTGCCCTCCACGCACTCAACCCTGGAAGGGACTACATCTGCCAGCTGTCCATGCTGAACACCACCCAAGGCCAGTTGTCCTGCCGTCATTGCCACCAGACCTTCACCACCCTCGCACCCCTACGGTCACCATCCCCTCATCGGATACCAACACCACCAAAGCCCTGAAGTGCATCCTCCTCAATGGGGGCTCCCAGCAAAGACACGCCGTAGATCTGGGACCTCCTCAACACGCTCTCGTCAGATGTCGTCTTCTTCACAGAAACTTGGACCAACTCCACCTCTGCCCTGACATCACCACCGCCATTCCCAACAGATACAAGATCCAGAGGGAGGACCACCCAAACCACCCAGGAGGAGGGCTTGCCAGCACAAGCTCACTCTGACTCATGACCTCCAGCTCGAGCAACAGCCTGCCCACCACCGAACACCTCCATTTCTAGATCCAGCCCAGCCCAGAACAACCCTAAGAGGCACCCTTGCATACGGACCTCCCAGGTCTCCAACTGCGTTCACCACAACCATTGCCGACCTCATCGCGCCCCATGCCATTGCCTCCATGGACTACATGCTCATCGGAGACCTCAACTTCCACCTCTACAACCTCAGTGACCCCAACTCCACCCCCCTCCTGGACAACCTCACCAACCTCGGACTGAAACCACCCGTCACCACCTACACCCACAAGGCAGGACACACCCTCGAGCCCATCTTCGCAGGAACTAAGAACTTCCACTTCAGCCACACCATGCAACCCCCATAGACAGACCACCACTGCATACACTTCCGCATCAACGAACCCACACCGCCCAAACCTGCACCCTGCCCTCCATGAAGAAACTGGAGCAAGGTCACAGAAGAACAGCTCAACTCCACCCTCAACTGTGACGCCCCCACCTCTGCAACCGACGCCAACCTCACAGCCAAAGAACTCCACAGATGGATCACCAACTGCACAGATGAACTTGCACTCCATCTGTAACCCCACAGACAGCATCCTAGAAAGGCCACCCGGTTCACCGCCGACCTCCTAGAATCCAGACACACCTGCAGACGTCTCGAGAAGAACTGGAAAAACAGCAAATCCTCAGAAGAACACTCCACCTACGAGAACGTCATGACAGAATACCACCAACTTATCAGATCCACCAAAAGGACCTTCATCCAGAACATAATCCTCGCCAACTCCAGCAACTCCACGGAACTCTTCAATGCCATCCAGGAATACAGCAAACACCCCAGCGAAACCATGGACCCATCTCCCTCCTCCCCTTCACAGCTAAAGTCACGGAGAAGACCATCAACGTCAGACTAATGAAATTCATTGAAGAAAACTCCATCCTTAACCGCTCCCAATCCAGATTCCTCAGCAACCACATCACCGAGACCGGCCTACTCGCCGCCACAGATGACACACCGCAGCCCTGATCCTACTCGACCTCTCTGTAGCCTTCGACACCGTCTCCCACCGCACACTCATTGCCAGACCCCACGATGCTGACATACAGGGAACTGCCCTCAACTGGCTCCGCTCCTTCCTCACCAGCAGAGCCCAAAGAATCAGACTGCCACCCTTCCTCTCTGAACCCACCAAAATCAACTGTGGAGTACCCCAAGGATCGTTGCTCAGCCCCACGCTCTTCAACATCTACACAGCCCCCCTCGTCGCCATCGTCAGACAGCACTGACTCAGCATAGTATCCTACGTCAACGACACCCAGCTCATCCTCTCCTTCACCAAGGACCCCATCAAACTCAGGAATGAAGGACGTTGCATCCTGGATGAGCAGCAGCTGCCTGAAGCT
Organism: Triturus cristatus; assembly: GCF_964204655.1. Classification (NCBI taxonomy): domain Eukaryota; kingdom Metazoa; phylum Chordata; class Amphibia; order Caudata; family Salamandridae; genus Triturus; species Triturus cristatus. The sequence continues at coordinate 21,921,111 of NC_140592.1, read as the reverse complement.
CAGCTCAGAGAAGACAGAGGTCCTCGTCCTCGGACCCTCCCACTCTGCATGGAACAGCACCTGGTGGCTCACCACCCTCGGCAGCCCCCCTTCCCCACGTAGCATGCCCGAACCCTCAGAATCATAATCGACGTCTCCCTCTCCATGACCCGACAGGTCAACACCATCGCCTCCACCTGCCTCAACTCCCTCCGCATCCTCCGAAAGACCTTCAAAGGAATCCCTCCGAATCAAGGAAGACCGTCACCCACTCACTCATAACCAGTAGACTGAGTACGGAAACGCCCTCTATGCCGAGATCAACAAGTCTCTGCTTCGCAAACTCCAGTCCATCCAGAACACTGCAGCCAGACTCGTTCTCGGCTTCCCTCGACACAAGCACATCACCCAACACCTACGTAACCTCCACTGGCTCCCCCTTGAAAAGAGAGCAACCTTCAAGATACTCACCCACGCCCACAAATGCCTCCACAATACCGGACCCCAATATCTCAACAATAGAATCTCCGTGTACCCAAGAGGAACCTGCGATCCACCGCCCTCCCTGAACCCCCGCGCAACTACAGAGCAAGAATGGGAGGAAGAACCTTCTCCTACATTGTGGCCAAGACCTGGAACAAGCTCCTGATGGACATTAGACGTGCTCCTACCATGCACATCTTCAAGAAGAGCCTCAAGACCTGGCTCTTTGACTGACCGGAGCTTCTCCCCCTCCACCAGCGGCTTCACACCCTCACGGGTGAGTGGCGTGCTTAAAACTCCCTGATTGATTAAATAAACCACCCATCAAACAACTGAACAGGCACTAAATATATGAAGAGATCCGAGGACAGAGTGATCCAAACTATGACCTCTTCTTGACATCTCACAAAGACAATCAGAAATAGGATGAAATGAACACAGTCCGCCCCACCAGATCCCTCCACCATGTCGCTCTTCAACCTACGTCTGCTCAAGCCCACAACTTTAAAATAAACTCTCAGTGCAGTAACCGGCTTAGCGGAGTCCAATTATGATAAATATCATCAGTGGCGGCTGCCGTCTATCTTAAGTGGTAGGACAGCCGCAGGGGGCAGGGAGGGGTTGGGGAGGGGGAGATTGAAATATTATAAAAGAACAAAATAAAACGTACTTGCTGCTCCGCTCCCGCTGATGGCCGCCTCATTGCTCCTCTTGTCGACGTTCCTCTGGCAGGGGATGGGCCCGAAGGGCACAGGCTCCACACCCAATCCAGAAGCAGCTCTTACATGAGAGCAGCGCCAGGATTGGTCTGAGCGTCCTCGTTTGTCGCTCAGATGGTACATCGGAGCCTGTGCCCTTTCTCGACCCTGCTCTGTAACACAGCCAGGTTGGAGAGACATAAGTGGCCATGTGTCTTTGGCCGGCCTAGGACGGCCGGCCAGGCACACATGCGCACTTATGAGTGCCCTCTACTCCTCTTCCCTGACATGCCTGACCCCACCCCGCCCTGTTGTCATTGCGGGGCTCAGACAGAAATTCATCATCTGCTGGCGGGGGTTGTGGGGTGTCGCTCCTTCTCCATTATGGAGGTGCCACCCCTGAATATTGTAAATGGACCAGTCGGGCTTCTCAAAGCTCCCAACCTACAACTGCGCGCCTTTCTCTCACATTTCCTACGTGCTGGATCGCATTATATGAAAGCCGCACCTCGGTGGTCATCACGCACAACATCGAAACACTTCACAGATCAAAACAAAGACAGCACCCTCTCGAACTTACACCCTACATCGTGAAGCAGGCTGCCAAAGTAGGCAACCGATAAGCGCCCACATAGGATACTAAGCGCTATACAAATACTGCAATACAATACGTCAGCATCAATCGGCCTTCTCCCCCCCCCTTGCCTCACCTTCCCACAAAGCCTTTAGACATCTGCCCCACACCAGCAAGGCCTCCACTCTCATGAGGAGGTGTGCATAGCAGTAAAGGGGAGACCAGCCAGAAAGGACTCAGTGAGCATCTAAATATACCTCCACAGGATCGCAAAAGGAGGCACAATCACAACACAACAGGACACCAACACAACCTCAATGACACAGAGACTCCTGGAGCTTGCACGGTGTCTTCAACTTTAACACTGCACATAATGTGCATGCAGTGGGCATAGCATCTCTCTGGAACCTGCACAAAGTGTGCATCTGTAATAGGATACATTGCCCGCATCTGAAATACCACATACTGTGGCATAGCTAGCTGCACAAAGGGTACATGTGTACAGCATAGTGTGCATCAGCAACACTACACATTGTCTGCAACTGTAGCACTCTGCACTGTCACAGATGTAATATTACACGTTGCATCTATAACCCTGCACATTACCTGCATCTGTAAAACTGCACATTATGTTCATCCATTACAGAAAACACTGCCTGCATCTGTAACACTGAGCCCTGCCTGCATCTATAGCACTGAGCCCTGCCTGCATCTGTAACACCGAGCCCTGCCTGCATCTGTAACACCGAGCCCTGCCTGCATCTGTAACACTGAGCCCTGCCTGCATCTGTAACACTGAGCCCTGCCTGCATCTGTAACACTGAACGCTGCCTGCATCTGTAACACTGAGCCCTGCCTGCATCTGTAACACTGAACACTGCCTGCATCTGTAACACCGAGCCCTGCCTGCATCTGTAACACTGAGCGCTGCCTGCATCTGTAACACTGAGCCCTGCCTGCATCTGTAACACTGCGCACTGCCTGCATCTGTAACACCGAGCCCTGCTTGTATCTGTAACACTGAGCACTGCCTGCGTCTGTAACACTGAGCGCTGCCTGCATCTGTAACACTGAACACTGCCTGCATCTGTAACACCGAGCGCTGCCTGCATCTGTAACACTGAGCGCTGCCTGCATCTTTAACACTGAACACTGCCTGCATCTGTAACACTGAGCACTGCCTGCATCTGTAACACCGTACCCTGCCTGCATCTGTAACACTGAGCACTGCCTGCATCTGTAACACTGAGCCCTGCCTGCGTCTATAACACTGAGCCCTGCTTGTATCTGTAACACTGAGCACTGCCTGCGTCTGTAACACTGAGCGCTGCCTGCATCTGTAACACTGAGCACTGCCTGCATCTGTAACACTGAGCACTGCCTGCATCGGTAACACAGAGCACTGCCTGCATCTGTAACACTGAGCACTGCCTGCATCTGTAACACTGAGCACTGCCTGCATCTGTAACACTGAGCCCTGCCTGCGTCTGTAACACTGAACACTGCCTGCATCTGTAACACTGAGCACTGCCTGCATCTGTAACACTGAACACTGCCTACATCTGTAACACTGAGCCCTGCCTGCATCTGTAACACTGAACGCTGCCTGCATCTGTAACACTGAGCACTGCCTGCATCTGTAACACTGAACACTGCCTGCATCTGTAACACTGAGCCCTGCCTGCATCTGTAACACTGAGCCCTGCCTGCATCTGTAACACTGAGCACTGCCTGCATCTGTAACACTGAGCCCTGCCTGCGTCTGTAACACTGAACACTGCCTGCATCTGTAACACTGAGCCCTGCCTGCATCTGTAACACTGAACGCTGCCTGCATCTGTAACACTGAGCACTGCCTGCATCTGTAACACTGAACACTGCCTGCATCTGTAACACTGAGCCCTGCCTGCATCTGTAACACTGAGCCCTGCCTGCATCTGTAACACTGAGCACTGCCTGCATCTGTAACACTGAGCGCTGCCTGCATCTGTAACACTGAGCGCTGCCTGCATCTGTAACACTGAGCCCTGCCTGCATCTGTAACACTGAGCGCTGCCTGCATCTGTAACACTGAGCCCTGCCTGCATCTGTAACACTGAGCACTGCCTGCATCTGTAACACTGAGCCCTGCCTGCATCTGTAACACTGCGCACTGCCTGCATCTATAACACTGAGCACTGCCTGCATCTGTAACACTGAGACCTGCCTGCATCTGTAACACTGAGCACTGCCTGCATCTGTAACACTGAGCCCTGCCTGCATCTGTAACACTGAGCCCTGCCTGCATCTGTAACACTGAACACTGCCTGCATCTATAACACTGAGCCCTGCCTGCATCTGTAACACCGAGCCCTGCCTGCATCTGTAACACTGAGCCCTGCCTGCATCTGTAACACTGAACGCTGCCTGCATCTATAACACTGAGCACTGCCTGCATCTGTAACACTGAGCACTGCCTGCATCTGCAACACTGAACACTGCCTGCATCTGTAACACTGAGCCCTGCCTGCATCTGTAACACTGAGCCCTGCCTGCATCTGTAACACTGAGCACTGCCTGCATCTGTAACACTGAGCACTGCCTGCATCTGTAACACTGAGCGCTGCCTGCATCTGTAACACTGAGCCCTGCCTGCATCTGTAGCACTGAGCCCTGCCTGCATCTGTAACACTGAGCCCTGCCTGCATCTGTAACACTGAGCACTGCCTGCATCTGTAACACTGAGCACTGCCTGCATCTGTAACACTGAGCCCTGCCTGCATCTGTAACACTGAGCGCTGCCTGCATCTGTAACACTGAGCCCTGCCTGCATCTGTAACACTGAGCACTGCCTGCATCTGTAACACTGAGCACTGCCTGCATCTGTAACACTGAGCCCTACCTGCATCTGTAACACTGCGCACTGCCTGCATCTATAACACTGAGCCCTGCCTGCATCTGTAACACTGAGCACTGCCTGCATCTGTAACACTGAGCCCTGCCTGCATCTGTAACACTGAGCCCTGCCTGCATCTGTAACACTGAACACTGCCTGCATCTGTAACACTGAGCCCTGCCTGCATCTGTAACACTGAGCCATGCCTGCATCTGTAACACTGAACGCTGCCTGCATCTGTAACACTGAGCACTGCCTGCACCTGTAACACTGAGCGCTGCCTGCATCTGTAACACTGAGCCCTGCCTGCATCTGTAACACTGAGCACTGCCTGCATCTGTAACACTGAGCGCTGCCTGCATCTGTAACACTGAGCCCTGCCTGCATCTGTAACACTGAGCACTGCCTGCATCTGTAACACTGAGCACTGCCTGCATCTGTAACACTGAGCCCTGCCTGCATCTGTAACACTGCGCACTGCCTGCATCTGTAACACTGAGCCCTGCCTGCATCTGTAACACTGAGCACTGCCTGCATCTGTAACACTGAGCCCTGCCTGCATCTGTAACACTGAGCACTGCCTGCATCTGTAACACTGAGCCCTGCCTGCATCTGTAACACCGAGCCCTGCCTGCATCTGTCACACTGAGCACTGCCTGCATCTGTAACACTGAGCCCTGCCTGCATCTGTAGCACTGAGCGCTGCCTGCATCTGTAACACTGAGCCCTGCCTGCATCTGTAACACTGAGCGCTGCCTGCATCTGTAACACTGAGCGCTGCCTGCATCTGTAACACTGAGCCCTGCCTGCATCTGTAACACTGAGCCCTGCCTGCATCTGTAACACCGAGCCCTGCCTGCATCTGTAACACTGAGCACTGCCTGCATCTGTAGCACTGAGCACTGCCTGCATCTGTAACACCGAGCCCTGCCTGCATCTGTAACACTGAGCACTGCCTGCATCTGTAGCACTGAGCACTGCCTGCATCTGTAGCACTGAGCACTGCCTGCATCTGTAACACTGAGCACTGCCTGCATCGGTAACACTGAGCACTGCCTGCGTCTGTAACACTGAGCACTGCCTGCATCTGTAACACTGAGCACTGCCTGCATCTGTAACACTGAGCCCTGCCTGCATCTGTAACACTGAACACTGCCTGCATCTATAACACTGAGCCCTGCCTGCACCTGCATCTGTAACACTGAGCACTGCCTGCATCTGTAACATTGAGCCCTGCCTGCATCTGTAACACTGAGCCCTGCCTGCATCTGTAACACTGAGCACTGCCTGCATCTGTAACACTGAGCACTGCCTGTATCTGTAACACTGAGCACTGCCTGCATCTGTAACACTGAGCGCTGCCTGCATCTGTAACACTGAGCCCTGCCTGCATCTGTAACACTGAGCGCTGCCTTCATCTGTTACACTGAACACTGCCTGCATCTGTAACACTGAGCACTGCCTGCATCTGTAACACTGAGCCCTGCCTGCATCTGTAACACTGAGCCCTGCCTGCATCTGTAACACTGAGCACTGCCTGCATCTGTAACACTGAGCCCTGCCTGCATCTGTAACACTGAGCACTGCCTACATCTGTAACACTGAGCACTGCCTGCATCTGTAACACTGAGCCCTGCCTGCATCTGTAACACCGAGCCCTGCCTGCATCTGTAACACTGAGCGCTGCCTGCATCTGTAACACTGAGCCCTGCCTGCATCTGCAACACTGAACACTGCCTGCATCTGTAACACCGAGCACTGCCTGCATCCGTAACACTGAGCGCTGCCTGCATCTGTAACACTGAGCACTGCCTGCATCTGTAACACCGAGCACTGCCTGCATCTGTAACACTGAGCACTGCCTGCATCTGTCACGCTGCACACTGCCTGCATCTGTAACAATGCGCACTGTCAGCATCTGTAACACTGAGCACTGCCTGCATCTGTAACACCGAGCCCTGCCTGCATCTGTAACACTGAGCGCTGCCTGCATCTGTAACACTGAGCGCTGCCTGCATCTGTAACACTGAGCGCTGCCTGCATCTGTAACACCGAGCCCTGCCTGCATCTGTAACACTGAGCCCTGCCTGCATCTGTAACACTGAGCCCTGCCTGCATCTGTAACACTGAGCGCTGCCTGCATCTGTAACACTGAGCGCTGCCTGCATCTGTAACACTGAGCCCTGCCTGCATCTGTAACACTGAGCCCTGCCTGCATCTGTAACACCGAGCCCTGCCTGCATCTGTAACACTGAGCACTGCCTGCATCTGTAGCACTGAGCACTGCCTGCATCTGTAACACCGAGCCCTGCCTGCATCTGTAACACTGAGCACTGCCTGCATCTGTAGCACTGAGCACTGCCTGCATCTGTAGCACTGAGCACTGCCTGCATCTGTAGCACTGAGCACTGCCTGCATCTGTAACACTGAGCACTGCCTGCATCGGTAACACTGAGCACTGCCTGCGTCTGTAACACTGAGCACTGCCTGCATCTGTAACACTGAGCACTGCCTGCATCTGTAACACTGAGCCCTGCCTGCATCTGTAACACTGAACACTGCCTGCATCTATAACACTGAGCCCTGCCTGCACCTGCATCTGTAACACTGAGCACTGCCTGCATCTGTAACATTGAGCCCTGCCTGCATCTGTAACACTGAGCCCTGCCTGCATCTGTAACACTGAGCACTGCCTGCATCTGTAACACTGAGCACTGCCTGTATCTGTAACACTGAGCACTGCCTGCATCTGTAACACTGAGCGCTGCCTGCATCTGTAACACTGAGCCCTGCCTGCATCTGTAACACTGAGCGCTGCCTTCATCTGTTACACTGAACACTGCCTGCATCTGTAACACTGAGCACTGCCTGCATCTGTAACACTGAGCCCTGCCTGCATCTGTAACACTGAGCCCTGCCTGCATCTGTAACACTGAGCACTGCCTGCATCTGTAACACTGAGCCCTGCCTGCATCTGTAACACTGAGCACTGCCTACATCTGTAACACTGAGCACTGCCTGCATCTGTAACACTGAGCCCTGCCTGCATCTGTAACACCGAGCCCTGCCTGCATCTGTAACACTGAGCGCTGCCTGCATCTGTAACACTGAGCCCTGCCTGCCTCTGCAACACTGAACACTGCCTGCATCTGTAACACCGAGCACTGCCTGCATCCGTAACACTGAGCGCTGCCTGCATCTGTAACACTGAGCACTGCCTGCATCTGTAACACCGAGCACTGCCTGCATCTGTAACACTGAGCACTGCCTGCATCTGTCACGCTGCACACTGCCTGCATCTGTAACAATGCGCACTGTCAGCATCTGTAACACTGAGCACTGCCTGCATCTGTAACACAGAGCCCTGCCTGCATCTGTAACACTGAGCGCTGCCTGCATCTGTAACACTGAGCGCTGCCTGCATCTGTAACACCGAGCGCTGCCTGCATCTGTAACACCGAGCCCTGCCTGCATCTGTAACACTGAGCCCTGCCTGCATCTGTAACACTGAGCCCTGCCTGCATCTGTAACACTGAACACTGCCTGCATCTGTAACACTGAGCCCTGCCTGCGTCTGTAACACTGAGCCCTGCCTGCATCTGTAACACCGAGCCCTGCCTGCATCTGTAACACTGAGCACTGCCTGCATCTGTAACACCGAGCACTGCCTGCATCTGTAACACCGAGCCCTGCCTGCATCTGTAACACTGAGCACTGCCTGCCTCTGTAACACTGAGCACTGCCTGCATCTGTAACACTGAGCACTGCCTGCATCTGTAACACTGAGCACTGCCTGCATCTGTAACACTGAGCACTGCCTGCATCTGTAACACTGAGCCCTGCCTGCATCTGTAACACTGAGCCCTGCCTGCATCTGTAACACTGAGCCCTGCCTGCATCTGTAGCACTGAACGCTGCCTGCATCTGTAACACCGAGCGCTGCCTGCATCTGTAACACTGAGCGCTGCCTGCATCTGTAACACTGAGCCCTGCCTGCATCTGTAACACTGAGCCCTGCCTGCATCTGTAACACCGAGCCCTGCCTGCATCTGTAACACTGAGCACTGCCTGCATCTGTAGCACTGAGCACTGCCTGCATCTGTAACACCGAGCCCTGCCTGCATCTGTAACACTGAGCACTGCCTGCATCTGTAGCACTGAGCACTGCCTGCATCTGTAGCACTGAGCACTGACTGCATCTGTAACACTGAGCACTGCCTGCATCTGTAACACTGAGCACTGCCTGCATCTGTAACACTGAGCCCTGCCTGCATCTGTAACACCGAGCCCTGCCTGCATCTGTAACACCGAGCCCTGCCTGCATCTGTAACACCGAGCCCTGCCTGCATCTGTAACACCGAGCCCTGCCTGCATCTGTAACACCGAGCCCTGCCTGCATCTGTAACACCGAGCACTGCCTGCATCTGTAACACTGAGCACTGCCTGCATCTGTAACACTGAGCACTGCCTGCATCTGTAACACTGAGCACTGCCTGCATCTGTAACACTGAGCACTGCCTGCATCTGTAACACTGAGCACTGCCTACATCTGTAACACTGAGCACTGCCTGCATCTGTAACACCGAGCCCTGCCTGCATCTGTAACACCGAGCCCTGCCTGCATCTGTAACACTGAGCGCTGCCTGCATCTGTAACACTGAGCCCTGCCTGCATCTGCAACACTGAACACTGCCTGCATCTGTAACACCGAGCACTGCCTGCATCCGTAACACTGAGCCCTGCCTGCATCTGTAACACTGAGCCCTGCCTGCATCTGCAACACTGAACACTGCCTGCATCTGTAACACCGAGCACTGCCTGCATCCGTAACACTGAGCGCTGCCTGCATCTGTAACACTGAGCACTGCCTGCATCTGTAACACCGAGCACTGCCTGCATCTGTAACACTGAGCACTGCCTGCATCTGTCACGCTGCACACTGCCTGCATCTGTAACAATGCGCACTGTCAGCATCTGTAACACTGAGCACTGCCTGCATCTGTAACACAGAGCCCTGCCTGCATCTGTAACACTGAGCGCTGCCTGCATCTGTAACACTGAGCGCTGCCTGCATCTGTAACACCGAGCGCTGCCTGCATCTGTAACACCGAGCCCTGCCTGCATCTGTAACACTGAGCCCTGCCTGCATCTGTAACACTGAGCCCTGCCTGCATCTGTAACACTGAACACTGCCTGCATCTGTAACACTGAGCCCTGCCTGCGTCTGTAACACTGAGCCCTGCCTGCATCTGTAACACCGAGCCCTGCCTGCATCTGTAACACTGAGCACTGCCTGCATCTGTAACACCGAGCACTGCCTGCATCTGTAACACCGAGCCCTGCCTGCATCTGTAACACTGAGCACTGCCTGCCTCTGTAACACTGAGCACTGCCTGCATCTGTAACACTGAGCACTGCCTGCATCTGTAACACTGAGCACTGCCTGCATCTGTAACACTGAGCACTGCCTGCATCTGTAACACTGAGCCCTGCCTGCATCTGTAACACTGAGCCCTGCCTGCATCTGTAACACTGAGCCCTGCCTGCATCTGTAGCACTGAACGCTGCCTGCATCTGTAACACCGAGCGCTGCCTGCATCTGTAACACTGAGCGCTGCCTGCATCTGTAACACTGAGCCCTGCCTGCATCTGTAACACTGAGCCCTGCCTGCATCTGTAACACCGAGCCCTGCCTGCATCTGTAACACTGAGCACTGCCTGCATCTGTAGCACTGAGCACTGCCTGCATCTGTAACACCGAGCCCTGCCTGCATCTGTAACACTGAGCACTGCCTGCATCTGTAGCACTGAGCACTGCCTGCATCTGTAGCACTGAGCACTGACTGCATCTGTAACACTGAGCACTGCCTGCATCTGTAACACTGAGCACTGCCTGCATCTGTAACACTGAGCCCTGCCTGCATCTGTAACACCGAGCCCTGCCTGCATCTGTAACACCGAGCCCTGCCTGCATCTGTAACACCGAGCCCTGCCTGCATCTGTAACACCGAGCCCTGCCTGCATCTGTAACACCGAGCCCTGCCTGCATCTGTAACACCGAGCACTGCCTGCATCTGTAACACTGAGCACTGCCTGCATCTGTAACACTGAGCACTGCCTGCATCTGTAACACTGAGCACTGCCTGCATCTGTAACACTGAGCACTGCCTGCATCTGTAACACTGAGCACTGCCTACATCTGTAACACTGAGCACTGCCTGCATCTGTAACACCGAGCCCTGCCTGCATCTGTAACACCGAGCCCTGCCTGCATCTGTAACACTGAGCGCTGCCTGCATCTGTAACACTGAGCCCTGCCTGCATCTGCAACACTGAACACTGCCTGCATCTGTAACACCGAGCACTGCCTGCATCCGTAACACTGAGCGCTGCCTGCATCCGTAACACCGAGCGCTGCCTGCATCTGTAACACCGAGCACTGCCTGCATCTGTAACACTGAGCACTGCCTGCATCTGTCACGCTGCACACTGCCTGCATCTGTAACAATGCGCACTGTCAGCATCTGTAACACTGAGCCCTGCCTGCATCTGTAACACCGAGCCCTGCCTGCATCTGTAACACCGAGCACTGCCTGCATCTGTAACACTGAGCACTGCCTGCATCTGTAACACTGAGCACTGCCTGCATCTGTAACACTGAGCACTGCCTGCATCTGTAACACTGAGCCCTGCCTGCATCTGTAACACTGAGCACTGCCTACATCTGTAACACTGAGCACTGCCTGCATCTGTAACACTGAGCCCTGCCTGCATCTGTAACACCGAGCCCTGCCTGCATCTGTAACACTGAGCGCTGCCTGCATCTGTAACACTGAGCCCTGCCTGCATCTGCAACACTGAACACTGCCTGCATCTGTAACACCGAGCACTGCCTGCATCCGTAACACTGAGCGCTGCCTGCATCTGTAACACTGAGCGCTGCCTGCATCTGTAACACCGAGCACTGCCTGCATCTGTAACACTGAGCACTGCCTGCATCTGTCATGCTGCACACTGCCTGCATCTGTAACAATGCGCACTGTCAGCATCTGTAACACTGAGCCCTGCCTGCATCTGTAACACTGAGCCCTGCCTGCATCTGTAACACCGAGCACTGCCTGCATCTGTAACACTGAGCACTGCCTGCATCTGTAGCACTGAGCACTGCCTGCATCTGTAACACCGAGCCCTGCCTGCATCTGTAACACTGAGCGCTGCCTGCATCTGTAGCACTGAGCGCTGCCTGCATCTGTAACACCGAGCCCTGTCTGTATCTGTAACACTGAACACTGCCTGCATCTGTAACACTGAGCCCTGCCTGCATCTGTAACACTGAGCCCTGCCTGCATCTGTAACACTGAGCCCTGCCTGCATCTGTAACACTGAGCGCTGCCTGTATCTGTAACACTGAGCGCTGCCTGCATCTGTAACACTGAGCACTGCCTGCATCTGTAACACTGAGCCCTGCCTGCATCTGTAACACTGAGCACTGCCTGCATCTGTAACACTGAGCACTGCCTGCATCTGTAACACTGAGCACTGCCTGCATCTTTAACACTGAGCACTGCCTGCATCTGTAACACTGAGCCCTGCCTGCATCTGTAGCACTGAGCCCTGCCTGCATCTGTAACACTGAGCACTGCCTGCATCTGTAGCACTGAGCGCTGCCTGCATCTGTAACACTGAGCGCTGCCTGCATCTGTAACACTGAGCGCTGCCTGCATCTGTAACACTGAGCCCTGCCTGCATCTGCAACACTGAGCCCTGCCTGCATCTGTAACACTGAGCCCTGCCTGCATCTGTAGCACTGAGCACTGCCTGCATCTGTAACACTGAGCACTGCCTGCATCTGTAACACTGAGCACTGCCTGCATCTGTAACACTGAGCCCTGCCTGCATCTGTAGCACTGAGCACTGCCTGCATCTGTAGCACTGAGCACTGCCTGCATCTGTAACACTGAGCCCTGCCTGCATCTGTAACACTGAGCGCTGCCTGCATCTATAACACTGAGCCCTGCCTGCATCTGTAGCACTGAGCCCTGCCTGCATCTGTAACACTGAGCCCTGCTTGTATCTGTAACACTGAGCACTGCCTGCATCTGTAACACTGAGCGCTGCCTGCATCTGTAACACTGAGCCCTGCCTGCATCTGTAACACTGAGCACTGCCTGCATCTGTAACGCTAAGCCCTGCCTGCATCTGTAACGCTGAGCACTGCCTGCATCTGTAACACCGAGCCCTGCCTGCATCTGTCACACTGAGCACTGCCTGCATCTGTAACACTGAGCCCTGCCTGCATCTGTAGCACTGAGCGCTGCCTGCATCTGTAACACTGAGCCCTGCCTGCATCTGTAACACTGAGCACTGCCTGCATCTGTAACACTGAGCCCTGCCTGCATCTGTAACACTGAGCACTGCCTACATCTGTAACACTGAGCACTGCCTGCATCTGTAACACCGAGCCCTGCCTGCATCTGTAACACCGAGCACTGCCTGCATCTGTAACACTGAGCACTGCCTGCATCTGTAACAATGCGCACTGTCAGCATCTGTAACACTGAGCACTGCCTGCATCTGTAACACTGAACACTGCCTGCGTCTGTAACACCGAGCCCTGCCTGCATCTGTAACACTGAGCGCTGCCTGCATCTGTAGCACTGAGCACTGCCTGCATCTGTAACACTGAGCCCTGCCTGCATCTGTAACACTGAGCGCTGCCTGCATCTGTAACACTGAGCGCTGCCTGCATCTGTAACACCGAGCCCTGCCTGCATCTGTAACACTGAGCCCTGCCTGCATCTGTAACACTGAGCCCTGCCTGCATCTGTAACACTGAACACTGCCTGCATCTGTAACACTGAGCCCTGCCTGCATCTGTAACACTGAGCCCTGCCTGCATCTGTAACACCGAGCCCTGCCTGCATCTGTAACACTGAGCACTGCCTGCATCTGTAACACTGAGCGCTGCCTGCATCTGTAACACTGAGCACTGCCTGCGTCTGTAACACTGAGCACTGCCTGCGTCTGTAACACTGAGCCCTGCCTGCGTCTGTAACACTGAGCACTGCCTGCATCTGTAACACTGAGCACTGCCTGCATCTGTAACACTGAGCCCTGCCTGCATCTGTAGCACTGAACGCTGCCTGCATCTGTAACACTGAGCGCTGCCTGCATCTGTAACACTGAGCGCTGCCTGCATCTGTAACACCGAGCCCTGCCTGCATCTGTAACACTGAGCACTGCCTGCATCTGTAGCACTGAACGCTGCCTGCATCTGCAACACTGAACACTGCCTGCATCTGTAACACCGAGCACTGCCTGCATCCGTAACACTGAGCGCTGCCTGCATCTGTAACACTGAGCCCTGCCTGCATCTGTAACACCGAGCCCTGCCTGCATCTGTAACACTGAACGCTGCCTGCATCTGCAACACTGAACACTGCCTGCATCTGTAACACTGAGCCCTGCCTGCATCTGTAACACTGAGCGCTGCCTGCATCTGTAACACTGAGCCCTGCCTGCATCTGTAACACCGAGCACTGCCTGCATCCGTAACACTGAGCGCTGCCTGCATCTGTAACACTGAGCCCTACCTGCATCTGTAACACCGCGCACTGCCTGCATCTGTAACACTGAGCCCTGCTTGTATCTGTAACACTGAGCACTGCCTGCATCTGTAACACTGAGCACTGCCTGCATCTGTAACACCGAGCCCTGCCTGCATCTGTAACACTGAACGCTGCCTGCATCTGCAACACTGAACACTGCCTGCATCTGTAACACTGAGCCCTGCCTGCATCTGTAACACTGAGCACTGCCTGCATCTGTAACATTGAGCACTGCCTGCATCTGTAACACTGAGCCCTGCCTGCATCTGTAACACTGAGCCCTGCCTGCATCTGTAACACTGAGCCCTGCCTGCATCTGTAACACTGAGCGCTGCCTGCATCTGTAACACTGAGCCCTGCCTGCATCTGTAACACTGAGCCCTGCCTGCATCTATAACACTGAGCCCTGCCTGCATCTGTAACACTGAGCACTGCCTGCATCTGTAACACTGAGCCCTGCCTGCGTCTGTAACACTGAGCCCTGCCTGCATCTGTAACACTGAGCCCTGCCTGCATCTGTAACACTGAGCCCTGCCTGCATCTGTAACACTGAGCACTGCCTGCATCTGTAACACCGAGCACTGCCTGCATCTGTAACACTGAGCACTGCCTGCATCTGTAACACTGAGCACTGTCTGCGTCTGTAACACTGAGCGCTGCCTGCATCTGTAGCACTGAGCACTGCCTGCATCTGTAGCACTGAGCACTGCCTGCATCTGTAACAATGCACACTGCCTGCATCTGTAACACTGAGCGCTGCCTGCATCTGTAACACTGAGCACTGCCTGCATCTGTAACACTGAGCACTGCCTGCATCTGTAACACTGAGCACTGCCTGCATCTGTAACACTGAGCACTGCCTGCATCTGTAACACCGAGCACTGCCTGCATCTGTAACACTGAGCACTGCCTGCATCTGTAACACTGAGCACTGCCTGCATCTGTAACACCGAGCACTGCCTGCATCTGTAACACTGAGCCCTGCCTGCATCTGTAACACTGAGCGCTGCCTGCATCTGTAGCACTGAGCACTGCCTGCATCTGTAACAATGCGCACTGTCAGCATCTGTCACACTACACACTGCCTGAATCTGTAACGCTGAGCCCTGCCTGCATCTGTCACGCTGCACACTCCCTGCCTCTGGTACACAATATACTGTCTACTTCAGGAGTACTGAAATGGCATGATTTTGTTTCACTGTATTTGGGGTATGCCAGAGTTGCATTACGTGCCGTTGTACCGCTGTACTTTGCACTGCACGATGCTTGAACCTGTAACATTGTACACTGTCTTTTACAATGCTTGCATCCGTACAGTGCACGTGTGTACAACCGTACATTGCACGTGTGTGCACACTTGTACATTGCACCTATGTGTACTTCCCACCAGTGCACGTGTGTATACAACTATCCAGTGCACGTATAGACTTCCTTTTAGGGCACGTGTATGACTATGTACTGCCGTATAGTGGCGTATGTTTACACCCGTACAGTGCACGTGTGGATATCCGTACAGAGCACGCGTGTGTACACCGGCACACGTCCACGTCTGTGTACACCGATACAAGTGCACGTCTGTGTACACTGGCACAAGTACACGTCTGTGTACACCGGTACAAGGGTACATCTGCGTGCACCTGTACAAGTGCACGTGTGTAAACATGTGCAGGCAGACAAGATACCTTGTGTGTGCCGAGGTGTCTGGGGGAAGAAAAAAATAATGCCTCGGGACTAATGCTATACCTTTAATTTGGTGACGAGACAAATAAATTATCTCCTCCCTTGAGTTATATATTTCCTCAGTGTAAACTTAATTGTCATTATTTTATATGATCGTCAACGGCAATTCCAACTCAAGAAAAAATGTATCTTAAACATCTGGGTTACGTATGTCTAAGTCTATTTATTTTTATACTTCAGCACAAATGTATAAAGATTAATCTTTTAGATATATATATATAAACATTTACAATATTTACAATACTATTTTTTAAGGACAAAGAAAAAAATGAACATATACATATCGAACAAGCCCTATTAATCAATTAGGATGTCTATGAAATCAATTTGTTAGAACATTCCTTATTATCGAAGATCACTCCTAAAGAGACACTTAGAGATCTTATAATTATGATCTCCACATTCATTAAAGTACTCTTTAAACTATACTCAAAACCACAAACAATCCAATGAGTGTCTTCAAAATCGGTGTCTGGGGGAGGGGGGGTGCTCAGGTTTAAAGTCGGGGTCTGGTCATAGTGGGGGCAGAACATCCACAAACACCGTTGCCCACAGGAGCTTCCACTGGCCCGTTTCACCCTGATGCCATCGCAGCATTGAAAGGTGGGTCACAGGTGCCAGGGATGGGTAGCTCCAAGGGCAGGGTGCCACGCTCCCAAGGACAGAGCCCCGTCTGTGGGGCGGGGATGGGGCATGCCCGTCAGATCTGCCGTCACTCTGTACTGTGTCTGGGGGTGCCACATGTCCCACCATGAATTCGTGGCACAGACCTTACACCTTCACTCCTTGTCACATCTGTGCCCTTGCCCGGGGACCCCATTTACTGTACAAGTGGCGCCGTCCGTTTATCTCTCTCCCCCAGTATTTTCTCAGCCTACCCCCCCCCCCCCCCCCCCATGGCCCCCGATTACTCCGCGTGCTCCTCATTCCCTTTGAATCCAATCTATACTGTTTCAGCCCCCCCTTACCTTACTTTCCCAGTCACCCCTCCGTGCTGCCCCAGACCTCCTTCCATGAAACTCACCCCAGAACCCAGTACTCTCTCACCATTCTGTTGTACCCCGCTGTTCTCCCCAGTTCGCCTGAGAGAACCCTTATACACGGCCCCTGTCTGTGTCACAACTCATACGCGCTTCCTTTTACTCGCCCAGTACTCCGCCTGCAAACCCCGTGTCCCTCGTTATCCCCGTACCTCCGCATACCATACTCCCCCAGGCTGTGACCCATACCTCCGCACGCCTGTGTCACGCACCCCCTGTGCCCCATACCTCCGTACACCCCTGTGTCGCATACCTCTGCACCCCGGTGTGTCATACATACGCGACCTCGTGTCTCATACATATGGACCCCTGTGCCCCATAGCTCCGCCCTCCCTGTGCCCCATACCTCTGCACTCTCCTGTGCCCCATACCTATGCACCCCCTGAGCCCCATACATATGCACCCCCTGTGTCCCATACCTGTGCACCCCCTGTGCCCCATAAATATGCATCCCCTGTGTCCCATACCTATGTGCCCCCTGTGGCCCATACCTCCGCAGTCCCTTGTGCCCCATACCTATGCACCCCCTGTGCCCCATACATATGCACCCCTGTGTCCCATACCTATGTGCCCCCTGTGGCCCATACCTCTGCAGTCCCTTGTGCCCCATACCTATGCACCCCCTGTGCCCCATACATATGCACCCCCGTGCCCCATACCTATGCACCCCCTGTGCCCCATATATATGCACCCCCTGAGTCCCATACCTATGCAACCCCTGTGGTCCATACCTCCACACTTCCCTGTGCCCAACACCTATGCACCCTCTACACCCCTACCTCCGCACTACACTGTATTCCATAATTCCGTACTCCCATGCGCCCCATATCTCCGCACTCCCCTGTGTCTCTACCACCTCTCTTCCCTGTGCCCCATACATCCGTGCCCCTCTGTATCCAATACCTCCGCATCCCCCTGTGTCTCATACCTACGCACTCCTCCGCACCCGTACCTCCACATTTTCCCTGTGCCACATACCTCCGCACTCACCCCTACCTAGGCACCCTCTGTGTCTCATACCTCTGCACCCCTCTGTGCCCGTACCTCCGCACTCCCCCTACCTCCACACTCATCCGTGCCCTGTACCTCCGTACTCCCCTGTGCCCCTACCGCCGCACTCTTCCGTGCCCCTACCTGCGCAGTCCCCTGTGCCCCTACCTTTGTCTCCCCTGTGCCCCTACCTTCGCACTCCCTTGGGCCCTGACCTCCGCACCCCCTGTGCCCCATACCTCCGCACCCCCTGTGCCCCATACCTCCGCACCCTCCTGTGCCCCTGCCTCCGCACTCCCTACCTCCACATTTTCCTTGTGTCCCATACCTCCGCACTCCCCCTATGCCCCAACCTTCGCACTCCTCCGTGGCCCGTACCTACAAATTTCTCTTGTGCCCCCTACCTCTGCACTCCCCAGTCCTTGTACCTGTTCTGGGGTATATTTTGACCCCCGCGGCCCCCCTACAGAGAGCCCCCGTGAGACCCTCTACAGTGAGCCCCCTCTCCTCTCCTCTGAACACGCCCACTCCTGCCACCTGTGGAGTGGGAAGGGGGCTCGAGAGTTTGCACCCTCCTACTCTGGGCTTCTGGGGGGAGTGATGGGGGTGCGTGTGAAAGTCTGCTGCGCGGGGGAGTCAGTGGGTGCGTGTGAGGGTCAGCTGCAGGGGGTCTTACCTGCAGGACACGGTGATCTCGATCTTGGTGGCTGGCACGCTGGTGGTCACCGGGTCGAAGTCCCCTATAGATGCCATGCTGTCCTGGGCTCCAGGCTCCCCGTGCAGGCTGGTCCGCGGGCGGGGCGGGGGTCCCGGGATCAAGGCTCCGAGGAGAGTGGCGAGCCCTGGAGCGGAGAGAGATGCAGACGAGCGCCGTCCATCAGGCTGCGGATCACAGACTGCCCCCGGCACAGGGACCGCGCGCGGCAGTGCCAGCCGGAGCGCTGCAGGGGGCAGCACTGCCGGGCACTCCCCCTGCCGGATCGGACCTCCCTCCCCAAGCATGATCCCCGCCCCTTCCCACAGGGGCAGCCCTGCCAAGGCGCCCCACCCTACAGACTCACTTCCAAGCGCCGTGAACACCCCCACCCCCTACCAGTGCAGCAATGCCACCCCACCACCCCTACCGCAGCCACAGCACCCTCCCTCCATGACCACACCCCCGCCCCCAGCTCCCTGATAGAATACCCAGAGGCATGAACACCTACCTACCCACCCCACACAGGGGCAGCACCTCCAATACGTCCCCGGCACACGCTGCCGGAGCAACCTCTCTCCCCAGCCACGATCACCTGCCCCTTTTTACAGTGGGCAGCACCCCCCCCCCCCCCCACCCCGCCCGCCAGAGCATCCTCCCCCCCAGCCATGATCAACTGCCCCTGTCTATAGTTGGCAACAATACCCCCCACCCCTCCCACTGCTATACGATCCTGACTTCCCATCCACGATCACCTGCCCCTTCTATAATGGGCAGCACTACCCCCACCCCCCACCCCCAAAGCCAGAGCGCCCCCTCCCACTGCCAGATCACCCCCCCTCCGCAGCTATGACCACCTTTCCCGGCCCCCACCCCCGCCCTGACAGAGCACCCCTGAGGCATGAACATTGAACACCTGCCCCCTCACATAGGGGGCAGCAATTTTCAACGCACCAGTGCCCCCCCACCTAGCTACGAGCCTTTCCATTTCAACGAGGGCCACTAAGGGGCAGCGCTGCGGGTCCTCCCCAGGGCACGCGCTTCAAGGTTCGAGCACCTGCTCGGCTCCCCGCTCCCCGCCCCCCCCCCCACACACACATCAGAGCTTTACCGTCTTCCCCAGGGAACTGAAGACTTTCCCTGTACCTGTGAGTGCACCCCGCAGACACGAGCATCCCCCCCCCCCCCAGGGAGCCGCGGGGGGCAGCGGACCTCCTCCGCCACATCACGCCCCTACCTGGGTCACACCCCTAACAGCTCTCAGCAGAGCCAGGTGCCCCTGCGCCACATTTGGCCTCTGTCACACCCACCATGGGAGCTCCGTGGGCAGCAGTGCCAGAAGGGGGGCTGCAGGGGGCAGCAGTTCCAGCCCCCCCCCCCCCTCACTGGGGCACTTGTAACCAGCATGAACACCAGCCCTACTGTACAAGGAGAGAAAGGGGTCAGCAGAGCACTGCCAGACCCCCCCCCCACACACACATACCCTCTCCAGACATGAACCCCTCCACAAGAGTGCCTCCACATATAACAACACGTGCCCCAGATACAGCGTGCCACCACTCCCAGGAGAGCAGCAGAGGGCGGCACTATCACACATGGGTCACACCCCTAACAGCTCTCAGAGGGTGCTACACACCAGGCATGGCATCTGTCACCCATCGCCAGGGAGGTCCATGTGCTGCAGTACCGGAAGGGGGGCTGCAGGGGGCAGCAGTGCCAGACCTTGCTACCAAGGATAGAGAAAGTGAAAGAAAGGAAGACAAAGAGAGCAAGAAATAGAGATACACTGATAAAGGAAGAAAGAAGCAAAGAAAAAAGGTTCAAAGGAAAAGAGAAAGAAAGAGATAGAGAAAGAAAAGAGACTGAGAAAGAACAAGAGAAAAAAGAGTGAGAAAGAAACAAGAGAAGAAAGAGGAAAAGAAAGAGGGAAAGAAGGAGGGAAAGACAAAAAAGGGGATAGAAAAGAAGACAAGAGAAAGACAATTGAGGAAAGATAGAGAATAGAGCAAAACAAAAATGTAAAAAAGAAGGAAATGAGAAAAGAAAATGAGAAAATTAGGAAGAAAACAGTAAGAAACAAAAATAATAGAAAAAGGAGACCAAATAGAGAAGTTCAGGATAGAAATAAAGACGTAGAGTAAGAAAGAAAAATAAAATGAGAGGAGGAAGAAAAATAATCTGTAAAAGATAATACAGAAAGAGAAAGGTAAAGTAAGAAAAATAGGGAAAAAAATAAAGAAATTGAAAGGAGAGCAGGCATGAAAGAGGGTAGACAAATCAAATAGAGAAGTGAGAGAATGAAAGGAAGGAGAAAAAAGTAACAAAATGAAGAGAAAGACGGAATAATGGGGAAAGAAAGGACAAAAAAGTAGAAAGAGAAAGGGTGAAAGAGAAAGAAATACTTTTTAAGATGAGGACGGGAATCAAGGTCCTACATTGGGAGCTTCCCGGCATTTCTGAAGTGACGCACAACCTTTAAAGTGTTTTGTTTGCAGGTGGTCATTGTATATTTTCAAACCATCTGACAAGCATCGCGTTCGTGTGTGAGCTGCTAATCAGTCTCCCAGCTTAACACGGGCCTGTTGGTGACACCGGTCTAGATGCAATGTCACAGCCATCTTGGAAGTATAATAATCGTATTTGTACACCTATTGTTGCACTGTTTAATGAGGGCAGTCATCATCCGTCTACGCACAAGCCATGGCAATCGAAGCATTAAAAAACAAGCATTGGCATAGCCAATAGGTCTCGCCTTTGGGGCCTTATAAGTATTTAGTTATGGAGCACAATATCCTTGGTGCAACAACATCAACTGTTGCACGGCTAAACACTTATAAGGTCCCAAAGGCGAGACATATTGGCTATGCCAATGCTTGTTTGTTGACTGCCACCTTTAAGTACTAAAAACCATAGATAGATAGATAGCTAGCTAGCTAGCTAGCTAGATAGATAGATAGATAGATAGATAGATAGATAGATAGATAGATAGATAGATAGATAGATAGATAGATAGATAGATAGATACTACCAACACCGGCACAAACGGAAACATGCGCCGAAATAGAGAGGAATACGGGACAACATTGATGTACTGCACACTATTAGCATACACGCACACACACGCCGCACCTATCTGTAGTGATGTAGAGAAGACTGAAATATTCACAGTACACCTAGAGGAAAGGAAAAGAAGACTGAGCAAAGCAGGAGGATAAAGAGGAAGAGAGGTAGAGAGGTAGAGGAAGAGAAGGGAGAGAAAGAACAGAGTGCAGTAGAGAAAAGGAAAGACAAATAAAGAGGGAGTAGAAAGGAGGAGTAACTAGAGAAAGTAAATGGGAGATAAAAAGAAGAGAAAGATAGAGAAAAAGAACAAGGGGAAATACAGTAGAAGGGTCCAAGAGATAGAAAGATTAAAAGAGGAGAGAGGAGAACAAGGACAAAATAGAGGTCAGCGAAAGGTTGAAGAGGAAGATAAATTGAAAGGATGGAAAAGAAAAATGAGAGAGAGAGCGAGAGAGAATGAAAGAGAAAGCAAAAAGTGAAAAAGTGACAATAATGCAGAGAGGAAGAGAAGGGAAGGGAGAAGAAATAGAGAGAATATGAACAGATTGCGGGAGGAAAAATGAGAAGGGGAGGGAAGAGAGGGAAAGAAATGAAGAATAAATCAGAGAAAGAAACAGAGATAAAATGATTGAGAGAAAGACAAAAAGAACGTGGGATTCCAGGTATTCCAAGACTGAGTACCCGCACTTCTATATTTCTGTTTAAAGCACTGACTGGGGGTCACCACATGTTCTCGTTTTTTTGTTCTCTTAACTTACGGGTTGGGCGCTTCCTGGATTATCGCTGTGAGGTGAATTGTAGGGAATCATTGGTGGTGTAATGCACAACTTAAAATACGAGTATATTTTAAATCTGTAATTATTGCATATGAGAAAGTGCCATCCTTCTTGCATGGTATGCCCCCACTTTTTGCTGAAATGCTGAATTTACTTTGACTGAGTGTGCCTTGGGCTCCTGCCAATCAGGTGCCCAAGGCCTATATTCCTTCCCTAAAACCCAAATTGGCAAACCCTGGCCACATGTCAGCCCCTGGTAAATGGTACCCTAGGTACCCAGGGCTTTGTGACCAGAAAAGGCCTCTAAGGGCTGCAGCACTTATTGTGCCACCCTTAGAGGCCCTGTACCCTAACACAAACACACTGCCCTTGCAGGCTGAGTGTCTGGCTACAGGACAAAACAGAGAGTCGACATGGCACACCTCCCTATGTGCCATGCCCACAACATACACTGCCCTGGCATACATCAGCCACCCCTCTAGCTGGGTGCCCTATGCCAGTGGTGTGCGCACAGGAGCATGAGCCCTGTGCTCCTACAGTACCCAGGTCCATTCCTGGGCACTGTAAGTGCAGTGCAGCCATTTAAGAGTATATGGTGCTGGGTGCTCGTCAAACACGAACTCCACAGCACCATGATGGTGCCACTGAAGACTGAGAAGTTTGGTATCAAACTTCTCAGCACATTAAACCAGCAGTGATGCCAGTGCAGGATATAATGTACCATGCACGGCAGAGGGCATCTTAGAGATGCCCCCTGAACCTAACCTACAATCCACGTCTGGTATGAGGGGTTGCCTAGGCTGCCACACAACAGACATGTTACTGGACCCCTGGGTAGAGAGCCATCCGCTCTCCTGGGCCTGAAACAATGCACATCCTAGGCGAGGTGCTAGGTTTCCTCCCCCAGAATGGGCAGGGGAAGCTTCAAAGGCATGCCGCCTTTGTGAGCTTCTCCAGGCCACTTGCTGTACTCAGCAACTAGCCCCTACCAGTTCTAAACCCCCACTCTGGCTGGAAGACTGGCCGGAAACCCCAAGAAAGGACAGGGGGTGTGCCAGCCTCTGCCAACCACACCCCTCAGGTGGGGGAGGCGAGGTGAAGCACATCCCTGGGCTCTCGCCATCTAGAAGAGGGGGAGCCCTGCCCAATCAGGACTAGGCCACTGCCCCCCTCCCACAAGAGAGTGACAGGATAGGGGGTGTACCATCACAGAACACAATTAAACCTTGAGGAATCATTTACCTTATATTTCTTATTTAAATAGTCACGAAAGTGAACATAATTCCGCAGAACTCAAATAAATTGCGTGAAAACACAAATTATTTTTTAACTGAGTTAATCATTTAATGTATTAATATATTCAATACTTTCATTCAGTAGAGCATTGAGTATTGATCCATATATCAAGTCATGAAAGGCAACCTGAAAAACTACTATTTCATTTTATATCAAATATACAGTAGTATGCGACACATTTTATGTAAACATATGAGCCATATAAAATCAGCCATATATTGAAATCAATTAGTTCGTACAAATATGATTCCTGATGACATCAAATGTTAATTGCATATACAAAAGAAGTGTCGTTGGGTCGACGTTTCGGTCTCAGTATTGGAAAGCCAAATCCACAAGACCATCCTCAGGACAAATGTTGCACCATGAATTTCTTCGAGGGATCAACGGACCTGCATTTCAAATTACAGCGTCCTTCACTTAGGATAGCAACAGAAGTTGGCACCGATAATCTGCACCATTATTTTATCCGACTTGTTTCAGTGACTTCTGTGCTCAATTGCTCACCGAACACACACCTGCTAAATCCCAGCACCTCCTGTGGCCAGCAACCTCACAAACCCCAGAGGACCCGGCTACCTTGTGACTTTGAGCATCTGGGACTCCCACGAGCAGTGGCTCTGCTCAAAGCAAGTATCTAACCCCTGGCATCAGCCCGGAACCGCGAACCCTGCACACTCTGCACCCGACAAGCCTGGCATGTGCTGGAGTGGGCAAAGACCCCAAGGACGTCCCCCCGGTGACTGTGACCCCGAATCCGGCACCCAAGGACCCCCCTCAACGCTCCTGACGACGTCTACAGTCTCAGAACCGGGGAACCCCCCAACCGCGATCAACAGAGGGTAAGATTTCACGACACCAAAAGGCACCACTGCACCCTGCGCCCTGTGGCCCCGTGTACCTGACTCCTGGGTACCTACCTATCCTCCAACTACCCAACTTACCTCTCAATGTGGTGGGCACACCTGAAGAATCTTCGTCCCCGAGCTTGCAGCCTTTGTTCGTCCTTGAGCTTTTCCATTGCAATCCATTGAGCACCCGACGGCTCAAAAGCACCCTGCACCCAGCCACCCGAGTGGCCCTGGCAGTGCAACCTCTACTCCTACCTACTTCCCCATTTGCCCTGAGCAAGTGACCAGGAGCCCAGCTCCCACAGCCGTGCGGCCTGCTAGTCAGCAGCCACCAACCAAGGCCCCCCGTCCTCCATAGGATAACATTGGGCCTAATTCAACCTGCACCCGGCTGCCACTGTGCCACTGAGGGTGTAACAACTGTACTTACCTGACCCTGGGAGATCCCCGAGTCTATGCCAAGAACCAGAACCGTAACTCTGCCAGTCGAGTACTTACCCAAAAGTCGATAACCCAACTTTCCTCCATAGGGTAACATTGACTGGTTTCTTCTGAAATTTCTTCTAAGTGTGGATTTTCTAAACTTTAAAATATTCACCTAAAATCAACAGAGTAACGAAAACGGAAATACTCACCTGCTATTAGGAGAGATCCCAGTGCTGGATCTTGGTGCCCAGCACTGACCCTGAAAAGTACTCACAACCGTACTTACCACTAACTCAATTTTCTTCCATAGGAAACCATTGACTGTTTTTCTGTGAAATTTCTTCTGTGTCGATTTTTAGCAAACTACAAATATTCTTTAAAAATCGTAACAACTGTGAAAACGTAATTACGTACCTGTTTTAGATAGATGCCCCAGTACTGAGCCTAGGAGCCCAGCACTGGATTACAAAAGTAACGAGAACATACTTTACCCGTAACATGAATTTTCTTCCATAGGAAACCATTGGCTGTTTTTCTATGAAATTTCTTCTGTGTCGATTTTGCAAACTTATAAATATTCCTTAAAAATCACCTGTATAACTTAAACACAGTTTATCAACTGCTTATGGGTGGTACACTAGTGCTGGATCCAGGATCCAACACTAACCTAGAGAAAGTAACCATAACCCCACTTACCTGCTAAGTGAATTTCCTTCCATAGGATAACATTGGTAATTTGATCAGAAAAAGTTTTTTAAGTGTCAACTTTTAAAATAGCAAAATATTGCTTAAAAATCACAACAGTAACTAACATGTATTTACTCACTTGTTTCCAAGAACTGTCCCAGGGCTGAATCTAGGATCCAGTCCTGGAGTTAGAAAAGTAATCCTGAAAGTAATCAATTGCATATAACTTAAAATTCCCATTGCGCTCAATGTATTATTGTGTTTGAAATTGTGTTGCCTCTTGCAACAAACTGTAACTATTGCATTCCAAGTCAATTGTCTTTTCCAAAGTATTTAACTAAAGCATCTCATTCGGAGAAAGTATATTTTGATACCAATTGTTGGTTTTAAAATAAAACAACCATATATTTTTTATACAAACCATTGGCCTAGAGTTCAGTTCTTGAGTGTGTGAGACCATTTGCTGACTGAGTGTGTACAACAAATGCTTTACACTGTCCTCTGATACTGCCTTACTGCTCGACCAAGCTACCACTTTAGAGAGTAAGGTTATATCTAACTTTAGCCTCTGCCAAACCTCTGGGGACTGTGGACTCTGTACACACTGCACCTATTTGGGAACAGTATATATAGAGCCATTTTCCTACACTGCACGCACATTACATTTTCAGGCTGCATGTGTAGTTGCGAAATGAGTATTTCTAAACCCAGCCCCTTGGTGGAGAACATTCCCGTTTTGGCTGTGTGTTCGTAGCAGCACAGAGGAGGGTCTCAGTCTGTGACTGCTGAGGGACAGGGAATGAAACTAGGAGGCCCTGCATCCTCTCCATCGAGGGCTTCTTTCTTCCAAATATGGTGTAAAGCTTTTCAGGGAGGAGTGCTCGAAGTTAGCTTCCTGAAGTTGGAATTTGATGGATGCTTATGGGGCATGCAACTAAAGGAAGGAGGTAGTCTTGGGGTGCTACTTGTAATGATCGACTGATGCATGCTTATTGATTTAGTCGTGGACCTCAGGTAAGAGGCGGCAGGGCTAATTTTGAGGTGTATGGTATAGTCGCCCATAGAAGGATGTAAATTTATGGAGTTTATAAGATGTCAGGAAATGGAAGAGGGTTTAATTTTTTAGGTAAATGACACAGCAGCCATTAGAACGACGTATATTTGGTAGGTGGGTGAGGCAGTAGCCAACAGGGTAATAGATATTTGTGGTGAATAAGGCAATGGGGGGGGTCATATTTGTGGGGTGGATGGCATAGTGGTCAATAGAGGGGTGATTCTTTTTAAAGCATATGAGATAGCAGCAACTGGAGAGTTGGTAACTGCTGCAGGGTCATAGTGGAAAGGTGTGGTGAAGGTCCGCCTACAAGGGGTGTCCCTTTGTTTGCAGATTGGAATTGCAAACACATGCAAGGGGGCTCGAAGTTAGCTTCCTTACAAACAAGAGCATAACAAATGCATAACACATACGCAGGCATATGTAGCTCTTGATACACCCTTGTCCGCGCTGACAAGCGATGTAGGCACCTTGGATTCACATCTGATGTAACTACGGCGCATGTGGTGAAGCCCCGATGGGCCCTGCGCAGGGCTGGTGTTCTTCTGCTGGAGCAGCGCCTTCTGCTGCCGAGCTGAAAGCAGCTCTCCCGGGTGCTAGGAGCGGGGACTGAGCGGGGAGGGGAAGAGGGCATTCAGTTTAGGAGTGCCAGTCTGAAGCCGGGGGATCATTCAAGCTCAAATGTGACACCATGAAGACAATACACCCTGCGTTAGCAGTATCCCTTTGTCGTTAACGGCCAACATTATAGCGCCCAATAGAAATTAAATGAGTAGTAAAGCTCTGATGGGTAATGCACCCTCATGCCATAAAGGAGTACGAATGAGCCAGAAAATATTAACGCCACAAACGGCTCCCTAATCATACATTGCAGTTTTAAGTATATTATACTATTGTTGTTGCATTTATATAGCGTTTACTGCCCCATGCGAGGCGCTGAACTTTTATGCGAACACAAAGATTATCTGTAAAGAGTTAGGACAGATTCTGTCTTTGGGCCTTATGGTACAGCAGCAAACGGACAACATGAAGCACACTGTTAGTACAGCAATCGACTATGAGCGCTCGCCGAATACAGCATATGCAGAGAGAGAGGAGTAGAGCAACTGGCACATATTAATTCCTAAACAATGGCCAGAATTTGAGGTCGGGGGTCTAAGAAACTTCCAACCGGAAACCTGCCTCCTGCAGACGTGGAACCGGTTCAGACTCTAACCCATGAAGAAGAGTCCAGTGCGTGCTGTAGGCCCGCCAACGCGACCTCCCCTTCAAACATCTGAAGATATAAAGGTTAAACAAACCCTGGGATAAAGGTCAGGGGAAAAAGGCACCTCCACTTCCACACATAAGCAAACGGCCGCCATTGTCCCGGCTGAGCTCCGAAAGTGAAAGTGGGTGTGCCCACTGAATGTAAGCAAGGCACGTCGTGGTACCCAACAGGACAAACACTGGAAAAGCCAAGAAGTACAAAAGCGTCTCATTCTCGGCGTAACCCGCAGGTTAACTGACGCTTGGTAAACAAGTGGGAGGGGTGGAGGGATCACGGCCGAGAGCAGGGACGCGCAGCATTTACCTTGCAGGAGCAAGAGAGATAATTGCTAACAGATGGCGCCACTCGCTCCCTCAAGGGAAACGCCAAAAGTGCACGCTTTGCAATAGAAAGCAATGCAAAACGTGCACGTTTTTGGCCAAAAAGCTGATCGATTCCAAAAGGTCCCCTCCTAAGCAACGCACGCGCGCTGCGTAAGCGAGACCTAACTAGGAATGTGCGAAATTTGCACAATTTTCTTTTGAGTTGCAGGAAATTTTGAAAGAAATACACAAGGATATACAAAATTACACAATGCAAATTTGGCATCTAGCTCTATGTTTGTGCACGATATGTGTCTTTTCCATTTTGGACATGAGTTCTCATTTTGTGCTAAAAGAATGGTGCAAAAAGCAGGAGTGCAGTAAACAATAGCTGCTCACGTTCTGTTCATTCCCGTTGTTCCTGTGCTGCTACAGTAGGATTTTTACTAGGGGTGGGCGGTGAACCTCGATCCGCCAGCGAAGTTTTCAGAGTTTTGCTCTGCTGGGAGCGCGGAGTTTGGTAAAAAACTCAGATTCCACAGTGTGGCGAAGTTTTCCCCTGCTGCCCACCCCTCATTTTGAATGAGCGTTTCACACCCGAAATGCGCAGTGCGCCCTTGAGACGGAAACCTGGATGTCCCGGCAGTATGCGCGTAACGTTTTTTCCCCTCTGACCCTGAGTGACGTGCACCAAACACAAACATCCGGGCTCGCTGTGTAGGCCGGAGTGAGGGCTAGAGAGAGGGTAAGATGAAGGTGGTGGTGCTTCCTGCCGATTTGGATTAAGAACTGGGAGAACTCTAGCAAAACCAATTTTTAAGTACAGATCTTTCAAGCAGTGGCCAGTATATTGAGTGTCTCAGGGAACTGCAATGGGGGAGGAGAGAGTGTTTTCCCCAATCTTCAGTCAGCAACAGTAGCTCGGCATCAGTTACATGGAATGTTTGTACACTTCCACACGCTCAATATTGTGCGCATGTGCTTTTTTTGTAGAGGCCATATGTGCCAAACTCTGAGGTAAATTGTTTGATGAGTGTTTCCTTTTAAGTTTTGCTTAAAAAATATGATTGGATCCCATGAGACTGCGGAGCAGCGACCCACTTCTTAGTTCCATGCTTGAGTATGGGGTCGCGCAAGCTCCCTTTAGTAGCGGTGAGACAGCCCCCTGTAATTCAAGCTTGTGGGGTTGGTTCCCACGAGCCTGTATATGTCCGATGTGCAACAGGCCTCTTTTTACTTCCTTGCCAGCGGGGATGGAGTCCAGCGAGCCGGTGCTGGAGCAGTGCAAACGGCTCGCGCTTGCAGGTTTGCCCTGTGGTTTTAGATTCCATTGAGCGGTGCACTGGCCCTCTTTTGGTAGTTACTCATGAGGATGGGGTCACATGAGTCTCTAATTTGTTTTTTTGCACACACCCTTATAATAAACTAATCATACTTTCCCTTGCTTGGTCCTCTTTAGGGGGGAACGGAACTCTGCATAATTCCACAGAGTTTTTATGCAACTCCACAGAATTCCGTGTAGAGCAACTCCGCGAACTCCACCAACCCCTAATTTGAACCCAAATGGACTTGACATTAGACAACGTGGCATACTTGGGTAATTACAGGAGTTTTCCCTACCAAGCTTAACATGGGATTTCAGAAAATTCACATTATGAGAGCTTAACAAAAATCTGACCCTGCCCTAAAAGTACATTCCAAGATGGCCGCCCACCACTATCAACTTTAACAATATGTGTGTTGCAAGTCTAAAAGCAAACATGGACATTGACAAAGCCAATACGGCCGAGAATCGTCTGTGCGTCTTTTGTTTGTTCACATGTTAAACATTAAATATTAAATCAAAGTTTAATTTGTGCGTTTGATAAGCATCAACATGCAGTTCTTGAAACATGAACTTAGTTTTCGCTATTAAACGGTCGACCAGAGCTGGGGAGGGAAAGGCAGAACAAAGAGAAAGAGGCAGGAAGACAATGAAAGGTCCACAGTGGCAAAGGGAGAGAGCAGAGATGAAAAAGAACTTGCAAGAAAAAGATAAAGAGAGCATAGGGTGGTGGATGAAATATAAATGAGGTGGTGCCAAAACTAGGCAGGCCTGATGTGGCAGCCCCACCTATCATTGGTCCTATTAGTGGCCTTTCAAGAAAATCTTTCGGCCAGGAATTCAGGGGTTTTGTTGAAAATGGTTACACCGACCTACCAACGGGGGTGCGTGAAATTGACCTAATATGATATTTGAAAAGCACGTACTATAAGGCAGCGTGCACTTAGGACGCTGGCCCCTGGGCTCCCGGCCATGACCCCGTGGCTCCTAGCTGAATCATTGGTCGCTGCGGACGGCAGGAAGTACTTCCGCGGCGAAGTGACATTACTTCCGCCCGGGGTCGGTAATGAGGGGGTAGGAGAGGGCTGGGGGCCTATTTAGGGCACGTTGCCCAGGCCCTCGTCCTCTCTTCCTTGCATCGCCGGCCCCATGTGCAGAGGACTTCGTGAATCTCTCCTGGGATTCTGGGGAGGAGGAGGCATGCAGCAGGAGAGTCTTCCATTTCTCGATTTCAGCTTGTAGGCTGATAATCATCAGGCCCGTGGGCACTCCATTGCAGGAGGCCATTGGAGGGCTTTTTTGCCACCCGATGACCGGGAGCCGTGCGGGCTTGAGGGTGACTCACCCAGCGTGGGCGAGATGCGTGGTTGAGGCCCCATGCGGGAGATAACTGGCTCGGTTGTCGTCAAATTTATCCGATGGCGCTATGGTTGAGCGGGCTGAGGTGAGTGCGATGGCTGCGGCTACGTCTTGATTTCATGGCGCCCGGGGTTGGGGATCTGGGTTGCGGTTGTGCCTAATAGGTGTGGGGCGACCGGGTGGTGTCCCCCCCACTTCTGTTTCTTGTTTACGGGGCGGGGTGATCGATGGTTTCGTGTCTGGAGTCTTCGCTATCCATGGGACGAACCCTGGTTACGCGGCGGGCAATGGGAGCGAATTCCGGCTTGGCCCGCCTTGTACATTTTACCTATTGCCCAACTCGTTAATATGTTATGGTGTTTGGCGGCGAGGCAATGGGAGAGTCATTGTGGCCTAATGGTTAAGGTCTTAGCCTCTCACTCTCAGCGTTAAGTGTTCAATTCCTGGTGTTTCATTGTATCTGTTTCTTCAATTAAAGATGTAGGCAATAGTAATTTATTCACGCTGGCTGTGGACTTATAGAACGTTCTGGGGCACTGGCGGATATTTTTGCGAGAGCGTTGGTGCGGTAGGCACGCCCCCCTTGGCAGTTGCAAGGCGGGAGTTTCAGTTATTTAGCCTAGTTTCGGGCACCTTACGATAGCTGTTACAGTTGTTTCGCCTAGTTTCTCCGGCCTTCCGGTTCGTGGTTTGGGAGCAACGGGTTTTAAAACTTTGGGCGAATGGGGAGCGAACAATATGGTGCGCGATTTCCCAAAATAGGTGGTAGGTGTGAGAAGGTGGCCTGATATATGCTGTCCACTAGTTCTAGTGGGCACCTTGTATCAGTCCAAACAACCCCTTATGGTGATAGGTTAAAGACAACCTTTATTGAAAGCTATCCTTGTGGTAGCTATGGAGAGCAGCCTTCAGGCTAAGTCTTGAAGTAATGTAAAGCAGCTTGTTTTTACCAGTCTATAATCTCTTGAATGATCAAATGAAAAGACAACCACACCAGGTATATATTCAAAATATATGTATTTAGGTTAAAACACACCCCTCTAGAATCGAGTCAGGACCAAACCCTTTTGGACTTAAGAAGTTTTAGAGCTAGCACCCACGGGAGCACTGGAGTTCTTGAGTTACCTCACCCAGGGAAGCTGGGAGCATAGGTGCCTTTTGGTGTCGGGTCGTGTCGTCGATTACAATGGAAGCTGGTGAAGAACTGCTGCTGCCGTGAAGAGAAGTGTCCGAAGAGATCCAAGCCTGGATCTAGGATGGAAGGGACCTGAAAGCAGAGGGGACAGAGTCTGGGTCACTAGCCACTGACAGAGGGCAGGATGGACCAATGCCCACAGATGTCAGGTACTTCAGGTGAGTTTATGGGTGTCTTGACTCTTCTTGCCACGAGGTCCAGGAGGCATCGACGAAGTCCATGAGCCGGATTCGAGCTGACCCACGAAGTCTGTCGAGTGCTGCATTATCGGTGACCAGAATGGACCCAACAAGCCTTGGCAACGGCAAGTCACTGGAATTCAGAGAAAGGACTGCGATGCAGACCAGCAAAGTCCGAGGGACTCATCCAGCAAGGGGAAGTCAGGGCACATCTGGAGCAACCAGGGATGTCCAATTAGAAGAGGAGTTGCCTTCGTGGGGACCTGCTAGCCAAAGGGCTAGTGATCACGAAGGAGCCTCAAGCGGTCACACTTGAAACTGGCCCACGGGTCACTTGTGGAGTGGAGGCCAGCAATCTTCGGTGCAGGAGGTGCTCAAGGCTGGGGCTACTGGGAGCCCAAAGCAAAAGTTCACGGTGTCCAGGGGTCATGGTTCCACGTCACCCACGATAGCCACGATAGCCACGGGCCTCAGCTTTGCTGTGGACTCAGGGTGGCCTCGGGGAAGTCTGGAAATCCACCTCAGGTGATGTAAAGACTTCAGCGTCTGGCGGGAGCTTCAGCGATGCAGACCGGTCAGTTGATTCTTTGATGCCTGCCAAGCAGGGGAGTTACTCCTTGACCCCAAGGGAGATTTCTTCCGTCTTCTAGTTGTGATAGAAAGTTGAAGGTCCAGGATATATGTTGCAGAGTTTCATCCAGGGTAATCTAAAGTCTCAAGGACTGGGTTCCCATACTTATACTAAGTTTGGGGGTTGGACATACTCTAGGGACTCACCTATGGGAGGGTTTGGAAAGAGGGGTGGTTACACCCATTTCCTTTGTCCAGTTTCGCGCCAGAGCAGGGTCAGGTAGCCCCTGCAACCGGTTTGAACTGGACTATGCACAGGGACACCAAGTGTGCCCCCATTGCAGGACTTCAAAGCACCAGAGAGTGCTCACGCCCAGCCCCAATACACATCTGCCTTTCTGGGGAGGTGGTTACACCTCCCTTCGACAGGAAACTTATTGTCCAGGCCTCCCCTGCCGGAGTCAGCAGCACGAGGCCAGACCCATGTCTGTGGCAGAGGCATCCATTTTGTGATGCCAGGGCAGTAGAAAGTCCTACCGGGTTAGACCAGTGTGAACTTGTCTCTCCCTCTAGAAGGGTGGAATGCTACCCCTGCCCCCAGAACTGGCGGGAGGGTAGTATTCCAAAGCGTTTGACACCAAACATGATATATTTCCGTGCAGCCATCCCAAGCATTTACCGCGTTTGTGGAGGACCTTGTGATTGGATTCGGGTGTCGACGGGGACACTCAATATTATGGGATGCGGCGGCAGACCACTTAATCTCACCGTGTAAGAGTCCTTCCGTAGCACAATTGGTTCATGTAAGGTGCTCGTATACTCCCAGTGCCAATCGTTTTTAGGTCTCGCCTTGCTATCGCATAAGCGATCGCAAAGCGAGACTATTGTAAGCGGGTTTGAAAAGTGCTCCCAAAAAGCGGATTGCATGGCTAGCAAGCGCACAATCACGCGCATCGTGCCGCCATGCAATCCGCTTTTTGGGAGCACTTCAAAGGGTCCGCTCCCCCGCCTGGAATGTGCTCCCCCGCCCCCAAGCGCGCGCGCGCCACGCTCCGCCGGGCTTGTCTTTTTTTTTCGTTTTTTATAAAAACTTTAAGCGCGAGGCGCGCGTGCGGCCAATGCTTGTTCCGAATGCCAGGGTTGCCGAAAATGAAGGTGACCTAGTCTTTATTCTGCCACACGCCTCTTTCTAGCACCACACTCTGTCTCTTTATCTCCCACTTGTTGTACCTACTTTTTCATCCCTGCTTCTTCTCCCTTTGCACTGTTTCCTTAATCTTCTGCGTTCTTCTTTCTCTCTTTTCATGGTCCGCCTCCTTCTCCGTGTAATGAAAAATAAAAACGTTCGGGTGACGGTCCTCAAAAAATGCATGGCAGTGCCCACCATCTGCAACCACAGGGACAGGCTGACCCTTGCCACAGGAACCATACTTGATTTTCCTTGTGAGCAATCTGGTGCCGCCCTAGCACTGCACCTGCAACAATACATAGTTGTAATTACAACAGCACTATGTTGGAGTGGTACTTGATTTAACTTCCTCGTTTTAGCCTAAACCCTTCCTGAAAAGCAGCATCGTGCCTTTAACCCCTTTTTAAGAAGCGTTGTTTTCTTCCAGTTTTACACAGCGCGAACTCGACCCGACGGCATCGAAGCGCTTTACTTAAACACCCCATTCTGTTTTGAAAGTACGTGGAATTTAGGAGATGTGCCTAGGGCGTTGAGATGACGCCGAGACGCGAACCTGGTCCCGACGTCGAAAGTCAGCAGCTCTGGCCGTTTCGCTTGGGCTATCGCCAAACCTTCCGCGTGTTTTCTAATGCTTATTTAGATGTACCTGCCGTGCTCTAGAACCACAATACTCGTCTCTTCCGCGGTGTGTGAAAAATAACACGTGCTTGCTATGTCATTGTAGGATGCTTACCGCAGCAAACAGGATGTCGCTGTCGTACTTCGTAACTGCTTTGCATGATTTAGTTGTAAACAGTACAATTCGTGCCATGCCAGCAGAGTTGGCGCTTTTCATACCAGTCTGCGGGCGTGTATTCACTTGTTTCCACAACACAGGCTTTCTTTGAGAAAAGAAGCAAGTGCCGTATCTGTGATTTAACTTGCATTCAGTGTTATGCAGATCTGCCCAAGTTCACAACACAGACAGAGGCTGGCCCAGCCCAGGCTCACTCCCAAAGTGTTTCCTTCGGAGACAGGCAGGTCTCCATTGCGCACCGATTGAGCAGAGAGGGCCGTGTGTGGTTTCACAAGTACTGCCACCAACCCCTGGTGTGAAACGTCCCAGGACGGGACGTCTTTCTGTCTGATGATGCGCAGGTTCGAGTCCTTTGATATACCCAGATACCAGATCAAAGGCCGGAGCCCTCACAGCTGTTTGTTTAAAAAACTCTTATCACCTTTGTCCATAGAGACATAGCATGCCAGGCTAAAATGTTATTTTTAATTGTAATTCATAGACTTCAAACTATGCTTCCGTGTTATCACGATTCTAATAAGACGGCAGCACTTTGGAACTTCGACTGGAACGAAGGGCATTTGTTAGGAATAGGACCAGGCAGTCGCGCCCACACTGAGGGCCATATT
Source organism: Triturus cristatus (assembly GCF_964204655.1). Classification (NCBI taxonomy): domain Eukaryota; kingdom Metazoa; phylum Chordata; class Amphibia; order Caudata; family Salamandridae; genus Triturus; species Triturus cristatus. The sequence continues at coordinate 21,885,485 of NC_140592.1, read as the reverse complement.
TATGAGGCCAGTGGCATGGAGAGATTTATGAAGCCACGCGTGGCTCTGAGTGGATTCATAGATCTCGAGTAAACCAAATCAGCGCAAATCACTGCGTTGCGTAACTCAGCCCTGGCAAGGCATTCCGTGAGTGCTGCGTGGGTGTTCTCATGAACTCCCATGGTTTTTGAGCATTCCCAGATTTACCAGAACGGTAAACCTGGGAAGGCACCAAAAAGATACGCCTTCCCAGGGGAGGAGTAACAAGGGTAAATATCTTCATTTCTCCTTGTTACTTCCGCTTTTATGCAGCACACATAGAAAGAGGAATATACCTCTTAGGATTGTGTTTTTGTGCAGGAAGGTACCCCTTCCTGCACAAAAACAGTCCTGAATGCAGCATAGGCACATGGTGCTTGGGTGCCTGTGTGGGTGCTAGGCCACAATGGCATCAGTACAGGGCAAGGACAGGAATGCGCTGTATTCTTTTAAGTAAGGTGCATTCCTGCCCTTTCCCTGGGACCACAAAGTCATACATATGCCCCTCAGTGTGTAGTAAAAGGTTGCTATAAAGTGATAAGCACACCTGGCCACATCACCTTTCATTCAATCACATTATGATTCATGGGTCCAATGATGTCATTTCTTGGCATGCAGGGTAATATTTATGACTTTGTGGTGGTGCATCACTGTGAAAGGGCAGGAATGTGCTGGATTCAAAAGAATACAGCGCGGTCCTGTCCTTGTTTTTCAGCTGTGTACAAAGCAAACTCCACCGCTTTATTTCATTCTTTCGCCCTCTCTGCTCGTTGGAAAAGGCCTCCCCTCCTTACCCCTTCCTCACTCTCTGCCTCGGACCTGGATTTAATTCTCCCAACCACACGTATACAGACTTCAGGCTCGCTTGCCACAGGCTTCCGGAAACAACACTGCACGGCTACTTGTAAAAGCCGGGGTTGTAGGGTCCTAGACTACGGACTAGGCCTGGGCGAAAATTTCATTCCGTTCGCGGAAATTGCGATAATTTGACATTTTCTCATTCCGCGGAGAGCGCGACAATGTCAAAAATTCCGGTTTCCGCAGCTTGGCGATAATTTGTTTCTTGCTCGCGCTGTAAAATAATACATTCTCGCGCGATCGCCTTACCTGAATCCCTGCGTTCGCCGACAAGTTTTCTTGATCCGGTCGCGTTCTCCATGAGGTGTTGTATTGTTTTTAGCCATTTGCGCTGTCTCGCGACAGTTCGCGCCCGCAGTGACGTCATGCGTCGCGCGATCACGTCTTTCTTCTCGCGATCATGCACCGCGAGACAACTCAAAACAAGATGGCCGCGCCCGCAAGCAACCACATGGGTAAGTTGGCGACCCGCAACCATGCAGAAAATCTCGCGAACATGCCGGAAAAAAACTTCCGCATCTTCGCGATATTTCCGCTTGTTTGCGATAATTTTAAACATTTTCGCGATAATTTGCGAAAGTTAATTTCGCAAATTCCGCCCACCCCTACTACGGACTATGAGTGGAGAGGGCAAACGTGTTGAACCATTTATCCACATAAAACTGGCCCTTTCATGTCTTCCAGGTAGTCCTGTGCAAAGATCTTTTGGTGAACATAACACAGTATTACAAATGAATAACATTGGGAAAGCATTCTGGGTTTTTTTCTCCATTTGTCATTGCTTTACTGCTGGTAAAAATATGCATTTCATGCTTACGAAATGCTCATTATCATATCTCCCTTGCATAGAGAACATTTACTATGCCAATCTACAATGCCTACTTTGCTGTGCACTGGACTGTTGCAGAGCACACTTGGTGACCAACCGCTAAGATCGCCTCGTGCTTTGTTCCACTGCCTTTGTTTCTCACACTATCGGCCCTACTGGAAGGCCACTCTATTGCTCGCCTAACTATCTGAGAAATATTCCTGTTTCTTCTTACACTGCACCATTCATGTTATATGTGTGTATGTATGTGTATATATATATATGTATGTGTATATGTATGGATATATGTCTGTATATGTATGTGTATATATGTGTGTATGTATATGTGTGTGTGCATGTTTATGCATATATGTGTGTGTATGAGGGGTAGCAAGCACTATAAACATGCAAACACTTCCCTCCTCTATCCCGATTCGTTTACAATCCAAATAACAGACTAACATGTCCACTGCTCAAATCAAATTAATTTCATATTTCCCTGCACTAATTCACCACTAATCCTTCTTGAGTTCCGGGGTAGCGTTCTACTTGCCAAAAAGTGCTTCAATACCTCATTTGGGGTAGCAAGCGCTATATAACTGCAAACACCTTTCCCTCTTATATCCCCCCACTATCCTTTTCAATCCAAATAACAGACTAACATATCCACAGCTCAAATTACTTTCATATTTCACTATACTAATTCACCACTAATCCATTTGGGTTTGGGAGTAGCATGCTACTCGTCAAAAAAGCGCTTTGACACATCAGTGGTGGTAAGCGCTATATAAAAGCAATTACAATTACAATACAATACATAAGCTCCTGTTTCATTACACACAGAAACATTCTTTTTTGTCAGCTTGCCCATACAAATGGCAGTGCCAATGTGCAAATTTCATCACTCAGCTGCATTAAAAAAAACATTTGCAATGCAATAGGTCTCGCACTTGCGAGAGTTTGAGCTATTGGCATTGTAAATGACAATGCCTTTTATCTATGTGTCAGCTTTCAAAACAGATGAATGAATGGCATTGTCATTTACAATGCCAATAGCTTAAACTCTTGCAAATGCGAGACCTATTGCATTGCAAATGCTTGTTATGGTTTGCTATTTGGACGGGGTTGCGTGTGCTGAAGTCATTTGAGGACTTATATTGCAACACGTTACACTGGGGCGCGCAATGAGGGAGCGGGGTGACCTTTCTGGGGCTTAGTCCATTGTGAGGTTAACGGTATCAGCTCCATGATGGCGTCCATGGCACAAGTGGGAGGGAGGTATAGTAGGGACATATAGGGTTACAGCAGGAGAGGGGTGCGTGGGAGTGGTATGCGCTTTGCGAACCCTGTAAGGGGGAGAAGCGAGTAGACAGTGAGGAGACATGAAGCTATGGTAATGTCTTTTATTCACTGTCCTAGGGTCCCTACAATGCACATATTAACGTAGGCCGGAAATCACGGTGCGAAATAACGCATGCGGTGAAGCAACCTCTTTCTTTGGCCAAAATTGGTACTAAATGGAGCAAGGGCTAGCACAAGCACACGCTGCTCTTGGGGTAAGACTTGTATCTGCTTGGAGCACGAGGGTATCTCTGTGGTCATTTCTGATAGGCACTATGTTATCAGTGGAGCGTTGTGAGTACCGGAAGTGGCGTCTTCCTGAAGGCGCTGGCCATTCTTCATCCCTGGGTCCCCTGCCCCCCCCCCCCTGCACTGTCCCATTCCTGCTTTGAACGCTTAGGTGCTAGGGGGGCAAGGTATTCTTTGCGCATATATATGCGGGCTGACATAGAACATGCTCAGTCCATTGCATTCAGGAGCCAGAGCCGCCCTTCTGCCAGGCATTCAGGGGTGGCAGCATACAGTTAGTTAACGTACTTTATTAAAATGGGACCTCCTTCGCAGCATGGTTAGGTTACACGATTCCTCAATTCCCATTTTCTGAATGTCGGGCGGCTGTGCTACCTTTCTGTAGGTAAATAGTTTTAGGGAAAGGTCCTGCTTGGCCACCCATCGAAGAATTAAGTAGTTTTGATTAAACCCCCACCTTTCTGTGTCCTGTATTTCCCGGGCCTTCTCCAGGATCAGATCTTCCATGGATGCATGGCTTTGTTGAACCCCTCTCTCTGGGCTAGGAATCCTCCTCCTAGTCTAACAGTGCAATGAATACACTTTGGGGTAGCCCAATCAGGGTCGGGTTTGGTCTCTTTTCAGCGAAGGAAGGAGATTCGCTGCTGCTAGCCAGTACCAAGGCACAAGTTAAGGCACGATGGTAGAAGGCGTTTACCCGTTATTTTCGAGGGGGGGGGGGGGGCGTGGTCCACCCGACTAGGAGGTGAAACCCCACGGTAATATGCAGGACATACTTGTCCTGAGGTAAGTTTCAGACACTGAGGCCTTTTCAGCTAAACTGACACACTTTGCTGTTTTGTGCTAGGCAACGATGTCCGCCGTGAAAGGGGCGGACCGGATGCCAGCTGCGCTTATACCAAATGATGGAAGCATGGGACCTCCTATCAGGCAGCAGATTAGAAGGCTAGCTTGTCAAAACCTCTTGGAAAATTGGGGCACGGCTCTATCACAGTTTGTGGGGGCCCACGCTATTAGCGCACTAAGAAGGCATGCAAATGTGCATATGGGTAACATGGCATTTTCAGGCCTACAGGGATGCAACCCCCCCCCCCCTTTGTTCACAAAAGGCTCGCTCAGGGCTGCTTGCGCTGGTGGAGATCACAGAGCAGACGGGTGCCCATACGCATCTTTTGGACGTGGTTTGGTTTCTTCGCCAAGTTGGAGGGATGCAGAATGAGGGCAATTCCTCTTGGGGATTAAGACCCTGGTGGGATACATGTTGGCTATCCCCCACTTAGAGGGCAGTTCTCTGATGGAATAGCCATAATTTCGGCCAAGCGGTAATTGTGGTAATTTTAGGTGGGCTTTCAGAGGGACCAAATTGGTAAGGGCTTCGCTACGGGGCACAGTAGAGAGGTCTGCATTTCCCCTTCATTGGGATATTGGCAGACATGTATACACTCAGGGTGAGGTCAAACCTGACCCTGTTGGAAAGAGGGCGTTGTGAGAAGGTGGCCTGATATATACTGTCCACCAGTTATAGTGGGCACCCTGCATCAGTCCAAACAACCCCTTATGGTGAATAGGTTAAAGACAACCTTTATTGAAAGCTATCCTAGTGGTAGCTATGGAGAGCAGCCTTCAGGCTAAGTCTTGAAGGAATGTAAAGCAGCTTGTTTTACCAGTCTATAATCTCTTGAATGATCAAATGAAAGTACAACCACACCAGGTATATATTCAAAATATATGTATTTAGGTTAAAACACACCCCTCTAGTCTCTTTATGAGACTGGAGTTCGAATTACCTAATTTACATGTTAGCAATCAACAGTAATAGCACAAAAACACGTTTGGGCCCTAGGGACGTACCAAACCATATACCAATAAAGTGGTACAAGAACCACGACTGAACTAGACACAAGGCCTAGAGCCTGTAGAATCGCTGGGACCCCTAGGAACCACCCAAGGTATTGACACAGGGGACCCACGGGGGCCGTGTGCACTGTGGAAACACAACCACGGGTTCCCGTTAGCTTCTTCGGGCAATGTCACGGTTGGAAGTTCAAAGATTAGGGACACTTAGAATCGAGTCAGGACCAAACCCTTTTGGACTTAAGAAGTTCTAGGGCCAGCACCCACGGGAGCACCGGAGTACTCGTGTTACCTCACCCAGGGAAGCCGGGTGCATAGGTGTCTTTTGGTGTCAGGTCGCGTCGTCGATTACAATGGAACCTGATGAAGAACTGCTGCTGCCACGAAGAGGAGAAGTGTCCGAAGAGATCCAAACCTGGATCTAGGATGGAAGAAACCTGAAAGCAGAGGGGACAGAGTCTGGGTCACTTGCAGGGCAATGCCCACAGATGTCGGGTGCTTCAGGTGAGTTGATGGGTGTCTTGACTCTTCAGCCACGAGGTCCAGGAGGTGTCGATGAAGTCCACGAGCTGGATTCCAGCTGTCCCACAAAGTTTGTCAGCGACCATATTGGACCCAACAAGCCTTGGCAACGGCAAGACTCATGGAAAGAGAAGAAGGATGTCGGTGCGGACCAGCAAGGTCTGAGGGACTCACCCAGCAAGGGTAAGTCAGGGCACATCTGGAGCAACTAGGGAAGCCCAAGTAGAAGAGGAGTTGCATTCTTGGGGACCCACTAGCCAACGGGCTAGTGATCGCAAAGGAGCCTCAAGTGGTCACACAGGAACCCGGCCCACAGGTCACTCGTGGAGTGGAGGCCGGAGATCTTCAGTGCAGTCTGTGCTCAAGGCTGGGGCTACTCGGAGCCCAAAGCAGAACTTCAAGAATGAACAGGAAGTTGATGTACCAGGAATAGTACGGGGTGCCCAGGGGTCATGGTTCCTCATCACCCACGATAGCCACGGGCCTCAGCTTTGCTGTGGACTCAGGGTAGCCTCGGGGAGGTCAGGAAATCCACCTCTGGTTATGCAGAGACTTCGGCGTCCAACGAGAGCTTCGGAATTGCAGACCGGACAGTTGCTTCTTTGGTGCCTGCCAAGCAGAGAAGTCACTCCTTGACCCCAAGGGAGATTTCTTCTGTCTTCTAGTCGAAATAGAAAGTCAAAGGTCCAGGATATATATTGCAGAGTTTCGTCCAGGGTAATCTAAAGTCGCAAGGACTGGGTTCCCATACTTATACTAAGTTTGGGGGTTGAACATACTCTAGGGACCCACCTATGGGAGGGTTTGGAAAGAGGGGTGGTTACACCCATTTCCATTGTCCTGTTTCACACCAGAGCAGGGGCAGGTAGCCCCTGCAACTGGTTTGAACTGGACTATGCACAGGGACACCAAATGTGCCCCCAGTGCAGGACTTCAAAGCACCAGAGAGTGCTCCCGCCCAGCCCCAATACACATCTGCCTGTCTGGGGAGGTGGTTACACCTCCCTGGCACATGAAATCTATTGTCCAGGCCTCCCCTGCTGGAGTTTCGGTCAGCAGCAGGAGGCCAGACCCGTGTCTGTGGCAGAGGCATCCATTTTGTGATGCCAGGGCTCAAGGAAGTCCTAACGGGATAGACCAGTGTGAACATGTCTCACCCTCTATAAGGGTGGAATGCTACCCCCGCCGCCAGAACTGGCTGGGGTGGGGGGGGGGTGTAGTACTCCAAAGCGTTTGACACCAAACACAACATGTTTCCGTGCAGCCATCCCAAAGTTAGCATTTACTGCGAGGTTAAAATGCACTTAAGAGTATATGGTCAGGCTACACCACAAACATCATCAGAGGAGGTACTCCGAACACTGCAGAGGGGCTCTGCTCATGCAGGGGCACCCGCTCACATAAAAACCAAGCACTCTGCCTTCAGGATTGTTAAGGCCTGCCATAGGAGTGACTTATAGGTTTTATATGTGTGTGCAATGGTAGTGATATAGGTAGCCCATACCACAGTAAGGGGTGCAAGCACACTCTTACCCAGGCTGCAGTAGCAGACCTGTGGTGCCATTTTGGAGTGCTTCCCAGGGGTGGCATAATACATGCTTAAGGCCCTGGTAGGCCTCTGGGGTACCTATGCCCTGGGTACATAGTATACCATATACTAGGGACTTATAAGGCACTCCAGAATCCAATTAAATATGTATCTAATGTACATGCAAACCATTTTAGAGAGGAAGCAGCTAGGCTGTGGTCCTGATTAGCAGGGTCACAGCCAGACTAAGGTAAAAAAACCAGTGAAACACCAGTAAAAAGTGGGGGTACCCATGTGAAGCAGATCCTACTCTCCTACATAACCCCTTCCAAACGCAGGGACATTAAACTAACCTTGACCAGTTGAGTCTTCATGTTCGAAGTGGAAATACCTAGAGAGTCCATCTGCATTGGCATGGTTACTCCCAGGTCTATGTTCCACTGTAAAGTCCATCCCCTGTAGGGAAACGGACCACCTAAGCAGTTTGGGGTTTTCACCCTTCATTTGTTTTAGCCATAAGAGGGGCTTATGGTCTGTCTGAACAAGGAAGTGAGTACCAAACAAGTATGGCCTCAACTTCTTCAGAGCCCAAACCACAGCAAAGGCCTCCCAATGGCTGACCAACGTTTCTTTCTAGGGGTCAGCCTTCTGCTTATGAAAGCTATTGGCTGATCCTGACCTTCATCATTCAATTGTGACAGTACAGCCCCTACCCCCAATTCAGATGCATCTGTTTGGACAATGAACTTCTTGGAGTAGTCAGGACTCTGCAGAACGGGAGCAGTACACATGGCCTGCTTCAGGTCATCAAATGCCTTTTGACAGCTAGCTGTCCTCTGAACCTTTTTGGGCATCTTTTTAGAAGTTAAGTCATTCAGGGGTGTCACTATTGATCCATACCCATTGACAAATCTCTTACAGTACCCAGTCAGGCCTAAGAAGGCTCTCACCTGAGTCTGGGTAGTTGGAGCAATCCATTCCATTAGTGTCTGGATTTTGCTCTGCAATGGTTGAACCTGGCCTCCACCTACAAGGTGGCCCAGGTACACAACCTGACTCTGCCCTATCTGGCACTTAGTAGCCTTGATAGTTAGGCCTGTTTTTTGCAGGGCCTCCAACATTCCTCAGGTGGACCAGGTGATCCTCTCAGGTGGAGCTAAAGACAGCATTATCATCTAGATATGCTGCACTAAAGTCTTCCAGGCCTGTAAGGACTTGATTCACCAACCTTTGGAAAGTGGCAGGTACTTTCTTCAAACCAAAGGGCATTACCACAAATTGATAGTGCCCACTACGGGTAGAAAATGCTGTCTTTGCCTTTGCATCATCGGCTAGTCTGATCTGCCAGTAGCCAGCTGTCAGGTCAAATGTGCTTAGAAACTTGGCTGAGGGCAGAGTATCTATAAGCTCATTTGCCCTGGGGATGGGATGGGCATCAGTCTTAGTGACTGCATTGAGACCCCTGTAGTCTACACAAAACCTCATCTCGCTTTTCCCACCACAGGTGTGAGGTTTTGGTACCAGGACTACTGGACTAGCCCAAGGGCTAACTGAGGGTTCAATCACACCCAAATCCAACACCTTTTGGACTTCTGCCCTTATACAGTCCCTGACATTGTCAGGTTGCCTGTAGATCTTATTCTTCACAGGTAGTCTGTCCCCAGTGTCCACTTCATGAGTGCACCAGGTGGTCTGACTTGGAGTCAGTGAAAACATATGTCTAAACTGGCTGAGAAGGTTTCTGCAGTCAGTTTGCTGCTGGGCAGTGAGGCTGCCTGCCAAGGCTACACCATCAACTGACCCATCATCAGGGTTCTGAGAAAGCAGGTCAGGGAGTGGGTCACTCTCTTCCTCCTGTCCTTCATCAGTAGCTGTTGGAAAACGAGGCAGCATCTGTGAGGCCTGTACAAATAACATGACTACATTTGTCCTTCACAGGGAACCAAACACCCAATTGTAGCGCCTGACTCTCAGAGGGTAGCGTTGCAGAGCAGTCGGAGGCTTACTCAAGGGAGGTGGTGTGGGCTAGTAATCGCTATTTGCAGGTGAGCAAAAATAACACTCAATAATTGATTGTCCAGTCTGTACTTTGCTTTATAAAAGTAAGAGTACATTTATTAAACACACACACTACTCAATACTATGCACCAATTTACAAATGTACATAAGCTGTTGGAATTACTTTGTGACATTGCATAACATCTCCCCCCCTCCTGCAGGGGGTGTGGGGTTTAGTACCACCACTCCCATGTATGCACATCAACTTGCCCCCAATGCAGTTAGTTGAACATAACCTGGAGCGAGGGCCCTGCGCACTGGCACCATCCCAGTGACGACCCACCCCATTACCTCAACAAGCATTAAAAAGGGGTAAACCTGCCTTGGTGACACATGACCCTGACTGAGCATCTCCTACTGACCATAAAGTATGCACCTCTATATCTTAAGGGCTAGCAGTCTGGGGACATCACCTAAGTGCAGCAGCAAGAATCCATGTTTACGCACACTTTAGAATGACAGTACTCATCACCTTGGTTGATCATTTGAATGCATTGCAATTACAGCCCCTAAGGGCATCACAGATGAAATCACAGGACTGCGCATATACAGCCAGACACCCTAGCAGGACTGTCTGGCAACATAGCCCCACTTGGCTTATAACATCTCCTTACACATGTGACTTACAGTCCCTTCAAAAGAAGTACTCCTAGCAACTACACTTCTCCTGCAGTGCGCCTCTTCACTTTAAAATGAATCACAGGTAAAAGCATGGGATTACGTAAATACAGCCAGACCCCCTAGCAGGAAGGTCCAGCAACATAACTCCATTTAGCTTAACATCACCTTACACAGGTACTTCACTTTACACATGTGACTTTCAGTCCACCTAAAAAGAAATAACCAATAGTAAATGCATTCCGGTGCAATTACACCACTTCACCTCCAGGGGATGCCCTTCTCCAGACATCCCCAACTCAGCCCTTCACTCCATGATGCACTTCATAGTACACCCTCAGCTGTAGAACATAAGTTCCAGCCTAGAAGGTGTTAAAGGCTGGCTGAGCCCTTGAGGGGTTATTCTTTCAGATGCCCCGTGAAACTTAGGGGTGGACTGTTCTTCTTTATGCTGGGGGGGGGGGCTGTGGTGCTCCTGAAGCCCCCCTGTACCCCTTTTCACACATGAGGGTGACCCCCCTCCTCTGGGAGCCACCAGGCACCAAAACGGCAGATTTCCAAATGCCTGGCACGGCATTATGGGGCGCTTCATGCTCCTCTTTACCAGCCACTGGGAACACTCTCCTCCGCCCTCGGGGTCTCTGATTCAGCAGGGTGCTGTCTTCACTGGCTCCCTGCGCCAGCCTTTCGCCTGGCTCTCCTCCTTGGCCTCTCTTCTCCCTGCGCAGAGGCCACTGCTCCTGCGCACCGGTCCTGGGCTCTTCTTCTGGTGCTGTTAGGGTCCTGGGGGCAGTCAAGGGGTCTCTCCTTCCAACTGCCCATTGTGCCAGGCTCCAGCACCTTCAGCCTCAGCAGACCACACCCCAGAGAGAGCTTCTCTTCCTGTGCAAGCACTTTTTAAAAGTTGAGTAGGGGGCTGGCAGGAAGTCTCTGTTGGTCCTATCAAACAGCGACACATCATGTCCCTGCCCCTGCTCCCTCCTTCTTGTCCAGCCTCTGGGTTTGTTCAAAATGGCGTCGTCCAGTGTCTCTGGCCACATGTCTCTGAAGCCTCATCCCCCACGCTGCCTTCCCTCCTTGGTGCAGCCTGGTGCCTGGCACCCAGTGACAGCTGCTAATGGATGAGCCTGTAGCCCCACCCATCTTCTCTTCGTGGAGAGAAGGTCCTAGCTTGTGGAAGAAAGGTTATCAATCCATCCAGCTGAGGTCAGCCCTCAGCCTGGGTCTGGTCATGGCTGGCTCAGAGAAATATGACAGTTCTGGATGACTAAAAAGCAGTACAAATATGACTTTGGACTCTGCAGAATACTTCTTTTCACATTTGCTACATTGGACTCAAGTGCGTGTCTGGAATCTGTAGGCCTAATGGAAGTTAATCTAGCCCCTGGTTCCACATTCCCATAGGGGAATAATGAATTGAAAAACAGTAAGACACACTGACTTTCCCTGGCATGTTTCTTTCCAATGTATAAAGCCTATTCCATGTCACCACCCAATACTGCATAAGTCCTGCCACACCATTCACTTTGTAGCTGCTCCTGGACTGCGCACGCTAGGAATCTCCCCCGAGCAGCCCGTACACGTGTGCACACGCATGTACACATGTGTCTGCATGTAACCAGCCCGGTGTCTCTTACTCCAGCTGCTGAACAGTGGCCTGGTCAAGCCAGGGGAACACCAGTAAAATCCCCATGCAGTCTATTACATCCTGAGTTCACTGTGGGTAGTCCCAACTCATGAGGCTCCCCCACAGTAAAAGCTCAACAATTAGGTGCTCAAAAAGCTAAAAATCCGGGTGGCCCATAGTGTCAGAACCACCTTCTAGCAGTAGCCATGAGCAAGCCATGTCTGCCCTGTCAACACAGACCCCAACTCCACTAGGCCTGGGCTAAATTTCCGTTCCGCTTGCGGAAATTGTGATAATTTGACATTTTCGCGTTCCGCGGAGAGCACGAAAATGTCAAAATTTCAGCATTCCGCAGCTTAGTGATAATTTGTTTCTTGCTTGCGCTGTAAAATAATACATTCTCGCGCGCGCGATCGCCTTACCTGAATCCCCGCATTCGCCGACAAGTTTTCCCGATCCGGTCGCGTTCTCCACGAGATGTTGGATTGTTGGTAGCCATTTGCGCTGTCTCGCGACAGTTCGCGCCCGCAGTAATGTCATTGGTCGCGCGATCACGTCTTTCTTCTCGCGATCATGCACCGCGAGAAGAGTGAAAACAAGATGGTCACGCCCGCGAGCAACCGCATGAGTAAGTTGGCGAGCCGCGACCACGCAGAAAATACCGCGAACGGGCGGGAAAAAAACTTCCGCATCTTCGCGATATTTCCGCGTGTTTGCAGAGATTTTTAACATTTTCGCGATAATTTGCGAAAGTCACTTTCGCAAATTCCGCCCACTCCTAAACTCCACCCTCAGAGGCACCCTCATCTACCGACCCCCCGGACCCCGCCCCCAGTTCAGCGACTCTGTCGTCGACTTCATCAGCATGCACGCCCTGACCTCCACCGACTACATCCTCCTCGGAGACCTGAACTTTCACCTTGAGAGCAACGACAACAACTCCACAACCCTGATCAATAACCTCACCAACCTTGGACTAAAGCAACTCATCACAATGCCCACCCACTCCGCCGGCCACACGCTTGACCCCGTCTTCTCCTCAAGCCTGCACGTCTCCATCAGCCACACCACCAAACTCCTCTGGGCCGACCACCGCTGCATCCACTTCACCTTCCAGAAACCCAACACACACAACCGCACCCAACAGATTCCCCACCGCTGCTGGAGCAAAATCACCGAAGACCAACTACATGCAAACCTCGCTCTCAGCCCACCCACCGAACCCTCCAACACCGACGACGCTGCCCACAGCCTTAGACGCTGGATCGAAGACTGCGCCAACACCCTCGCCCCGCTGAAGAAACCCCCCCACAGAGACACCAACAAGAGGGCCAGCTGGTTCACCCCAGAAGTTCTAGCCTCCAAGCAAGCCTGCCGTAAACTAGAGAAGAAATGGCAGAGCGAACAAACTCCGGACAACCTCGCAGCACACAAGGACGCCATCCGCAACCACCACCATCTCATCAGGGCCTCCGAGAGAACCTCGTTCAAAGACCGCCTCGACAACAACGCATACAATAGCAAGGAGCTCTTCAACATCGTGAAGGAACTCTCCAACCCCAGCTCCAACACCAACAACATCCCGCCGTCACAAGCCCTGTGCGACTCCCTCGCCACCTTCTTCCACCGCAAGATAGCAGACATCCACGACAGCTTCAACACCCAGACAGACCCAACAGACAGCAACACAACAGACCCTCCGCACACCATCGACCATGACCCCCTGCTACCCTGGACCAACGTGAGCATCAATGACACCATCAAGACCATGAGCACAATCCACTCCGGCTCTCCGTCAGATTCCTTCCCGCACCACGTCTTCAACAAAGCCAGCAGCTCCATTGCACCCCACCTGCGCAACATCATCAATCTCTCCCTCGAGACCGCGACCTTCCCAGAGAGCTGGAAACATGCCGAGATCAACGCCCTACTGAAAAAACCCAAGGCTGACCCAAGAGACCTCAAGAACTTCCGGCCCATCTCTCTGCTCCCCTTCCCGGCCAAGGTCATCGAGAAAATCATCAACAGACAGCTAACCCAATACCTCGAAGAAAACAGAATCCTGACACCCTTCCCAGTCAGGGTTCCGCAGCAACCACAGCACCGAGACCGCCCTCATCGCTGCCACCGACGACATCAGGACCCTGCTGGACAACGGCTAGACCGCAGCACTAATCCTCCTAGACCTCTTCACCGCCTTCGACACCGTCTGCCACCGCACACTACGAGCATGCCTCCATGCCGCAGGGATCCGAGACAAGGCGCTGGAATGGACCAACTCCTTCCTATCCGGCAGAACCCAGAGCGTCCGCCTCACCCCATTCCGGTCTGCAGCCTCTGAGATCATCTGCGGCGTACCCCAGGGATCCTCCCTCAGCCCGACACTGTTCAACATTTACATGGCCCCGCTCGAAAACGTCGCCCAACAGCATAACCTCAACATAATCTCCTACGCCAACGACACTCAACTGATCCTCTCCCTCACCAAGGACCCCACCAGCACCAAAGCCAGCCACCACGAAGGAATGAAGGCCATCGCCGACTGGATGAAGACCAGCCATCTGAAGCTGAACTCGGACAAGACCTCATCCTCGTCTCCAACCCATCAGCCTGGGATGACTCCTGGTGGCCGACGGCACTGGGAGCAGCCCCGACACCCACCGACCACGCACACAACCTGGGAATCATCCTCGACTCAACGCTCTCAATGACCAAGCAGGTCAAAGCCGTCTCCTCCTCCTGCTTCAACACCCTCCGCATGCTCCGCAATATCTACAGATGGATCCTGACAGAAACAAGAAAGACAGTCACCCAGGCCCTTATCAGCAGCAGACTTGACTACGGAAACGCCCTCTACGCGGAAGCCCCGACCAAGCTCATCAAACGACTACAACGCATTCAAAATGCCTCGGCACGACTGATCCTCGATGTACCACGCCACAGCCACATCACCCCCCACCTGATGAACCTGTACTGGCTCCCCGTCAGCAAGAGGATATCCTTCAAGCTCCTCATCCACTCACACACGGGCCCTCCACAAGACCGGCCCAGCCTACCTCAACAGACGGGTCTCCTTCTACATCCCCAACCGCTAGTTATGCTCCGCCGACCTCTCACTCGCCACCGTCCCGTGCATCCGAAGAACAACCACCGGCGGGAGATCCTTCTCCCACCTCGCTGCCAAGATATGGAACACCCTCCCACTGAGCCTACGACAGACCCAAGACCTGCTGACCTTCAGGAGGATGCTCAAGACCTGGCTGTTCGATCAGTAGCGCCCCCCCCCCCCCCAGCGCCTTGAGACCCTCGCGGGTATGTAGTGCGCTTTACAAATGGATGACTGATTGATTGATTGATTGACATGAAGTACACTGTGGGGACTCCTAGGGGTTCCAAGATCTACCAAGTAGGTAACCTCCCCTTTCTGTTCAACAATTGTATGGGGGCCACTCCATTTGTCCTGGAGGGCTGCTGGGGCCACAGGCTCCAACACCCACACTTTCTGTCCTGGCTGGTAAACAGTCAGTACAGCCTTTTGGTCATGTCAGGCATTTTGCAGTTCCTGCCTAGCCTCAAGGTTTTTGGTTGCCTTTTTCATGTACTCAGACATCCTGGAGCGGAGACCAAGTACATAGTCCGCTATGTCTTGCTTTGGGGGCTTGAGAGGTAACTCCCATCCTTCCTTCACCACACACAATGGACCCCTGACAAGGTGCCCAAACAGAAGTTCAAATGGGCTGTAACCAATCCCCTTTTGAGGCATCTCCCTGTATGCAAATAAAAGGCAGGGCAAGAGTAGGTCTCATTTTCGCCTAAGCTTCTCTGGGAGTCCTTTAATCATGCCCTTTAAGGTTTTGTTGAATCTCTCAACTAAACCATTGCATTGTGGGTGATAGGGTGTGGTGAACTTGTAGTTCACTCCACACTCCTTCCACATAGCAGTCAAGTAACTAGACATGAAGATTACACCCCCGTCAGATACTACCTCCTTAGGAAAGCCTACTCTTGAGAACACACTCAAGAGAGCTCTTGCCACTACAGGTGCTGTAGTGGTCCTTAGGGGAATTGCCTCTGGGTACCTGCTGGCATGATCCACTACCAAAAGTATAAACCTGTGCCCAGATGCTGTTTGGGGATCCATGGGACCAACAATGTCAATCCCTACCCTTTCAAAGGGCACCCCCACCACAGGTAGTGGTATCAGGGGGGCCTTTGTAGTGCCATCTGCTTTGCCACTGGCTTGGCAGGTTACACAGGAGCGACAAAACTCCTTTGTGTCTTCAGACATGTGGGGCCAGTGAAAGTGAGGAACAATTCTGTCCCAAGTCTTGTTCTGGCCTAGGTGTCCTGCTAGGGGAATGTCATGGGCTAGTGTCAATAGGAAACCCCTAAACTTCAGAGGTATAACCAACCTCCTGGATGCAGCAGGCTTGGGGTCTCTACTCTCTGAGATAGGAGTCCATCGTCCCAAAAAACTTTATGGGTGCCACTAGCATTCCCAGCAGCCTCAGCAGCAGCTTGCTTTCTGAGGGGTTCAAGAGAGGGGCAGGTTTTCTGCTACTGGCTCAGATCAGACCTGGAAGGCCGCCCTGTCCCCAAGAACTCAACCTGGTCAGGTTCAAGCTCCTCTAGGACAGTTCCTTCTGCAGGCACAAGATCATCTCCCTCAGCAGACTGATCAGTATCCTGGCTCTGCCTTAACCCTACTGCTCCTCCTCTTGTGAGGCACCTGGTCCATTATTCCAGAATCCAGGGCCTGTCCAGCTTTAGACATTTTGGCCTATGACCTAGTCACAGCAAAGACATGAGCAGGGATCCCTAACATTTCTGCATGTGTCCTCAGCTCCACTTCAGCCCAAGCTGAAGTCTCTAGATGATTGCCAACCAAGCACAGTACTGGTAGGTCTGCACTTACCACAACCTTCTTAAGACCAGTTACCCCTCCCCAGGAGAAGTTAACAACTGCCAGAGAATGGTCTGTTCTGACATTGCTAGCATTGGTCACTTGGTCCATTTCACCAAGTATAATCTGCCCAGGACCCACAAGATCTTTAGTCACCATTGTGACACTTGCTACTGTGTCCCTGAATGCCCAAGCTTCTACTCCATATATCAAAGGCTGTTGTCTGTCTTTGCCCAGATTACTGGGACTCACACAGGGGGACATATCCATGCCCCCATCACAGACAAGCAAAGCCTGAGTTGGAACTCTGACCAGGCCAGAGTCCATCTCAGAACCCAGGGTCAACCCTACTACACCCTTATTCTGAACATTGCCACCTCCTATTGTTGCTGTACTAGGGGGAAGAGTTGCCTTAGGGGCAATGGTGGCTGGAGTAGATTCCTTGGCCTTGGTGCAGTCACTGGTCCAGGGAGTTTTCTGCTTACAGATTTTGCACCAAGGTTTCTTTTGGCCTTTGTCCTTACTTGACTGTGACTCCCCGTTAGAAGAAGAGTTTTGGGGCCCTTGAGAAGACTTCTCGTCTTTACCCATGTCACCACCCTTGTCAGAGTTCTTAGAATCCTGTTTCTTTGGGTCACCACCTTGGTTCTGTACCTTCTGCCTCACCCTGGTTCTGACCCATTTGTCTGCCTTCTATCCCAATTCTTGGGGAGAGGTCAGATCGGAGTCTACCAGGTACTGATGGAACAGCTGATTTTGACAGTTATTAAGAATCTGCTCCCTCATTATCAGATTGTACATTCCTATGAAGTCACACACTTTACTGCCCAATAACCAACCTTCCAGAGCCTTAGCAGCACAGTCAACAAAGTAAACCCAGTCTTGATTTTGTGTTTTTTGGGTGTCTCTGAACTTTAACCTGTATTGTTCAGTGGTTAGGCCAAACCCATCTATCAGTGCACTTTTCAATACCTGGTAATCATCAGCATCCTCTTCTCTTACAGCGAGGAGCGTGTCTCTACCTTTGTCTGCAAAGGAGAGCCATAAGATTGCTGCCCACTGACCTTGAGGGACCTTCTGTACTTTACAGGCCCTCTCCAAGGCACTTATCCATTTGCGGATGTCATCCCCACTCTGGTAGGGAGAGACAATCTTTCTTAGGTTTCTATGGTCATAAGACCTCTCCCTATCTCTAGAGAAATTTCTGCCACCAAGGGACTCTAGTCCCTCCTTTTTACTAGCTCTGTAGAGCTCTAGGGCTTCCCTATCTAAGGCCATCTGCTGCTTTCTGAGGTTGAACTTGTCTTGCTCAAACTTCAGCAGTCTCTCTCTCCTGTCCTGGGAGGTTTCCCTCCCTCAGTGAGAAGAAACAGAGGTCCTTACAGATGAGTAAGACTTGACAGATCCCCTTGACAGCGATCTATCCCTTCTAGCCCTACTTTCAACTCTACCTGGAGGAATAAAGGAGGGGGCATTGTTGTCATCCTCCTCATCCTCATCCAGGCGAGCTGTGTTCACCAGATTCTGATCATTGGCATCAGTCTGGTCAGCATTAGAGGTAGCGTCAGGGGAGTGTCCACCCCTAGGCCCACCCTCACCTGCTGTCCAACCCACACTGCCTACCCCATCAGAACCACTAGGCCCTGTGATATCATCCAGCTTCAGTATCTTTATGAGATGCTGGGTGGTTGGGTTTTTGCCTGTCTTCAGCTTCCTCATGGAACATAAGGCCCTAAGCTGTGCAAAGGAGAGATCCTCATATTTATAGGGAAAGCGCTCACTGGCTCCTGGTAGGGACCCACTGGTTCCAGGCTGACTAGACATTACTAATGTGGCGTAGTGTATTGCACTACCTACACTAGTGTGGCCTACTAAACTCTCTTGAGTTGTAGAAAGGGTGTGCTATCCCTTAAAACACAACTCTACTCTAGCTAAACTTGATATTATATGTACCTAAGGTACCTTTAGTGGTTTTCAGTTGATCAATTCAATTGAGATTATCTGGTAAAACAATAGCAAGCTGGAATCCAACACGCTGCACACCAATGTGAGAAGATGGCCTGATATATGCTGTCCACTAGTTCTAGTGGGCACCTTGTATCAGTCCAAACAACCCCTTATGGTGAATGGTTAAAGACAACCTTTATTGAAAGCTATCCTAGTGGTAGCTATGGAGAGCAGCCTTCAGGCTAAGTCTTGAAGGAATGTAAAGCAGCTTGTTTTACCAGTCTATAATCTCTTGAATGATCAAATGAAAGGACAACCACACCAGGTATATATTCAAAATATATGTATTTAGGTTAAAACACACCCCTCTAGTCTCTTTATGAGACTGGAGTTCGAAGTACTTAATTTACAAGATAGCAATCAACAGTAATAGCACAAATACACGTTTGGGCCCTAGGGGCGTACCAAACCATATACCAATAAAGTGGTATAAGAACCACGACTGAACTAGACACAAGGCCTAGAACTCGTAGAATCGCTGGAACCCCAAGGAACCACCCAAGGTAGTGACGTAGGGGACCCACGGGGGCCGTGTGCAGTGTGTAAACACAACCGCGGGTTCCAGTTAGCTTCTATGGGCAATGTCGCAGTTGGAAATTTAAAGATTAGGGACACTTAGAATCGAGTCGGGACCAAACACTTTTGGACTTAAGAAGTTCTAGGGCGAGCACCCACGGGAGCACCGGAGTACTCGTGTTACATCACCCAGGGAAGCCGGGTGCATAGGTGTCTTTTGGTGTTGGGTCGCGTCGTCGATTACAATGGAAGCTGGCGAAGAACTGCTGCTGCCACGAAGAGGAGAAGTGTCCGAAGAGATCCAAGCCTGGATCTAGGATGGAAGGAACCTGAAAGCAGAGGGGAAAGAGTCTGGGTCACTTGCCAGTGACCTAGGGCAGGATGGACCAATGCCCACAGATGTCGGGTGCTTCAGGTGAGTTGACGGGTGTCTTGACTCATCAGCCACGAGGTCCAGGAGATGTCGACGAAGTCCACGAAGTCCACGAGCCGGAATCAAGCTGTCCCACAAAGTCTGTCAAATGCTGCGGTGTCGCCGACCAGATTGGACCCAACAAGCCTTGGCAACGGCAAGTCTTGTGGAAAGAGAAGAAGGACGTCATTGCAGACCAGCAAGGTCTGAGGGACTCACACAGTGAAGGTAAGTTAGGGCACGTCTGGAGCAACCAGGGATGCCCAAGTAGAAGAGGAGTTGCCTTCGTGGGGACCCACTAGCTAATGGGTTAGCGATCGCATAGGAGCCTCAAGCGGTTGCACTGGAACCTGGCCCACGGGTCACTCGTGGAGTGGAGGCTAGAGATCTTCAGTGCAGTCTGTGCTCAAGGCTGAGGCTACTCAGAGCCCAAAGCAGAACTTCAAGAATGAACAGGAAGTTGATGTACCAGCAATAGTATGCGGTGCCCAGGGGTAATGGTTCCTCATCACCCACGATAGCCACGGGCCTCAGCTTTGCTGTGGACGCAGGATAGCCTCAGGGAAGTCAGAAAATCTACCTTTGGTGAAGCAGAGACTTCGCCGTCCAACGGGAGCTTCGGAATTGCAGACCGGACAGTTGCTTCTTTGGTGCCTGCCAAGCAGGGGAGTCACTCCTTGACCCCAAGGGAGATTTCTTCCATCTTCTAGTCGAAATAGAAAGTCGAAGGTCCAGGATATATATTGCAGAGCTTCGTTCAGGGTAATCTAAAGTCGCAAGGACTGGGTTCCCATACTTATACTAAGTTTGGGGGTTGGACATACTCTAGGGACCCACCTATGGGAGGGTTTGGAAAGAGGGGTGGTTACACCCATTTCCATTGTCCAGTTTCATGCCAGAGCAGGGGCAGGTAGCCCCTGCAACTGGTTTGAACTGGACTATGCACAGGGACACCAAATGTGCCCCCAGTGCAGGACTTCAAAGCACCAGAGAGTGCTCCCGCCCAGCCCCAATACACATCTGCCTGTCTGGGGAGGTGGTTACACCTCCCTGGGACAGAAAGTCAATTGTCCAGGCCTCCCCTGCTGGAGTTTCAGTCAGCAGCAGGAGGCCAGACCTGTGTCTGTGGCAGATGCATCCATTTTGTGATGCCAGGGCTCAAGAAAGCCCTAACGGGTAGACCAGTGTGAACATGTCTCTCCCTCTAGAAGGGTAGAATGCTACCCACGCCACCAGAACTGGCGGAGGGGGGGTAGTACTCCAAAGCCTTTAACACCAAACACAGCATTTTTCCGGGCAGCCATCCCAAAGTTAGCATTTACTGCGAGGTTATAATGCACTTAAGAGTATATGGTCAGGCTGCACCACAAACAGCATCAGAGGAGGTACTCCGAACGCTGCAGAGGGGCTCTGCTCATGCAGGGGCACCCGCTCACATAAAAACCAAGCACTCTGCCTTCAGGATTGTTAAGGCCTGCCATAGGAGTGACTTATAGGTTATATATGTGTGTGCAATGGTAGTGATATAGGTAGCCCATACCACAGTAAGGGGTGCAAGCACACTCTTACCCAGGCTGCAGTAGCAGACCTGTGGTGCCATTTTGGAGTGCTTCCCAGGGGTGGCATAATACATGCTTAAGGCCCTGGTAGGCCTCTGAGGTACATATGCCCTAGGTACATAGAATAGCATATATTTGGGGTTTATAAGGCACTCCAGAATCCAGTTAGGTATGTACCTAATGTATATGCAAACCATTTTAGAGAGGAAGCAGCTAGGCTGTGGTCCTGATTAGCAGGGTCACAGCCAGACTAAGGTAAAAAAAACAGTGAAACCCCAGCAAAAAGTGGGGGTACTCATGTGAAGCAGACCCTACTCTCCTACAGGCGTTAGGGGATCTCTAAGCAGAAAAAGGGATAAAGTAGGCCTGGTGAGGCGCTTGCGGGGCTTACATGTCCACCTGTCCTCATGTTCAAACTCATGCATGGTGGCATATATCTTATTTGGGATTACCTGTCGCAGCTGGGGGGCGAGCTAGTCAGTCACGCAAAACAGGATGGTGCTGCAGCATGCGCAGCAGGCCAGTTATTTGCCGACGGAATTAAGGTGGTATGTCTTCCAAAGTGGTGTGGGTGCTAGGTCACTTGATCGTGCGAGGGGCTACTTATCATCTACAACAGCTGCGGGAGTTGAAGCTAGGGGGTTTGAGAGTGTCTCCCCTGTTTGTTTTGATTAATTTCTGCCCTCCCCCTTTTTCAGACAGATCGCACACATTCGCAGGCGGATGGCAGACGCCGTGGGGGACTGCCGTTCCCGGAGTTGGTCATCCTACATCGAGGGAGTAATGTTATGTTTAAGCTATGACGCAAGGCCGCGAGTGAGGCACTATGGTCGGCGTTCTCCTGGTTGCATAAGGCGTTTCCAGGATAGAGTGGCCATGGCGTAAGTGGGGGCCAGGACTACGGTCAAGGGCCTTGCAGAAGGTTCCAGTCAAGTACCTTGAATGCGGGAATAGTCTGGCTGGGCCAGGAGCAGGGCCCAGCATGGGAATACACCAAACAAATTATGCAGAGTGATCTTATGTGCCACTGCAATGGTGTGGGCATGTCTACCCGGGAATCAGACTATGGAGCTGCGGTATTCGAGTCTGACGTGGCTATGGGCCTGGAAACCGATAGGACCTGGTTGTTCGGAAGGTAGCTTCTGGTGGGGAGGGCGAAAGGCAGTTGGCCCTGGTCATCCTTGTGGCGGTAAGGAGGCCACATAAATTGCCTTAAATTATTAAGGGGACTCCGCCTGCATACTCCCTAGGCCAGCACTGAGGGGGGGGATACAGTAAGCTCACCCCACAGAGAATGGAGACACCGGCTGGGGGCAAGGGCGCCAGTTTACAAACTAGGGCATGGGGCATCCGCCCCTGGTTATTCCCTACAAGCCCCGATGGGCAGCCTGGTGGTTGAAGGGTGGATCCCTCAGGTGGCAGACAAGGACCAGATGGCGGGGCTCACCACTCAAGGACGCAGGTGGGTTGCGCCTTGCTTGGTTCTCAGTTGGGGGACGCAAACCAGAAGGCCCCTTAGTGCTGGAGCGATAGACAACATTCTTTGTCGGTAAATTAAGTTCTGTCATCTCTGCTGATAGATTATGAATTTGGATCAACATACATAAAATATCGTTCAGTGACCAAAGTTGATAGATATATGTTGTATGAAATTTGAATATTATTTATGAAATATTGTCATGTTTACATGTGTTCGTGTATAATAAACATGGCCTCTTATACCCACAGCGCTGGTCAAGTCTTGATTTGTGGGTTCTGATGGGGGAGGGGACAGGGACCACCTGGAGGGTCCGGGTCCTAACGTAATTATGTGAAATTGTGCAAAAAGCACTTCAAGTTCAGCATAGCTGTGTAAAATGCATATCAGTCATTTAGCCCAATATAGGGGCATATTATCAAGCACGGCGATAAAAATTATCGCCGCATTAGCGGCAGAAAACTGCAGCTAAAGCGTCGATAATGGGCTTGATAATATGCCCTTGAGAATTCCAATAGAAGCCCAGGTTGCCACCAGAACATGGGCTTCTATGGGGCTTCTCGAGGGCATATTATCAAGCCCATTATCACCGCTTTAGCGGCAGTTTTCTGCCGCTAATGCGGCGATAATTGTAACGCTGTGCTTGATAATATGCCCCATAGTCCTTGTGTCGATTTCTTATGTGAGGGGGCATTTTGTGCATAAAAAATTGCGCCATAAAACGAATTACTGCGAACCAGAGCCACCCAGTGTCTGGTTGTTCAGACTGCTTCTCCTCAATCATGTCCCCACGGATGGCAGCGCCATTACGAGACGCGGCATAATGCTGTCATTTCAGGAATTTTGTGTAACAAGCGTAACACTGAATTTCCAAAATTGCATGAATGACGGTGGCAAATTTCACTGGGCCAAACTGATAACCCTACAAAAACCCCTGTGGCCAGTAGCGGGGATCAAGGCAGCCCAAGGGCCACTCGGAGAAAAAAGGGGCATGAAACGGAGGGTTCAGGGATGGTGGGGATCGACCAGGATGATGAAGGTTCGAGGTTTAAGTAGTGAAATGTGAGTTGCCCATATCTTGCATAGCTTCTTTACACAAGGTCATATCTTTTGTGTAAAAATATAAGCCACACAAGATACCATCATATGGCAGGTTTAAGCATAAAATGGCTCTCAGTGAGAGAGTTTCTACACAAACCACTCTACCTTGGGCAAAAAGTATGTGCAATTTAGCCCTGGGCGAAATGTAAATTAGGTAGGCATCATTCGCATAATTTTGGGAATTACAAGTTACATTTCAGAGGCAAAATTCCTGAAATTACACTATTAAGCCTTGTTGTGCAAATTCAGACAACTCGTAAAATTTGAGTGAGCACACCTGGGAATAAACTCGAGCAGTCACAAATGAGCAGCTGCTGCTCAAAGCACTTCTGTATTTTATGTAATTTTTTACCGAAAACTGCCTCCTCGAGCCAAACATTGATGCAAGGGTGCATTCACACTAAAATATAACGCTCACATTAAGGTTTGCATTTCATATAAACACGCATAAATTTGTGTAATCTCCCCAAAGTTTCACATAATGATACAAAAGCAAATTACACAAATTTAACAAACCCCTAGTGAAATTGTGGAATGTTAAGTTTTCTCTGTGTAGGTCCAAGCAGGAATCAGAACTCCAGTAGCCAAAACAGAGGGGGGGCAGGCTGTGAGGCGCATCAGCCCTGGCCCTCAGATCTTCAGCACATTGGGGTGTGCTGCTGGGACTCTGGGCTATCTGGCCCTCAGACCTTCAACACACTGCGGTGTGCTGCTGGCACTCTGGCCTGTCTGGACCTCAGACCTTCAACACACTGCGGTGTGCTGCTGGGACTCTGGGCTGTCTGGCCCTCAGACCTTCAACACACAGAGGTGTGCTGCTGGGACTCTGGGCTGTCTGGCCCTCAGACCTTCAACACACTGCGGTGTGCTGCTGGGACTCTGGGCTGTCAGGACCTCAGACCTTCAACGCACTACAGTGTGCTGCTGGGACTCTGGGCTGTCTGGACCTCAGACCTTCAGCACACTGCGGTGTGCTGCTGGGACTCTGGGCTGTCTGGACCTCAGATCTTCAGCACATTGGGGTGTGCTGCTGGGACTCTGGGCTGTCTGGACCTCAGACCTTCAACACACTGCGGTGTGCTGCTGGGACTCTGGGCTGTCAGGACCTTAGACCTTCAACACACTGCGGTGTGCTGCTGGGACTCTGGGCTGTCTGGACCTCAGACCTTCAACACACTGCGGTGTGCTGCTGGGACTCTGGGCTGTCTGGCCCTCAGACCTTCAACACACTGCGGTGTGCTGCTGGGACTCTGGGCTGTCTGGCCCTCGGACCTTCAACACACTGCGGTGTGCTGCTGGGACTCTGGGCTGTCTGGACCTCAGACCTTCAACACACTGCGGTGTGCTGCTGGGACTCTGGGCTGTCTGGCCCTCAGGCCTTCAACACACTGCGGTGTGCTGCTGGGACTCTGCACTGTCTGGCCCTCAGACCTTCAACATACTGCGGTGTGCTGCTGGGACTCTGGGCTGTCTGGCCCTCAGACCTTCAACACACTGCGGTGTGCTGCTGGGAATCTGGGCTGTCAGGACCTCAGACCTTCAACACATCGGGGTGTGTTGCTGGGACTCTGGGCTGTCTGGCCCTCAGACCTTCAACACACTGCGGTGTGCTGCTGGGACTCTGGGCTGTCTGGACCTCAGACCTTCAACACACTGCGGTGTGCTGCTGGGACTCTGGGCTGTCTGGACCTCAGACCTTCAACACACTGCGGTGTGCTGCTGGGACTCTGGGCTGTCTGGCCCTCAAACCTTCAACACACTGCGGTGTGCTGCTGGGACTCTGGGCTGTCTGGACCTCAGACCTTCAACACACTGCGGTGTGCTGCTGGGACTCTGGGCTGTCTGGACCTCAGACCTTCAACACACTGCGGTGTGCTGCTGGGACTCTGGGCTGTCTGGCCCTCAAACCTTCAACACACTGCGGTGTGCTCCTGGGACTCTGGGCTGTCTGCACCACGGACCTTCAACACACTGCGGTGTGCTGCTGGGACTCTGGGCTGTCTGGACCTCAGACCTTCAACACACTGCGGTGTGCTGCTGGGACTCTGGGCTGTCTGGACCTCAGACCTTCAACACACTGCGGTGTGCTGCTGGGACTCTGGGCTGTCTGGCCCTCAGGCCTTCAACACACTGCGGTGTGCTGCTGGGACTCTGCACTGTCTGGCCCTCAGACCTTCAACACACTGCGGTGTGCTGCTGGGACTCTGGGCTGTCTGGACCTCAGACCTTCAACACACTGCGGTGTGCTGCTGGGACTCTGGGCTGTCTGCACCACGGACCTTCAACACACTGCGGTGTGCTGCTGGGACTCTGGGCTGTCTGGACCTCAGACCTTCAACACACTGCGGTGTGCTGCTGGGACTCTGGGCTGTCTGGCCCTCGGACCTTCAACACACTGCGGTGTGCTGCTGGGACTCTGAGCTGTGAGAAGACACTGCAGCACTGAGCTGGGGTTCTACACAGCATCCATCTCTGGCTGGAAAATGCAAATATGGATTCTAGAGCCCCTCTCTCTTGGGGTTTGTCTGGTTTTTAGAAAAGTGCTGAGTTTCACTCACACAGATTGTCTCATAGTTTATTGATCGTCAAAATCAGCAGGAAAAGGGACGATGGCTATGATTTAGAACTCGGCGGACATGTTACTGCATCACAACAGTTGCAGAAATATAAATCCCATTAGATCCTATGGGATTTATATTTCGGCTGTTGGGATACCTGCTACTGTTATGACGGAGTAACCTGTCCGCCGAGGCCACCACACCCACGAGTCTGCAGTGTCACGCGTCATCAAGAGGGAGCTCGGAATGTGCACGCGGATCTCTTGGTCCTCCGTGGGGGGGGGGGGGGGGGGGGCGAGAGTTGGGAGCAGGCTTGTCTTACTTCAAAGGGGATGTTTTGGAATATTCTAGGACCTTCTCCCAATCATCAAAGATCCTTAGCAGGGTCGCCAATAGTTTCTCTTTGGAAAGCCGCGCCTGCATCGGGCAGTGCATTCCAACACTGATGTCCGTCCTCTTACAGGCACACACCTCACAGGCACCGCACCCCTCACATGTACAGTAAAGGAGCTCTCTTCATCCATGTCCCACACAGATACAGCGAAAGACCTGTTTGACGTGGACTGCAAAGTGCTTTGAAAAGGAGATGTAGGGGGGGGGGCATCTCTCACATGCAGGTGACAAGCAAAAAAGGGTGTTTTTTCCACTATCACTAAAAGTTGTCACCACGTCAGTTCGTCTCAGTCTCGTGAAAGGACAGAATTCATTCTCAGAAGAAGGGGTGCACTTTCTGCAGCCCTATGACCTCAGAGGCACACTTCGGGGGTCTCAAGCCCTTACATGGGATGCCGTGGTGAAAACGTGTGATTGGTTTGTTAAGTGAAGTGGGGATTCAAAGACCTGTAGAGATATCTGTTCACTTCCTTCGCAGTCTGACACACTCTTTAAAAAAGAAATACTGGAGACATTTCCATCCCACCTTCAACACACTAACCCGTCGAATTTTATGCTGTTCTATTATCATTGTTGATGGCGTCAGGATCATTCATTGATTGCTGAATCCGGTGGTGTCAAACCTAAAACAGTGGAATAGTTTTCACTGCAGTATCCCAAAATATTGGGAACTTAGTTCTGGAGAAGAATCGAATGTGAGAAAATACAAACTACCAGTAGAAAGAGCAAGAGGAGGCGGCCTGGTTAGACCTGTGAGGGTTGTGCGTAGACTCATGTGCCCACTCTTTGGCAAACCTGGAGGGCAGGTGAGGAAGAGGATGTAGCAAGAGAAATGAAATACCCACATATGGAGCATGTCCTTTACGATGAATGACGCTTCCCTGTGCCGCACACCTTGGCGGAGTCAACGGAGGGAGCACAGGTTTCTCAGGTAGTTGCTCCCCACTACTGCTGCAGCAGCTGTTGTAGAGCTGCAGGATGGGAGGGAGCAGCCGCCCCTTTCCACAGCACTTCTCGCTCAAGAGGATATGGACGGCCCCTCTGTCCATTACTTTAGCTCTTTCAAGAGGACTCTGGCCACCCTCAGCATCAACGTCTAGTAGAGCAGTCACCAAATATGTTCTTGGTTTTCTTCCCCACGTTGAGCGAAAGGACAAGACGCCGTCCCTGCATGAAGAGCGCCCGTCTTTGGAGGAACGCAGCATATATGATCGTTCGCCTTCCATACTGGTTGGATCCCGGCCGTCTCACCCCAAGGCTGAGGCGACGCAGGCCTTCAATGTTTCTGGAGACTCAATCCAAACATATCATTGTCCTTGGAGCTGAGGCTGCGGCATCTCATCCTCATCCGATCCTGCTGGCACACAGCTATCAGGTGTTACCGCAGCGTCTCACCTGGCGCAAAGTCCACATATGAAACTCCCGCATCTCATGACTAGGAGACGCGGGCACCTGGCATCCAAAGTCCTGCTAAACTGATGCCAATCACAAAAGCCCAAGAATCTTCTCCTTAAAACGTTTATCATTTTGTTATAAGTCCATAGCTAGGCTCTTTTTTACTTTGTGTGTGTTTTTGTGTTGTTTGTTTCACCTGCTTTATGTACTGCTTGAGCGATACAGTAGTGTTACCATGGTCAAAGTGGGAGAACGTGGCACAGTTCATAAATGACTCTCAATGAAGCATGTAAGGTGCATCCATTGTGGCTTCTTTGACATGGATGAAGGATCAATTCATTGGATTTATTTAATTGTGCATATGTCCGTCTCCATATCTTTCAGAAGTTATTTGCTTTGGGGATACCATCTGTGTCCATTGATCATTCAAGTTAGTTGTGGTCCACTATGTAGTGTGATTGGCTGGCATATAAGAGACGTCACTAAAGGACTAACAACATCTGTTCTACTGAAAAATACAGTGCTTTTAATAGGTACTGTTATGAGTTCAGGATTAAAAAATATATAATATTCAAGACCATTCCCGAATTCCTTGTGCAACTCCATAACTTTTTTAACTAACCAATCCTTCACCGGTAAAACATTCAGTGGATTTGTGATGAGCCCTTGTGGCAGGGTACGCGTCCCAGGCAGAGAAGTCCCACAAAGAGCTGGCTCCGCAGAGGATCCAGCGGAAGACCTAAACATAAAAGAAGGACAATAGCATGAGAACAGCACAGACAGAGAAGAAAGACAACAGGCAAAAAGTAGACAGGGGCACATGAAAGGAAATAAAGACTAAAATAGGACACTTGAGGAGCGCTTGGGGAAAATGCAGAGAACAAAGAGGAGACAACAGCAAGAAGAACAGGAGAAAGAAAGCCCTTTGGAGCCACGGAATGATGCAGGAGGCTGAAACCAGATTCGGAGAGGTGGATAAAGTGGAAGCGTGACACAATGGCCTGATTCGAAACGTGTCTTTCCGACCGACTCAGAAAGGTTTCTGACCGACCGAGTATGATGCGAGTTAGGTGCTAGGAATATCCCAATCCGAACCTGACGGCATTTGGAATGACCGAGCCGTATGGAGCAGAACTGTACGCCTCTATGGGCCGTGCTTTCGAACGACCGAGTACGATGATGGATTTGAACAGCCATTGTGAATCGTGCCGTCCAACTCGAATCGGCGGTCGGAATCAGACTTTGGGGGCCTGTAGTGGGCCCCCCTGCACCCAAAGACTTCCAAATCGGGCCCGTGGGGGTACCCATGGGTCCCCCCTTACCAGCCATGCACAGTGTGGCAGGCACCAGGTGGTGCCCGCTACAGGGTGCCCGATTTTCCCCAGCCACCCCTTTCTTCAATGGCAGCCTATGCATTCGCTCGGAACAAAGGCTCCCATTGAAGTCAATGGGAGTCCAATCAAATTGTATCTGGAAGCATCCGGATGTATGGTACTCGGTCGGTTGAACTCTCCCAAGCTGATTCAGTCGGAAACCATTCCCAAAGCCATTCGGTCGGGAAGCTTTCCAAACCGCATCAGAATCAGGCTCCAAGAATGGAGACAATGATAATGACCAGTGGACGAAGGAAGAGTGGCTGCCTTCCTGTGGGATCCACAGTCCCGGGCCGTCTAAGACGGCTGTGGCAAAACCAAGGTGGGCCTGGGAGAAATGGAAATCATGTCAGCGGAAGTCATGTAATTTTAGGACTTTCGTGTTACACACAATTTCAGAAATTGCGCTATTTCGCCACTTTGTTTATTTACTCCCATTCGAAAAAGAATTACCATGGTGGTGCAATTTACAGTAAAAATGTACTGCAAACCAGGTGGGCGACAGGTGAGTCTAGGAACGGTGCAATTCACGGTGAACAATTACAGGAAATGCAAAGGCACAAGTGACTGTACGTTGTGTTTTTATTTAAGTCCTCGCACCAAAAAATGACATAAAACAAATTTCATGCTAAAATATATTACTAAATAATACTTTTGCATTTTACTTAATTGTGCGTAGATTAACACAATTTTGGGAAATTCTAGTAAAGCACATTACATGGATGTCGCACACCCCTGGTGATGAGAGAAATGAGAATCCAATTTTTGGGAGGTTTTTTCTCATCTATTATTTTTCTGACATTAAAAAGATATGAACATTTTGTCTAGAGGAGAGAAGGGTAATAAAAATGAAATAGACTAAAGGAATTTATAGTGAGAGGGCGGATTATTGGAAATTCCTAAACTCAGATTCCCCCTTTTAATTGTATTTCTCGGCGCTGATTTAGGTGGCCCATGCAGCTCTGTGGAGTTTATAATCAAGTCTAGCAAGAAAGAGAGAAATGCGACCACTCAGGAGGCAGCAGGCTGAGGCAGTGACTGTTTTTCAACAACCACACCCTTCTGTTTGGTTTTCTTTTGACTCCTAGACCATATTTAGTTGCTAAAGTATGAGAAAGGAAATAAAACAAAAGAAGGAAAATAATTTGTTTATTTCGATGCCCTTATTTCATCATCCTGACCTGGTTATATATATATATATTTTTTTTTTTAGAAATGCTGCCTGGAGAGAAGGGGGTCGTCCCGCTACCTGCAAGAAAAGAAACAAGAGACAATTAAGAGAAGGATTTCTTTATTTATGAGAGAATCTACAATATCTGGAAATAAACCATTATTTAGACTATATTAGACAATTCTACGGTGTAATTATTAGCCACCTTCCGCACGTGGTGTCAGAAGTGGGGCAAATCGAATTATGTGGAAATGTATAACCCTCTCATCAATTAGATGAAGGCCAGACGAAACTGGAGTGGACCTCCTAGTGGTTCATAGTATACACATGGCTAAGGATGGGTTCTTTTTTGTCCGTTATCTTGGCCTTGCGCCAAGATACCCTTTCGGGAGTGATTCGAGCATGCAATAAATTAAAGTAACATAGCATAACAAACACCTCCGAACAAGACAGAGAGAGATAATGTGGCAAACTCTGCCAACACAAACTTGATAAACCAGCCGTTTCCCAAAATCAAGATTCAGCCAATTGGAAACTGGTGGACGTTGTAGGACAACAAAGAGGTTGCCCTAGCTTATTTCCAATGTGCTGCAAAATATACGTCGGGAGAAGACCCTGTGTTTGAAGCTTTGAAAGAAGCCCAAAGAGCTGCATGGCCTGTAGAACAGTGGGGACAGTATCTCGCTCCCCTTCTAACAGGGGAATCACAAGCGGCCTACCAGGATGCTACCCCAAGGGGCAGAACCTCCTATGAAGAAGAGAAGAAAACATTCTGGGGGCTAGGAATTGATGAAGAAACCTAAAGAATGTGATTTAGATGAAATGAGAGAAACCGGAAGATTATTATCAACTCAGAGCTTTGAGAGACAAATAGTTAAGGCCCAAGAGCGCCTCAAAAGAAGAGATTTTAGAAAAAAAATTCAAAGCAGTTTTTAAATGCCCTTAGTCCACAAGTACAGGAATAGGTAAAAATGCATAGACACTCGGGGCCCCATTAGGATGGCGGGCGGATCACCCCCGCCGGGCCGGCAGTAGTCACCGCCGGCCTGGCAGGGGTGATCCGCCCACCATTCATGCTGCAAAAACCCCTGCCATATTACGATGGCTGGGGGGTCCGCGGCGGACGGAAAGACCGCACACCGCTTTTCCGCCCGGTCAACAAGTCGACCGGGCAGAAAAGAGTTCAATATGGTGGCGGTGTCTGTTAGACACCGCCAGCCATATTACAATGGGGCGGAAACATGCCTTTCGGAAAGGGGGGTGGGGGGTACACATGGGGTGTACCAATGGTACCCCCCTGCATTTCAATGTACAACGTGGCAGGCACCACGCGGTGCCTGTCATGTTGTGCATTGAAAGGCACAACCTGCCTTTGTGGCATTGTGTTGGGCGGTGCTTACAGCACCGCCTGCCGCAATGTTTCAAATGTACGATGCGCCCACCAGTGTGGCGGGTGCATCCTAATAGAGGGTGCGGGACCGCCGCTAGCATTGCGGGCGGTGCTGGTTCCCAGGGGTATGGCGGGCGGACAAAGTCCGCCCGCCATACTAATGACCCCCTTAATTAATTCTATACATCACTTTTAATAAATAAAAAGGCATTATAAAAAAAAAAATTCTTTACTTTAGGTGGGAGTATCGTTTTTCATTTAATTTTCTAAAAAATTATTTTTATCTATTTTATATTAGTGCCATAGTAAAATATTTAATTTAAAAGTATGTCGATCATGTTGTAGTATTTTTTCATTTTATGCTACATTTAAAATAAATATATAACATTAATTTACTTTAATATTTAACCTAAAAATAGCTTATATATTTTATTATAAAGTTTAATCAACTTTTTTTTATTTTCCCGGTATTTTACCATAGGAAGATTTTCACACTGACCTTGTAGTCTCCCTACGGAAAAGTATAGAGAAAAATTTAAAAAAGCTTACATAACACAGTAATAACTAGCAAAAATAATTTACACTAAATATTAAAGTAAATAAACTTTTTATATTTATTTTAAAAGTAGAACAAAATTAAAAAAGAAATGCTACTGTACTAGTAAGTTAATGTAGAAGTAATTACTTAATTAGTTTAAATAAATTACGCTAAATAAAAAGTATTTTTCTGAAGTTTAACCTCTTCAGTGCCCATGACGAGATAGTCTCGTCATGGAGCACGGTTGCGCTGTGCCCATGACGAGACTATCTCGTCATGAACCCCACCCACTAGTGCAACGCCCGGCACAGGAGGGGGAAAGGGCGTGGCACTGAAGGGGTTAAGTTAAAAAATACTTTCCCACCTTACGCAAATTCTTTATTTATTAAACATTAATAATCTAATATTAAAAGTGAAGTAGGCAGTAAATTCAAAGTTATTTAATTATATTTTAATAAAAATGTATGTTTCACTCATATTATGTTTCAGGGGCGTTATAGTTAGCTGGACATTTCCCTCGTACAAAACCCTAGAAATTCCCCCGTTGTAGTTAGTTCAGCTAACTATAACTCGCGCCCCCGCAATGCACTGCTGATGATGTCACATATTACATCACTCATGACATGGTCAGTGACATCACTAATGACATCTCAAATGACATCACTGATGACATCACTGATGACATCATCCATGTGATAAATTAGTGCATCTTCTCACACCCTAATACATGGGTACTCACAAACTTTCTCTCGGGGGCCAAATTTACAGTGTGGTTTGTGGCTGAGGGCCGCACCGGTGGGGGCGGGGTCAGAGGGGGAGGGCCGGGGCTAAAGCAAAAAAAAATTGTGACCATGAGTTTGAACACAGGTCCCTGCAGCAGACGCCTTCGTCCACTGAGCCACCAGACCCGGCATACACACATCTCTCTCTCTCTCCCTTCCCCTCTCTCCCCCTCTCCCTCTCTCTCTCCACCTCCCTCTCCCTCCCTCCCCCTCCCCCTCCCTCTCTCTCTCTCCCCCTGTCTCTCTCCCCCTGTCTCTCTCCCCCTGTCTCTCTCTCCCTGTCTCTCTCTCCCTGTCTCTCTCTCCCTGTCTCTCTCCCTGTCTCTCTCCCTGTAGCCCTCCCTCCGTCGCCCTCCCTCCGTCGCCCTCCCTCCATCGCCCTCCTCCCTCTGTCTCCCTCCTCTCTCTCTGTCTCCCTCCTCCCTCTCTGTCTCCCTCCTCCCTCTCTGTCTCCCTCTGTCGCCCTCCCTCTGTCGCCCTCCCTCTGTCGCCCTCCCTCTGTCGCCCTCCCTCTGTCGCCCTCCCTCTGTCACCTCCTCCCTCTGGCGCCTCCTCCCTCTGTCGCCTCCTCCCTCTGTCGCCTACTCCCTCTGTCGCCTCCTCCATCTGTCGCCTCCTCCCTCTGTCGCCTCCTCCCTCTGTCGCCTCCTCCCTTTGTCGCCTCCTCCCTCTGTCGCCTCCTCCCTCTGTCACCCTCCCTGTCCCAGACATGCCAACACTCCCGATTCAGGCGGCAGACTACTGATTTCAAGGCTAGTCTCCCGCCTCCCGATTCAAGCATCTAGAAACCCGATTCCTCGGATTTCAGCTGACAGGCCTTGGTATTGTATAACGTGCTAATTCTCCCAGCAATAGTCAGAGTGGCGATGCAGGGGCTCTAGAAGGGGTGAAAAACCAACAAAGCCTCATTAACAAGCGAATGGTCTTTTAAAGACCTGTGAAGTACTGGGGGGCGGCTGTGTGGGTGCCCAGGAAGTTTTTTCAGCCCAGGGTGCCACACACGGGGGGGAGGTAGGGGTGTTGGTGTATGCACTGCCAGCAACCTGCCAGGCCACTTTTATCACCCTCTCTCTGCCTGCCATTGCGCTCCATGCTTCTGAAAGGTAAGACAAGAACGTGCATTTGCGTTTTAAAAGTCCGATCCTGCAGCAGCACACTTCCAAAGCCCATACGTGACAGTAACCCAATTCACGGCCCCATTCTCCCAATTTTTTCTAAAAAATCTCCCACTTTGCTCTTCTGAAATGTTGGCATGTATGCTCTCCCTCCGTCTTCCTCCCTGTCTCCGTCTCCGTCTCCCTGTCTGTCTGTCTCCCTCCCTGTCTGTCTCCCTCCCTGTCTCCGTCTCCCTCCGTCTCCCTCCCTCTGTCTCCCTCCCTGTCTCTCTCCCTCCCTCTGTCTCCCTCCCGGTCTCCCTCCCTCTGTCTCTCTCCCTCTCCCTCCGTCTCCCTCCCGTCTCTCTCCCTCTGTCTCCCTCTCCCTCTGTCTCCCTCTCCCTCCGTCTCCCTCCCTCCCTCCGTCTCCCTCCCTTCCTCCATCTCCCTCCCTCCCTCTGTCTCCCTCCGTCTCCCTCCCTCTGTCTCCCTCCATCTCCCTCCCTCTGTCTCCCTCCATCTCCCTCCCTCTGTCTCTCTCCCTCCCTCTGTCTCCCTCCGTCTCCCTCCCTCTCCCTCCGTCTCCCTCCGTCTCTCTCCCTTCCTCCGTCTCCCTCCCGCCCTCTGTCTCCCTTCCTCCGTCTCTCTCCCTCTATCTCTCCCTGTCTCCCCCTCCCTCCGTCTCCCGCCCTCCGTCTCCCGCCCTCTGTCTCCCGCCCTCTGTCTCCCTCTCGGCCTCCCTCTCGCCTCCCTCTCTGTCTCTCTCTGTCTCCCTTCCTCTCCCTCCCTCCCTCCCTCCCTCCCTCCCTCCCTCTGTCTCCCCCAGACTGTGCCTCTCTGTCAACCCTCTCTTTGTCACCCTCTGTCTCCCTCCCTCTGCCTCCCTCCATCACCCTCTGTCATCTCACCCCCTTTGTGTGTCAGCCCTCAGTCCCGGCTCAGACAGCTTCCCAGCGCACACACACAGCTGCACTGAGACAGCTTCCCAGCGCGCACACACAGCCGCACCCGAGTACTTCACAGGTCTTTAAAAGACCACATTTACATGTTAATAAAGCTTTGTTGTATTTCACCTCTTAGGCCCCTGCATCTCCATTTTGACAATCACTAGTATCCCCCGGCCCCCACAGAGCAGAGTCTGGGCTGCTGCACCCGGCAGTGTTTGCTATATATTTTTTTTTAAAACACAGGTAGGATGTCTGCAAGGTCCGCGGGCCACCAAGGAAGGCTTGCTGGGCCGCTGGCGGCCCGCGGGCCGTACTATGAGTAACCCTGCCCTAATATATAACCTTTGATACACCGACTCAAAATTTCAGACGGCCATTCTCAAAACCATAGATACTCCAATACCAATAGCTAGATACCCACTCATTGACTCTTAGGTCTACACACACATCCACTCGCTCACCTGTACAGACACTCATACTTACAGTCACTCAGTCCAGGACTATCATATGCATTTATACACCTATATAGACACTCACACACCGCCAATCATCCATAAAGGTACTCACACACCTAGTCAGTCATGCAAATAATTAATCACACTCCCATTTACTCACCTATACAGTTATACACACACAAGTTCACTTACTCATAAAAATAGTACCATATTCTTACGCTCTTATACAATTACTGATACAAGCACACACTCATCCATACAGCCACTCTCACAATCACACACTCTCACATATAGCCAGTTATATACTCTTACACACATATATACTGCCTTTCACATATGTAGTTACTCACACATGTACCACTGAGATATACATTCAATCACTAACACACACATACATACACTCACCCAACCATGCAGTCCATTACAGATGCACTCTTAAAACCATGCACCCATAGAATCACCCACTCACACATCTATGCATAGAGTCACACACACCCTACCCACACAAACACTCAGGCACCCATACGGATACTCAGACAACCAATCAATAACCCATATAGACACTCATATAGCTATTCACAAAACCATGCAGCCACTTATACACCAACAGACAGACAGATACAGACATTCACACAGTTTAGTCACTAGTCTGCAGTAAGATACGTTTAATGACTCACTTATAGAGTCAGTCACGTACCTACAAAATCATCCATTCACACACTTATACACCCACTCATTCTTCCATAGGCCTTTCCCTATATATATTAAACATATTTAAACTTTACAGAAACACAGACTCGCTGGATGACGTCATCAGTGATGTCTTCAGTGATGTCATTTGAGATGTCATCAGTGATGTCATCAGTGATGTCACTGACCATGTCATGAGTGATGTAATATGTGACATCACCAGCAGTGCATTGCGGGGGTGCGAGTTATAGTTATCTGAACTAACTATAACGGGGGAATTTCTAGGGTTTTGTATGAGGGAAATGTCCAGCTAACTATAACGCCCCTGAAAGCTTTTTAGTGAATTTCAAAGGTTTTTTAAATGCCAATTCCTAACTATAACATGCATGAAACCTATGGTTTTTTCAGTGAATTTCAAAGGTTTTTTAAATGCTAATTCCTATCTATAACTTATCTCTAAAGCTATGATGTTTAATAATTTTCATTGGATTTCTAAATTGTTCTATTTCAGTGTGTCAATTCCTTTAATTATGTTTTTTTAAATATTTTTTTTCACCATTTTTGTAACTTATTTTTTCAATGAATTCTTTTGAAAATTAAAATATATTATTTGTTTTTAATGGTTTTTAAAATAAAAATTGTAAATTTAAAAAAAATCTTATTTATATTTTTTTAAATATTTTTTAAACTATATTTTCAATACTTTATTATTATTTTTTTTACATTTTTCCTTGGATCTGCGCACCCAATGCATTAGGAATCGCGCACCCTAGGCGTGAGATACCGTGCACCCAACGCGTTAGGATGCCCGACTCCTAATTTTACCGTAAAAAAATAAATAACCCCTATCACTAGTTTTTATTATCCCCGGGGACCCCATCCCCCGGGGTTTATTAAAAAACGTTGGGGACCGTGGGGGGAGCCCCAATGCCCCCACGGTCCTAGCCAACCGGCATTGCTTTTCCACATGGGGAGCTGCTAACATGCACCTCCCCGTGTGGAAAAGCAATATCGTTTGGATTTTGAAAGAGAGAGCAGGTTTCCCTGCTCTCTCTTTCAAAATCCAAACGATGTTTGCTATGGGAGGGCAGGAGACTCCTGCCCTCTCATAGCAAACAACAGTGTCCTGGGGGTGGGCACCCCAGGACACTGTAGGAGCCGGCCCTGGGGGGTGGCGGTCCCCAGGGCCCTCAAGGGCTCCAGGAGGGGGGCCACGCAGCCCCTCTCCCCCATTCATTTGTAAAGATTTTGCCCCAGGGATTTGGCCCCCCTGGGGGCTAATTATTAACGAAACACGGAAGCCCGCGCTTCAGGGTGTTTTTTTTTTCCGGCCGGATCCGTGCACCCTGCGCGCATTTCGCAGTTTAAAAAAAAAAAAAAAGGGGGCCCCAGAGGGTCCTTCTGGGACCCCCTAAGCAACACTAGAGGGTCAGAGTATTTATACCCTGCCCCCTTTACATCTTTCACACACTTATTTCCCTTACTTAATCAGCCTGGCTTCTACAGAGGCACAAAATGGCTGCCAACAGTTCCTGGTTTCGAATGTAGACAGACACTTGACAGCCAATTAGCATTCAGCGTGTGATCGGGAGGGTGCGCGCTCGGTTCGCAGAGGGTGCGCTTAGGGTGCGCATAGGGTGCGCGCATCCTCCGAGGCCATAGATATATCTATCTTTTTTACTCTAATTTTCTCAGGAACTACTGAACGGATTTACACCATTTATGCAAAAGGCACGAGTCTGAACGGAGGACTACCTCTTTCCCAAATTTGGTGTAATTCCGTTCAGCAGTTCGGGCTGTAGCTGCATCAACAGATCCTATGGGAAATTGCATGGGGAAAATGCGTTTTGGGACCCCCCTTTTTTCTCAGCCCCTGCTTGACGAATCACCACGAAACTTTCAAGATAGGAGCGGACCGGAGCTGGCCAAAAGTTTTGAAAATTATGCGCAGATTCGTCAACCGGCGCCAGACTTATTGGGAATAGAATGTTGCGGACTTCCTATGGAAAATAGGTCCTAACTATACCTACCTACTGGCGACCCCCAGTAGGTAATATATATATATATGTATATATATATGTATATATATATATATATATATATATATATATATATATATATATATATATATATATATATATATATATATATATATATATATATATATATATATATTCAAAGATGGCTAAAATAGCTTATAAAGAAATACATGAATATCTTTTATTTTTAGACTTGTTTTAACATTAAATTAAATGTATTTATATTTTTCGCTATTTTAACCGCTTGCGTGCTCATGACGAGTCCAGCTCATCATGAGGCACAGTGGAGCTGTGCTCATGACGAGATGGGCTCGTCATAACGGCCGCGGCCCGTCCACGCGTGATTTTTTCCCTGCCTGTGCAGGAGAATCAATCAGTGGGCGGGGTCGTGACGAGCTCAGCTCGTCATGAGCACAGCTCCACTGTGCCTCATGATGAGCTGGGCTTGACTATCGGACTAGTCCGGACTAGCGGACATTAGCTCCGCTAGGGTTTTACTTTAAGTCCCTATCTCCATTATTTTCTATGGGATGGTGTTACAGTACCAGTGGTTGGCCATGTGCAGTGCTGAACTTACTCCGGCTTTGAGGTGGAGTAATTTACAACAGTTTAGGGTTTGTTTTTGTCCTCCTCTGTTGTCTGTGTGTTTCCCCACCCCCTCCATTGTCTCTTTACTTCCCCTTCGATGTCCACTCTTAATCGTCTGTGTGCATTCCCTCCTGCCCAACTTCCGATGTGTGTGCTTCCCTGTGCCCCTCCCTCTGTTGTTATTGTGTGTTCCATCGCTGTTTCTTGCTTGCCCTTCTCTCTCTCCTCCAGCCGCATCCTTCCATCGCGCCCTCCATGTTGCCTCGTTCCCCGTCCATTTTCCAACCTCGGGGAGGGAATGTCGTCCGTTGGCTGCGCTGCCGACTTTGGTGCAGGAAACCAGGGTTCGAGCCTCGAGGTCGCGTCCACATCCTGTGATTCTGGGCAAATCACTTAATCTCCCCGTGCCTGAATATGTAATGTAAATACGGTGCTCATGTACAGCGCTCCAATACCTTCGGGTCGAGTTCGCGCTATATAAAAGATGCAAAAAAACCTCCAACCCAGTTTCCCATTTGTTTGCTTGCTTTTTTTTTAAACCAATCCCCAGAGATCCCGCCCACTTCGACGTCCGTGTGAGGGCGTTGCATAAGGGGCGCCAGTGAGGTAAGGTTTGTGGGTGCGCGGGGCATACACAGGATGAATGCAGTCTATGAGTGCAGCTTGTAGTATGTGTGTGTATAGTTAATACCGGACACTGAGCGAGAGTAGGGTGTGACGACAAAGGGAGGAAACAGTGTGTGAAGAAAGTGTGTTGTGAAAGGCTTGAGGGCAGGTGTGGGAGGAGCATATACTGTTGGTGAGGGATGTGCCTGACAGTTTGTGATGTCCAAGTTTCTGGGAAGTGTGAGGGAAGTGTGTACGTCTCGCTGTGAGGACAGCATGAGAGGGCAGTATTTGAGAGCCACGTGCCTCCGGGTTTCATGGGACAGTGTGTAAAAGAAGTGTGTGATGGCAGTCGTGAATGCAGTGTGAGGGCAATGAATGACAGTGTGAGAGGGTAATTGTGGAGACAGTCTGTGAGGTCATAGTTTGTGTCTGTGTATCAAAGCGTTACATGGCAGCAGTGTGCGAGGCAAGTGTGCGAGGGATGCACCCAAGAGAGGCGAGTGAGAGCATTCAGCGAGGGACGGGGTAAAGTAACGAGCGCTAGAAGCAGTGAAAATAGTGCGGGGTGGTAGTGTGTGATGACTGGGCGCAAATGTAGTGCCTGAAAGTAACTCGCGAGGGCGCTGTGCCTGCGGATTGTGTGAGGGAAGTGTGTAAGGGAGGTGTGCGGAGGCAGGGGGCCGGGGCACTGTTTGAGACAAGCGTGAGAGCTGCGTGCAACGTCAGACGTCAATGAAAGCACGATTTACACCACCGTTTGAGGCTGTGAAAACGTCGCCTGCTAGAGCCTGCTGAGAACTGTCCAAGGTGCTGAACATCAGCTGCTAGTTAAGCTGAGATGTGGACAGGCAGGGACCCGAAGATGGGTCTCACTGAGACCTGCTGAGAACTGTCTGAGGTGCTGAACATCAGCTGCTACAGAAAGCTGAGAAGTGGTCATGGAGAGACCCAAAGATGTCCCTCTCTGAGACCTGCTGAGATCTGTCCAAGGTGTTAAACATCAGCTGCTACGTAAAACTGAGACGTGGCCAGAGAGGGAATGGAAGATGGGCTTCTGTGAGACCTGCTGAAAACTGTCCAAGGTGCTGAACATCAGCTGCTACAGAAAGCTGAGACTAGCATGGGCGGAGTTCGCAAAGCTCTGCGAAGTGACAAAAAAACTCCACCAAGCTACGCGGAGTTCTG
The DNA here is from genome assembly GCF_964204655.1 of Triturus cristatus. Lineage (NCBI taxonomy): Eukaryota > Metazoa > Chordata > Amphibia > Caudata > Salamandridae > Triturus > Triturus cristatus. Next base: position 21,844,822 of record NC_140592.1, on the reverse strand, counting down.
CGAGTGGCGGTGTGTGGGTTACCTTGTGCTGTTCACACTGCTGCACTGTAAAAACAGCGCAAATGGCATCTTGCACAGTGCTTCTTTCTGCTGCTCAAGTAGAAGTTCTACTCAAGCATCAGCTTCCTCAACGCGGAGGGTAGGTTTCTCAACAAGAGGGGAAGCGACCATTTGCAACCACCCATGTTGAGAAATCTCACTGGGAAGTGCTCTAGCACTGGATTTCCCTCGCTTGCCAATTTGCCGTTGGTGAGCAGGAGTGAGGACAAGACTCCACTCTACGGAGCGCGGAGTGCAAAAAACTCCACAAACTTCACGAACGGAGTAGAGTTCACAGCCCAGGCTTAGCTGAGATATGGCCAGGGAGGGACCCGTAGATGTGCCTCGCTGAGATCTGCTGATAACTGTCCGAGGTGCTGAACATCGGCTGCTGAAAGCTGAGACGGGGCCAGGGAGGGTACAGAAGAAGTGCCTCGCTGAGACCTCCTGAGAACTGTCTAAAGTGCTGAACATCGGCTGCTACTGAAGCTAAGACATGGCCAGGGAGAGACCATAAGATGTGCCTCCCTGAGACCTGCTGAGAACTGTCCAAAAGCCTGAATACCAGCTGCTGCAGAAACCTGAGACGTGGCCAGGAACAGAAGATATGCCTCTCTGAGACCTGCTGAGATCTGTGCAAGCAGTTGAACATCAGCTGCTACGGAAGCTGAGACGTGGCCAGGGAGGGACACTAAGATGGGCCCCACTGAGACCTGTTGAGAACTGTCCAAGTTGTTGAACACCAACTTCAAACTGAGACGTGGCAGCGACACGAAGATGTGCCTTTCTGAGACCTGTTGAGAACTGTTCAAGGTGCTGAACATCAGCTGGCACTGAAAGCTGACACATGGCCTGGGAGGGACCAGAAGATGTGCCTCTCTGAGACCTGCTGTGCACTGTCCAAGGTGCTGAACTCCAGCTGCTAGTGAAGCTGAGGCGTGGCAGAGACCCGGAGATGAGCCTTTCTGAGACCGGCTTTGAACTGTCCAAGGTGCTGGACAACAGCAGCTACAGAAAGCTGAGACGTGGACAGGGAGGGAATAGGAGATGTGCCTCAATGAGACCTGCTGAGATCTGTCCAAGGTGCTGCACATCGGCTGCTAGTGAAGCTGAGGCGTGTCCGAGGACCCGAAGATGTCCGTCTCTGAGACCTTCTGAGAACTGTCCCAGGTGCTGAACATCATCAGCTGCTACAGAAATCGTAGACTTGGCAAGGACCCGAACATGTGACTTTCTGAGACCCGCTAAGATCTCTCCAAGCTCCTGAATAACAGCTGCTACTGAAGCTAAGACATGGAGAGGGAGGGACCAGAAGATGTGCCACACTGGACCTGCTGAGAACTGTCCAAGGTGCTGAACACCAGCTGCTGCGACAGAACGTGAGACGTGGCAGGGACCAGAAGATGTGCCTTGCTGAGAACTGTCCAAAAGCTAACCATCAGCTTCTGCAGAAACCTGAGATGTGGCAGGGAACAGATGTGCGTCTCTGAGACCTGCTGAGAACTGTCCAAGGTACAGAACATCAGCTGCTACTGAAGCTAAGACGTGGCCAGGGAGAGACCCAAAGATGTGCCTCAATGAAACCTGCTAAGATCTGTCGAAGGTACAGAACATCTGCTGCTACTGAAGCTGGGACAAGTCAGGGACCCGAAGATGTGCTTCCCTGAGACCTGCTGAGAACTGTCCAAGGTGCTGAACAGCAGCTGCTGCTACAGAGAGCTGAGTCGTGGCCACTGAGGGACCCAAAGATGTGCTCCTCTGAGACCTGCTGAGATCTGTCCAAGGTGCTGAAAATCAGCTGCTATTGAACCTGGGACGTGTCAGGGACCCGAAGATGTGCTTCCCTAAGACCTGCTGAGAACTGTCCAAGGTGCTGAACAGCAGCTGCTGCTACAGAGAGCTGAGTCGTGGCCACTGAGGGACCCAAAGATGTGCTCCTCTGAGACCTGCTGAGATCTGTCCAAGGTGCTGAAAATCAGCTGCTATTGAACCTGGGACGTGTCAGGGACCCGAAGATGTGCTTCCCTAAGACCTGCTGAGAACTGTCCAAGGTGCTGAACATCAGCTGTTACAGAGAGCTGAGACGTGGCCAGTTAGGGACCCGAAAATGTGCCTTTTTTGAGACCTTCTGAGAAATGTCCAAGGTGCTGAGCATCATCTGCTACTGAAAGCTGAGACGTGGCTGGGGAGGGACCCGAAGATGTGCTTCGATGAACTGTCTAAGGTGCTGAATATCAGCTGCTGCAGAAAGTTCAGACTTGAATGTGTGCTCTCTGAGATCTACTGAGATATGTCCACGGTGCTGAACACCAGCTGCTGCTACAGAAAGCTGAAACGTGCCCAGGAAGGGACCCGAATAGGGGCCTCTCTGAGTCCTGCTGAGATATGTCCAAGGTGCTGACCACCAGCTGCTACTGAACGCTGAGACGTGGCCACTGAGGGATCCAAAGATGTGCCTCTCTGAGACCTGCCGAGATCTGTACAAGGTGCTGAAAATCAACTGCTACTGAAGCTGGGACATGCCAGGGACCCGAAGATGTGCTTCCCTGAGACCTGCTGAGAACTGTCCAAGGTGCTGAACATCAGCTGTTACAGAGAGCCGAGACGTGCCCTGTTAGGGACCCGAAAAGTGCCTTTTTTTTAGACATTCTGAGAAATGTCCAAGGTGCTGAGCATCAGCTGCTCCCGAAGCTGAGACTTAGCCAGGCAGGGACCCAAAGATGTGCCTCTCTGAGACCTACTGAAAACTGTCCAAGGTGCTGAACAGCAGCTGGTACTTACTGAAGCGGAGAGGAGGCAGAGAACTGAAGATGTGCGTCGCTGAGCCCTGCTGAGATCTGTCCAAGGTGCTGAACAGCAGCTGCTGCTACAGAACGCTGAGACGTGGCCAGGGAGGGACCCGAAGATGTATGTGCCTTGCTGAGCCCTGCTGAGATCTGTCCAAGGTGCTGACCAGCAGCTGCTGCTACAGAACGCTGAGACGTGGCCGGGGCGGGACCAGGAGATGTGCGTTGCTGAGACCTGCTGAGATCTGTCCAAGGTGCTGACCAGCAGCTGCTGCTACAGAACGCTGAGACGTGGCCGGGGCGGGACCAGGAGATGTGCGTTGCTGAGACCTGCTGTGCTCTATCCGCTGTCTCAAAATTCTCCTCTGAAGTGGTTTCCAGAATTACATGTTCCAGACCCTAAAAGCTTGCTCTGTGATCAGATATGACGTGCTCTTGTAGCACACCTGACTTATTTCTGAATTCCAGGTGTACGTCACTACTAAGATGCCACAAGGACTTGGTGAAGTGAGTATGTCAGCTACATTAGACCCTGCTGGAACTTCTTCTGCAATAGCGCGACTTTGTGAAAGTTACACAAGAGTTCAAGGGCCAGTTGTACGACCATTGCGAGTCGCAATTTGCAAGTCGCAATTGCCAATGTACAACAGTGTCTGAGATACTGTTTGCGATTCCCAATGGGGTCGCAAATTGCATGCCTCATGCATATTAATGAGGCTGTCGCAATCAGCTGGCTGGCTCTCCCTGGAATGGTGGCCTGCGGGGGTCAGGAGACCTCCATGTCTGGTACTGCTTTTAAATAAAGCAGTTGTTTGTTGGCAAATGCAGTCCGTTTTTCTTAAAGGAAAACGGGATGCATTTTTTAAAAAAATTAAACGTTTTTGTTTCATGTTTTAAGGGCAGGTAGTCATCCCTGGGACCACCAGGATGTTTGTGCACCGATTCACAAAGGGGAAGGGGTCCCCTGAGGACACCTTCCCATTTGCAAATGGTTTACCACCCTCTTGAATAGGGTGGCATACTGCGAGTGTTTTGCGACCGCAATTGCGGTCGCAAAACGATCTTTCATAGGGATCAGATTCACTATTAGCAAATAACGCCCTCGGAACGCCCCTTCCTAATAGCGAGCCCCTAACCCTATTTTGCAAGTCGCTATTTAATTAGCGACTCACAAAATAGGGTTAGTACAGGGCCCACTGGTTTTTTGCATGCACAAACGGGTCTAAACCCATTTGCACATGCAAAAATCCGTAGTACATCTGGCCCCAAGTCACAAAGTCATCCTGTCATACGTCTGCCACTGCGCAGAGAAAAAAACTTTACAAAATTTAAATTTACAGAGAAAACCTCAGCTTACATTATGCAACTTGGCTAAGTTTAATTAAAGTAAAAATAGTCCCCCAATGTTTTTGAAATTATTTAATAGCTGGCAGTAAAACTTTCCAGGTTGAAGAGGACAGTTAAATTGAAAAATTGTAAAACTTCGCAAATGGTGAAACCATGAACTTCGCAAAACACAAACTGCTCAAAAAGAAATTTCACCCCACTTAAGCGATCAGTCTATGGAACCTTCTAAGAAGTGTTTGTGAGTCTGATAATGGAGTTTTGAGACTGGTGGGAGCTGTGCAACATTCTGAAAATATCACGCGCGGGGGTTGCTAAGAACAATTTGAGATTATAACTACATAAAGCATTTATTGGTGCCCCTCAACAGGACACAGTTCTGAGCTAAGTAAGAGACCAAAGCCTTCAGTAAACTCCTTCTTTCCCAGCCCCCCCCCCCCGATGGTGGCTGCTGAGAACTGTCTTAGGGGCATATTTATTCAAAAGTCATGCAGGGCAGCAAGCTACCCACTTTGCTGCACGGTGCTACGTGAGAGGGAAAGTGCCGGAACACACCATATTTAACATTATGCAGAGCATTCCTGTCTTTTTCCTGCATTGTAGCACAATGTGCACAAGAACGCAGGTACCAAGGGTGGGGGGCCTATGTTGTAAGCAGGATTGTTTTTGTGCAGGAAGGGACAATCCCCCGAGGCAAAATCCACCACACATAGAAAGAGGAAGTAACGAGGAGAAATAAAGATATTTCTCCTCATTACACCTCACCTGAGAATGTGTAGATTTTTGACACATTCCTAGGTCTACCAGAAATCTACTACTAAGTCCCTAGGGGCATATTTATCAAAGAATTGTGTTTACCTTAAGCCACACTAGGGGGGGGGTGCAGGGGCGATGCAACTTCTAAATCAGATTTCCATGCAGGGCCACCTTGCGAGCTCTTTGCTTTTCGTTACTCTGCCCCAGGGAGGCGATCCATGGGTGGAGCATGGGTGTTCAAAGCAAACACAAGGAGATGATGGACGGAGCGCTGAAACTTTTCAGACACTCACCCCAAGTCACAGATCTGTGTTAAATCCATCATCATTGTTTAGCTCACTTCGCCACCTCATTTCAGACCCAGCTATATGCAAATCAGTCTTGACCCTGGGCCTCATGGGAACAGTCCAGCCTGAACTGCCAAGCCACGTCTTCCCTGAACCAGAAACAAGCATCCTGGGACCGGTTTCTGGATAACACCCTTAATCAGCCAGGCTAGCTTGAAGCCAATGGCAAAGTGAGCAACTGACCCACGTCTGGGCATACCCTGCCAACTTAGGGTGAACAAAGAAAACACAAGGAGACGATGGACGGAGCGCTGAAACTTTTCAGACACTCACCCCCAGTCACAGATCTGGGTTGAATCCATCATCATTCTTGAGCTCACTTCGCCACCTCAGTTCAGACCCAGCTATATGCAAATCAGTCTTGACCCTGGGCCTCATGGGAACAGTCCAGCCTGAACTGCCAAGCCACGTCTTCCCTGAACCAGAAACAAGCATCCTGGGACCGGTTTCTGGATAACACCCTTAATCAGCCAGGCTAGCTTGAAACCAATGGCAAAGTGAGCAAGGATTCCCACACACCACCCATGGATTTTGGTGCATTTCTCGATTTAGCATTACAAATAGATCAAGGAATGCGTCAAATTGCTGCGGCTCCCCAGGTGAGGCACACCAAGGAGAAATATCTTTATTTCTCTTCAATGTTTCCTCTGCAGCACATTCATTCAGCAGCACAGAGGTGTCCCTCCCTGCACAACAATCCTGCCTACAGTGCAGGAACCCTTGCACCACGGTGCAAGAACGCCTGCTTTAGCGCTGGGCAGCACATCGTGTGCTAGTGCCAGGAAAGACAGCAATGCACCGTATAATGTTAAATACAGCACATTACTGCCCTTTCCCTGTCATGCAGCACAGCAAGGTGGCTTACTGCGCTGAGTGATTTTTTAAACTAAATATGCCCCCAAGGATGTGTGAAACTGCTAAGTTCTAAATGCTACAACTTCAAATCTGTGAAACTTGCTAAGATTAACAAAAATGAAGGAAGAAACTGGCCCTGCTCTGCAGCTGGGACATTGCAGCTTGAGCATCTGGGCGTGTGTGCTTGGTAGCTGACCACATGTGCTTCAAGTGACGCACCTATCCTGTCCCTTGCAGCTGGAAATTCCATGCCAGGACTTCCGGCAATGGGCAAAGGAGATGATGTGGCTACCTATTGCTCTTTATTGCTACTCCTTGGCCATAGCGAACCCGAAGTTGCAGTGGTGACCAGAATTCCAGCAGCCCGAAGTCCCATCTATGTTCAATGGGACATGTGGCTGCAGGGATGAGGGAAGGCGCAGAACTTCGCTTCATTCTGTGAGATATGAAGTTTCCGCCTTCGTTCACACAGAAGACATGTTTTCTTTATCCTGATCTGGTCTGATTTTGGCAACTTTCAGGATCAATGAGCTAGTCTCAAGGAAGATGCGAACGAAGGAAAAATTGTTTGAAAGTAGTCAGGTTTTTGCATAATGATGTAGATTTGGAATGATGCATGCTGGGAATGAGAGTCAGTGAAGGTTTCTTCATGTAGGGGTGGTGTCCCCAGGACGAGGTGGATGCTACATGGCAGGCAGTTTTCAGAGATGAGTGGAATGAGGTGGGCTAGTGAGGAGTGTGTTGGCTACTTAGTCAAAGGATCATTAAGGGTGCGCTAAATTACATACTTTTCATATGTATTTTACTGAAATTCTATAACAATTTGACAAAATTATGTGGTTGCAAGATAATGTGGTTCGTGGTATCTCCTGTGAATATTTCACACTAGCACACACTTCTCATAAATAGGCTTTGCTAGATATTGGCACTAGACTGGTGAGAGCAGAAACTGTGTCTTTACTGGGCATTCCCTGTGCAAAACAAACAGAACTGTTACATGCGAATGTATGACATTACATTTACAGCGCATGCCTTTACAATGCAGTTTTTACATCGCAGCATCCTTTACAACGCATACATTTACATCGCATGCCACTACAGCGAATGTTTTAAAACTACATTTACAACGCATTCCATTACATCACATTATACCTTTACAACACATACCATTACAACGCATACCATTACATTGCATTTAAGGTAAGTGTTGGATAGTGTAGGGGTAAAAATTACTATTCTAACTCCAGGGGGTGCAACATTAGGGTAAGTGTTGGATAGTGTAGGGGTACTATGCGTTGTAATGGTATGCGTTGTAATGACATGCAATGTAATGCCTGCGTTGCAGGGACCTGCGTTGTAGTGTCATGCGTTGTAGTGACATGCAATGTAATGGCTGCATTGTAGTGACATGCATTGTAAAGGATGTTGCGATATAATGACTGCGTTGTAAATGTAGTGTGATGTAATGACTGCGTTGTAGAGGTTGTTTCCCACTACATGCATTTAGGAGAGGCCAGTATGTGACACTGGCACCGTCACTGGTCTTATGACATGCACAGCTATTAAATACATGTATGAGAGGCCAGTATGATTCACTGGCAGTTGATATATGACACTCACAGCTATTACTTGCAGGGCACAAGTTGGAGGTACACATGGGTAAAGAGCATCTACACACTATTTTCACAAGGTGGACACCGTCTACCCTACCAAGAAGTTACCCCCCCCCACATAAATATGCTGAACTCATCCCACTGTAATTTTCAGACACCCAGACACATTCAGCAGCGTCTGCACATTGTCTGCTTTCCTTCCTAGCAGGAACGTGCAGGCGGGCATGGGGCTTATCAGATTCCTGCTGGGCCTAGAACAAAGGCCGGCGTTAATGGGCCATCAGGCCTCCTTTTGTTCCAGTATCCTGGCAGGGAGATATCTGGAAGCTCACACCTAAATGCAAGCACAATGGAGGGGAAACAAAGGCTCACCGCTCGTTATTACTTTACAGGTATAATCCCTACATATGAGATATGCATGCACTCTGCGAATGTCAGATGTGTTGCTCTGTCACAGTATTTGCACAAATAATAATATAAATTCCACTATTTTGTTTTCTTTGTTTTATAGAGCTACTCATCCCAATGCAAGATGTCAATCGATCAATGAAATAGGATTTGTATAGTGCTACTCAACACCCACGAGGGTATCCAGGTGCTGGAGATCTGCTGCTTTGGTGGAATCAGTTGAACAACCAGGTCTTGAGTTTCTTTTTGAATACATACATGAAGGATTAGGTCTGGAGGTGGAGGGGGAGGGGGAGGGGGAGGCTGTTCCAGGCCTTCGCGGCCAGGTAGGAGAATGAGTGTCCACCACTCTTGCTTCTGTGGATATGAGGAAGAGGGAGGCAGAACGCTGGTGTCTAGAGGATTGGTGGAAGCTCAGGCAGTGGTTGATGTCTGCTGGTCCTTGATTGTGCACGGCTTTTGTAGGCATGAGTGAGCACCTTGAATTGGCACCTCTTGTGGACAGGGAGCCAGTGGAGCCAGTGGAGTTTCCTGAGGGGGGGGTTGTCCCATGTCAGGATAGGCCAGCAGAAACACTGCCATTTACGTACTAACATTTTTTAAGTTGCCTTCCCTTTTACACACGATGGCTTTTGACATACATTTGCATGTGTGACTATGCAGGATAACATTCTTTGAATCTTCATTGCTTACATTTCTACTTCGTGGGTACATTATCACGACACCTTGAACATTTAGCACGAAGGATAAAGTTCCCTGCACAAATGTCATATTTGTTCGTCTGGCGACACCGCTATCCAACTAGGATAAACAATCGCAGCCTAAGCAGGGATTGCCACATAGCCACATGGGTACTGTTATTATAAATACACAACCAATTCCTTTTTTAGCCAGAGGAGCACTCAGCTGACACAGAGAGGTTACTTCACGCCAGATTTCCTGCTCAGATGATTCCCGTTTACCGACACAAAGAATGTCCAGCTTTACACCAAAACAGACAGCTTGATGACTCTTACACACAGGGAATGGGGAGTCAGTCCACTTGGCGTGGATTTAGCAGATGAGCCATACTAGGCAAGACTGGCAGAAGTCACAATAGTTCACCGGAACCTGAAGGATTGTCTGGTGGAAGAAGCGTTGAGTGACTATATCCAGATGGAAACACCAGATACTAGGGTGAGTGTCCTGTATCAGTTATACAAGATACAACTCCAATTGGAGTACCAAGATACATTAATGATCTCTTTTGGGAGAACTTGCCATTTGGCAATGACATTCTCTTGGCTGAAAAGGATCGGACACCTGAATTTGTGATGGATTGCCTAAAGGGTGAAACACTTATTTTACCTGCCTTCTCCGACCTCATTCCAGAATCAGTAAAACTTTCATACGCCAAGGAGTGGGTGTTTGCTCCTGCATTATACTGCAACCATGTGGGTTGGGATGACGGTTCCTCTTATCATGAAATACCATTGAGGTTGACCCCACAACCTCAAAGACAAAACCCCATTAAAAAGTAGGCTAAAACAAAAGTTAGAGAGATTCTCACACAACCTGAGCAACATGGTGTAATAGAAAGTTGCACCTCTCCTATGAATAATCTGTTGTTTCCAGTAATGGAACCAGGCCATTCATATTGCCTAGTATTAGATTACAGACGCCCGAACACAGTGACATATACATTTGCAGTACAAAATGCACATAGCGCATCACTAACGAACACTATAGTGCATAAAAAATATAAAACAACACTAGGTATCTTGAATGGATTTTTCTGCCAAAATATAGTGCCTGAAAGCAGGTATTTGACAAGCTTCAGCACTCTGGGTTCTCAAACACAGTTCTATCAATTGCCCCAGGGGTATAATAATAGCCCCCGGCAGTTTTCAGCACGGGCCACAGACCTTTTACAAAATATTGTTGATAATGCGGCATTGTCCTATGTCACTGACATTGACTTGATGGATGATGACCTTTCTCCAAACGTGACAAGAGTTGATTGCATAGGTCTGGGATTTGTTCACATGGGCTACAAATTCAATTTTAAGAAATCAAAAATGTCCCATCTCAATGTCCGGTTTCTGGGACATGAGCTCTCAAAGGGACGGTAAAAGCCTTGCAACACGCTTCTTACAGACGTTTGCGCTTTTAAAACCACCAAACACATTGAAGAAACTTCATTCCATATTGGGATTCCATTTCCTACATGTTGGCAGCACATCATTTCCAGATTAAGCAGAATGGGTTAAACTGCTCTCCGACTTAATTAATCCAGACTTTTCAAGTAAGCATAGGACAACTGAACACACAAAGATTTTATATTCATAACAAGCTGACATGCTAGCTTCAAAACACTAACACACACATGTAAACACTACAAACCTGGTAATCTGTATCAGCGCAGGGTCTTCAGGGTACACCTGTGTGTTGGACCTCATACTCGTCAGGTAGCATTTCCCTAAACATATTTTCTTTCTCCTCTTGAGTTTTGCTGGTTCTCTTTTGCGGACTTAGGGCTCTGGCATTTTCCACTGTGAATGCAGTGTGAAAGTGCGTGCATTCTTCCTAAATGTGTTAGGAAGTGGTGTGAAGATGGTGCTAAACATGGGGCAGGTCTGCCACTGCAGTCCTGCCTGCACGCATGTGCACTAATGGTGTTGTCTAACAATGTGTCCGGCTACCATTGCGGGCAGGTATGCGTACTTGCATGGATCACAACATGTGTCCAACCTGCCACGGCAGTTCCGTGATGGTGATATTGCACGCGTACTCAGGCTGGCCTTTAGCAACCCCTGGCCATCCTGTGGGGACCTTTCTTGTCCACTTGGAGTGGAAGGTGAAGCCCGGGCCGGTGCACATGTGTGTGCTCTGCCCAGGTAGATGGGAATACCAATGCGTGTTTTCCTACCGCTGAGGCTGTTCTTCCCCTAGGTTAACTTGGGGAGGTGGTTGGCAGTACTTCCAGCTGCAACAGAAGATTGCAGTGGAAGAAGAAGAAGAAGAAGTTATATTTATATAGCGCGTAGCTACCCGGAGGCCTCCTAGCTCCAGTGGTGCAGCCTCCAGATGTTTCCTATCGATGAATTCGCAATGCCAAATCCTGTCTAGTGGTACAACTGGATTTGATATTCTCACTTAGAAATGCCACTTATAGAAATATGGAAATTTCTATGCTCTAAATTCTGTGTGCAATGGTGCTTGGCACTGGTCAACACCAGAGGCCGGAAAGAACATCTGGGCATTCCCCAGCATCAAGCCATAACCCAATGGATATGCAGTTGGATGGCCGAACTCTTCCATTTGGGGGCCTGGCAGAATTGATGGGAGGAAGGGGTTGTGACACTTGGCCTCTGGAGCCAGATCATGGCTCCCAGAAGGATAGAGATCTGCATTCCGTGGTCTCATGGCAGACAGGATGGAAATTTAGTGGACACATCTGTGATTAGAAGGGATACGCTTTGAACCCCCAACTTAAATGGCCTACTGCAGTATAACTGCTGATGCCACCTTCTCGTAAGGGGTGAAATGCGCTTGTGGGATGCAGGACCGGAGACTGTGTGGTGCACACTGCCAGAGGAACTCTGTTGTGCACAAGGAGGATTACTGCCATTGAAAAGGACCCTGCGCTGCCTTCCAGAATAGCGGTTGGCCTATGCCGATTACCTAGTGACATGTCGCAGCCTAAAGTGGGCTCCCCAAGGACCAGTTGGCTGGTCCCCTGTTCTCTCAGAGATCTCAGGGACATCAAAGATCTCCTAGGAGGGACCCACACCATCTACCGGTGACATCTGGAGAGCGGTGCCCTTGAAATGCACACATTGCCTGCTGAATACCACTGGACAGCTCAGAAAAAGCTTGGAACTAAGAATGATGCCTGGACACCAAGTGCCTAGTGCGGGACCCCGAAATCAACCCTGCATCATATTCAAGTGACCCTGTACTTCAGGAGATTCACCGATTATGGGATCCAAAGTGGCTCGCTTCATCGTGCATGCCATATTTCTTTTGTGCAACATGCCAACAGCATGCTCATTGCATGTGGTGTCTGATTCACAGTGTGTGACCCTCGGAGGTAGGGATGTACCAGTTGCAGTCTCTCATTCTACCTCATGAGATATTGCTGACCTTGCTCCTGTGTGTGGGTCTGGGATTGTCTGGTGCAACCTACGTCAACATGTTCCGGACAGAGTGCCTCATTTCCAGGGAGGGATGAAATCTGCAATTCTTCATGTGTGACATGACATTACTGATGCAACTCATCGAATTGCGCTCCAGACCTTGTGCCCGGATTACCTGGGCACCACCCTGATCAATGTGTGCCGGATGGGGTGACTCCTCAAAGCAAGAGGTTCCCCCTGTGTTCTTTCCCATTAATCTTTCATTCCTTCCTGGTCCCATCATGGTGGACCAATTGCCCTCTCCCCACCTGGCCAACCTGATGACATCTTAGCGCCAGGTAGGAGGGAGAGTGAGTGACTAGGCTGGAGGAACGCTTCTGAGAAACTTCAGGAGTAGGTCAAGAGACTGTGTGACCCCCCTCCCTGTGCTTTGCAGAACTGGGCTGGAGCCAGAAGGCCCAGACAGACCCCTACTTGTAACCAGCTGTTGCCCTCAGCCTGCTTCTGCTTCGCAACCTTTGATGAACTTCCCAAGTGGTGCCAAGACCCCCTTGTTTATGTCTGCCTCTTGTTTATTCTGACTACCTATCCCTACCTGCTTTCCGGGGACCCAGACTAAGTGTAACCTCGGCCACGTGTGAACTAGTATCCGAAAGGAGGGGCTGGTGATCTTCCGTACCCTCCTATTCACCCCCCACTGTCTGGGACAGTGCGGGTGAATAGGAGGGCGGTGGGAGACTCGGAGCTATGGCATCTGCAATGTATTATCAATTGACCTGCTGAGTTTCAGTGGAACCCCATTAGGGTGTTGTGTGTGTATGTGTACGGGAGTGTCACGTACAACTGGGTTCGTACCTGCAGCACCGTGTAGCGATGCAGAGTGAGTGTGTGTGTGGGAGTGACAGTCTGTGGACAACCTGTGATTCAAGGTACTTTATATTTAACATTGGTTTGAGCCGCGTAGCCCCGGCTCAGGGGGTGCTGCTATAGGGGCTTTTAAGTCATTGGATGTAATTATTACTGATGTTGTTGTAGCCCAGGGTGCACCATATAACTGTGTGATATTGCAGTATTAGCATTGTGGGGGTGGGGGTAGGCCTGAGGTTTACAATGTGTTGCACCACATAAGGGTGCTGGGTGGGATTTAGAGTAGGACTTTTCCAGAGTTTGTATATTATTGCTATCTTATCAACACTAATGGGCCTACTACTGCTAGTAATATTGCCAAGTGTGGTTTATGCCCATAAATACATGATATTCATGTTGCCTTTATTAATGTGTGTGTTGACTAAAAACAATATTTACCTACGTTTGGTGTGAATATCTCTTTTGTGACGTGATGAGATGTGTATTTGCTGTGGTGGGGTGGTGTGCCTTTGCTTTATACATTGCCTCTGTAAAAGCCTGACTGCTCAGTGCCAAGCTACCCGAGGGTGAGCTTGGGTTGTAAGGTGTGTGTAATCACCTGCTCACAATGAGAGTGGTGGATTCTGCCTGGCTGGGGTACCGCTTCATCCAACCAGAAGGTGCCGGTCCCAACACTTTTTTTCATTCAATGAAGGTTACACAGCACCAATTGCATATATATCACATTTATACATGAATGCTGAGATGAATTAGCACCGACAGAAAAGATCTTGATGGTTCTACAGACTGTTGTGTTGAGAGAGGGAGAGAGCATTGGCTCAGGGGAAAGGAATAATTGCTGTGATTGTGGTTGCCGGACTTAGAAACTGTAAAAAAAGCTAGTGTTCCCAACACAAAAGCATTACGTTTGAGATGGATACAATGGGCCAACTCTCTTACTGCAACAAATGTAGGCTACAGATTTAATTCTGCACTACAAACACAAGTATTCCTGCAATACATAAATGAATCACCTCTGCCTAATGAAGTCGTGCCTCTTGATCAGTATGATTATATCACCCATACTGATGGCTCTGCACAGCCTTCTGTAGGAACAAAGCACCAATACCCAGTGGCATGTGCTGCAGTGAAGGGGGAAATGCAGGATGATGAATTCCACCCTGAGAAACCCCTACACACGATCACTTGGTGACTGCACAGTGCAGCTGGCAGAACTTAGAGCTCCGATTCTGGCACTTGAGAATACGGATCTTGAATTTCCCACACTCATAGTGTGCCATTCGTAATATTATTTCCTGTCTTACAATGAGAATCTACACTATTAGAGCCAAAATGGATTCAGAGATTCATAAGGGTACACCATAAAGCCCAGAACACTTTAGGGACAAGTGGTTAAGCTGAAAGAATGCTTGACACAGACTCATGTGATTCACACCTTGAGCCATCAGAGAGTAGGGTTACACGTTGCAGGAACTCCATGGGTGATGAAGCCACAAAAGCACCAATGCAAGCTGCTGATGTCGCTGCGATAACTCGTTCCAGTACCAGAATAGATACAGACATCAAAATGGCTATCAACACTATATGTGAAGACACACATTTGCCGAAAGGCTTTCCAGCAAAGTAGTCCTACTAGTTATGTGCGCAAAACATACCATTTGCTCATATTCCGTGAGTGGGAGATAGAGTAATACCAAATTCAGATCACAGGTTAAGGTTAATCCTAGCAGCACATTAGGGCTTAGCATCTGCACATGCGGGGGTGGAGGCTATAGTTTAATTATTGCATCAACGCTACTGGTGGTCAGGTCTTTAGGCACAGACTAGACACTTTGTCATTAAATGCAACATCTGCCAGCAGATGAAGGTTTCCACCGTGGCACGGCCATTGCAGATACCTCTTTTGATTTCAGACAAGCCTCTTGCTTGTATTTATCTGGACCATCACAGGACCTTACAATCAGATCGGGCTTACAAATACATCTTGGTTGCAGTGGAGTCCTGCTATCAATTCCTATGGGTTTCGCCACATCGATCAGCTGGTGTTTGAACTATTATCAAAGACTTGCAAGTCTTTATTGGGATATTTGCACTTGCCACATTCCATTCCGACCAGGGCCCGGCTTTCGCCTCTAAGGCTTACATTGACACCATGGGAAAATTGGGTGTGACTGTGAGGTAATCCTCCCCCTACCATCCAGAGGGAAAGTGGGTAGTGGAAGGAAGAACCAGGACTTAAAGCAGTGTTTAACAGTGAGGGTATTGGGCTCAGGTTCCCTAATTGGATGGCCTCCCTATGAGATCCTGTTTGTGGTTAAGATATGGGTACCTGACCTCAACAGTTCCAGCACAGTGGTGGCAGAAACACCCTTTGACATAAATGAAATTTTGGCAGTTTACAGGCATGGAACAGTTTCTGGGATGCACAGAGAAATATCCAAGTGAAGCGCACCACCACTGGTGAAGTGAAGGGAGCACCAGCAACATCTGAATGAATCCCCAAGATTGAAGAACCGGTCAGGGAGAAGATTGTGGACAAGAAAGAATCTGAGGCATCTTACAGAGTGCCTGAACCTGTCCTGGCTATTGAAGGTATCAAAACTGTACTTTTACCGCCCCTTGATGGTTGCAAAAACAAGAGATTTGTTTCAATAGGTCTCTAAACCGCATCATGGGGCCAGTTTTACATAGTAAGCTACTTGGGATCCTGAGTAGTTACCTGTCTCCTTTCACTACTAAAAGGAAGTCCCATTGGAAGCTTTGAGCAGCAATGAAGCTTCTACTCCATGGCTGGGGATAGCAAATAATGAAGTATCCCTTCTACCTGTTACATCAGCAACAACTATACAATCTACTTGTACAGAAACACAGATTTCCATTTGAAAACCCAACGCAGATGGTGTCCACGTCAATGTACCATAATTCGAGTCAACTCCATGTTCCACACAGCCTCCAGAGCTGCCAAAAATAGATCGAACTGCCTCTGGCTACTACATTGGCTTTGATGACTTCTCATCAGATTCATCTGAGCCAACACCACCTCCAGTTGCACCTCTCCAAGGTAGATTGCTTGTGTTCTACTTTTGTCTGATGAAGATGCACTTTGCTCCTCCATGCCTATACCCGTGGAGTACAAGTGCATTACTTTTTTTCATCTTGTGGATTGGTTTTGTTACAGTCTTTTTCTTGCTTCTGAAAGGACACTGTCTCCTAGAACGCTCTGTTGTTCCAGTTCCTGATGGAATTGTATGGGATAGGGTAATATATGATATATTTGAACCAACTGAATTTCTGCAAATTTGCCATGTATTTTGCATTTCCTTAAATTATATTATCACACCTAGCTTTGTCTCTGATGATTGGCACATTGATCTAGAGTATTCCATTGTTTTTAACACAAATGAAATGTATGACAGTACAACTAATTATGATGAAATATTCTATTTTCACATTTTGGTCATCATTTCCTGCATATAGCAAGTACTCCACGAGCTGTGTTTAAGTACATGCAATTGGAACACTGTCCTACAGCACCACGGGGTAGCTCACACATGTATGCACAAACGTTTGCATACTTTTCTGGTCATAACACCACAGACATATTATTTTAGGCTCCACCAACACTAGCAAAGAAAACTATGCTTACTGATACAAAACTGACATATTCTGAATCTTTTCTTTTCCAGTTGTCTACACAAGGATTTGACTTTTGGATAGACACTGTTGATTTAAAATTGATTTGGGGTACGAAAGATTCGCAAGTTCAGGGAAACGAGGCATTATTTGGAGCATGCCAGATAACATAACATATCAACTTATTTTCTTGAACAAAACAGTGTTGCAAACACATCATGTCTTGGCCTGGCTAAGATAAAAGATTTAAATACCCCAAACATTTGCACAGTTGCACAGTTACACCGTTCTTGAACTGGAAGCAGTTCACAGATAACACAGAGGAAACATTAGACACCATGCTTCATAATGGATTGTAAAATTCTTCAGGACCCAATCAAAGGGGATGGTTAGTGTGGTGGCTGTTAAATACTAACAGATGTCATGCACATCTTCTGGGTGACACAGAAGGGTTTAAGATCAGCAGGCCCAACCCACGTTACGTGTAGACACAACACTCAGGGGTGGTAACAACTCACAGTGTTGGGAAGTTGTGCCTTGATTGAATAAATACCTCAACATTGTCCCTGGTGAAGCAACACTTGCTCCATCTTTCTGATGACATTGGACTACAGGACTTTCTATAAGGTCCTTGAAAACCACGTCAAAAGTGCTTCTTATAAGCAATATATAATGAAGTGTGGAAAGTTTCCCAGCAGGAGGTTACTGAGAGATTGCATGAAATTGGCAAGGCAAGTTTCGAAAGGGCTCTTGCAGTAGTAGATAATGGTCTGACTACCATATCCACATGGATATACTCTATGGGTAATATTGTGTCATCTGCGAAAGACATCATACAAAATGATGTGTCCTTTTTACAACATGTGCAGTCACAGCTTAGATCGATCATGTTATTAAGCTGGCCTTTGAAGACACTTTGTTGCGGTAGCGTACCACGGCAATACCTTAATTTCACAAGCGTGTTTTTAACTTACAATCTAACAAAACCGCAGATGATAATGGCAATTAAGGACACAACATACACTATGTTACGCATAGAAAAGTTAGAGAAATTACCATTCACTGTTGCAGAAACATCTTCCGTGGCTTGGATAATCCACAGGTTTATTTCTCTGCCAATCTCAACATTCCACTTTCAATACTGTTTACAACAACATCAAGTAGACAGGTACGAAGCGCTAGGAGAAGGATATGTGCATGAGTCATGGAATTTACCTTTTAGGTATCACTGTTGAAATGCCGAGACTGGGGTCTTTCTTAGTGGGTCAGACTGCAAGAATGCTTTAGGATATTTCTTGTTGTGCCGGGAGGTTCCTCTTCATGGCGTATGTAATGCATCAATGGCAAATTTGTCCTGCTAGTGGAAGGGTTCTCCAGCAGCTGTGATACTTTCAGCTTTAAGATTGCTCTTTCGAATGGGAGTTATTTGATGTTGATTGATCAGAGCTGCTGTGGCATGAAACCTGGTGACGGTTTCTGCAGTTGTAAATTGTTGTACACAAGTACTGTTTCCACCTCCCTGTACAGTTAGGGAGGTGACACTTTGGGCTTCCATAAATCTTTCAAATGCACACTTTGTTGCTTTGAGCAGACTGAAAGCCTTACTGTTTCAGACGAATGTGTCCTTACCATCTGCAAAGCAGATGTTTGAACTATAAATTGCAAGGTCTTCTAATGCGATACAGTCGCTTCTCCGCACTATTTACCTCTGCATTTTGGGAAACTTGTGCACTTCATTTTTAACATGTCAAGTACCGTGGAAGTAACATTTATTTTAAGAAAATAGGCACTGGCTTGGTTAATACCTTCCAGACATTCTTCGGAGCTATTCCATCATTCAGACACTCCATGTTGGGAAGCCTTTTTGGAGGTCTTCCACTGGTCCTGTTCCTGAATGTCAGGTCTGTGCTTTCATTTTTTCTACTCCACAATGGATGTCCATTAGGAGGTCAACAGAACTAGCACTTCCACATGTGCTCCTGTGTCGTGAATGCATGATACACCGCCGTGCTGCGCCTTAGCTTCTGGAACTGAATTAAGACTGGCTCTTGTCATTTTGGCTTGTGTGGCTACAATGTGTGCAACCTGTATTCTGCTGTCTTCTGTGCACCTTCAAGTGTGCACTGGATGTATGCCTAACATATTTGTTATTAGTCCAGCTGACGACACCGCTATTATATTAGAATACACAACTGCGGCCTAAACAGGGATTGCGACATAGCCACATGGGTATTGTTATTATAAATACACAACCACTTCCGTGGTTCAGTCTTGACCCTGTTCCTCATGTGAACAGTGCAGCCCGAACTCCCAAGCCAGGTCCTCCCTGTACCGAAAAAAAGCATCCTGGAAACGATTTTGGTACATCAACCATCAGCCAGGCTAGCTTGAATACAGTGGCGCAGGGAGCACGGGACCTACGTCTGGGCATACCCTTCCCACTTCGTGTGACAAAAACAAAAGGAACAAATGATGGACGGAATGCTGAACAATGCAAGAATTCTCCCACAGTCACAAGGATCTGGGTTTAATTCATCATTCTTTCGCTCACCACACCACCTCAGTTTGGACCCAGCCATATGCAAAACAGTCTTGACCCTGTTTCTCCATGGAACAGCCCAGCCCGAACTGTCATGCCATGTCCTCCCTGGACCGGAAACAAGCATCCTGGGACCGCTTTGGGGACATCACCCGTCATCAGCCAGGCTAGCTGATAGATTCAACCCAGATGTTTGTGACTGGGAGTGAATGTTTGCACTGTTCAGCATGCCGTACATCAATTGTTCCTTTTGCATTTGTCACCTTCAGTGGTAAGGGTATGCCCAGAAGTGGGTCCCGTGCTCACTGTGCCACTGGATTCAAGCTAGCCTGGCTGATATGGGTGAGATGCTCTGAAACCAGTCCTAAAATGCTTGTTTCAGGTACAGGGAGGACCTGGCTTGGCAGTTCGGGATGGACTGTTCCCATGAGGAACAGGGTCAAGACTGATTTGCATATTGTTGAGTCTAAACTGGGGTGGCGTAGTGAACAAAATGACAATGGATGAAAAGCAGATCTTTGTGACTAGGGGTGAATGTTTGCATTGTTCAGCATTACGGCCATCAATTGGTCCTTTTGCATTGTTGCCCTAAGTGGGAAGGGTATGCCCAGATGTGGATACCATGCTGACTGCACCACTGGATTCAAGCTAGCCTGGCTGATGAGGGGCGATGCTCCAAAACTGGTCCCAAGATTCTTGTTTCCGGTCCAGGGAGGACCTGGCTTCGCAGTTCGGCTGGACTGTTCCCATGAGGAAAAGGGTCAAGACTGATTTGCGTATTGTTGGGTCCAAACTGGGGTGGCATGGTGAGCAAAAGACAGATGGGTTAAGCCCAGATCTTTGTGACTGGGGTTGAATGTTTGCATTGTCCAGCATTCCATCCATCAATTGTTCTTTTTGCATTTATCACCTTAAGTGGAAAGAGTATGCCCAGCCCTGGGTCCCGTGTTCTCTGCGCCAGTGGATTCAAGATAGCCCGGCTGATGAGGGGTGATGCTCCGAAACCGCTCCCAGGATGCTTTTCTTTCTGGTCCAGGGAGGACCTAGCTTGGTAGTTCGGGCTGGACTGTTCCCAGGACAAACAGGGTCAAGACTGATTTGCATATTGTTGGGTCCAAACTGGGGTGCCTTGGTGAGCAAAAGAATGATGGATTAAACCCAGATCTTTGTGACTGGGGGTGAATGTTTGCATTGTTCAGCATTCCGTCCATCAATTGTTCTATTTGTGAGTATTAAGTTCAAGGCAGTTATCTTGCATCCAGTGGGCAATGTCGTTCAGGCACAGGCTGAATTTGGCCCTTGTGGTAAATGGGTCTGCGGATTGAGAGAGGTTAAGCTGGGTGTCGTCCGCATATGATATGATGTTGAGTCCATGGGTCCTGACAATGTTTGCCAGGGGGGTCATGTAGGCGTTGTTTGAATAGGGTAGGACTAAGGGATGACCCTTGGATGAATGCTGCAGATGTTCTTGGGAGCCGAGGTGTAAAGTGGACTCTCTAGGTTCTTGCGGTGAGGAAGGATGCGATCCATTTCAGGGCATTCTCTTTGATCCCGATCTGATGAAGCCTCTTGATCAGGGTTGGGTGGAATATGGTGTTGAAAGCTGCTGAGAAGTTGAGGAGGATCAGGGCGTCCATTTCTCCTTGGTCTAGGAGAATCCTGAGTTTCATTGGTGGCTGTGATCCGTGTGTTCTCCATGCTGTGGTTTGAGCGGAATCCAGATTGGGATGAGTCCAGAAGGTCGTTGTTCTCCAGGTAGTCCTTTTCAAAGACCTTGGAGGGAAAAGGAAGCAGGGAGATGGGCCAGTAGATCTTGAGCTTGTTCGGATCGACAGACGGTTTCTTAAAGAGTGGTTCGACTTCAGAGTATTTCCATTCTTTTGGAAAGGTGTCTGAGGTGTTAAAGATGATGGTGAGTTCGCTGTTGATAGTCTTGTGTCTGAGGTTGAACATGTGGTGTGGACAGGGGTCCAGGGGTGCTCCTGAGTGGACAGAGTACATGATGCCAGAGTGCTTTATATCACACGTACACATCATACATTGACAATAAATCATGCAAGTGTGTAAATCAATGTATAGGATGTGTTACGTAAGACAGCGAAGGTTACAAGGTGTGGTAGTCACATGTCCTTCGTAGCTCAATATGCTATATTAGAAGGGTTACAATTTATGAACTGCAAGTAACGAAAGGACCTCTGTGTTAAAAGCAGTAACCCACTTACCTTTCTACATAAAATAAAAATCTGCTTATTACATGTTATGCTTTGCAGGAGACATATTAACCCCTTGAGTGCCCCTCCCTTTCCACGCCCTGTGCCGGGCGTTTCATTAGCGGGCGGGGCTCATGACGAGATAGTCTCGTCATGGGCACAGCGCAACCGCGGCCCATGACGAGACCATCTCGTCATGGGCACTCAAGGGGTTAATCCTCTATGCTACTTTGATTCAAAACTGGGACTAGACAAAACAGTGATCTCTGCAGCAAATGTGTTAACCTCCAGATTTATCCATCCATTATTTTTATTCCAAGATTTTCTGAGCACAAAAGGATCTCTGTAGAAGGTGCCTCAAGCCCCCAAAAGGTATTTTAAAATGCAGACTTTGCAAACAATTCAGCAGAATAGATTTACTCTCCACGTTTCTACTTGTTGCCAATTTCTTTGTGGCAGAGTATTTAAAAAATAAATGTATACGTTGAGGTCCAGATCTTGCATCTCAGTTGCATTACTTTTTGACACAACTCTGACGTAAAATCAAATATGTTGAATATTGCAATGCACACAAATATATTCATGTTAAGCCTGCTCAACATATGTGTGAGGTGTTAAGATTTTATGTCACCTCTTGTGATTTCACTTCCTGTGAGGTCTTGGATTGTGATGCCACTTCCAGTGATGCCACATACGGTCACTTTTCATGATGTCACGCGATGTGACATCATTTGCATACTGCCTAACTTGGTTAGTCCCCCCCCCCAATTCTTTTTTAGGATTTGTGCCCTGGTTACACACATGTATTGGATGGCAGTATGTAGCACTAGCAGTGAACATATGATACACACAGCTGGTACACTTATGTATAGGAGGCTAGTGTGTAGCACTGACAGTCGACATATGACACATAAAGATGTATAGGAGGCCAGTATGTAACACTCGAAGTGGACATATGATGCACACGCAGCTGTTAGACATATGTATAGGGGTCTACTATGTAGCACTGGCAGTAGATATATAACACACATAGCTATTACATGCCATGCATGAGAGGCCAGTATGCGGCGCTGGACATTGGACACACACAACTGTTATTTGCATATATAGATGGCCAATATGTGGCACTGGCATTGGACACATGACACACAGCTGCTACATGCATATGGAAGGTCAGTATGTGGCACTGGTCATGCACATGTGACACACACAGCTGTTACATGCATGTATGGAAGGCCAGTATGCTGCACTGACAGTAAACATATGACAACTACAGCTGTTACATGTATGCATGGGAGCCCAGTGTATGGCACGGGCAGTAGACATATGACAGACACAGCTGTCACAAGCATGCATGGGAGCCCAGTATGTTGCACTGGCAGGGTATGTATGACACAACTGTTATACACATGTATAGGAGCCCACTATGTGTCACTGGTAGTGGACATATGACACCCACAGATGTTACATGCATGTACGGAAGGCCAGTATGCAGCACTGGCAGTGGACATATGTCACTCATGGCTGTTACATGTAGGTCAGGAAGGCAGTATGCAGCCTTGGCAGGGTACATATGAAACACCTGTTACACACATGTATGGGAGGCTAGCATGTGGCACTAGCAGTGGCAATATGACACACAAAGCTGTTACACACATGTATGGGATGCCAGCATGTGGCATTGGCAGTAGACAAATGACAAATACAGCATTTACGTGCATGTACAAGAGGCAAGTATGTGGCACTGGCAGGGGACATGTGACACTCAAATCTGTGACATGCATGTAGGGAATGGCCAGTATGAAGCACTGGCAGGGTATATATGACACACACAGTTGTTACTTGCATGTTTAGGAGACCAGTGTGCAGCACTTACAGGGTACATATGGCACACAGCTGTTACATGCATGTATGGAAGGCCAGTATGCATCACTGGCTGTGGACATATGACACAGCAGTTGCATGTATAGGAGACCAGTATGTAGCATTGGCAGTGCTCATATGATACACATAGCTGCTACAATCATATCTAGGAGGCTAGTATGTAGCACTGGCAGTGAATATATGATGCACACAGTTGTTACATGCATGTATGGGAGGTGAGGATGTGGCACTGGCAGGGTACATATGGCCCACAGCTGTTATATGCACGTACGGGAGGTCAGTATGCCACACTGGCAGTGGTCTTATGACACACACAACTGTTACACACATGTGTAGAAGGCGAGTATGTAACACTGGCCAGGGTACATATGAGACACAGCTGTTACACACATGTATGGTCGACTAGTATGCAGTATGCGGCACCAGCAGGGTACATATGAAATGCATGTATAGGAGGTCGGTATGTACCACTGGTGCCACATGAGCTGGTGGGATTGGCACCAGTGTTGGTGGCCATTGGTGGACGGTCAGGGCCGGACTGACTACCGGGCGTTTTGGAATGCTGCTGGGCTGGGGGCTGATTTCGTTGACGGGGACCTGCATGTACTGAACGAAATTCGTTTTGCTTTAATTATTTCGAAGTACACGCAGGTCTCCATGAACGAAATCAGCCCCCACCGCAGTGAAATCAGCCCCCTGCTCGGAAGAATTCCAAAACGCCCGGTAGTCAGTCCGACCCTGTGGACGTTCCACTACAACGCTTCTCTACTATAGCAGCGTCCAGTGAGATATACATATGTGCTGCCGCACATGCACCTTTAGAGAAACGTTTCCAGGGTGCAGTGCCCATGACGCAGGCTGGCACCGCCGCGGTTCGTGGGAGGCTTCAGGCCAGACTGATGTTTAACAACCACGGGCCTCGTTTTCCCAAAGCTGGAGGGATTAGAAGTGTCCGTCATCGTGACTGCTGCTGCATGTGAAATACATGCGGGGCTCGGAGAATCCCTTTCCACTACCCGAGGCGTCAACCCCCGGGGGGACCCCTCCCTCGCCATGAGACGGCGCGTCTCGTGGATACAGATGAGCCGCTATGGTAATTTCAGTTCTATTTCCAGACTTGAGAGACGTCGGGGGAAACTATTCCAAGGGCCATTAAGGGGGAGTCGGGGATTCCGCGCACACGTGGCTCAGGCGCGGCCCCTCCACCAGACGAGGACCAGACACGGAGATGCTCCTGGCAACAGACTCGATCACATCTGCATCCGGGGGGGACCAGCGTCCTCTGCAAAACATGAGCCTCGTGGGGGCGCGCGCGCCGGATCAGGGACATCGTGGGTGGGGGCGCGCGTGGCGGGTCATGGGCCTTGTCGGGGCGCGCGCGACGGATCAGTGGCCTCGTGGGAGCGCGCGCGACGGACCATGGGCCTCGTGGGTGGGGGCGCGCGTGGCGGATCAGAGTCACATATGAATCATGATGTGAAATGGCGCGCGCCCCACAACCTCCTGAGCGGACGTCCAGCAGGGAGCGCTGTTGAGAAGATAGCTCGGTGGGTTCTTCCTCCAGCTGTAATTGGAATGGGATGAGAGGGCGAGAGCTGACTCATCCTTGCATCCTCCAAAGGCTACGGAGAGGTACATTAAGTTGGATACACTTAAGGGCTATAATAATAATTTAAGTGTCAAGAGGTACATCGCTGGCGCTGCACAGTGTTTCATGTGCACAGATTAGTGCTGCGCCCACCCAAGGCTTTCACTAGTGCTATGCAGACCTCACCAGAGAGAGGGGCGTGACTCAGAAGGTGCCTCCCTCTTGGTAACATGCGAGTGAGGGTGTGCACCAGTCACCAGCGCCCAGATAGGATTGCGTGACACTTGCAAGGGCAACGCAATCCTTAAACCAGATTACAAAGCCGCCCACCTTGCGTGGCCCTGCATTGCTTGGTATATGTGCAGTAACAGTGCAAGTCGGAGGGCGTACCATGGGTGGAGCATGGGTGGAGCGTGGGTGTTTCCACGCATCCACCCATGTATTTTGGTTTATTTCCAGATTGACCAAGACTGGGAAACCTGGGAATGTGTCAAAACGCGACGCCTTCTCGACCGACTGTAACTGTGAAGCTTTCCACGCCTCTCTCCTGCTTCCCTCCCATGAATGAAAGCGGATTTATAGACCGCAGACAAATGCCCAAGGGCGTCACGGCGCTATAGGCCACAGGACAGTCCTTTACCTGCAGACCTTATGTCACCTGCAGGATTCTTTGGATACAACTCTGGCCCATCGTGTGCATGACACAAGTCCAGTGCCACACATTCACAGCAAGCTACACTCACATGACCCTGCGTCATCAGTGCACATTAGACGCAACTCTTAACTCCAGCGTGCACACACCGCAGCTCCAAGGCACCTGGTGCAATAAGGGTTTCAGATAAGAACATCATATGAAGATCAAGCTATGGTTACACATCGCCCGGCAACAGCAGCGCATGCGACATGAAACCACGGACACAGTCACGTTTGCCAGCAAAACAGTACATCTGTTGAAGGAACTCTTCTGAGCATCAATGTCCTCTCACCAACCATCCTGGAGCAGTGAAGGGACACCCATCACAAACCTATAGAATGGCTTAAAAGTCACATGGTGGGCAAAGATGTCTCGAAACCTAAGAACAATCGGAAGACAAGCAATGTACATGCTTACACCGAGAAGAAAAGAAAGGGCAATGCCCGTGGGCACACAGTGCCTTTTCCAGAACTACACAATATAAAGCCGATACAATCAATCACTGACCAGATCAGCCCATCCTGACCTTACAGGCTACGGCCCAATGTTGTTCTCCTCCAAACCATATGAAACACAGCCAGCTACACTATCACGGTAGGTGGGCACCTGGACACCTAGCCTGTTGCTAGTCTGTTGCCTCTAGTTCCTGCTTGTTCCAGCCGGATCCAGTGACACAGCCGCTGTCTGGGTTTTACTGCCTGGGTTTTCCCACTCACTGTTCTTTGTGCCAACAGGCGGCCCACCCACCCCAAGTGCCACGGGCCGATCTAATCGGCCCTGTGTTAAAAGCGAGAGCGCTCAGGCCGATCAGATCGGCCCAGGAGGTAACACTCATTTGTGAGTAGTTTCTTTCCTGCTATACGTCTTGGAAATGAAAACTGGCCTCTAACGCCAATCTGGAACACCTCTCTGTTTCTTTACATAGCTGTAGTTGGCAGAATTCCGACCCACTCACAGAGATTTCCTCACTTAAACGTAACGGAGAAATCTTGTTCTCGGGATGTAAATCAGCGTCTGCTGAAAGCTGCACTGGCCCTTGTTTACCAGTCGAGGGCGCAGACAGCTGAAAGACATTGCTGTGATCTGCCGAAAGCCCCAGAGACAGCGCAGCAAGTGTGCGCGCTCGAGGTGTCCACCGCTGCTGGTCTTGATCGGAAAACAAGAAACCAGTGCAGGTATGGCTCACCAAATAGCACCAATGAATTAGGTACTGTGGTGAGTTTATCTCAAATGTATCAATCACTTTAATTGTAAAATGTTGAAGTGCCACGATCCGATCTAGTCAGCCCCAGCCTTCCGTTCACTCGTTCCCCATTGTAGTATTCCTTGGTACGGTAAACAATTATAGAGCTTTAGAAAAAAATGTAAAGGAGTTTTGAATCGACATAATCTGTGTTTTGTTCCGGGCAGCTGAGGTACGTACCCAGTGACAGTCTGGAGAAAGTTAGAGAGACGATACTCGAACGGCTGCAAAGGTGGCAAGGTTACACCACATGTAAAAAAAAGTTTCCTTATTTTGCAATATCTGCACGATGTTTTTAGATGCCAGGCATTATGCTACAATACTTTGCAAAAGTTATGAGGGTTATAACTGGGCCTGTAAAAGGCATTCCCACAATCGAGGTAGCACGTGTTTTACTTATCTAAAATACGCCGCTGCTGTGAATGATCGGGTGTGTATCTCACATACCCTCAGGATAGAAAATCGCTGTCCGCAACCTTTTAAAATAACATTCACGGCAGCATGCACTTTGTAAAGGAACTGCAGACAGGGGTGGAGAAGGTGGGCGGGGACAACAGCATTATATGCTTTTTTAAACTTATTTATGGCGCGCACTGTACCCAAATGGATTAGTGCGCTTTACATGAGCACCAGTTACATTACGCTTGCACACATTCATTTTTTGGTAGGCACTGGGAAATTGTGATTAGTCCAGGAGCTGACGACGAGACTCGAATCACAGCTCCAAAGTCGGCAGAGAAGTAAGCAAAATGCAAGAAATGAAATTGCTTGTATAGCAATAAAAACACGCGGATATAGATTTAATTTCTGGTTCTTTGTCACTGCGCTTACCTCTATGCTGACCTTGGAGCTCTAACCCCAGCATTATTCACGTTATTATGTTGAAAGTTAAGACTTTCAAAATATGTAAAATGGGGACCTTGAAAATATCAGTGAACATATTTTCTGTATACTTCAGCTCACCTGGTCGGGTGGGGTGAGTCTTTTCTCTACGTTTTAAGGCATGGGCAACACCCAGCCTTTCAGGGGCCCCGCGATAGAGCCAGCTCTGTTCTGTAGAGTCTTGCCCCGAAGACCTCGAATAGTATTTAAACAGATGGTTTTAAATACCGTTTGCTTTACATTTATTTTTAGAGTGTGTAATTTGTGAGAAATATTATAGACATTTTGAAAAAAAATTGTTTATGTTTCAAGCAACATCCATCAAAAAGTTTCTTTTACATCAAAGCAGGACCTCATATGAGAAATGCGAGGTTGTCACAGAGATTATTTGCAGTAATATTAGCTAGCTGCTGCTGTGTCACAATTTTGAAAATGCATAACTATTCAGTCATGTTAAATTTAAACACATTTAAAATTTGCACCATTGTCCCTGTGCACTGCCAGTGGCTTGGACAAAGAGGGCATGAAAGGGTTGAAATTGGGTCATAAATTCAAAGCTGTTCTGATCAGAGGCCCCCAAAATATGATTGGCTCAGGGCCCCAAAAATCTTTAAGATGTCCTTGACCTA
The DNA here is from genome assembly GCF_964204655.1 of Triturus cristatus. Lineage (NCBI taxonomy): Eukaryota > Metazoa > Chordata > Amphibia > Caudata > Salamandridae > Triturus > Triturus cristatus. Next base: position 21,816,387 of record NC_140592.1, on the reverse strand, counting down.
ATTTCCTCAAAGGACAGCTCAACAAAATTTTGTAGCATTTTCCTTCAAAATCATTGCAGGTGTATTTGTAACATGCAATGTTATCAATATGTGTGTTTGCTGGACTGGCCAGTTCAGCCCATAATCTGAAAATCGGCGTCAACCAAAACCATGTGTCTGAGTAAAAAAAAGCTGCTTTCATGAAATGATCAATTATACAAGAAATGTGCAGAGAGAGGCTCGGACTGATGGGCAATAATAAATGGTTGCATGTTTGTATGTGTGACTATGGCTGCAAATGTGATTTTGGAACAAATTGGCTGCTTGCATTCAGACGACAACTTCGAGCTGGGGACGCATAAACTCTTTAGCTTTATGCAGCTATTGGCTCTGAAGTCTGCCCTGCAAGTGGTGTAAGTCCCGGAGACAGTGCAGCATGTGGTCTCAGCAGATCATGACGTTTGCTCACTTCCCACACACACCCTGCATCTGTACTACGAGGCATTTATTGTGCTGTGGAAAGTTTCTCAGGCCACTGCAGTAGGCATGGGCCAGGTGAGCCGTTACCTTGGGTGCAGTGCCAGGCATCACCAAGGGATGTCACACACCAAAGGTAAGGTAAGCGCAACGTCAGAGAGGATGGGTCTGAAGTGAAGCAGTGACATTGCACAAGATGGTAGCTGTAAAGATAGGCACCCTGTATGCTAAGGTACGCACTCGTATGACTCCCACTGGGAAAGCCCCAGAGGCTGAGAAAACACTCGTTTTTATTTTCTAAAAGGTCTTAGTACCAGGCCACGATTTATATGGCTGGGTGTGGAGCATATGTGGCACAAAATGCAGTGGTAAATTGGTAGCCACCCATTTCCCAGCTGGTGCCTGTAGAAATGCCGTTCCCAGCAGGTCTGTCCTATGGACTAGCCAAACCTTAACCCCTACAGTGCCCATGACGAGATAGTCTCGTCATGGAGCGCGGTTGCGCTGTGCCCATGACGAGACTATCTCGTCATGAACCCCGCCCGCTAATTCAACACCCGGCACAGGGCGGGGAAAGGGCGGGGCACTGAAGAGGTTAAAGGCAGATCAGCAGCAGCGCTTGTCAGGTCTTCCGTACATTTGCACCAATATTCATAAAGAATTAAAGTGCTGCAGTGGGGTCCTACTACACCCTCCTCTCTCCAGAGAGTCTGTCACCTGAAACTGACAGTGCTGAAGTAAATCAGGCTTTTTAATCCATTTCGGTCTGAACAACACACACGCTCCTCCCTCTCCTCTTCTTTATGTACCTACAGTATGACCCCAGGGTGTGGTGGACCCCCTGTTCTAGAAGAACTGCTTTATGGAAGCTGCTTTATTATAAACAGATGCAACTATCCTCCTAGCAGAGTTGTTTAACATTATTTCAATACTGTCCAAAGGAGTTGTGAAAAGTTTTAGGTGAATATAAAGACTGGTGGTGGATGTAACATGACGTGCAGGCATAACAAAAACAAGATTCAGCTGTATAACATTTACATTTTTCTGATCTTTTTGGTATAGACATATTTATACATATCAAGTTAGTGTGGTAGGAGCCCACAGTTTGTTTCCTGGCTATTGTTAGTCTGGGCTCTGTGCTTCAAGAAAGCAGACTGATAGGTCATGCCTATGTTCTGAGAGAGCGCCAGTGGCGTGAGTGTAAGTGGAGAGGGCATCCCAAAGCAGTTAGATTAATGGTCAGGGGGATCGGAACCTTGGCGGGACACATGATGCTTCCTTGACTGTGATAAAGTAAAGGCGGCCTCGGCATAAGCAGTGGTTGGCACCATGAAATGTAAGGAGCAGTGGCAGATTGGAGAGGGCTTTGCTATCCTGGCCCCAAAAACATGGTTAATACTTTGCATTGTGCAATGTTTTCTGGAAAGAACCAACCAGTCGATTGTAGTGGTTAGTGAGCGATGAGGTAGGTTATATTAATAGGGCTCCCGTTTTTCTGTTTTTACGGATTTTTACATATAAATACAGACGGGAATCTATATTTCCTTTGTCTGTATTTATATATAGAAACGGCAAAATACTAGAAAACTTTGCCGTGCTGCCTTGCTCAAACCCAGAGTTCTCTCCAGGCCCCCTTCCTGCTGCTGGAAATTCCGCCCCGGGCACACACACAACCGCACCAGAGTACTTCACAGGTCTTTTGAAAGACCATTAACTTGTTAATGAGGCTTTATTGTTCTTTCACCCCATGCCGTAGCCTCCCCCAACGCCCCTGACTCCTCCTGTCCCAGGCCCATACAGTGCACGTTTTAAGCACTTAAATTCACAGTGCTGCTACAGCGCATCCTGGCACTCGGCTTTTTTAAACTACAAGAAAATTGCACTCAAGGGCGTACAGAATTAAGGCGAGATGTCAGGGGCTCGGGAGTGTTGCTTTCAGTAGAAAATGTCTCACACAGGTAAACCTCAGGTGTGCAGGTCTTCTATTTTCTTATCGAGCCAGTCTTAAGCCGGTGAGATTTTCATGAAAAATCGTGACAATTAATTTGGTGAAAAAGTATTCAAAATATACTGTATTATATCGGGGGGTTCGCCTATGAGGTTTAATGAAGTCCAGCAGTCGGTGGCTTACGTAATGAGGTTATCCACGCCTCAAGGATGGTTGTTTATTTATTAAAAAATAAAAAAAAATGACTGCAGAATACGTTATTAATGTCCAGGACAAAAGACTAAAAAGAAAACGTCTTTGCTCACAACGAAAACTAGTGGATTGTCCTTCAAGACAACTCAGGGAAGACTGAGTGGATATCTCTCCTGTCTCTGTCCCTTTTGGCCTTTTCTTGCTCTTCCTCCTCTCTTGTTCTCTTGGAGGTTAGGCTGACTCCGTCGTCTCGTGATGAGGATAAAAAAAAGAAAGGAAATAGGAAATTGGATCAGTCTAATGGCTTGTCAGCCACTGTAAGTGCTACCGTCACCAAAACAAATAAAATGGATTAGACATCACCAGGGTGAGGAAAAAGGTGTGAGGAGGCGATTGATAGTCAGTGTCCCCTGACCCCCCCCCCCCCCTCCTTGTTTTTGCTGCTCGCTATTCGGTCTCCTTCTTCTGACCTCCCCGCCCCGTAAGCCTTTTCAATATCTGTAACCAGTGTACTTGCCTGGAGCTACGGTCCTCCTGGACCGTAGCAGTGGGTATCGGGGCGTCCTCTTCCTCTATGGGACGCCCGGATACTACAGCGTCTCTCCGCTCCGACAACGAGCCTCCACTGCAGTCTTCTCCCTCTACACCAGCAGCCTCCTCTGTTGTCTTGCGTCCTGTTGGGCTCCTCGTCTTGTCCGTGTCTCCCTCTTCTGTGTCCTCCTCTCCTCCGATGATCACCGAGTCCGTCTTCTCCACTCCTTTTCCACCGGCGTCTGACGTCATCGGGGAGCGCCGGTCGCCAACTAGACCGCTAACCGCCGTGTTGAGGAGGCGAGTGTCACGATCCACGCTGGAGTTCTTGGTCAGCTGGGGTTCTGTATTACATATACATAAAACAAAATAGAATTGCACAAGATTTTGCCCAGCTATTTGTGAAAGTGCACCCATACAGCTGAATACATGGGCATAACTTTTTAGTGTGCTAGAGAGGACGATGGAAAGCTGACACAGTTTTACCACCAGACTGAGACTTCCTTCTGCTGTTTCACTATATACTGCTAGAAGGGGCTGCAGCTCATGTCAATCCGAGAAAGGACATCAAGGCGCTGGAACATAAAGATGGTGAACCTTCTGTGCCCCAGCATGATGGGTGACTGAAGAGGAGAGAAACAAAGACCTCCCCGTGACCTTGAAGGTTTCCTTGCCCTGGGCTGTGTTCTGTGTTCTTCCGGTTCACGGACGTCCCTGTGAGGGAAAGGAGGGAGAATGTGGAGCAGATTGCTGGTGGCAGAGAGGCGAACGAGAGGAGGTGGAAGGAATGTCAGACTGCCCAAGACAGAGGTAATGACGGAAAGGTAAAATGTGAAATGCATGGAATAATAGAAAATTATTGCATTTTTGTAAGGACAGCATCTGTTCTGTTAGCCAGCATCAGGTAATTTTTCACCCAAGGAGTTCTGTCTATATTTTAAATTTGAAAGGAAAGCTTGATGTGATGAAGCATTTCATGAGGCAGATCAAATGCAGTTCAATGTGTCAAAAAATGGCCATCTGCTAGGGAATACCAATTTCACACAGCATTCTGTCTGTGGTTGAGAATGATCATTTTTTGGCACAGCTTCATATGTTCATGCCCTTCGAACTTTGCTGTGGGTGTGAGAAAACATGGATGGAGTGGAATAAGAGACATTTTATTCTGCTCGCTGGGATCGCTCTGGAGTGGTTTAGCATCTATTTTCAGTTGGTGAACCTTAGACTGAGATAGTAACTTTCAGGGCACGTGGTGTGTAGCTTGGGATCTACCTATCTGTCTGTCTAACCACACATAAACACACCACCACCAATATAGGTAACCTTATGTACTTTCTGTGTGAAAACCATAGACATTTGAAGGCAGATTTCTAGCTGGCTTTAGATGGAAATACAGAAGCGCTGGCACATGTTTGCTCCTGATAAGTGTTTGTACTCTATCCTAAAGTGTTTTTATAGCAGAACTGAGAAGCACAGGTACTCTCCTTTTCAAATTACTCAGTACCGGACCATTTAAAGCACTGCTAAAGCCACAACAAATCGCTAGTTTAAGTGAGCGCATGTGTGCATTGTCAATTTAAATAAATGTTGAAAAATACTAGCTGTAGCATCGTCTTTTACTTGTGGCAAAAATAAATGTGGATACATACAGAAAAAATGCCCAAAAAATAAATATGGATAAATACAGACGGAAATGGCAAAAAAATAAATACCATAAAACCGGGAGCCCTTGTTATATAATATGCATAATACGGCAACATTGATAATTTTATTGAGGGAGTGATGTGTTTTGGGAAAGAGCTCATAGCAGGTGCTTGAAGCTCTCTAATATTCCCCTAACTCGCACAGACACTAGGCTTTTGGCTGTCTGGATGGAAGGTGTTTGCATAATCTCTTGGTGGTGAACAGTTGGAATCTTGCAGTTATTGTGGTGCGAGGTAAAGAATGATAAAAACAGGAGACTGCTTTTGAAGGAAACACCCACGTTGCTGGGGGACAGGGAAGAATTTAAGCTAACTGCAAAAGACCAAGCTCACAGACGCTGAACACCAGGAATTGGCTGAGCAGATGGGAACTGTTTTTGAAATGTACACGACTTCCTTTGCAAATGTAGCTTTGAGAATAGGGCCCTGTGTGTTCATTGTTGGCATTACTGGTGGTGATGTGAGGTTTTCAGAGGGATGACTTTAAGTTCATTGTGAAGTGTATCAGGTTGCGTGGTCTTTTGATTGTGTTTGGGGGCATTCAGAGTGTGTCAGGTGGAGGTGCATGTGGCAATCTTGTGTACTTTGGGATTGTTTGCTTGAGTGTTAGTGTGCATGAGGCATTGTATAGGTCCGTGGTAATTTGATAATGTATTGCCTCATTTGGAGAACCTCTGTGTGCATTATGAGAGTATGGAATTGTGGGAAGGGAGCCTAGAGGCATTTTAGAGTTCTGGGAGTGCTGGTAGAGTGTTGTTTTTGGGCCACCTGTGAAAGGGCTTGGCATTGTTAGAGTATCTGATGGTATATTGGCAGGTAAAGGCAGTCTCAAGGTAAGTCATGCACCACACTAATTAACCAGCTAATTTCCCAAACTCTCATCTCCCTCTAGTGGCCTAAACAGCCTCGCTGCTCTCTGTGTGTCTTTTACTCACTATTATCTTTTTCAATTTCCCACTCTTGGTCTGTCCTTAGAAATTCAGTTTTTGGCCTCACTCCTCAATATGTGTCTCTGAACATTAGTATTTGACTGTAAGCATAAGTGATATACACCATGAAAAGTGTTCTTATCTAAAATAATACTTTGTGTCATTATAGATGATTCCCAGCTGAAACTGCTTCACTTCGCATATTTTGTCTGATGGCGCAGTGCTGCCTCTGTAGGTTCAGCTCTGCCATCATGCATTTAATTCAGGTAGGTTCTGTGTTTTTAAATATGTATGATGCATATGTGTTTGTGAATGTGGACAGGTGCATGTTGCATAGGTGCCTTTTGTGCGTATGTGATATGGTACATGGCTGTCTGGCGGCCTGTAAGGGTGACTGATGACCTGTAAGATTGTCTGTTGGGTTGCTTGGGTGTTTCATCTACAGACCTCCATATCTCTTCCAGAACTCTGAAAGTCCCTGAAGACTTGGCTATTCCACAAATCATCTTGACCCTGTCAGCACCTGGATACCCTCACAGGTGACAAGTAGCACTCTACAAATCTACTGATTGATTGACTGATTGATTAATCATTACACTCCTTTGACTTCAGTGGAGGAGAAGCCCAAAACTCTAACTGGCACCGGGAAGCGCCTAGAGAACATACACATGGTGAGAAGGGGATATGGAAGTGTTCTTAATAGAAGTAATCACAGGTAAAGCATTGACATGAAGGTAGCCATGTTTGTTGAGAGCTACTCCTGCCATGTGTACGGTGCCACAATGTAATAGTAAAAGCACAAGCTGGGTGGAGGTGGCATTTTACCAGCAGGCCACTGTCCCATGCTGCCCAATGTGCTGTGGCATACAAGGTTGGACAGGGCATTCTGTCACTCTGGCATTTGCCTGGCAGGCTGATGGCAAGGGGGCTGCTTTCAGAGCAGGATGGGCTGCCATGACCCTAGCACACCTCCATTCTAGTCGAGGCCTCCTGCTTTGTGGGGCAGCTCTCTGTTGGGTCAACACATTTGCCAGAGAGGGTTTTGGTTTCTAATCTGACCTGGTGGCACAGCAGAGGTGACAAAGGCCCTAATGCAAGAAAAAGACGAAAAAATGGACACCAGCCCATTGCCTGGGTGGAAAAGCCAACTGTAACTAGGATGAAGTAGGCCTCTAACGCCCCGGGACCCTGGTGCAACGGCACATGTTGTACTCATCATAGCTACGCTCCTTCCAAATATATATATCTTTTTTAATATCAGTGAAATATGACGGGTAGCGCAGCATGAAAAGGAATTTTAAACAATAAAATGGAGGCTGGGATGGACGGAGGCTGGGATGAAGGGATGGACAGAGGCTGGCACGAAGGGATGGATGGATTAAAGAATGAGCGCTGGTGAAATAAGAAAGGCAGGCATGAGGAAGAGTGTGAAAGATGGGGGAGAGTAGAAAGAGCCAGAAGAAAAAAGGGAAATAGAAAGCTAGAGAAGACGGAGAGGGTCACAGGATAGGACAGGTCAAAGGAAAAAGAAATGGGAGAGAGGAGGAGGAGGAGGAAGATGGGAGGTCCCTCTTCCATTTTATGAACATGGCTTGCCTGTGTGTTACGAGGGATTTTATTCAAATTTTGCCATATAGGTATTTGCGTAGAATGGAGCCCCCGCAAATCCCATAGAAGTTCCATTACATTGAGCATAAAAAGTGTTCTGCCATTGAAAATAACTGTGATACAAAGCGTAGTTCATCAATTCGAGTAGAAATACTTTGTTGGCATCTTCACAGTCGTTTCTCAATAAACTCCATTCCAAAGCTTCAAGACCTTCATTGTGGGGGATTGACGTGTACAGGGCGGTCACATCCACTGTACATAACCACCAGTCATCCATGTTTTGATTTTCAATCGATCTTAAAATTTGCAATGATCTAGTGTCTTTCACATAGGTTTCCAGATTCTGTACAATCTTTTGTTAAAAGAAATCGATGTATTGTCCGATTGGTTCCAATATTGACCCGCATGCAGATACTATAGGCCTGAATGGGGGTGACTGCAAGTTCTTATGCACCTTGGGAGCATATATAGGTGTGGACGACGAGGACATTTTTTATCTAAAAATGTATGTGTTTTTTCCGAAATCCATTTCATCTCCAAAGCTCGGTCTAAGATTTTTCTCAATGTTTCTTGGAAATTGATGGTGGGATCGTGATCTAATTTCATATAAACATTTTGATCCTCTACGTGCGTTTTCACACTATTTTCATAGAATGACGTATCCATCACAACCAGTGAATCACCTTTATCGGCTTTTTGGAAGTTGAGATTTTTATTCCTTTGCAAACTTTGTAATGTACTCCAATCTTTTGGGGAAAAGTTGCTCCGTGTAACACTTTCAAAGTTAATCTGATTAATTTCAGATTGTACCATCCTTTCAAAAGAGTCAATTATTTTGTGGGCTACAGGAGCACAAAATGTACTTTTTCCTTTAAAATCTTTGTATTCCTCAGGTTCATAAGATATCAACATTGGTTGAGTGATATCGAAAAAATGTCTTTGTAAACGCGTAATGATTGATCATGTATGCATTCTTTTTGTAGGCAACGGCTATCTGCTGATACAATCTAACCAATATTTTGACACGCAAATGTTCTTCGCGCTTGCCCTGCGTCAGCTTAACTTGCACAGAGAATACTAAAAGTCTGCATACTTAGCGTGTATCTTAAGATTCCAAAATTGGTAAGGTTGTTTTGATGATTAATTTGTCGCGGTTTCAAACCGCAATGATTATCGACACACAGAAAGATTGCATTGAACTTTGTGAAGTGCGAGTTTAATCAGAATACTGTTACCATGCCGAATCTAGCCTTCGTTCCTGTTTTGTTTGAAGTATTCAAGGATTTTCAGATTGTATATTTGATTTGTGCTATTCATGTATCTATTTTTAGACCCCTGAGGAAGGGTCAAATAGGACCCGAAATGCATTGGGTATAGAAGAAACTGCAAATGGAATATTTGTGCATCTGAGAACATAAGATGCTAGAATTGTAAAGGAAATTCACATAAGAAAGAAAACCAAGAATAAAACTTTATGTTGAGCAAATCTTGAAGATTCATGTGAAAATTCACTGATCTACAATAAGATAAGAAACATTTTGTTTCAAGATAACGGTGCTCACATCTAAGGGAAAAGAGTTCCTGACCCACACAGCTTTGGATTTTCAAGGACACTGCCAGACACAGTGCAACAGATGTTGTAGCACACCATGAACTAAACAAAAAAGCCTAAAAAATTAAATACATTGAGTGCACTGAGAAAATTCTGACCGTATTGTAAAACATGGTATCACCGAGGTAAAGCTTAATTGCAAAAGCGCCATAAGTGGTCTATTATACAACATCGGTTATAAAACATCGCACCACTGTTTATCCCAAAAAAGTAGCTTTGTTGCTATTGCACTAAAGTAAAGTGTTCAGCCTGTCGCATATTAAGGAACGAAAGGAACAATTCCACCCAAGATATACTTCTGGAGACTCTATAACACGCTGTTCCTCACTGTGTCTCTAGACCGCCCCTCCCCCCCTTTCCACACCAACATGTGCATTACTGTGGCGTATACAAAAAACATTACGGCACAGTAGCCTTATTTGTAAAAGTACCGTGCAAACTTATTATAAGTACAACATGACGGGAGGCAATGTCCCTAAAGCACAAGAATGTGGCTTAATGCCCAGAGCTGCGAGCGGAAAGTTAGAAACCCAGGTACAAGTTAGGACGTTAGCTCACTATTCTGTGATTGTGAGCAAAATAGTTAATGTCCCCGCTGCTCCCAAAAAGCAATGTGTTCTTGTGCAATGCAACTAGTTCTCTTGTAAAGGTTGCCACTGTTTTTTGGGGGGAGTTTGCGCTATATGAAAGTGCAAAACAAAACAAAAAAACAGCAAGCCAGCACACCTCTTTGGGCAAGATCTCACTACACAAGCTGATACAGCACACGCACAGTTATAGGGGCTCTCTGTACACCTTATTACTGCCGTGAGGTGAAATGTTCCCACTACACATATAGCGCTGCCAGCGGACAGTATTCAAACATAGACCCAGTTGGTATACGGTCCTTAAACACTTATACAGCTTCGGGGTGGCAGGAACCGCACAGTACACTTTTAGCACTTTACAATCCAAAAAAGGTAGCTTTGTTGTGTTTGCTGACACAGTACAAGCTACTAAATTGTACTTATTCCGACTGAAGTTTTAGTTAATGACTGTAAGGTAAAATGTCCCATTACACATAAATGGGCAGTACCGAGACATGCACTGACTTAGTGTGCAATAGTTAAAGGCGTGTCCAAGCCCAAAGTAACAGTAACAGCACACTGCACTCCCACAGCACCCCATAATCAAAAAGGCAGATTTGCTTTGTTTGCCTAAAAAAGGCAAGACAGTAAATCAGAGTCATTCAGACTAAAGGTTTACTTTAGCAGATATATTTTTTAAAGTTAAAGATTGCACCGCCTTATAATTTAAGGTGATACCGTGCGTAAAGTGTCCACTTTGTTGCATACTAACAAACGGGAGGGACAGCACCACCTGAGGGACACCTCCGGAGGCTGTATCGCATGCTGTTTTTCAGCGCGTCCCCAGACCCCACCTTTTGTACCAACACCAGATGCATCGCATCTGTAACAGCGAACAGAAAACAACCAGTCAATTATAAACAAATGCAGCAAAGCTTCCTTCCGGTCCGGCCTCTTCCTGTTTGTAATTTAAATAACGCTAGCGCGGACATAAAACACGTCGCAGCATGCGGGCTACATACCACAACAGTTTTCTTTTGAATAATTCACTACGAACAGTAAATGGTGCGATAGATAACAGCCACCAAGTCACCTCCCAGACCATAAAGAAAGTGCCACAGGGCATGTGTTTGCCTTGTGTGAAGTATGTAGACAGACAAACGTTTCACTGGAGACTTAACAACTGTTATACTATAGCGCAGAGATTATTATATAGAAAAGAACAGATCGCCTTGGTTGGAAAAGCGTAGTAGAAATAAAGCCACAAAACGTATTCCCCAGAAACGCTATTAACTAACAAATATAAAAGACCCAACTTCTGAATGGAAAAGCAATCTGTGCACAAATTGTAAGTTTGTTAATATTCCTGGTCTGGAGATTTATACTGACCAGACCCGTAAACTCCCTTTGTAAAAGTCAATGTATTAACGGGTAAGCTGCCTGGGCGCGATGCATATTTATGGTTGTTTTAAGTAAGCGCAACGCAAAGAACTAAGGGAAGGTAATACTAAAAATTAGCAACTTTGTGCTTGGTTTGTTTTTGTATTGTGCAGGGGTGTAAGATCATGTTTATGCGTAGATTTTGGAATATGTCGCCTCTGTTTGTTTTTATGTGTGTATTAGTAAAATGCTTATTAACAAATGCTATAGAAATATATTTGCACGTTTGGGAACGCCGCTTATAAACGCAAAAGCAAACACCAGCCAAATATGTCTTGTGAATTGCCCTAAACAACAACCTAATGTTGTAACAGCAAAAGCAGCATGTAGATGTAAGTGAAACCGACTCAAAATGTATTGCTGCAATCGCGGAAGCAAAAGCGCCAAGTAGATAAAAAAAAGGCACCTTTTTAATAAAAATAATACGCCAAGATGCGCTGAAGTGGGAGAGTTATTACAATGGAAGCAGACACATAATACTTAGTGAATGCAAAATAACCACGAAATAACAGGCCGATGCGGGCAAGGCGTATTTTAGTCTGTTTTTTTTGTTATTTACATTAGAATTAAAGCTTTCACAGAGACAGAAAAAGTCACAGCATGTGGTTTACAAACCACAACACCTTGCTCCTTGCAGCTAATTGAGTGCGCCCAGTGGATGGTGTTATAGATAAGATTTACAGATCCACCTCCCAGACAGCAAACACAGTGCTGGGGGGACGTGTCTGTCCTGTAAGTAGTATGTAGGCAGGCATATGCTTACCCGTTGGCACAATCAATATTACAGAATGTACTAAGGTTGCCTAAATAAGCTATTATAGCTCCTGCATAGACCCCAAAAATGCATACTGCTTTAACAAAGAAAGCGCAGTTAGGAGATTGCATTATAAAAGCAAAGTAGGGAAAACTTCGGCTAAACACTTATAAGCAGTGGTTTTAGAGAGGAAGAGGAGCTTGTAAACAGCTTGGTCTGAAAATGGAACGAAATATAGCATTAACAGTAAAAGCGCAGCTATATTGATTGATGTAGATTACAGTGGGAGCTATAAGCGGCATACCACCACGGCATAGACACTACCGAAAAGCCACACAGCAGCCAAACAAATTAAAAAATGCCCTGTTGTTTGGAAATGTATATTTTAATGGCGGCTATATGAGTGACGCATTTTTTGATTACAACAACACCCTGAATGCTGTATTTTAAAACATCTGGCAACCAACAGGGTAATACCCAATTGACCCCTTTAGTACCTGGGTAAGGAACAATAAAGAGCAAGCAACAAAAATGGTACAAAAGGAAAAGATAAGAGAATAACTTGGGACAAGAGCACACTAATTGACTCTATATCTAGTTTATTAATCTAGACAGATTTTATCAAAATATTTGGACTTTCCTGCAACAGAAATGACCACGGACCTTAATGGAAGCAACAAAGCAAAATTACAGCAACACAAATATACATAAATTGGACATGTGCAGAACGTCACAAACAAAAACACACAAAAAAGTTAACCCCTAAACCAACATATAATTTTTGTTAGTGTCCTCCTAATAATTTCAGGACGAACCACTGGAAGGAAGTCCACAGAGCGCGCTGCGACTCAACAAATTATTGTCGGACTTTCTCAGCACAGGAGGACTTTCTAGGAGGACACTAACAAAAATTATATGTTGGTTTAGGGGTTAACTTTTTTGTGTGTTTTTGTTTGTGACGTTCTGCACATGTCCAATTTATGTATATTTGTGTTGCTGTAATTTTGCTTTGTTGCTTCCATTAAGGTCCGTGGTCATTTCTGTTGCAGGAAAGTCCAAATATTTTGATAAAATCTGTCTAGATTAATAAACTAGATATAGAGTCAATTAGTGTGCTCTTGTCCCAAGTTATTCTCTTATCTTTTCCTTTTGTACCATTTTTGTTGCTTGCTCTGCATTTTAAAACATGGCACCACTGATGTAAAATATAATTGTAAAAACGAGCCATAAACGCAGTATTATAAAAGATCGCACTACTGTCTCCCCCAAAAATGCAGTAAGTGCAACAACGTCATGAGTGCTGTGTTTCCTGATTTCAACAACGCCGCGATTGCCGTATTTTAAAGCACCGCCTCACCGAGGTAAAACTTAATTCTGAGAACGCGCCATAAGTGCTGTATTATAAAAAAATAGCACTACTGTGTAGCCAAAAAATACACTGAGTGCAACAACGCCATAAGTGTTGTATTTCCTGATCACAATAACGCCGTGACTGGCATTTTCTAAAACATCGCACCACAGATGTAGAACTTAATTACAAAAACGTGCCTTATATTTCCTGATTGTAACAACGCCATGACTACTGTTTTCTAAAACATCGCATTACCGACGTAGAACTTTATTGCAAAAGTGTACCGAAGTGCCATGCCCGCACAGTAAACGCGAGGAGACGGCAAAGAGGAGCCCAGGCGCGTGCACATGCCCTGTCCGGGCGCGTGCAGGAACGGCAAAGAGGAGATGGAAAAGAGGAGTCCAGGCACGTACACATGCCCTGTCCGAGCAGGCACGCCGAACGAAGATGCGGCGGAAGCGCTGCTCCAGGGCATTGGCGGCTGACCTGTTGCACTGCCGGAGGACTTGGCTGAACACGCAGGACACAGCGGTGACTGGGGGCGTGAGGGCAGACCTTGTTAGGAGACTGCCTGAAGGTCCTGTGTTGCGCTGATGCTGTGCGCGAGCAGAATCTCCAGTCAGGGTGGGCGGGGCCTAAAGGAGACAGGGCAGAACAAATCCTGCTTCCAAAGAACACAGACAGAAAACCAATGGCTGTAGATCTCGCTAAGGCGAGCAACGCATGTGCTGCAACGCAGACGAGACCTAAAAAGCAGAACTTCACATCTTAGCTGGTAGATCCCTTATAATACCTCTAGAAAAGAATACATGCATGTCATTAGGAAACTTCAAGTCCTTCCATCAATTCAAGACAATATTTATTTATTTATTTATTTATTTATTCATTTATAGAGCGCATGGTTATACCTATCGGTGTGTCCCCGCGCTGAGACATCCAGGAGAGTAGATCAAATAAAGACGGAACAATCGCTCAGAGGTTTTTATTCAGAAATAGCCATGTCTTCAGTTGACTGCGAAAAATATCAGTTTACAGACACCCTTTACATGTGCAGATTGAGCAGTTGTGCACATTTACATTTCTTTTAGGCAGCAGCATCCTGGCAAGAAGACTTGTTTAGCTGTCTGCTCCTATCTCGGCTTCACAGCACGGGAGACTTCCTACCTTACGCTTTATCTGGAACATTTCAGTTCTCGGAATTAACCATCCCCAGACAGTTGTCTTTTGACACAAGCAGGAGAACTGTTTTTCTAAAATTCAAAAACTTCCACCACTGCTCTCTGTCTGTCCTTTCTCTCAGCACTAGCAAGTGCCTCATTCCGCCTCGTGCGGAAGCACTCACCACCGGCCCCATCCAGGGCCCCCACCATGCCTGGAGCTGGCCTGTGCTGCAGGGTCCGCAGGGCAATTAACATCCCTAAATACTGCCTAATTAGAACAACTAGTCCTGTCTGCTTTCCAAAAGGGAATATGCAATGACTGAATTTCAACCTTGAAAAGTAATCTTGACAGCGGAGTGGCCTACAAACCTAATTTCCCAATAGACACACAACAAACCCCAGGCGCGGCCCCCGCTCCACCGGCCTCTCATAGGAAATAGTCTAGAGTGAGCACTCTGCCCCAGCCCTAGTTCTATCCCAGACCCAGCTACTTTTCAGGGACACCGGCTAGAATATGACTGATTCTGATCCAGCCCCTCTGGACTTTCACTGACACCAGCTGGAATATGACTGATTCTGCTCCCGCCTAGCCTGGGTGAAATTTTAATTATGCAGGAGTAATCGAATTAACTTTCATTGTTCTTTTGACTAAAATTACTAGGGGAGGGCGTAACTGGTGTAATCATCCCTAGCATAATGACTCGTATTTACTGCATAATTACTCGTAATTATGCATATTTTTGTGAGAAACTTAATCCAGTATTTAGTGCTACGTCCGACATGGCCACAGTACGCATTTGGCGCTAAGAAAATAGCACTAAACACTACAGGGCACGAACAGCAGAAGTCGCAGCCGCTGCTCTCTCCTAGTTCATTGTTCCTCTGCACCTGGGTAGGATTATTGCCTCAAATTGCCCCTAATTACGCAAGCTGGCGTAGTTGCGTAATTTTTGTAATTTCGCACAAGAGCAATGATTAGTTGCTGTAATGACCCCGATTACTCTGGTGTGATTAATATTTCTCGCAGGCCTAGAAATTAACAAAAACGACATGAGTAAATTCGTTTGCATAATTCCGTGTAATTTGACACAAAAATCCCATTGCAGTAGCACAGAAATAGCACATTTAATGAGCACGTGCTATGTTGCATTTAGCGCCATGTTCTTAGTGCAAAAAGCATCCTCTGCTTCTATTGGACGTGAGGGGGCCTTCTGCTGCTGACTGCTGGATTACGCTCCTCACGAAATCGATTAATTTTATTGTAATTTCAGATAATTACAAGCAAAATAAATGACTTACACCCACCCCTACTCCTGGCCCGCTGGGCTTTTAGACAAAGATATGGGTGACTCTCGCCCAGCCCTTCCAGACTTTCAGAGGGCATGCCGTCAATAGGATGGACACTGTACCAGCCGCACAGGCCTTTCAGAGACACTTGCCGCCCAGGAACTCTTTAATTTACTAAACTTCAAATAAAGATAATAACTGATTAAAAAAACTTTCCTTTAATGCATGGAGGGGCCACACACATAGTCGCCCCCCAAAACCTGAAGTCTGTCCCGTCTTGTCGTGAATTGTAGGTTTCATGCAGTGACGTATGGATTATATACACAAACAGTGTAAGAATCTTGTAACAGTTTGCCAAGTTCTGCCTCGGTCATTTGCTCCTAGTGACACATCTGGGGGCAGCTGTTTCTGAGCACTGAGGGCAGTGTCAGAGCTGTACTCCTGTCCATCAGTCCTCGAGGTGTTCAGCCTGCAACGGAAAGGGGGGAGGGGAGTCACTCATAGATCACTGACTCTCTGGGGACAAGTGAGTGAGCAGTGCAAGGTTTAACTCCAGAGATGGCAGGTGGGGTGAGTCTGGGGCAGTACAACACTATGGCCCCAGCACCAATAATGTATCAGTGTGCAGCCGAGAGTTGTGCACACAACACCTCTCACGATAACTCCTGTAAAATGCACTCACTGAGCATGCAGAACATGCGATGTGGGTGATGCACTGTTGGGTGACAGCGTGATCCTCTAGCCCTGATGCACAAGTTACTTACCTTCGGTAACGATATATCTGTAAGAGACATTAGTTAGTGATAGATTCCATACCTTAGAATTACCCTCAGACGTCAGACTGGATCCGGAAAGTTATCGTCAGCAGTACCCCTGCGCGTCGGAAGGTGGCATCGTGCGGATCCTCGTCCGTCGTAGGCGTCATGATCGCCAGTATGACGTCGCGGCAGCTACTTAGACGCCGCCCTCGCGCGCTGACATCGGTTCTGTACACGACTTTCCGCGCAAGGAACGCAGAGCCATGCAAGATACTGACCACTGGTGCATTGAAACTAGGGCCCTGAAAGGGATGACCTTAACCCTACAAATCTGTTTGCAGAACGGGGAGGATGGGTGGGGCGGTAAGGAATCTATCACTAACTATTGTCTCTTACAGATATATCGTTACCGAAGGTAAGTAACATGTGCATCTGAAAGAGACATGTTAGTGATAGATTCCTTACCTTAGAATAGATACCCCAACAATACCAATCCCGTGGTGGGTCTGCGAACCAAGATCACACCAGAAAGTCCTGGAGAACAGAAAGGACAAAGAAGCTGCCTCTCCGGACTTGACTGTCAAGGCAATAATGCTTAGTAAAAGTGTGCAGCGTGGCCCACGTGGCTACCTGACAGATGTCTCGCAGGGGGACACTACGTCCCAATGCAATAGTAGCTGCTGTCGCCCTGGTAGAATGGGTGCGCAACCCCACCGGAGGTTCCTTTTTAGCCAGAGAATAACAGGCTTTGATACACAAGACGACCCAGCGGGAGATAGTCCTCTTGTGTACAGCCCGGCCTTTCTTGGCACCCACGTAGCCAACAAAGAGCTGGTCATCCACCCGGAACTGTTGTGTGCGATTCAGGTAAAATGAGAGCGCACGTTTTGGGTCCAGACGGTGGAGCCTCTCTTCCTCTCTGGAAGAGTGCGGAGGCGGAAAGAAAGTGGGCAGGGCACAGTTTGCCCCGATGTGGAAGGGAGTAACGACCTTTGGCAAGAAGGAAAGATGAGTGCGGAACACAACCTTGTCCGGATGAACAGACAGAAAAGGAGGTTTACAGGAAAGAGCCTGGAGCTCACTCACCCGCCTAGCGGGGGTGATGGCAACCAGGAAAGCAGTCTTCAAAGTCAATAAATGAAGAGGACAGTTGTGAAGCGGCTCAAAAGGAGCGCACATCAAAAAAGTAAGAACCAGATTTAAGTCCCACTGCGGCATCACAAACGGAATAGGAGGGAAAAGGTGAGTAATGCCTTTGAGAAACCTATTTACAACAGGGGACTTGAAAAGAGAGGGCTGATCAGGGAGCCTGAGAAAGGTTGAAATTGCAGAAAGGTAGCCCTTAATAGTGCCCAAAGCAGAACCCTGCCGGGCCAAAGAGAGAAGGAACAAAAGGACCTCAGAAAGAGGGGCAGAAAGGAGATCCACAGCCTTTGCTGTGCACCATGCCACAAATTTGTTCCACCTGCAGGCGTATACCGATTTAGTGGAGGGACGCCTGGCTGCCAGAATGATATCACAGACTTCAGGAGGCAAGTCAAATGGAATCAACTGTCGCCGCTCAATCTCCATGCAAGGAGGTGGAGGCTGGACAGGTTCGGGTGGAGGACTATCCTGTGCTGCTGCGACAGAAGATCCTCCAAAGAGGCAGTCGGATCGAGGGATCCACACTCGTACTGAGTAGCTCAGGATACCAAACTCTTCGAGCCCAGTCCGGAGCCACAAGAATGACTTGGGCCCGGTCGCGCCTGATCTTCTGCAGCACTCTGGGTAGAAGTGGTATAGGTGGAAAGGCGTACAACAGACCGCAACTCCACCTGTGACGAAAAGCGTCGCTGAGCGAGTGCCGCTTTGGAAATTCCAACGTGCAGAACTGCTGACATTGCGCGTTTTCTTCAGTGGCGAATAGATCTATTCAAGGATCTCCCCACTGTTGAAAGAGACCTTGCGCCACCTCCGAGTGAAGACGCCATTCGTGATCCATCATGCACCTGCGGCTGAGTTGCCAAGTGTTGAACCATCAAGGAGATGCCTTGACGTTCCAGCCATGTCCAGAGACGTAGAGCCTCCTGACATAGGGTCTACGACCCCACCCCGCCTTGCTTGTTGCAGTACCACATGGCGGTGGTGTTGTCTGTGAACACCTGCACTACTCTCCCCTTGACAGAGGGAAGGAATGCCTTCAGTGCAAGTAGAATCGCCTGGAGCTCCAGAAGGTTGATATGGAGCCTGGAGTCTGCCGGAGACCAGAGGCCTCTGATCTCCGCCTCTCCCATGTGGCTGCCCCATCCCAGGAGGGATGCATCCGTCACCACTGTGTGCTCCAGTTGGGGAAGGGAGAGTGATCTGCCGCCGACCCAATGCTGGGTCGTGAGCCACCACTGCAATTGTTGTGCGGTGCCCTCCAAGATCTGGACGTACTCTGACGGGTCCACTTGATGCTGTGCCCATTGGAGCTTCAGGTCCCACTGCAGAGCCTGCATATGCCATCTGGCATGATTGGTCAACAGGATGCAGGAGGCTCAGCAGCCTCAAGGTCCTCCTGACCGAAACTCAGGACAAGGGCCGAAAGATCGGAATCATAGCTCGAATGTCCCGGACTCGCTGTTTGGGAGGATAAACCTGAAACTGCACCGTGTCCAGAACCGCTCCGATAAAAAGGAGCTTCTGAGAGGGAATATGGTGCGACTTCGTCACATTGATGGAGAACCCCAGCAAATGCTGGAGGTCGGCTGTAGTCTGGAGGTGGGAGATGACTGCCTGGGGCGAGCCCGCCTTTAACAGCCAGTCGTCAAGATAGGGGAAGACTGAAACCCCTAATCTGCGCAGATGAGCTGTGACCACCGCCATCACTTTCGTGAACACCCAAGGGGCACTGGTAAGGCCAAAAGGGAGCACGGTGAACTGAAAGTGCTCGTGGCCTACCGTGAACCGCAGGTAACGCCAGTGGGCCGGCAGGACGGGGATATGAAAATAAGCGTCCTGCAAGTCCAAAGCTACCATCCAGTCTTGCGGGTCTAGGGCAGACAAGACCTGAGCAAGTCAGAGCATCTTGAACTTCTCCTTCCGGAGGAAGCGATTGACATTCCGAAGGTCTAAGATAGGACGCAGGCCCTTGTCCTTCTTTGGAACCAAGAAGTACTGGGAGTAACAACCATGACCTACTTCTGGCATCGGAACGCGCTCGATGGCCCTCTTGGCCAAGAGGGCCGCAACTTCCTGCTGGAGAAGTGCCAAGTGATCCCCGACATGTGGTGGTACTGAGGTGGCATGGCTGGAGGGGTAGTCTCGAAGGGGAGGGAGTAGCCCCTTCGAACTATCTGTAAAACCCACCTGTCCGAAGTGACAACAGATCTAGTTTTCATGCAAAGTCTCCCCTCCCCGATGGAGTCACACCACGCCTGGAGGTCAGGTCCCTTATTCTAGAGGTCTTGAAAGGGTCCTTATATTAGATGACGTTTATATCGCGAAGTTAGAGGATTGGGGTGTTCAGTCTTTTTTGACTGACTGCGAGCAAAGAGCACCCCAATTTTTCTCCATTTTTTGCCTCTGCCGCTCCTCTGTTAACTATACAGCCCTGGCCAATGATCCGCGAGGCTCCACAGGAAGTGACACAGCAAGTCCAAAAGGGGCGCTATAGGTACCGGTGATATTAGTTGCACCATATCTTTTGTGCCATGCAGAGGTTAAGCACAGAACATGGCGGAGGCCAGCAAGAAGTGAAAATAAGACAAAGGTCTCATCCAATGAATGAGCGCTGAGGCGGGATGGTAGTAAGTAGGAATCTCCATATGCATTAGAATAAACGTCATCAGCTCGTTGTAATGGACACTTGTTTCATCAGATTCTGTGAGTGCAGAGAAGCCCAGGCTTCAGTGTGATAAACCCACTGAACTGGAGCTCTTGGGGGGAGGTGGGGCACAAGTGGTCTACTGCCCCTGGTAGACGGTACTTGTAAGACACCCACTCACACCAAAGCTTGGCACAGGGAGAGCCATCTTGGAAATGCTTCTCTACTGTCTTGCCCAGTCCGGGCCCCACTTTGCCGATAATCAGCTTTTCTCTACTTTCAAATTCTTTGTCCAGAGTATATAATTACTGAGATCAATCTCTACTCATCCTTTCAGGGGTGGGGGGAAGAACAAGCACTGGAAGATATATCTTTTGGGACATATAGAAATCTGAAATGACCATTGGCAACAAGAGAGATTGAACTCAGCGAATGGAGAGAGACGAAACCCCTGTAAATCCCCCACCCCCTCCCCACTGCTGATGTGATTGAGAGAGAAATATCCTCCAGGTCAAGAACAGCTGAGGACGAGAATTCATGAGGTCATTACGGAAGAACAAAATCAGGTTAAACTGCCACAAAAGGATCAGAAATTATACTGGTGAACTTTGCACCGAAGGACTTTCAAGAACCTAGCTCCTAGCAGAAGTTTGAACACGGGCTGCTGTGGTGGACATACGACTGCTCAGGATTCAGCCAATAGCCTTTCACCACACACAAGTTCAATCACATCTCTCAGAGAATACCTGCAAACTGAAGTCTGTCCCCCCCTTCTGACAGCAGGGGGTCAATGACAATTTAGAGATAACAAACACCTATAGAATATATCATTCTTGAGGAAGACTTTCTGAGCACTAGGAAAAACATCATAAGAAGGTGAAGCAGGCACACGGAGAAACTCCATAATACGATGAAGCATAATGGACAAAGGTGACCTTCCAACTTCCATGCGCAGCGACCGAGGGAGTGCAGACTTGGGTGCAAAATCGCTTCACTGTGCTTTGAAATCGCTTTGCTGGTGGGCAGAGTCATGAGGGTGCAAAAACGAGCTACAACCAGGGTACCTGAAATGTCTTGTGCAGTCTGTGGCACTCATGAGCCCATGAGATATGCAAATACAGCACTGGGATAATCTACCAAGTCAACCTACAGAGATTTCTCCTGCTGGTTGAGTCTTCGCGGATCGCTCTCGAACAGCCTCCTCGCTTCTAGTTGACATAGCGCATCATTGTCACGTCCTTTAAGCATGTGTGTACGAGAGATGCAATCCTGACTGTAAGCCATTGATGCTGACGATCTCCAACTGAGCTACTCAACAAGGAGAGATGGATCCGTCACTACTCGGATCTGTGACCAAGGAGCTCGGAGAGGTTCTGCCATTCCCATGTTTCCATGTTTAAAGGGACACTCCACCCCTGCACTCTGAAAGTCAGGGCAGATGGATGGAAAATGAACTCAGATAGTTACCTCTGAAACCTGGTCAACGGAAGACACATTTGTCTACTCGCCTCATCTGCAAGAGAGTGCGAGGACCTAGAAAGACATAATTCAGTTGTTGCGACACATCCCTTGAACCCCTTTATGTGATTTGCATACTGAGATGGCCTCTCTTCTCCTCTCCCTTCTCCTACTTTGATTCTAAATTGATGTATTCTTGTTACTGACTGGTTGACAACGGCTGGAAGTACGAGTCCTTGTATGACTTTTCTGTTGATGAACATGTGACACTTGTGTTGTCTACACTGGTTAGGTGATGCCTGCAGGAGGGTTCGCTGAACACATGGTACTGTTCAACCTTTCCTTGAGGCATCCTTGGAAGCTGTAGACCACATTAAGGTTTTTTTAAGCCACTCGAAGTGCCTTATTACAGAGCAGGACGGGATCTGCCGTAGGTCTGTAGGATAGGATTTCCAGGAGTATATTTGTGTAAGGCTGTACAGTCTGGAGAGGAATGGTTAAAGTTTATCCCACTTGCTACACTACAGCAGCAAAGCAGCCTTCCCGGATGAAGTGGAGTTTCGGGAATAAGAAACTCCCTTCCAGAGAGGTGTCCAGACTGCTGGCGTTCGGGGATCCAGATTCAATCCTGCTGTTGAAGCATCTGGGTTGAGAAGAATCTCTCCCTCACTGTCCTAATCCTCATCTCTTTCCTACCCTGGCTCAGAGATGGAGTGGTTTGCCTTTGGAACATTTATATATAATTTGTTTTTTAAATGAAATCTCCACGATCTTCAGCCATCTACATGTCCTCCTGGCCATGTACCCTCTAGGAAAGCACTACGGTGAATTCTATAGGAGCCACCACCTGCTCTCCTTCTTAGCTCTCTGGTCAGGACCTTTCAGCCGAGCTGCAGATCTAATCCAAACACAACCTTAAAGAAGAGAACAGACCTAATCAGCACCTGATCCATCATCTAAGTCAAACATATCTCGCTCTTAAACTCCCAGGTAATCCATGATGCAAAACGTATGTTTGGTCAATAAGCAGCTGACCATTGAGGTGGGCAACTTGTTACTACAGTATATTATATGTGACGATTTCAGGTAGTGCGGCTTTATAATCCCTGGCTGCTTCCTTCTCTTGTCCAGAATCCATGATGCAAAACTTTGCAGGAAGCAGCATTTGACCTTATCGAAACATCAAATGGCCGATTAAAGCAACATAAATTTAACCTCAACATTGACTGATGTCAAAGCTCTTGTCAACTTCCCCCTGCGCTCAGTCACATCATGAAGCGCCTGAGAACTCACTGACCACATATCAGCACTAGGCACAAAAAATAACAGCACAAAACACAAACCTCAGACTGAAATCTTAGTCCTTCACTGAGAAAACTCATCTTCACAGCCAAAGGCCCTGATAACAAGTCAACAACCATGCTGCATCTTCAAAGCCATAAAGACCATCGTCAGACCGGTCAGGCATTGCCTGAATGTTGTCCCCAGATACAAAGAATACTGCAATCAACTTGTAATGGAATTAATCAACCAGATCTAACAACCCAACCACCCCACCCACTCCAGTGACACCGGACGATGCGTCCTGCTATGGATCGCACTTCACTTGCTGAATGTCTATCAAACAGGTAGTCACGCTTCTCGATTTTGAATAATAATGTGTTATTTTCTCTTTATGCGGGTTCTCGTGCCAGCTCCCCCTGCAACAGTTCCCCAATCCAGCTTCCCCGCAGTCCGTTACCCTCTGCTGCCTTCGGTTTGTGCCTCCTCTGCTCATTATTTTCCTTTTTCTGCCTGTGTTCTGCTCATTTTCTGCCTCTTCTCTGCTTGCTCCTGCTCTCTACCTTGCTTCTTTGTGCTTGTTCTGTCCGTTATCTTGCCTCTTTCTGCTAGTTTCCTCCATCTTACCGCGGTTTCCCTCCTCCTGCCGTTTTCCTCCCTGGAGAACTTCAGGAAGAAACTCAAGACCTGGCTCTTCGACGGAGGCGTTGCATCCACTGTGCCAAGAAACCCCTAGGGGCGACAGTGGGGCGCTACACAAGTGCTGATTGATTGATTAACAACCCTTGTTCTGGAGAGTCTACCCTTCTTGATTTCCAGTCCTCGTAGATTGATTCAATATAAAAAAATAGACCAATCGAAGATATTGGCCAGTTAAATATTTCAGCAAGTGTGACATTGCACAACACGTATTACAGTGTTGGCGTGTTGACTACTTACTAATCTTCTCACCTAGAATATGCCGGCTCTGTGAGACAGAAGAGATCACACCTAGAAGTAAACGACTTGCTTATAACTGAGTTATGAGGCGTGTTCTAACTCGTAGGTTAAACTACCTCCACTTTACACTAAAGTATAGGAACTGCTTGTAACACATCAATCCATCAATCAAACAGGATTTATAAAGCACAGCTCGTCCCCCGCGAGTTTATCAGGGCGCGTGATCTGCAGAAACCAAGACTCACTTGTATGGTCCATGGTATGCATCACTGAGGTGTCAGCGGTGCAAGGATGGAGACAGGTGAAAGAGTGAGGAGACAGGGCACGTGGCGCCAGTGGCGCAAGGATGGAGACAGGGGAAAGAGTCAGGAGACAGGGCTCGTGGCGTCAGCGGTGCAAGGATGGAGACAGGTGAAAGAGTCAGGAGACAGGGCTCGTGGCGTCAGCGGTGCAAGGATGGAGACAGGTGAAAGTCAGGAGACAGGGCTCGTGGCGTCAGTGGGGCAAGGATGGAGACAGGTGAAAGTCAGGAGACAGGGCTCGTGGCGTCAGTGGCGCAAGGATGGAGACAGGGGAAAGTCAGGAGACAGGGCTCGTGGCGTCAGTGGCGCAAGGATGGAGACAGGGGAAAGTCAGGAGACAGGGCTCGTGGCGTCAGTGGCGCAAGGATGGAGACAGGGGAAAGAGTCAGGAGACAGGGCTCGTGGCGTCAGTGGCGCAAGGATAGAGACAGGGGAATGAGTCAGGACACAGGGCACGTGGTGCCAGTGGCGCAAGGATGGAGACAGGGGAAAGACTGAGGACACAGGGCACGTGGTGCCAGTGGCGCAAGGATGGAGACAGGTGAAAGAGTGAGGACACAGGGCACGTGGTGCCAGTGGCGCAAGGATGGAGACAGGTGAAAGAGTGAGGACACAGGGCACATGGCGTCAGTGGCGCAAGGATAGAGACAGGGGAAAGAGTGAGGAGACAGGGCACGTGGTGCCAGTGGCACAAGGATGGAGACAGGTGAAAGAGTGAGGAGACAGGGCACGTGGTGTCAGTGGGGCAAGGATGGAGACAGGTGAAAGAGTCAGGAGAAATGGCACGTGGTGTCAGTGGCGCAAGGATGGAGACAGGTGAAAGAGTGAGGAGACAAGGCACGTGGCGTCAGTGGTGCAAGGATGGAGACAGGTGAAAGAGTCAGGAGACAGGGCACGTGGCGTCAGTGGCGCAAGGATAGAGACAGGGGAAAGAGTGAGGAGACAGGGCACGTGGCGTCAGTGGGGCAAGGATGGAGACAGGGGAAAGTCAGGAGACAGGGCTCGTGGCGTCAGTGGGGCAAGGATGGAGACAGGGGAAAGTCAGGAGACAGGGCTCGTGGCGTCAGTGGCGCAAGGATGGAGACAGGGGAAAGTCAGGAGACAGGGCTCGTGGCGTCAGTGGGGCAAGGATGGAGACAGGGGAAAGTCAGGAGACAGGGCTCGTGGCGTCAGTGGCGCAAGGATGGAGACAGGTGGAAGAGTCAGGAGACAGGGCACGTGGCGTCACTGGGGCAAGGATGGAGACAGGGGAAAGAGTGAGGACACAGGGCACGTGGCGTCAGTGGGGCAAGGATGGAGACAGGGGAAAGAGTCAGGAGACAGGGCACGTGGCGTCAGTGGTGCAAGGATGGAGACAGGTGAAAGAGTCAGGACACAGGGCACGTGGCGTCAGTGGTGCAAGGATGGAGACAGGTGAAAGAGTGAGGAGACAGGGCACGTGGTGCCAGTGGCGCAAGGATGGAGACAGGGGAAAGAGTCAGGACACAGGGCACGTGGTGTCAGTGGGGCAAGGATGGAGACAGGTGAAAGAGTCAGGAGACAGGGCTCGTGGCGTCAGTGGCGCAAGGATGGAGACAGGGGAAAGTCAAGAGACAGGGCTCGTGGCGTCAGTGGCGCAAGGATGGAGACAGGGGAAAGAGTCAGGAGACAGGGCTCGTGGCGTCAGTGGCGCAAGGATAGAGACAGGGGAATGAGTCAGGACACAGGGCACGTGGTGCCAGTGGCGCAAGGATGGAGACAGGGGAAAGACTGAGGACACAGGGCACGTGGTGCCAGTGGCGCAAGGATGGAGACAGGTGAAAGAGTGAGGACACAGGGCACGTGGTGCCAGTGGCGCAAGGATGGAGACAGGTGAAAGAGTGAGGACACAGGGCACGTGGCGTCAGTGGCGCAAGGATAGAGACAGGGGAAAGAGTGAGGAGACAGGGCACGTGGTGCCAGTGGCACAAGGATGGAGACAGGTGAAAGAGTGAGGAGACAGGGCACGTGGCGTCAGTGGGGCAAGGATGGAGACAGGGGAAAGAGTCAGGAGACAGGGCACGTGGCGTCAGTGGTGCAAGGATGGAGACAGGTGAAAGAGTCAGGACACAGGGCACGTGGCGTCAGTGGTGCAAGGATGGAGACAGGTGAAAGAGTCAGGAGACAGGGCACGTGGCGTCAGTGGCGCAAGGATAGAGACAGGGGAAAGAGTGAGGAGACAGGGCACGTGGCGTCAGTGGGGCAAGGATGGAGACAGGGGAAAGTCAGGAGACAGGGCTCGTGGCGTCAGTGGGGCAAGGATGGAGACAGGGGAAAGTCAGGAGACAGGGCTCGTGGCGTCAGTGGCGCAAGGATGGAGACAGGGGAAAGTCAGGAGACAGGGCTCATGGCGTCAGTGGGGCAAGGATGGAGACAGGGGAAAGTCAGGAGACAGGGCTCGTGGCGTCAGTGGCGCAAGGATGGAGACAGGTGGAAGAGTCAGGAGACAGGGCACGTGGCGTCACTGGGGCAAGGATGGAGACAGGGGAAAGAGTGAGGACACAGGGCACGTGGCGTCAGTGGGGCAAGGATGGAGACAGGGGAAAGAGTCAGGAGACACGGCACGTGGCGTCAGTGGTGCAAGGATGGAGACAGGTGAAAGAGTCAGGACACAGGGCACGTGGCGTCAGTGGTGCAAGGATGGAGACAGGTGAAAGAGTCAGGAGACAGGGCACGTGGCGTCAGTGGTGCAAGTATGGAGACAGGTGAAAGAGGGAGGAGACAGGGCACGTGGCATCAGTGGTGCAAGGATGGAGACAGGTGAAAGAGTCAGGAGACAGGGCACGTGGCGTCAGTGGTGCAAGGATGGAGACAGGTAAAAGAGTCAGGAGACAGGGCACGTGGCGTCAGTGGCGCAAGGATAGAGACAGGGGAAAGAGTGAGGAGACAGGGCACGTGGCGTCAGTGGCGCACGGATAGAGACAGGGGAAAGAGTCAGGACACAGGGCACGTGGCGTCAGTGGTGCAAGGATGGAGACAGGTGAAAGAGTCAGGAGACAGGGCACGTGGCGTCAGTGGTGCAAGTATGGAGACAGGTGAAAGAGGGAGGAGACAGGGCACGTGGCATCAGTGGTGCAAGGATGGAGACAGGTGAAAGAGTCAGGAGACAGGGCACGTGGCGTCAGTGGTGCAAGGATGGAGACAGGTGAAAGAGTCAGGAGACAGGGCACGTGGCGTCAGTGGCGCAAGGATAGAGACAGGGGAAAGAGTGAGGAGACAGGGCACGTGGTGCCAGTGGCGCAAGGATGGAGACAGGGGAAAGAGTCAGGACACAGGGCACGTGGTGTCAGTGGGGCAAGGATGGAGACAGGTGAAAGAGTCAGGAGACAGGGCTCGTGGCGTCAGTGGCGCAAGGATGGAGACAGGGGAAAGTCAAGAGACAGGGCTCGTGGCGTCAGTGGCGCAAGGATGGAGACAGGGGAAAGAGTCAGGAGACAGGGCTCGTGGCGTCAGTGGCGCAAGGATAGAGACAGGGGAATGAGTCAGGACACAGGGCACGTGGTGCCAGTGGCGCAAGGATGGAGACAGGGGAAAGACTGAGGACACAGGGCACGTGGTGCCAGTGGCGCAAGGATGGAGACAGGTGAAAGAGTGAGGACACAGGGCACGTGGTGCCAGTGGCGCAAGGATGGAGACAGGTGAAAGAGTGAGGACACAGGGCACGTGGCGTCAGTGGCGCAAGGATAGAGACAGGGGAAAGAGTGAGGAGACAGGGCACGTGGTGCCAGTGGCACAAGGATGGAGACAGGTGAAAGAGTGAGGAGACAGGGCACGTGGTGTCAGTGGGGCAAGGATGGAGACAGGTGAAAGAGTCAGGAGAAATGGCACGTGGTGTCAGTGGCGCAAGGATGGAGACAGGTGAAAGAGTGAGGAGACAAGGCACGTGGCGTCAGTGGTGCAAGGATGGAGACAGGTGAAAGAGTCAGGAGACAGGGCACGTGGCGTCAGTGGCGCAAGGATAGAGACAGGGGAAAGAGTGAGGAGACAGGGCACGTGGCGTCAGTGGGGCAAGGATGGAGACAGGGGAAAGTCAGGAGACAGGGCTCGTGGCATCAGTGGGGCAAGGATGGAGACAGGGGAAAGTCAGGAGACAGGGCTCGTGGCGTCAGTGGCGCAAGGATGGAGACAGAGGAAAGTCAAGAGACAGGGCTCATGGCGTCAGTGGGGCAAGGATGGAGACAGGGGAAAGTCAGGAGACAGGGCTCGTGGCGTCAGTGGCGCAAGGATGGAGACAGGTGGAAGAGTCAGGAGACAGGGCACGTGGCGTCACTGGGGCAAGGATGGAGACAGGGGAAAGAGTGAGGAGACAGGGCACGTGGCGTCAGTGGTGCAAGTATGGAGACAGGTGAAAGAGGGAGGAGACAGGGCACGTGGCATCAGTGGTGCAAGGATGGAGACAGGTGAAAGAGTCAGGAGACAGGGCACGTGGCGTCAGTGGTGCAAGGATGGAGACAGGTGAAAGAGTCAGGAGACAGGGCACGTGGCGTCAGTGGCGCAAGGATAGAGACAGGGGAAAGAGTGAGGAGACAGGGCACGTGGCGTCAGTGGCGCACGGATAGAGACAGGGGAATGAGTCAGGACACAGGGCACGTGGTGCCAGTGGCGCAAGGATGGAGACAGGGGAAAGAGTGAGGACACAGGGCACGTGGTGCCAGTGGCGCAAGGATGGAGACAGGTGAAAGAGTGAGGACACAGGGCACGTGGTGCCAGTGGCGCAAGGATGGAGACAGGTGAAAGAGTCAGGAGACAGGGCACGTGGTGTCAGTGGTGCAAGGATGGAGACAGGTGAAAGAGTGAGGACACAGGGCACGTGGCGTCAGTGGCGCAAGGATAGAGACAGGGGAAAGAGTGAGGAGACAGGGCACGTGGTGCCAGTGGTGCAAGGATGGAGACAGGTGAAAGAGTGAGGACACAGGGCACGTGGTGCCAGTGGCGCAAGGATGGAGACAGGTGAAAGAGTCAGGAGAAATGGCACGTGGCTCGTGGCGTCAGTGGGGCAAGGATGGAGACAGGGGAAAGTCAGGAGACAGGGCTCGTGGCGTCAGTGGCGCAAGGATGGAGACAGGGGAAAGTCAGGAGACAGGGCTCGTGGCGTCAGTGGGGCAAGGATGGAGACAGGGGAAAGTCAGGAGACAGGGCTCGTGGCGTCAGTGGCGCAAGGATGGAGACAGGTGGAAGAGTCAGGAGACAGGGCACGTGGCGTCACTGGGGCAAGGATGGAGACAGGGGAAAGAGTGAGGACACAGGGCACGTGGCGTCAGTGGGGCAAGGATGGAGACAGGGGAAAGAGTCAGGAGACAGGGCACGTGGCGTCAGTGGTGCAAGGATGGAGACAGGTGAAAGAGTCAGGAGAAATGGCACGTGGTGTCAGTGGCGCAAGGATGGAGACAGGTGAAAGAGTCAGGACACAGGGCACGTGGCGTCAGTGGTGCAAGGATGGAGACAGGTGAAAGAGTCAGGAGACAGGGCACGTGGCGTCAGTGGCGCAAGGATAGAGACAGGGGAAAGAGTGAGGACACAGGGCACGTGGCGTCAGTGGCGCAAGGATAGAGACAGGGGAAATAGTCAGGACACAGGGCACGTGGTGTCAGTGGCGCAAGGATGGAGACAGGTGAAAGAGTCAGGAGACAGGGCACCTGGTGTCAGTGGCGCAAGGATGGAGACAGGTGAAAGAGGGAGGACACAGGGCACGTGGCGTCAGTGGCGCAAGGATAGAGACAGGGGAAAGAGTAGGGAGACAGGGCACGTGGCGTCAGTGGCGCAAGGATAGAGACAGGGGAAAGAGTCAGGAGACAGGGCACGTGGCATCAGTGGCGCAAGGATAGAGACAGGGGAAAGAGTCAGGACACAGGGCACGTGGTGCCAGTGGCGCAAGGATGGAGACAGGGGAAAGAGTGAGGACACAGGGCACGTGGTGCCAGTGGCACAAGGATGGAGACAGGTGAAAGAGTCAGGAGACAGGGCACGTGGTGGCAGTGGCGCAAGGATGGAGACAGGTGAAAGAGTCAGGACACAGGGCACGTGGCGTCAGTGGCGCAAGGATGGAGACAGGTGAAAGAGTGAGGACACAGGGCACATGGCGTCAGTGGGGCAAGGATGGAGACAGGTGAAAGAGTCAGGAGATAGGGCACGTGGCGTCAGTGGCGCAAGGATAGAGACAGGGGAAAGAGTGAGGAGACAGGGCACGTGGCGTCAGTGGGGCAAGGATGGAGACAGGGGAAAGTCAGGAGACAGGGCTCGTGGTGTCAGTGGTGCAAGGATGGAGACAGGTGAAAGAGTCAGGAGACAGGGCACGTGGCGTCAGTGGCGCAAGGATGGAGACAGGTGAAAGAGTGAGGAGACAGGGCACGTGGCGCCAGTGGCGCAAGGATGGAGACAGGTGAAAGAGTGAGGACACAGGGCACGTGGCGCCAGTGGCGCAAGGATGGAGACAGGTGAAAGAGTGAGGAGACAAGGCACGTGGCGCCAGTGGCGCAAGGATGGAGACAGGTGAAAGAGTGAGGACACAGGGCACGTGGCGTCAGCGGCGCAAGGATGGAGACAGGGGAAAGAGTGAGGACACAGGGCACGTGGCGTCAGTGGCGCAAGGATGGAGACAGGGGAAAGAGTGAGGAGACAGGGCACGTGGCGTCAGTGGTGCAAGGATGGAGACAGGGGAAAGAGTGACGACACAGGGCACTTGGTGCCAGTGGCGCAAGGATAGAGACAGGGGAAAGAGTGAGGACACAGGGCACGTGGTGTCAGTGGCACAAGGATGGAGACAGGGGAAAGAGTGAGGACACAGGGCACGTGGTGCCAGTGGCGCAAGGATGGAGACAGGGGAAAGAGTGAGGACACAGGGCACGTGGTGCCAGTGGCGCAAGGAGAGAGACAGGTGAAAGAGTCAGGAGACAGGGCACGTGGTGTCAGTGGCGCAAGGATGGAGACAGGTGAAAGAGTCAGGAGACAGGGCACGTGGTGTCAGTGGTGCAAGGATGAAGACAGGTGAAAGAGTCAGGACACAGGGCACGTGGTGTCAGTGGTGCAAGGATGGAGATAGGTGAAAGAGTCAGGAGATTGGGCACGTGGTGTCAGTGGTGCAAGGATGGAGACAGGTGAAAGAGTGAGGACACAGGGCACGTGGTGTCAGTGGCGCAAGGATAGAGACAGGGGAAAGAGTGAGGACACAGGGCACGTGGTGTCAGTGGCGCAAGGATGGAGACAGGGGAAAGAGTGAGGACACAGGGCACGTGGTGTCAGTGGCGCAAGGATAGAGACAGGGGAAAGAGTGAGGACACAGGGCACGTGGTGTCAGTGGCGCAAGGATGGAGACAGGGGAAAGAGTGAGGACACAGGGCACGTGGTGCCAGTGGCGCAAGGATTGAGACTGGGGAAAGAGTGAGGACACAGGGCACGTGGTGCCAGTGGCGCAAGGAGAGAGACAGGTGAGTCAGGAGACAGGGCACGTGGTGTCAGTGGCGCAAGGATGGAGACAGGTGAAAGAGTCAGGAGACAGGGAACGTGGCGTCAGTGGTGCAAGGATGGAGACAGGGGAAAGAGTGAGGACACAGGGCACGTGGTGCCAGTGGGGCAAGGATGGAGACAGGGGAAAGAGTCAGGAGACAGGGCACGTGGCGTCAGTGGTGCAAGGATGGAGACAGGTGAAAGAGTCAGGACACAGGGCACGTGGCGTCAGTGGTGCAAGGATGGAGACAGGTGAAAGAGTCAGGAGACAGGGCACGTGGCGTCAGTGGTGCAAGTATGGAGACAGGTGAAAGAGGGAGGAGACAGGGCACGTGGCATCAGTGGTGCAAGGATGGAGACAGGTGAAAGAGTCAGGAGACAGGGCACGTGGCGTCAGTGGTGCAAGGATGGAGACAGGTGAAAGAGTCAGGAGACAGGGCACGTGGCGTCAGTGGCGCAAGGATAGAGACAGGGGAAAGAGTGAGGAGACAGGGCACGTGGTGCCAGTGGCGCAAGGATGGAGACAGGGGAAAGAGTCAGGACACAGGGCACGTGGTGTCAGTGGGGCAAGGATGAATACAGGTGAAAGAGTCAGGAGACAGGGCTCGTGGCGTCAGTGGCGCAAGGATGGAGACAGGGGAAAGTCAGGAGACAGGGCTCGTGGCGTCAGTGGCGCAAGGATGGAGACAGGGGAAAGAGTCAGGAGACAGGGCTCGTGGCGTCAGTGGCGCAAGGATAGAGACAGGGGAATGAGTCAGGACACAGGGCACGTGGTGCCAGTGGCGCAAGGATGGAGACAGGGGAAAGACTGAGGACACAGGGCACGTGGTGCCAGTGGCGCAAGGATGGAGACAGGTGAAAGAGTGAGGACACAGGGCACGTGGTGCCAGTGGCGCAAGGATGGAGACAGGTGAAAGAGTGAGGACACAGGGCACGTGGCGTCAGTGGCGCAAGGATAGAGACAGGGGAAAGAGTGAGGAGACAGGGCACGTGGTGCCAGTGGCACAAGGATGGAGACAGGTGAAAGAGTGAGGAGACAGGGCACGTGGTGTCAGTGGGGCAAGGATGGAGACAGGTGAAAGAGTCAGGAGAAATGGCACGTGGTGTCAGTGGCGCAAGGATGGAGACAGGTGAAAGAGTGAGGAGACAAGGCACGTGGCGTCAGTGGTGCAAGGATGGAGACAGGTGAAAGAGTCAGGAGACAGGGCACGTGGCGTCAGTGGCGCAAGGATAGAGACAGGGGAAAGAGTGAGGAGACAGGGCACGTGGCGTCAGTGGGGCAAGGATGGAGACAGGGGAAAGTCAGGAGACAGGGCTCGTGGCGTCAGTGGCGCAAGGATGGAGACAGGGGAAAGTCAGGAGACAGGGCTCGTGGCGTCAGTGGGGCAAGGATGGAGACAGGGGAAAGTCAGGAGACAGGGCTCGTGGCGTCAGTGGCGCAAGGATGGAGACAGGTGGAAGAGTCAGGAGACAGGGCACGTGGCGTCACTGGGGCAAGGATGGAGACAGGGGAAAGAGTGAGGACACAGGGCACGTGGCGTCAGTGGGGCAAGGATGGAGACAGGGGAAAGAGTCAGGAGACAGGGCACGTGGCGTCAGTGGTGCAAGGATGGAGACAGGTGAAAGAGTCAGGACACAGGGCACGTGGCGTCAGTGGTGCAAGGATGGAGACAGGTGAAAGAGTCAGAAGACAGGGCACGTGGCGTCAGTGGTGCAAGTATGGAGACAGGTGAAAGAGGGAGGAGACAGGGCACGTGGCATCAGTGGTGCAAGGATGGAGATAGGTGAAAGAGTCAGGAGACAGGGCACGTGGCGTCAGTGGTGCAAGGATGGAGACAGGTGAAAGAGTCAGGAGACAGGGCACGTGGCGTCAGTGGCGCAAGGATAGAGACAGGGGAAAGAGTGAGGAGACAGGGCACGTGGCGTCAGTGGCGCACGGATAGAGACAGGGGAAAGAGTCAGGACACAGGGCACGTGGTGTCAGTGGCGCAAGGATGGAGACAGGTGAAAGAGGGAGGAGACAGGGCACGTGGTGTCAGTGGGGCAAGGATGGAGACAGGTGAAAGAGTCAGGACACAGGGCACGTGGCGTCAGTGGTGCAAGGATGGAGACAGGTGAAAGAGTCAGGAGACAGGGCACGTGGCGTCAGTGGTGCAAGTATGGAGACAGGTGAAAGAGGGAGGAGACAGGGCACGTGGCATCAGTGGTGCAAGGATGGAGACAGGTGAAAGAGTCAGGAGACAGGGCACGTGGCGTCAGTGGTGCAAGGATGGAAACAGGTGAAAGAGTCAGGAGACAGGGCACGTGGCGTCAGTGGCGCAAGGATAGAGACAGGGGAAAGAGTGTGGAGACAGGGCACGTGGCGTCAGTGGCGCACGGATAGAGACAGGGGAAAGAGTCAGGACACAGGGCACGTGGTGTCAGTGGCGCAAGGATGGAGACAGGTGAAAGAGTCAGGAGACAGGGCACGTGGTGTCAGTGGCGCAAGGATGGAGACAGGTGAAAGAGTGAGGACCCAGGGCACGTGGCGTCAGTGGCGCAAGGATAGAGACAGGGGAAAGAGTCAGGAGACAGGGCACGTGGCGTCAGTGGCGCAAGGATAGAGACAGGGGAAAGAGTCAGGAGACAGGGCACGTGGCGTCAGTGGCGCAAGGATAGAGACAGGGGAATGAGTCAGGACACAGGGCACGTGGTGCCAGTGGCGCAAGGATGGAGACAGGGGAAAGAGTGAGGACACAGGGCACGTGGTGCCAGTGGCGCAAGGATGGAGACAGGTGAAAGAGTGAGGACACAGGGCACGTGGTGTCAGTGGCGCAAGGATGGAGACAGGTGAAAGAGTCAGGACACAGGGCACGTGGCGTCAGTGGTGCAAGGATGGAGACAGGTGAAAGAGTCAGGAGACAGGGCACGTGGCGTCAGTGGCGCAAGGATAGAGACAGGGGAAAGAGTGAGGAGACAGGGCACGTGGCGTCAGTGGCGCAAGGATAGAGACAGGGGAAATAGTCAGGACACAGGGCACGTGGTGTCAGTGGCGCAAGGATGGAGACAGGTGAAAGAGTCAGGAGACAGGGCACCTGGTGTCAGTGGCGCAAGGATGGAGACAGGTGAAAGAGGGAGGACACAGGGCACGTGGCGTCAGTGGCGCAAGGATAGAGACAGGGGAAAGAGTAGGGAGACAGGGCACGTGGCGTCAGTGGCGCAAGGATAGAGACAGGGGAAAGAGTCAGGAGACAGGGCACGTGGCGTCAGTGGCGCAAGGATAGAGACAGGGGAAAGAGTCAGGACACAGGGCACGTGGTGCCAGTGGCGCAAGGATGGAGACAGGGGAAAGAGTGAGGACACAGGGCACGTGGTGCCAGTGGCACAAGGATGGAGACAGGTGAAAGAGTCAGGAGACAGGGCACGTGGTGTCAGTGGCGCAAGGATGGAGACAGGTGAAAGAGTCAGGACACAGGGCACGTGGCGTCAGTGGCGCAAGGATGGAGACAGGTGAAAGAGTGAGGACACAGGGCACATGGCGTCAGTGGGGCAAGGATGGAGACAGGTGAAAGAGTCAGGAGATAGGGCACGTGGCGTCAGTGGTGCAAGGATGGAGACAGGTGAAAGAGTCAGGAGACAGGGCACGTGGTGTCAGTGGTGCAAGGATGGAGACAGGTGAAAGAGTCAGGAGACAGGGCACGTGGTGTCAGTGGTGCAAGGATGGAGACAGGTGAAAGAGTCAGGAGACAGGGCACGTGGCGTCAGTGGCGCAAGGATGGAGACAGGTGAAAGAGTGAGGAGACAGGGCACGTGGCGCCAGTGGCGCAAGGATGGAGACAGGTGAAAGAGTGAGGACACAGGGCACGTGGCGCCAGTGGCGCAAGGATGGAGACAGGTGAAAGAGTGAAGAGACAAGGCACGTGGCGCCAGTGGCGCAAGGATGGAGACAGGTGAAAGAGTGAGGACACAGGGCACGTGGCGTCAGCGGCGCAAGGATGGAGACAGGGGAAAGAGTGAGGACACAGGGCACGTGGCGTCAGTGGCGCAAGGATGGAGACAGGGGAAAGAGTGAGGAGACAGGGCACGTGGCGTCAGTGGTGCAAGGATGGAGACAGGGGAAAGAGTGACGACACAGGGCACTTGGTGCCAGTGGCGCAAGGATAGAGACAGGGGAAAGAGTGAGGACACAGGGCACGTGGTGTCAGTGGCACAAGGATGGAGACAGGGGAAAGAGTGAGGACACAGGGCACGTGGTGCCAGTGGCGCAAGGATGGAGACAGGGGAAAGAGTGAGGACACAGGGCACGTGGTGCCAGTGGCGCAAGGAGAGAGACAGGTGAAAGAGTCAGGAGACAGGGCACGTGGTGTCAGTGGCGCAAGGATGGAGACAGGTGAAAGAGTCAGGAGACAGGGCACGTGGTGTCAGTGGTGCAAGGATGAAGACAGGTGAAAGAGTCAGGACACAGGGCACGTGGTGTCAGTGGTGCAAGGATGGAGATAGGTGAAAGAGTCAGGAGATTGGGCACGTGGTGTCAGTGGTGCAAGGATGGAGACAGGTGAAAGAGTGAGGACACAGGGCACGTGGTGTCAGTGGCGCAAGGATAGAGACAGGGGAAAGAGTGAGGACACAGGGCACGTGGTGTCAGTGGCGCAAGGATGGAGACAGGGGAAAGAGTGAGGACACAGGGCACGTGGTGTCAGTGGCGCAAGGATAGAGACAGGGGAAAGAGTGAGGACACAGGGCACGTGGTGTCAGTGGCGCAAGGATGGAGACAGGGGAAAGAGTGAGGACACAGGGCACGTGGTGCCAGTGGCGCAAGGATGGAGACAGGGGAAAGAGTGAGGACACAGGGCACGTGGTGCCAGTGGCGCAAGGAGAGAGACAGGTGAGTCAGGAGACAGGGCACGTGGTGTCAGTGGCGCAAGGATGGAGACAGGTGAAAGAGTCAGGAGACAGGGAACGTGGCGTCAGTGGTGCAAGGATGGAGACAGGGGAAAGAGTGAGGACACAGGGCACGTGGTGCCAGTGGCGCAAGGATGGAGACAGGGGAAAGAGTGAGGACACAGGGCAAGTGGCGTCAGTGGTGCAAGGATGGAGACAGGTGAAAGAGTCAGGAGACAGGGCACGTGGCGTC
This sequence comes from Triturus cristatus, assembly GCF_964204655.1. Classification (NCBI taxonomy): domain Eukaryota; kingdom Metazoa; phylum Chordata; class Amphibia; order Caudata; family Salamandridae; genus Triturus; species Triturus cristatus. Next base: position 21,779,748 of record NC_140592.1, on the reverse strand, counting down.
AGTGGCGCAAGGATGGAGACAGGTGAAAGAGTGAGGAGACAGGGCACGTGGCGCCAGTGGCACAAGGATGGAGACAGGTGAAAGAGTGAGGACACAGGGCACGTGGCGCCAGTGGCGCAAGGATGGAGACAGGTGAAAGAGTGAGGAGACAAGGCACGTGGCGCCAGTGGCGCAAGGATGGAGACAGGTGAAAGAGTGAGGACACAGGGCACGTGGCGTCAGTGGCGCAAGGATGGAGACAGGGGAAAGAGTGAGGACACAGGGCACGTGGCGTCAGTGGCGCAAGGATGGAGACAGGGGAAAGAGTGAGGAGACAGGGCACGTGGCGTCAGTGGTGCAAGGATGGAGACAGGGGAAAGAGTGAGGACACAGGGCACTTGGTGCCAGTGGCGCAAGGATAGAGACGGGGAAAGAGTGAGGACACAGGGCACGTGGTGTCAGTGGCGCAAGGATGGAGACAGGGGAAACAGTGAGGACACAGGGCACGTGGTGCCAGTGGCGCAAGGATGGAGACAGGGGAAAGAGTGAGGACACAGGGCACGTGGTGCCAGTGGCGCAAGGAGAGAGACAGGTGAAAGAGTCAGGAGACAGGGCACGTGGTGTCAGTGGTGCAAGGATGGAGAGAGGTGAAAGAGTCAGGAGACAGGGCACGTGGTGTCAGTGGTGCAAGGATGGAGACAGGTGAAAGAGTCAGGACACAGGGCACGTGGTGTCAGTGGTGCAAGGATGGAGACAGGTGAAAGAGTCAGGAGACAGGGCACGTGGTGTCAGTGGTGCAAGGATGGAGACAGGTGAAAGAGTGAGGACACAGGGCACGTGGTGTCAGTGGCGCAAGGATAGAGACAGGGGAAAGAGTGAGGACACAGGGCACATGGTGTCAGTGGCGCAAGGATGGAGACAGGGGAAAGAGTGAGGACACAGGGCACGTGGTGTCAGTGGCGCAAGGATGGAGACAGGTGAAAGAGTGAGGAGACAGGGCACGTGGCGCCAGTGGCGCAAGGATGGAGACAGGTGAAAGAGTGAGGACACAGGGCACGTGGCACCAGTGGCGCAAGGATGGAGACAGGTGAAAGAGTGAGGACACAGGGCACGTGGTGTCAGTGGCGCAAGGATGGAGACAGGTGAAAGAGTGAGGAGACAGGGCACGTGGCGCCAGTGGTGCAAGGATGGAGACAGGTGAAAGAGTGAGGACACAGGGCACGTGGTGTCAGTGGCGCAAGGATGGAGACAGGGGAAAGAGTGAGGACACAGGGCACGTGGTGCCAGTGGCGCAAGGATGGAGACAGGTGAAAGAGTCAGGAGACAAGGCACGTGGTGTCAGTGGCGCAAGGATGGAGACAGGTGAAAGAGTGAGGACACAGGGCACGTGGCGTCAGTGGCGCAAGGATGGAGACAGGGGAAAGAGTGAGGACACAGGGCACGTGGCGTCAGTGGCGCAAGGATGGAGACAGGGGAAATAGTGAGGAGACAGGGCACGTGGCGTCAGTTATGTTATGTTATTATGTTATGTTATTAAAATATTTCTAGAGCGCACTATCACCGATTGGTTGCTTGGCGCTAAGATCAGCAGTGACATGAACATAGAGGGAGAGTGTTTATGAGAATGCTTGTCTGAAGAGCCAGGTCTTCAAGGTTTTCCGGAAGGATAGGAGGTCTTGACAATTCCGGGTCTCCAAAGGGAGAGAATTCCACAAGCAGGAAGCGAGGGTGGCAAACCTACGACCTCCTGCGCGCTTTAGTTTGAAGGAAGGCGTCTGCAGGAGGCTCTGGTGGAGTGAGCGTAGGTTGCGGGAAGGGGTGTATTTAGAAATCAGGTTGTTAATGAAAGATGGACTTTTGCAGTATAGAGACTTGAAGATTATGCAGCCAGTCTTGAAGGCGCAGCGCTGGGCTACTGGAAGCCAGTGTAGTTTCCTTAAGAGGGGGGTGGCTGCCTGACGCCTTGGTTGGTTCAGGATTAGCCTTGCGGCATGGTTCTGTACCATCTGGAGTCGCTTAACCAGGTAGTTGGAAAGACCTAGGTAGATGGCATTTGCGTAGTCCAGATGGGATAGTACCGTAGAGATCACAACCTGGGTGATTGCCTCGGGTGTGAGCAGGCGACGTACCTTCCGGATTTTTTTCAGTTGGAAGAAGCACTTGGAGACCACCTGACCTACTTGTGTTTTAAGAGATAAGTCGCAGTCCACCGTGACTCCAAGTGTTTTAGCTGACAAGGAGGGCATTGGAACTTGGCCCAATTCAGAGGGCCAGTAGTGCGGGCCCCAGTACTTGCCGCTTTCGCCGGTCAGGACTAGCTCGGTTTTACCCGGGTTTAATTTGAGCTGGTTCTGGTCCATCCAGGTTTGAATGAAGCTCATGGTAGACTGGAAGTACCGTATGGAGTCTTCGGTATTGTCGATGGTAAAGAGCAGTTGTAAATCGTCTGCATAGTTGAAGACTCTCACCTGGTTGTCTCTTAAGGTCTGAATCAGGGGAAGTATATACAGATTAAATAGGTGGGGAGACAGGGAGGAGCCCTGTGGTACTCCACAAGGGATAGCCTGTTTGACGCCCATTAAGTCACCAAGGCGTAGAGTTTGGTTACGGTCTATCAGGAAGGATCTCAGCCAGCCGGCTGCTAGGTCCCGGATGCCGGCTTGTTCGACACGGTCGACCAAGATGTTGTGGTCGACCGTGTCGAAAGCGGCCGAGAGATCCAGGAGCACCAGGGCTTGTGGAGAGCGTCTGTCGGCACAGTCACGCAGGGTGTCCAGGACTGTCGTGACTACTGCTTCAGTCGAATGTGCAGGCCGAAAGCCTGCCTGATGGGGATCGAAGCAGGAGGATTCCTCAAGGAAGTTAGATAGGCATTTGGCCACGTGTGCCTCCAGGACTTTTGCCAAGTAAGGCAGCAGCGAGATAGGTCGAAAATTGGCTTTACAGGCAGGATCTGCCCCTGGTTTTTTTAGAAGCGGAATAACTATAGATTCTTTAAAAGCTGCGGGGACTAGTCCAAGAGTCAGGGAGTTGTTCAGGAGTGTGAGGGCAGGGGCTGGGTGAGTCAGGAAGCACTCTTTTAAGATGTGGGGTGGGCAACTATCTGAAGGTGCACCGGATTTTACTCTTGACAGTAATTCCCGAAATTGGTCCTGGGTGATGGGTGGGAAACTACTCAGGGTGTAATGATTCGGCTTGATTATCATACCAGATGTAAGGGGGGACACCGGTCGAGGAATGCTGGCTTTGATGTCCAGTATTTTGTCAAAAAAATAGACATTAAGTGAGTCGCATAGGGACTGAGTGGGGATGATCTTGGGTCGAACGGTATCTAGATTAGTAAGGTCATTGAGGATAGAAAAAATGTCCTTGGATTTATTTGTAGACTCCAGAATTTTAGAGGAAAAGTAGGACGCTTCCGCCGCCAAAATGGCAGTCATGTATTCTTTCCTAGCTTTAGTGAAGGTCCTTTTTAAGTCAGGGTCGTAATTTCGGTGCCACTGATGTTCTAATTGCCGTAAGGCCAGTTTCCTGGCTTTTAAATCAGTGGAAAACCACCGGTTGGCGTCGGCACGTCTTGCCAATTTGATTTCCTTAAGAGGGGCATGAGAATCCCTGGCCATGTTTAGCCAGTTGGTAAGCGAGGAGACTGAGGAATTGATCTCATGTTGGGGAGGAGGGACGGTATTGGCTAGTAACTCTAAAAAAGCTGTTTTATTGAATGAATTCCAATTCCTGGCTAACCCGCCTCCGGCTGGTGCGGTGAAAGTCGCAGGGGTGATGCAAAGATTAAATTGAAGGAATGCATGGTCAGACCAGATGCATGGTAATATGGATGGAACAGTTGTGCAGGTGGTGTTAGACCACAACTGGTCAAGGATGTGGCCCTTGCAGTGAGTGGCGGAGGGAACTAGTTGGTTAAAGTTTAGGTTAGATAGGAGGCCCGACAATTCGGCTGAGTGAGGGCCTTCCAGGGGATCTTTATACCAGTAGTTTAGGTCTCCTATCAGAAAGATTTTGGGGTGTTCGAGTGCTAAGTTTGCAAGTTGGTCGGCCAGATTCATAGGAAATGATGGCATCAAGGTCGGGGGTCTATACAGTAGGACACACGCAATTGTCGAGTCAGGGGTGGTAATCTTCAGCACAAGGTTATCTGTCCCCTCCAGCGATAGGCCAGTAAGAGAGGTGACAGTCAAGTTGGAACGGATAATAGCTGCGACTCCTCCCCCTTTCCCGTTGGTACGATCAGCGTGGATGATGTAATAATTGGGTGGGAGTGCCGCAATTATGTCGGGGGCAGAGTTGGGAGTCAATCATGTCTCCGTAAGCAGGAGGATATCTGGTTTCTCTGTGTCTAGCAGGAGGAAGATGTCCAACTGGTGTTTTACCAGGGAGCGGGTATTTAGGTAGAAGATGGTGAGCGGTGGCATGGGTAGGTCTCTCTGAGTGTATTGTAGCGCAGGAGTGGTTAAGTGGCAGCCTTTAGACAGGATGCCGTTAGAGCAGAGTCGGTTGAGAGTGTCCCTAGGTAGCAAGCCCTGTCCCTTGTTTCTGTAGCTCAAGAGGACGGACCTCGGATAAACGGTGGTACGGGCAGCATGATCTGCCCCTGGTCCCGGCCGGTTGCGGACGGGCGCAGACGGGCTTGTCTTAGGCGCGTCTTCGGCGCGCCGTCGACGCGCCCGCTGCGCTCGTCCGCTGCGCTTCCTGGGGGGGTTGTTCATTAGTAGCCGTAGAGGTGGGAGGGGCCGAGCACTGTGCCGCTCGCCTGCTCCTCACCTGAAGGTCATTGCCGCTAAGGTCCCCGGCAGCGCCTGAACGGCTGCGGTGGGGCGGGAACAAAGGAATAAGGTGAGGCCCAACAGAGGCGTAAATATCACAACAGAGACACTTCTAATTATTATTTTTTTAAAGCGATCAAGTTTCACAGGTTAAAAGTAATTTTCAGTGGTGCAAGGATGGATACAGGGGAAAGAGTGAGGACACAGGGCACTTGGTGCCAGTGGCGCAAGGATAGAGACAGGGGAAAGAGTGAGGACACAGGGCACGTGGTGTCAGTGGCGCAAGGATGGAGACAGGGGAAAGAGTGAGGACACAGGGCACGTGGTGCCAGTGGCGCAAGGATGGAGACGGGGGAAAGAGTGAGGACACAGGGCACGTGGTGCCAGTGGCGCAAGGAGAGAGACAGGTGAAAGAGTCAGGAGAGAGGGCACGTGGTGTCAGTGGTGCAAGGATGGAGACAGGTGAAAGAGTGAGGAGACAAGGCACGTGGCGCCAGTGGCGCAAGGATGGAGACAGGTGAAAGAGTGAGGACACAGGGCACATGGTGTCAGTGGCACAAGGATGGAGACAGGTGAAAGAGTGAGGAGACAAGGCACGTGGCGCCAGTGGCGCAAGGATGGAGACAGGTGAAAGAGTGAGGACACAGGGCACGTGGGGTCAGTGGCGCAAGGATGGAGACAGGGGAAAGAGTGAGGACACAGGGCACGTGGCGTCAGTGGCGCAAGGATAGAGACAGGGGAAAGAGTGAGGAGACAGGGCACGTGGCGTCAGTGGTGCAAGGATGGAGACATGGGAAAGAGTGAGGACACAGGGCACTTGGTGCCAGTGGCGCAAGGAGAGAGAAAGGTGAAAGAGTGAGGACACAGGGCACTTGGTGCCAGTGGCGCAAGGATAGAGACAGGGGAAAGAGTGAGGACACAGGGCACGTGGTGCCAGTGGCGCAAGGATGGAGACAGGGGAAAGAGTGAGGACACAGGGCACGTGGTGCCAGTGGCGCAAGTAGAGAGACAGGTGAGTCAGGAGACAGGGCACGAGGTGTCAGTGGCGCAAGGATGGAGACAGGTGAAAGAGTCAGGAGACAGGGCACGTGGTGTCAGTGGGGCAAGGATGGAGACAGGTGAAAGAGTCAGGACACAGGGCACGTGGCGTCAGTGGTGCAAGGATGGAGACAGGGGAAAGAGTGAGGACACAGGGCACGTGGTGCCAGTGGCGCAAGGATGGAGACAGGGGAAAGAGTGAGGACACAGGGCACGTGGCGTCAATGGCGCAAGGATGGAGACAGGGGAAAGAGTGAGGACACAGGGCACGTGGTGTCAGTGGCGCCAGGATGGAGACAGGGGAAAGAGTGAGGACACAGGGCACGTGGTGCCAGTGGCGCAAGGATGGAGACGGGGGAAAGAGTGAGGACACAGGGCACGTGGTGCCAGTGGCGCAAGGATGGAGACGGGGAAAGAGTGAGGACACAGGGCACGTGGTGCCAGTGGCGCAAGGAGAGAGACAGGTGAAAGAGTCAGGAGACAGGGCACGTGGTGTCAGTGGCGCAAGGATGGAGACAGGTGAAAGAGTCAGGAGAGAGGGCACGTGGTGTCAGTGGTGCAAGGATGGAGACAGGTGAAAGAGTGAGGAGACAAGGCACGTGGCGCCAGTGGCGCAAGGATGGAGACAGGTGAAAGAGTGAGGACACAGGGCACATGGTGTCAGTGGCACAAGGATGGAGACAGGTGAAAGAGTGAGGAGACAAGGCACGTGGCGCCAGTGGCGCAAGGATGGAGACAGGTGAAAGAGTGAGGACACAGGGCACGTGGGGTCAGTGGCGCAAGGATGGAGACAGGGGAAAGAGTGAGGACACAGGGCACGTGGCGTCAGTGGCGCAAGGATAGAGACAAGGGAAAGAGTGAGGAGACAGGGCACGTGGCGTCAGTGGTGCAATGATGGAGACATGGGAAAGAGTGAGGACACAGGGCACTTGGTGCCAGTGGCGCAAGGAGAGAGAAAGGTGAAAGAGTGAGGACACAGGGCACTTGGTGCCAGTGGCGCAAGGATAGAGACAGGGGAAAGAGTGAGGACACAGGGCACGTGGTGCCAGTGGCGCAAGGATGGAGACAGGGGAAAGAGTGAGGACACAGGGCACGTGGTGCCAGTGGCGCAAGTAGAGAGACAGGTGAGTCAGGAGACAGGGCACGAGGTGTCAGTGGCGCAAGGATGGAGACAGGTGAAAGAGTCAGGAGACAGGGCACGTGGTGTCAGTGGGGCAAGGATGGAGACAGGTGAAAGAGTCAGGACACAGGGCACGTGGCGTCAGTGGCGCAAGGATGGAGACGGGGGAAAGAGTGAGGACACAGGGCACGTGGTGCCAGTGGCGCAAGGAGAGAGACAGGTGAAAGAGTCAGGAGACAGGGCACGTGGTGTCAGTGGCGCAAGGATGGAGACAGGTGAAAGAGTCAGGAGAGAGGGCACGTGGTGTCAGTGGTGCAAGGATGGAGACAGGTGAAAGAGTGAGGAGACAAGGCACGTGGCGCCAGTGGCGCAAGGATGGAGACAGGTGAAAGAGTGAGGACACAGGGCACATGGTGTCAGTGGCACAAGGATGGAGACAGGTGAAAGAGTGAGGAGACAAGGCACGTGGCGCCAGTGGCGCAAGGATGGAGACAGGTGAAAGAGTGAGGACACAGGGCACGTGGGGTCAGTGGCGCAAGGATGGAGACAGGGGAAAGAGTGAGGACACAGGGCACGTGGCGTCAGTGGCGCAAGGATAGAGACAGGGGAAAGAGTGAGGAGACAGGGCACGTGGCGTCAGTGGTGCAAGGATGGAGACATGGGAAAGAGTGAGGACACAGGGCACTTGGTGCCAGTGGCGCAAGGAGAGAGAAAGGTGAAAGAGTGAGGACACAGGGCACTTGGTGCCAGTGGCGCAAGGATAGAGACAGGGGAAAGAGTGAGGACACAGGGCACGTGGTGCCAGTGGCGCAAGGATGGAGACAGGGGAAAGAGTGAGGACACAGGGCACGTGGTGCCAGTGGCGCAAGTAGAGAGACAGGTGAGTCAGGAGACAGGGCACGAGGTGTCAGTGGCGCAAGGATGGAGACAGGTGAAAGAGTCAGGAGACAGGGCACGTGGTGTCAGTGGGGCAAGGATGGAGACAGGTGAAAGAGTCAGGACACAGGGCACGTGGCGTCAGTGGTGCAAGGATGGAGACAGGGGAAAGAGTGAGGACACAGGGCACGTGGTGCCAGTGGCGCAAGGATGGAGACAGGGGAAAGAGTGAGGACACAGGGCACGTGGCGTCAATGGCGCAAGGATGGAGACAGGGGAAAGAGTGAGGACACAGGGCACGTGGTGCCAGTGGCGCAAGGATGGAGACAGGGGAAAGAGTGAGGACACAGGGCACGTGGGGTCAGTGGCGCAAGGATGGAGACAGGGGAAAGAGTGAGGACACAGGGCACGTGGCGTCAGTGGCGCAAGGATAGAGACAGGGGAAAGAGTGAGGAGACAGGGCACGTGGCGTCAGTGGTGCAAGGATGGAGACATGGGAAAGAGTGAGGACACAGGGCACTTGGTGCCAGTGGCGCAAGGAGAGAGAAAGGTGAAAGAGTGAGGACACAGGGCACTTGGTGCCAGTGGCGCAAGGATAGAGACAGGGGAAAGAGTGAGGACACAGGGCACGTGGTGCCAGTGGCGCAAGGATGGAGACAGGGGAAAGAGTGAGGACACAGGGCACGTGGTGCCAGTGGCGCAAGTAGAGAGACAGGTGAGTCAGGAGACAGGGCACGAGGTGTCAGTGGCGCAAGGATGGAGACAGGTGAAAGAGTCAGGAGACAGGGCACGTGGTGTCAGTGGGGCAAGGATGGAGACAGGTGAAAGAGTCAGGACACAGGGCACGTGGCGTCAGTGGTGCAAGGATGGAGACAGGGGAAAGAGTGAGGACACAGGGCACGTGGTGCCAGTGGCGCAAGGATGGAGACAGGGGAAAGAGTGAGGACACAGGGCACGTGGCGTCAATGGCGCAAGGATGGAGACAGGGGAAAGAGTGAGGACACAGGGCACGTGGTGTCAGTGGCGCAAGGATGGAGACAGGGGAAAGAGTGAGGACACAGGGCACGTGGTGCCAGTGGCGCAAGGATGGAGACGGGGGAAAGAGTGAGGACACAGGGCACGTGGTGCCAGTGGCGCAAGGATGGAGACGGGGAAAGAGTGAGGACACAGGGCACGTGGTGCCAGTGGCGCAAGGAGAGAGACAGGTGAAAGAGTCAGGAGACAGGGCACGTGGTGTCAGTGGCGCAAGGATGGAGACAGGTGAAAGAGTCAGGAGAGAGGGCACGTGGTGTCAGTGGTGCAAGGATGGAGACAGGTGAAAGAGTGAGGAGACAAGGCACGTGGCGCCAGTGGCGCAAGGATGGAGACAGGTGAAAGAGTGAGGACACAGGGCACATGGTGTCAGTGGCACAAGGATGGAGACAGGTGAAAGAGTGAGGAGACAAGGCACGTGGCGCCAGTGGCGCAAGGATGGAGACAGGTGAAAGAGTGAGGACACAGGGCACGTGGGGTCAGTGGCGCAAGGATGGAGACAGGGGAAAGAGTGAGGACACAGGGCACGTGGCGTCAGTGGCGCAAGGATAGAGACAAGGGAAAGAGTGAGGAGACAGGGCACGTGGCGTCAGTGGTGCAATGATGGAGACATGGGAAAGAGTGAGGACACAGGGCACTTGGTGCCAGTGGCGCAAGGAGAGAGAAAGGTGAAAGAGTGAGGACACAGGGCACTTGGTGCCAGTGGCGCAAGGATAGAGACAGGGGAAAGAGTGAGGACACAGGGCACGTGGTGCCAGTGGCGCAAGGATGGAGACAGGGGAAAGAGTGAGGACACAGGGCACGTGGTGCCAGTGGCGCAAGTAGAGAGACAGGTGAGTCAGGAGACAGGGCACGAGGTGTCAGTGGCGCAAGGATGGAGACAGGTGAAAGAGTCAGGAGACAGGGCACGTGGTGTCAGTGGGGCAAGGATGGAGACAGGTGAAAGAGTCAGGACACAGGGCACGTGGCGTCAGTGGCGCAAGGATGGAGACGGGGGAAAGAGTGAGGACACAGGGCACGTGGTGCCAGTGGCGCAAGGAGAGAGACAGGTGAAAGAGTCAGGAGACAGGGCACGTGGTGTCAGTGGCGCAAGGATGGAGACAGGTGAAAGAGTCAGGAGAGAGGGCACGTGGTGTCAGTGGTGCAAGGATGGAGACAGGTGAAAGAGTGAGGAGACAAGGCACGTGGCGCCAGTGGCGCAAGGATGGAGACAGGTGAAAGAGTGAGGACACAGGGCACATGGTGTCAGTGGCACAAGGATGGAGACAGGTGAAAGAGTGAGGAGACAAGGCACGTGGCGCCAGTGGCGCAAGGATGGAGACAGGTGAAAGAGTGAGGACACAGGGCACGTGGGGTCAGTGGCGCAAGGATGGAGACAGGGGAAAGAGTGAGGACACAGGGCACGTGGCGTCAGTGGCGCAAGGATAGAGACAGGGGAAAGAGTGAGGAGACAGGGCACGTGGCGTCAGTGGTGCAAGGATGGAGACATGGGAAAGAGTGAGGACACAGGGCACTTGGTGCCAGTGGCGCAAGGAGAGAGAAAGGTGAAAGAGTGAGGACACAGGGCACTTGGTGCCAGTGGCGCAAGGATAGAGACAGGGGAAAGAGTGAGGACACAGGGCACGTGGTGCCAGTGGCGCAAGGATGGAGACAGGGGAAAGAGTGAGGACACAGGGCACGTGGTGCCAGTGGCGCAAGTAGAGAGACAGGTGAGTCAGGAGACAGGGCACGAGGTGTCAGTGGCGCAAGGATGGAGACAGGTGAAAGAGTCAGGAGACAGGGCACGTGGTGTCAGTGGGGCAAGGATGGAGACAGGTGAAAGAGTCAGGACACAGGGCACGTGGCGTCAGTGGTGCAAGGATGGAGACAGGGGAAAGAGTGAGGACACAGGGCACGTGGTGCCAGTGGCGCAAGGATGGAGACAGGGGAAAGAGTGAGGACACAGGGCACGTGGCGTCAATGGCGCAAGGATGGAGACAGGGGAAAGAGTGAGGACACAGGGCACGTGGTGTCAGTGGCGCAAGGATGGAGACAGGGGAAAGAGTGAGGACACAGGGCACGTGGTGCCAGTGGCGCAAGGATGGAGACGGGGGAAAGAGTGAGGACACAGGGCACGTGGTGCCAGTGGCGCAAGGATGGAGACGGGGGAAAGAGTGAGGACACAGGGCACGTGGTGCCAGTGGCGCAAGGAGAGAGACAGGTGAAAGAGTCAGGAGACAGGGCACGTGGTGTCAGTGGCGCAAGGATGGAGACAGGTGAAAGAGTCAGGAGAGAGGGCACGTGGTGTCAGTGGTGCAAGGATGGAGACAGGTGAAAGAGTGAGGAGACAAGGCATGTGGCGCCAGTGGCGCAAGGATGGAGACAGGTGAAAGAGTGAGGACACAGGGCACATGGTGTCAGTGGCACAAGGATGGAGACAGGTGAAAGAGTGAGGAGACAAGGCACGTGGCGCCAGTGGCGCAAGGATGGAGACAGGTGAAAGAGTGAGGACACAGGGCACGTGGGGTCAGTGGCGCAAGGATGGAGACAGGGGAAAGAGTGAGGACACAGGGCACGTGGCGTCAGTGGCGCAAGGATAGAGACAGGGGAAAGAGTGAGGAGACAGGGCACGTGGCGTCAGTGGTGCAATGATGGAGACATGGGAAAGAGTGAGGACACAGGGCACTTGGTGCCAGTGGCGCAAGGAGAGAGAAAGGTGAAAGAGTGAGGACACAGGGCACTTGGTGCCAGTGGCGCAAGGATAGAGACAGGGGAAAGAGTGAGGACACAGGGCACGTGGTGCCAGTGGCGCAAGGATGGAGACAGGGGAAAGAGTGAGGACACAGGGCACGTGGTGCCAGTGGCGCAAGTAGAGAGACAGGTGAGTCAGGAGACAGGGCACGAGGTGTCAGTGGCGCAAGGATGGAGACAGGTGAAAGAGTCAGGAGACAGGGCACGTGGTGTCAGTGGGGCAAGGATGGAGACAGGTGAAAGAGTCAGGACACAGGGCACGTGGCGTCAGTGGTGCAAGGATGGAGACAGGGGAAAGAGTGAGGACACAGGGCACGTGGTGCCAGTGGCGCAAGGATGGAGACAGGGGAAAGAGTGAGGACACAGGGCACGTGGCGTCAATGGCGCAAGGATGGAGACAGGGGAAAGAGTGAGGACACAGGGCACGTGGTGTCAGTGGCGCAAGGATGGAGACAGGGGAAAGAGTGAGGACACAGGGCACGTGGTGCCAGTGGCGCAAGGATGGAGACGGGGGAAAGAGTGAGGACACAGGGCACGTGGTGCCAGTGGCGCAAGGATGGAGACGGGGGAAAGAGTGAGGACACAGGGCACGTGGTGCCAGTGGCGCAAGGAGAGAGACAGGTGAAAGAGTCAGGAGACAGGGCACGTGGTGTCAGTGGCGCAAGGATGGAGACAGGTGAAAGAGTCAGGAGAGAGGGCACGTGGTGTCAGTGGTGCAAGGATGGAGACAGGTGAAAGAGTGAGGAGACAAGGCACGTGGCGCCAGTGGCGCAAGGATGGAGACAGGTGAAAGAGTGAGGACACAGGGCACATGGTGTCAGTGGCACAAGGATGGAGACAGGTGAAAGAGTGAGGAGACAAGGCACGTGGCGCCAGTGGCGCAAGGATGGAGACAGGTGAAAGAGTGAGGACACAGGGCACGTGGGGTCAGTGGCGCAAGGATGGAGACAGGGGAAAGAGTGAGGACACAGGGCACGTGGCGTCAGTGGCGCAAGGATAGAGACAGGGGAAAGAGTGAGGAGACAGGGCACGTGGCGTCAGTGGTGCAAGGATGGAGACATGGGAAAGAGTGAGGACACAGGGCACTTGGTGCCAGTGGCGCAAGGAGAGAGAAAGGTGAAAGAGTAAGGACACAGGGCACTTGGTGCCAGTGGCGCAAGGATAGAGACAGGGGAAAGAGTGAGGACACAGGGCACGTGGTGCCAGTGGCGCAAGGATGGAGACAGGGGAAAGAGTGAGGACACAGGGCACGTGGTGCCAGTGGCGCAAGTAGAGAGACAGGTGAGTCAGGAGACAGGGCACGAGGTGTCAGTGGCGCAAGGATGGAGACAGGTGAAAGAGTCAGGAGACAGGGCACGTGGTGTCAGTGGGGCAAGGATGGAGACAGGTGAAAGAGTCAGGACACAGGGCACGTGGCGTCAGTGGTGCAAGGATGGAGACAGGGGAAAGAGTGAGGACACAGGGCACGTGGTGCCAGTGGCGCAAGGATGGAGACAGGGGAAAGAGTGAGGACACAGGGCACGTGGCGTCAATGGCGCAAGGATGGAGACAGGGGAAAGAGTGAGGACACAGGGCACGTGGTGCCAGTGGCGCAAGGAGAGAGACAGGTGAGTCAGGAGACAGGGCACGTGGTGCCAGTGGCGCAAGGATGGAGACAGGTGAAAGAGTCAGGAGACAGGGCACGTGGTGTCAGTGGCGCAAGGATGGAGACAGGTGAAAGAGTCAGGACACAGGGCACGTGGTGTCAGTGGCGCAAGGATGGAGACAGGTGAAAGAATCAGGAGACAGGGCACGTGGTGTCAGTGGCGCAAGGATGGAGACAGGTGAAAGAGTCAGGAGACAGGGCACGTGGTGTCAGTGGCGCAAGGATGGAGACAGGTGAAAGAGTCAGGAGACAGGGCACGTGGCGTCAGTGGCGCAAGGATGGAGACAGGGGAAAGAGTGAGGAGACAGGGCACGTGGCGTCAGTGGTGCAAGGATGGAGACAGGGGAAAGAGTGAGGAGACAGGGCACGTGGCGTCAGTGGCGCAAGGATAGAGACAGGGGAAAGAGTGAGGAGATTGGGCACGTGGTGCCAGTGGCGCAAGGATGGAGACAGGGGAAAGAGTGAGGACACAGGGCACGTGGTGCCAGTGGTGCAAGGATGGAGACAGGTGAAAGAGTGAGGACACAGGGCACGTGGTGCCAGTGGCGCAAGGATGGAGACGGGGGAAAGAGTGAGGACACAGGGCACGTGGTGCCAGTGGCGCAAGGATGGAGACAGGGGAAAGAGTGAGGACACAGGGCACGTGGCGCCAGTGGCGCAAGGAGAGAGACAGGGGAAAGAGTGAGGACACAGGGCACGTGGCGTCAGTGGCGCAAGGATGGAGACAGGGGAAAGAGTGAGGACACAGGGCACGTGGCGCCAGTGGCGCAAGGAGAGAGACAGGGGAAAGAGTGAGGACACAGGGCACGTGGCGTCAGTGGCGCAAGGATGGAGACAGGGGAAAGAGTCAGGACACAGGGCACGTGGTGCCAGTGGCGCAAGGAGAGAGACAGGGGAAAGAGTGAGGACACAGGGCACGTGGTGTCAGTGGCGCAAGGATGGAGACAGGGGAAAGAGTGAGGACACAGGGCACTTGGTGCCAGTGGCGCAAGGATGGAGACAGGGGAAAGAGTGAGGACACAGGGCACGTGGTGCCAGTGGCGCAAGGAGAGAGACAGGGGAAAGAGTGAGGACACAGGGCACTTGGTGCCAGTGGCGCAAGGATGGAGACAGGGGAAAGAGTGAGGACACAGGGCACGTGGTGCCAGTGGCGCAAGGATGGAGACAGGTGAAAGAGTCAGGAGACAGGGCACGTGGTGTCAGTGGCGCAAGGATGGAGACAGGTGAAAGAGTGACGAGACAGGGCACGTGGCGCCAGTGGCGCAAGGATGGAGACAGGTGAAAGAGTGGGGACACAAGGCACGGATACCGTGGGGATCAGGGTGAGGGGAGCAGGGCATCCAGACCTCCCACTGCAGGCAAGTAGAGTGACCTGGAGGTGAATGCAACAGAGAAAGCGTTCAGTAAGAACAAGGGGGTGAAAAGGTTTGCACAGGAGACAAGGAGAGACATGTCGGTCCTTCCTGTTGCCCACAGAATGTACACAGTTGTTTTCAACTAAATTAGCTTTGGAAAAAAACGATTAAATGAAATAACACAAAAATAAAAAATAAGATAGATTACAGAAAAACACGAAGGAAACAGTGAAAAAGACATAAAGGAAATTAAATGGAATAAAATAAAAATGAGTAAAATCTATTCAGTACCAACTTGTCGTCTACTAACAACTAAAGAAATCGTCATTACAGGTCACTGCCACTAACATGAAGTCTGTCATTAATTTATCCGGAGAGGAGGGGGTCCATGCTGCAGGGCACAGAGTAATGGGCCGGGCCAAGGTTCCTGATGCAGTAAAGTAGGAGCTGATGTAGAGTTTGGTGAAGTGGTGCACCTCGTAAACCAGAGCTGCCCCCGCACCCCCAGACTCACAGTTCCCTTGCTCTGTTTAGAGTTGTGTTTACACCGGTGGAGCGGCAGCTGCTGGAGCCAAAGGAAACCCATGGTTCGACCACCCGCTCACCAGAGGTCCGTCAGATCATAGATAGGGGCACCCCCTGTCTGCGCATGGCGAGGCGACACTGCAGCTCCTTGCTCTGGCACCCCATGCCAGGCACAGCAGCACGGCAGGGATATCTCTCAATGGCCCCAGATATCACCCTATGCGTCAAGGCTATTGATTTATTTTGTATTTTTACAGCCCAGATTCCCACTTTGAGGCTTTATTTTTGAAAAAGTAAAAAGATTGCAGAGAGAACATATCAAACATGGCCCCTGATCAGCAAACTCTTCCATCTTTGCGCAAACACCACTCTTCGGGTTCCCCAGCGCGATGGCAGGTTTGTAAATCCTCCGGGGCCTTTGCCTCCTCAGCAAGGCCACTGGGCCATTTGACGGAAGGACCTACATTACCTGGTTTGTCTCTTTCCAGGGCAGGGAGAGTGGCTCTTCATTGTGCGACACTGAGCAATATTTGTGACCCCAATGACTTTCGCTTCAAATCATCCATAAAGCAAGCGCTAATAGTTAAAGGCATCAAGGTACAAGTGGGGGGTCAGGAGGTTTCAGTCCTCGAGCGTGCACTGCTACAGCCCAGGCACTTACCAATAAGCTCGCCACACATGGGGAGTGTAAGTCAGAACTCAACATTCTAAACTTGTCTCAACTCATCCCTCCTTCGCTTACGTCACAAGCCTATGGTACACAGTGGGAAGCGAAAGAGTTCCAGCGGTCTTTTATTACAAGTCACAATGATTGGCATGGACTCACTGATGCCACCGTATGTCTCCTCCCACCCGCCGGCCACACCACAACTCCTCTGCAGAGAAGCATGTCTGATGACAGTCTCCCTCTAGCACACGGAGATGAGCTCAACTCCAGAGGCATCTCACCGTCTGAAGCCTGTCCGTGTGACTCCCTTAACATTCATTTTAGAGCACACAAGACCCGGCCCTAGGAGCACACAAGACCCGGCCCTTAGAGCACACAAGACCCGGCCCTAAGAGCACACAAGACCCGGCCCTTAGAGCACACAAGACCCGGGCTTAGAGCACACAGGACCCGGCCCTAAGAGCACACAGGACCCGGCCCTAAGAGCACACAAGACCCGGCCCTAAGAGCACACAAGACCCGGCCCTAAGAGCACACAAGACCCAGCCCTAAGAGCACACAAGACCCGGCCCTAAGAGCACACAAGACCCGGCCCTAAGAGCACACAAGACCCGGCCCTTAGAGCACACAAGACCCGGGCCCTAAGAGCACACAAGACCCGGCCCTAAGAGCACACAAGACCCGGCCCTTAGAGCACACACGACCAGGCCCTTAGAGCACACAAGACCCGGCCCTTAGAGCACACAAGACCCGGCCCTAAGAGCACACAAGACCCAGCCCTAAGAGCACACAAGACCCGGCCCCTAGAGCACACAAGACCCGGCCCTAAGAGCACACAAGACCCGGCCCCTAGAGCACACAAGACCCGGCCCTAAGAGCACACAAGACCCGGCCCTAAGAGCACACAAGACCCGGCCCTTAGAGCACACAAGACCCGGCCCTTAGAGCACACAAGACCCGGCCCTTAGAGCACACAAGACCCGGCCCTTAGAGCACACAAGACCCGGCCCTAAGAGCACACAAGACCCGGCCCTTAGAGCACACAAGACCCGGCCCTTAGAGCACACAAGACCCGGCCCTAAGAGCACACAAGGCCCGGCCCTAAGAGCACACAAGGCCCGGCCCTAAGAGCACACAAGACCCGGCCCTAAGATCAAGAGGTAATACAGTGAGGACCCACATTGATCGAAAGAGATACACAGGACAGCAGGCGATTTCGTCTCATTTTCTTTCAGACTTGATATCGAAGAGGTTTGTAATGATGTGTGCTCAAGTTTGTAGATCTTTCAAAAGCAAAAGGAACAATTCATGGACAGAAAGCTGAACAATGTCAAACACTCACCCCGAGTACAGAGATCTGGGTCTAAGTTCATCTGCTTTTTTGCTCACCACGAAATTCCATTTTAGACCCAGGCATATGCAAATCAGTCTTGACCCTGTGCCCCATGGAAGCAGTCCAGCCCAAACTGTCAGGCCAGGTCCTCTGCGGACCAGAAACAGTCATCCTAGGACCGGTTTAAGGGTCAAGATTGATTGGCATATTGTTGGGTCCAAAATGGGGTGGCATGGTGGGCAAATAAAACAATGGATTTAACCCAAATCTGTGACTGTGGGTGAATGTTTGACAAGTGTTCAGCATTCCATCCATCATCTTTTAGTGGAACTTTCAATAGCTCCATGGTAACCAGGGTTGGATTGGGATCAAAAATAGACCCAGGCACCCTAAAAAAAGAGCCCACATTTGCAGATTGCATCTTTTCGCAAAACACTGTTTCAGTGTTTTAAGTATTATGAAAAGAAGGAGGGAGAGGGTACCTGAATAAAGGCATGTTTTCTTAACTTCACTGAGATAAGACAATGCACATTTTTGCCAGACCTCTTTGTGCACGGATTAGTTCACAATGGTGAACCATACCTGAGTGTAAGTACGGCCACTACTGCTCAGGCCCCCTGCCCCGGCTCAATCTGCATACATTAATGGGCAGGTCCAGCGAGAGACTAGGAATTACACCTCTGCTCCCTTGGTAAAAGGGAGGTACGAGGCCCGTCTGCCTCTTTAAAGGCCGCTCAGTAGCGTGGCCATATTTTGAAAACCAATAACCAGGACATTTACCAAACATAGTAGAATGACTACAATTTTACATTGGCACAGAATGACTTTCATTACAGTACTCATCAACACAGAAACAGGGAAGAGGCACTAAGAGACTAAATTAAATGCAACATTTAACCCAGCCTCCTGTGTGTTTGGTCTGCCTACTCTTAATAGCGGCTAGCCAGTCATACCTTGGAAAACATGAAAATGTGTCTTCCCATACTTACAGGCGACCCTTTCAGAAAACTGGGACACGTGCAAAATTAGCTGAAATCTGGTGGGACAGCTGGTGAAATCCGGGACGCCTGGTCACCCTACCGCTCAGGCCCCCCCACTGGGCCGCTGGCGGCATCTGAACAGCACAGACACCGCCCAAGTCGGCCACCACACTGCCCAAGAAAGCGGCCTACAGCTGCAACTCAGATACCGGCCCATTGCCTGAGTGCCCACCTTACCAATCTGACCCTGATGGTAACTCCTTCCACAAACCAGGGCTGAACCCACTGGTGTCACAGTGCACAAGATCAGCGCAATCACAACCGACAACGCAGTGGCCAAACCCACAACCTCCTTACCACAAACCTCTAGCCTGCTGCGAGCATCCAGGGAAGACCCCTCCTTAAATAAATTCGAGGGCGCCAGATTATTCCTGCAATGAAAAGAAGCGTGTTAGCAATTACAGATCTGAGGAGCGGTGAAAGAGTTCGCCGGCACGACAAAATGCAGAGCAGTTAAAGATAAAAGGAAGCGCCTCGCTGCTCAAGGAGCGGATCTACACGGAAGGCAATTAGGAAGGGCTGATTCAAGGAGGCGCTGCTCCGCGAGATATCAAAAGGGCGGGAAGAGCTTTGATTCGACGACATTGACCTGCTTTACGGCGCTGCCTCTGAAGGCCTGTTAATGCGGAGGCAAATGCAAAAGGAACTATTGATGGACAGAATGCAGAACAATGTCATACATTTAACCCAGTACAGAGATCTGGGCCTAAATCCATCGTTTTTTTGCTCACCATGCCATTCCAGTTTGGACCCAGCCATATGCACATCAGTCTTGACCCTGTGCCCAATGGGAACAGTCCACCCCGAACTGCTAGGCCAGGTCCTCCCTGGACTGGAACCAAGCATCCTAGGACCGGTTTCGGGGTTTCACCCCTCTTCAGCCAGGATAGCTTGATTCCAGTGGCGTGGATAGCACAGGACTCACGTCTGAGCATACCCTGCCACTCAGGACAGGTGCTTGACTGAGATGGGGTCCAAGTGACATCACGAGCTGCACGTGCTCCACGCGAGAGGGGGTCCAGGTGACCTCACGAGGTGCACTTGCGGGGTCCAAGTGACATCACGAGGTGCACGTGCTCTACGTGAGACGAGGGTCCAAGTGACCTCACGAGGTGCACGTGCGGGGTCCAAGTGACGTCACGAGGTGCACGTGCTCGACGTGAGACGGGGTCCAAGTGATGTCACGAGATGCACGTGCTCGACGTGAGACAGGTTCCATGACGTCACGAGGTGCACGTGCTCGGCGTGCGAGGGGGTCCAAGTGATGTTACGTGTCGGGCTCCTGAAGGGCGTGACACTGGACAAGGTCAACCACTTGTGAGGCCCAAATCTGCCAGGCCTTCGACGCTTCAGTGGCGTCCATCAAAGAAACTGTCATATGAAAACAACAAGAACAAACATTTAGTCTTAACCGCACGGGGTGTTCGTGTTTCATCCGGAGAAATGACAACAATAAGGAGCCTGTGTCGCGCCACAAAGAGGAAGAGAGAGATCGTGAGGCGCCAGGTATGGAGGAATGGAGATTTTAGGAACATGGATTTAAGTAAAAGTGAAAGAAGGGACAGGAAATGTAAATCGGGATACGAGTCGGTCCTGTTCAGCGAAAAACAAATACATTTGGGCTTTAGGAATGTATCACCATTGGACAGACAATGACCAGCTGAGTTGGGGGGTTTCATCGCCAGTGTGCAGAAATCTAGGGGTGCGATTGGACACTGAATGATCGTTTCACCACATGTACAGTCGACGGTAGCCTCTTGCCTTGTCCTATTCAAATCTTCAAGACGGTAACATTTCTCCCAGTTGTTACCGGAAGGACATTGTGCATGCCATGCTCGCATGCAGGTTGGAGTATGCAAATGTACCGAACCGGGGGCCCCAATGAAACTCTTGAGTAGGGTCCAAAGAGTGCAAGATGCGGCGGAAGATTCGTGCTAAATATTCCCAAAGGGCAGTCTGTTCTGAGAGGCCGGGACCCGCTGCACTGGTCACCAGTCAAGCAAAGAATTAAGAATGAGGCATTAGGGATTACCCACAGGGCCATAGATACAAAAGGCACACTTTCCATACAGGAGAAAGTTTGTAAATGTTTATTATACAGTTAATTAGAACGATAACATACAGACATCACGTTGATACTTAATTTAAAACAAGGGTTACAATTATAAAAACAAGCGATGCAGAATAAATGTCAATTCCAAAGCAGCATTTCTGGTAATGGCAGGTGTGCCAAGGTAGGCCATTTGGCACCAGAATGGAAGTGCGGAGTGCAAAAGGCACTGGCAGGGTGCCCCACAGTTGCTTCAGATGTCGACACCTGGTTCTCAGCGAGGCCCGTGTGTGCAGTGGCCGTACAGGAGAGACCTCAGGGTTCCTTCACGAGCTCTCACCGAGCAGCCTCTAAAAGTGCATTATTGGACTCTACAAGGTGATCGCGTTCAGCCCCCCGGAGCCTATCTCTCCTCTTTGTCTTTTTTTCTTGATGCTGGGCTGTGCGCCGTGCAGTTACAATCATATTAATAACAGCAGAAAGTTACAAAATATATACCTTACGGGACACGTCCCTCAGCGAACCGAAATCTTCTTTGCATCCCTCGGATACTTAAGGCCAGCTCGGGCGGGAGACCTTTGCTCGTCAGGCTGGCAGCCCCCGGAACTCTCTGCCAGACCAGCCTCGAGGCAGTTTTAGAGCCAGCTTTTAAGGAAAAACTAAAAACTCTTCTGTTTAGAGCATGGCAGAGACTCTTGATAGAGTCCAAATGTTGCATTTGTCTTGTGTGTTTGTCTCACGCCGGGACGCTTCCTTTGGAAGCAGCTGTTTGTGCTTTAAACAAAAGTCATGTTAGTTTACTGCCACCCCTTTGTTGCTGGATATTATGGAGCAGACCAGAGACCCTCAGGGGTCAGTCTATCTCTGCCCATTGCAGAGGTCACGAATTGTCCATTTGCTACTGCTGGACTGTACCATCCCTTCTGGAAAGGAAGCCAGTGTCCCCACAACTCTCGGGTCACCGCTGCCGGTCCTAGGGCCGCAGACGCTGGCCCTAGAGTGCCACTCCAGGTTGCTCTCTGATTCTCGCTGGCATGGGCCGGCCTCCCTGGACCAAAGCTGGGCACCACCTGTATATACAGAAAGAGGCACTGCTGGACTTCACTACTAACATAGCAGATGGAGACCAATTCATGTGGCTCTTAGGTCTTACGCCCTCACAATACGGGGTCAGTGTTCCCTGGACCTCGCACAAGTGAGTAACTCATTTACCACCCATGCCCCTGGCCGTTGGGTACTGTTGCGAGGCTCACACATGCTGAAGGCCCCCGTTGTTGTCTGGACTCTCGTGGGATTAGTGTAGGGGTGCTATGAGCCTGGAACACCCCCACGTGACCTGATCAGATGAGGCTCACTCCAGGAAGTGCTGGGGTTTATTAAACGCATTGTGTTTTTTTAGGTCTCGCTGAGCCAGCGCAGGCGCTGCACTGCGAGACATTTAGTGTGTGGCTCCAGAAAATGCTACCACATGCTTTTGCTTGTGGCGGCCTAGAGCATGCGGTTACGCGCACAAGCGCGCGCGCCTCGCTCCGCCTCTCCAATGCTCACTATGCCTCTCGTTCTTCAGTGGCGTTCTTGTGTCTATTATGCTTGTTACTTGTGTGCAGCAGGTCAAACAGTTCGCAATATAGTATTTTAATTAACCCTGGGCATAGCTCGCATAGAAGTGCTACACGTAGCTACGCAAAGTGCATTTCGCACTACGCAAGCTACGCGAACTGCATAGTGCACTGTGCAAAATGCTGTTCGCACTGATTGCACAGTGCCGGATGCTTGTCCGCACTGTGCAATCATTGCAAACCGCATCTTGCACAGTGCAAGCAGTCGTTTTCTGCCGCTCGAGTAGATTTGTACTCGAGCTGCAGCTTTCTCAACGCGGACTGGTAGTTTCTCATCGCGAGCGGTCACGAGCATACGTGACCACTCGCAATGAGAAACCTGACCTCCCCGCATTGAGAATCTCGCTGGGAGGTTTATTTTCCACGCTTGCGATCGGCAACTTGATGTTGCTGATTGCGAACGAGGAAAAAGTCTTGCCGGGATGTTATTTTGCTCGCTCGCGGTCGCCAACTTGATGTTGAGGGCCGTGAGCAAGCAAAAAATGCCCGCTACGCTATGCGTTTTTACTCTGTGCTACGTGCAATTCGCGTAGCACGTAGTTGCGCAAACTACACGAGCGTAGCGTAGCATAGTCCTACGCCCAGGGTTAAATTTAATCAGGGTAATTAACATGGAATACTGACTGAAAAACTGTTTCACCAATCCTTTATAAATTGGAAATATCAGCTTCGTACCCCAAATGGCTACACCACGACCATTACTATTATCTTCAGTTACACTGAAAACCTTCTTCGAGTTCACTTTATGTAACATACCAACGCATAAGAAATCAAATCTCACCGATACCTACGTGGGGGGGAGGCCACAGGCTGTCGTGACATACCCTTTGCTTCTGTAGCCAGAGGCCGTGTTCAGTTCACAACCCACTAGACCCCAAGTTGCAAATGAACACCATATTCCCGTGATAAGGCGCCCAAACCCTTCACGCGTGCATAAAAACTCACTCCAGTGAACGGATCACAAGTAGCATTTATGTGCCCCTCAGTATAGTATGTTGACATCATGTAACCATTTCTAGAGAGTCTGGGGACCCGCCGGGGGTCATGAATGTGACCTTGCCTTTAATCATACAAGGTGAAATGTACCAGATGCCAGACATGCCAGTCCTGGAATATGGACAGGATTTCCGTTCTTGTCCAAGCTTTCCTGAATGAAGGGATTGTATTTCCTTCCACTGATCCAGAGCGCGCGCAGTCACGTAAACACAGACATGCATGTGTACGATGAAGCGGGCCCGCAAAGGCTTGAACATACAGGCAAACATAAAATATGAAATCCCTGCCCGATAAGAGAGCTGAAACTAAATACTGGACTACGCTATACAGCTGCTACTCAGCCAAATTAATGAGTACACCCTTCTATTTGTTGCAGTCTTTTTCATGGTAGACCAGAAAAATGATTGATATAGTCAGCACATTAAACAAGTAAAAATTAACTACTTGTGAAAGCATGTTTCAAGAGTAGCAGTAAACGATCAAACAATGGAGACTAGAGGCAACTCTTCTGAAGAAAATGGCGAATATCAGTTTTGAGAGATTTTGTTCTCTGCACTCTCAAAGACTAGGGAAATGGGCGAGTTCAAGCTAATGGTTCTACTCAATTAACTAAAAATGAAACTAACTTGTATGTTTATAGCCCTCCTTAGCACAAACATTTTAAGTTTAACTCTTTTATTAATTTTAGTAGGAATAAGGTAACTTCGACAGCATCAGTAGCTTCCGCCTACAACCCTGCGGGCCGGCTCGTTACTGACTGGCATATCATCACTCCCACCCCTTCCCCTGAGTAGGTCAAGGTTAACACAGCATGTCGCCTACAACCCCTCAGGGCCGGCCGCGTCTCATACCATAGGAGTTTCGAAAAGCTGCAACTGATATAGCATGTATCCTGTGCGATCGGGCCCGCGGGGCACCCTTCAGAGAAGCGTCTAAACGTGGCGGACTAGGGCCCGGTCTCTGCCGCTGGCACTTCGGCTACAGTTCGCCCCTCGGGACTGCAATCCGTCGTGATACCCAGAAACAAAAAAAAACCCCGCCCCAACTCCCCCCCCTCTCCCCATCCCACCACCCGCAACCCTCGATCCCTACCCCCCCCTCCCCAGTCCAGTGCGTGCTCCCCATAATGTCCGCCAGATTCTGTTGCCTTTTCCAGGGGCCGCCTTTCAGGTCCTATCAACAGGCCCGGTCAAGGGGCGGGGTCTGCCTGCGTGGTGAGTCTCAGGAGTCGTAGGTAACCCCGGGCGTAGCACTACGCTTCGCCCACGTAGTGTACGTAGCGCTGCCTGCTTCGCACTTTCCGAAGTAGGCGAAGCAGGGCAGCGCTACGCACACGCCGAGGGCGAAGCGTAGCTGCTTGCCACCCGCCACCCACCTCCCGCCTGCCCTCCTTTTAATAATATCAGCAATGAAAAATAAATTAAAGTAAAGCGACTTACCGTAAGCGCGGCGTCTCCGGGGCTCCCTCTTTCTCGTTTCTAATTTCTTCTGGCAAATGCGCATGCGCGGACACCCGCGCATGCGCATTTCTTGCAAGAAATGCGCATGCGCGGGCGTCCGCGCATGCGCATTTGTCAGAAGAAATTAGAAACGAAGAAGAGGGAGCCCCGGAGACGCCGCGCTTACGGTAAGTCGCTTTACTTTAATTTATTTTACATTGCTGATATTATTTAAAAGGAGGGCGGGCGGGAGGTGGGTGGCACGTAGTGGGGCTACGCGAAGCGCATAGTGTGCGAAGATTTGGGCACACTACGTGCTGCTTCACGTAGCCCCACTACGCCCACTACGCCCACCCTTAGTCGTAGGTATTTTGGGCAAGTCAATTCTCTAAATTCTGTGGTCAACAGGGATCTGAAGGGCTGCCTGATGTCATTAAATGTCTCCGTGTCGCCTGCCACTGTCAACGACAGTTTTTCCATGCCTAACACGTGCCACAGTCTATGCAACCAGCCCGTGATCGTGGGGGGTGTGGGCGTACGCCAGTGTACCAGGATATTCTGAATGGCGGACCCCAACGCTATGGCGATCTGCCTGCCCCTGCGGGATTTTAATGGGTACATCAAATCGTTGGGGAGGCCCAACAAGATATAGGCCGGAAAGCGCGGTAACTCAGTCTTGAAACGGGAGTCTACCTCATCTATCACTTCTTTCCAGTAGGCGGCAAGCAGGGGGCAGCCCCACAGGATATGTGTCAGTGTTCCTGTCTGTCCACAACCCCTCCAACAAGTGTCCTCCCTGCTGCTATCCATAGCGTGTATACGTGCTGGGGTGTAGTACCAGTATGTGGAAACTTTGGTGAAAGTTTCGGTGAGGCCCGTGTGATATGCCGAATGCCTAGCTCTGTAAGGTACCTGTCTCCATTCATCGTGACTCAGGGTCCTACCCAGCTCCCTCTCCCATCGCTCGCGTCCCGGATTATAAAAGTGTGAGGGGGGCACCTGGAGGAAGCCGTACAGGTCGCTGATGAGTTTAGCGTCGGACGTCTGCGTTAACAGCCAGCGTTTGTAAGGGAGGAGTCGTCTATCCGCCGCCTCGCGTACCTGTGGGTGCAACGCCCAGTGGCGAACCTGCAGGTACCGCAGTCTCTCGGTCTCTGGCAGTGCATAATCTTGTCTGAGGTCCGCGAAGGGGATAAACCCTTCCGCATTGTAGAGATGGCATAGAGCCCTGCACCCCGCCTCACGCCAGCGCACGAACGCGCCCCTCTCCATCCCCGGAGTGAAGTCCGGATTATCCGTCAAGGGCGTTAACGGGGAGGGAAACGTGGTCAACCCGTGTGTGAGATTGGTAGCATCCCAAACCTGGAGCTGCACTCTGGTGATAAAAGAGGCGTATAGATTAGCGGGTCGGTGAGCCCTACGTAAAAATGGTACCTCCTGTAGAGGCCTCCCCGCCACCGCCTGATCCTGGAAGAGCCAATGTTTGTCCGACTCCCACCTGCTCCACTCCACCAGGTAACGCAACTGTGCTGCGTAAAAGTATTTGCATAGGTCCGGGATGCCTAGCCCCCCGGTCTCTGGCGTCAGCAATGAAAGTGCTCTCCTCATTCTGGGTTTCTTGCCCTGCCAGATAAAGCGTCCCAGCTCCGACTGCATCTGCCGGAGCCATCCCACCGGTGGGCGCAGCGGGAGTGCCCGAAACAGATACAGGACCTGGGGCAAGATTGTCATCTTAACTGCTGCCACTCGACCCAGTAACGAAAGAGTGCCACGGTCCCAGCGCGTCAGTTCCTCCCGTATTTTCCGGCCCAGGGCGGTGTAGTTGGCCAGCACCATCGCTGGTAGGGTCGGAGCCAGAAGGACTCCTAAGTAGAGCACTGGCTCCCGAGACCAGACTATTGGGACCCGTTGTTGTAAAAGGGTCCTGGTCGCAGGTGCGAGGGAGAGATCCAAGGCCACCGATTTTCCCATATTCATCTTAAAGCCTGCCACCTCTGCGAAGCAGGTCAATTCGTCAATGCAAGCCGGCAAAGCCGAGAGCGGATCGTCTAAGGAGAGTATCACGTCGTCTGCGTACAGGCTAATGGCATGACTAAAGCCACCGAATTTCACCCCTCTCACTGCCGGGTTGTCCCGAATCCGCTGTGCGAAGGGCTCCATATACAACGCGAAGTGTAAGGGTGACAGCGGGCATCCCTGTCGCGTGCCTCTTTCAATGTGGAAGCTCCTCGAGCTGTACCCGTTGACTCGTACTACGGCCGTTGGGGATCTGTAGCAGTTAAAAATCATGTGACGAAATTTGTCTCTCACCCCCACCTTCTCCAGCACCTGTTCTAGGTACGGCCAGTGCACGCGATCGAACGCTTTTTCGGCGTCCACCAGTAACAACATCCTCTCTCCCTGGACCCTTGATGCCTTCTCAATGAGATGTGTGATTCTCTTGGTATTGTCGACCGTTTGCCTTCCGGGCACGAAGCCCGCCTGGTCCGGGTCGATAAGTCCCGGTAAGAGGGGGGCCAGTCGCGCCGCCAAGATCCCTGTGTATAGTTTAAGATCGACATTTAGGAGAGATATCGGCCGGTAGGAGCCACAGTGCGATCTATCCTTTCCCGGCTTGGGGATGACCGCGAGGGAGGCCCGTAGCAGATCTGGTGGGATTGCGCCCGGCGTTGCGAAGGTGTTGAACAGACGTGTGAGAATCGGTGCCAGTAAGGTGCAGAACGTTTTGTAGAAGAAAGACGTGAAGCCGTCTGGCCCCGGGGATTTACCATGTTTGAGACGGGCTATAGCCGATATCACTTCTTCGGCCTTAATGTCCCCCTCTAGTGCCTCCGCCTGTGCGGGTGTTAAGGACGGTAGGGAGACCGAGGTCAGATATCTCTGCGTTGCGAAGGCGTCCGGAGGGTCTCCAGCGTACAGGTCAGCATAGTACCTGCGAAAACTTTCCGCTATGTGAGCATCCTCTGTAACCGTGGACCCTGTGGGGTCGGTGATCTCCTTCACCGAGTGTTTCTGTCGGGCGGCCCTGAGCTTGCTCGCCAACAACCTACCGCACTTGTCCCCCCCTGTGTAATAGGCATGCTTGAGGCGCAGTGCCGCATATTCCGCACGATCCAAGTCCAGGGCCGTCAGAAGCTTTCTCGCCCCTTGGAGTTGCCGCCAGATCCGGGGTGCACCCGTCCGACCATGTATATGTTCTAATTCACGGACCCTCTGTGTGAGTTCCTCCCGTTTCTCCCGCCTGTTAGCATTATCTGCCGAAGCAATCGCGATAAATTCCCCCCGAAGCACCGCTTTCAGAGCCGCCCATTGAGTCGCCCGAGACGTGTCAGGGGTCTCATTATGGGACAGATATTCCTGTATCGCCTTCGTCACTTGCTGGACCACATCTCGTCTACTGAGCAGTGTGTCCCGCAAACGCCAGACCCTAGGAGAGTATGAGGCCGGCGGCAAACAGAAGGTGGCAGCCACCGGGGCGTGGTCCGACACCGAAATCACCCCCATGTCTGCCTCCGTGGCCAAAGCGTGTACCGGTCCCGAGACCAAAAGGTGGTCCAGCCGTGCATACGTCTTGTGCGCATGCGAGTAGTACGAATAGGTCCGTTCCGTGGGGTGCATTTGCCGCCAGAGGTCCCCTAAACCCATCTCCGCCAGTTGTGCCTTACACGCCTTCGAGAATTCCCCGGCTTGTGGGGAGCGTTGGGCGGATCTATCGGCGGCGCCGTCAAAGACCATGTTGAGGTCGCCCCCAAGGATAACGTGCCTATCCTGTGTAACCGCGATCTCCTCCAGCGCCGAGGTGAGGAAGCGTTCTTGCCTTTCGTTCGGGCTATAAATGGACCCAATCGTGAATGTGAGACCAGCCACTCGAATTCTATAGGCCAGGAGCCTACCCTTCAGTTCCGTTTGTTTGTGAAGTATTTCCCCTCTAAAGCGCCGGGCCACTAGTATCGCCACCCCCGCTGTTTTAGTGTTGCAGGATGAGTAGAATTGTGTAGGGAATGCGGGGGATCGCAATCTGGGACAGTCCTGGGGCAGGAGGTGCGTCTCCTGTAGAAGACAGAGATCCGCCTGGGTGTTCTCTAGCAGAGATAGTACCGCTCGGCGTTTGATTGGGTTGGTAAGGCCCCTGACATTGAGCGTGACAATTTTAAACATTGTAGGTGTCATGTTGGAGGCTCGACCAGCCCGTCTCTGCCTCCCTGGAATCTACGGACTTCACGAACCAGAGTGTGTGTGCCGCTGCTGCGGCCGTGTTTCTGGGCACGCACTGGACTCCCCCCCACCCCCCTGCATCCCCCCCTTCCCCCACCCCTCTCCCGTATTCCCCCCCCTCCCAAATTCCTGCAACAAACACCCCAACCACCCCACCATTCACCCTACGGCAACGTGCCAACATCTCCCGAACCCCCTCGGGCACCACCCCCCTCCCACTCCCCTCAACCTGAGTCAACATTGTCCAAGGCCAGTCCCAAAGGGACAAGTCTTTGGTAAAGTACTCCAGTGGACGTCCAGCCACTGAACTCCCCCTCCCCCCGCCCCCGCCCCAACCCGGCCCCCAAACCTGCTTAGTGTCAAGAGCTGTGATGATCTCCCCCCGGAGCCGACCTACGCCGTCAGCGCCGTGTCACCTAGTCCAGTAGTCTCCGCCACCTCGTTCACCGCCTCCGCCATGCTGGCTCTCGTGGTGGGTGAGTCTGGTCTCGCTAGTCGTGCCGGGTTGTGCCGCATTGACACCCGCTGCCATCCATCACTGCCGGAGCATCCCCGCCTCCGCAGGGCCGCGTCCTCCTCCGGTGCCGGTATGCCCAAGACTCCGCATGTCTCCTGCAGTGACCGTAGTTGATGCATAGTGCCATTCCATCAGAATATGAGTCTGAATGGGTGTCCCCATGTGTATGGTGTTTCGTGCGATCTCAGGAAGTCGGTGGCGATTTTGAATGCTTTCCGTTTCTGAAGCGTTATTGCAGACAGATCCTGATACAAGGCAACTGGGTGGCCCCGGAAGGTGAGGGACTGCCTCTTCCGAGCCTCCACCAGTATGCGCTCTTTGAGCGGGAAGTCCGGGAGAAAGGCCAGGATGTCCGGGGGCGGCAACGATGCGCGGCGCCGCGGCCCCACTCGATGCGCTCTGTCTATCCGTACATGGAACCCAGCCGGCTCTCCCAGAACCTCTCGGAACAGATCCTGCAGGTAGCCCACCGTGTCTGTCCCTTCTTCTGTGAGCGGAATACCTCGGACTCTGATGTTGTTGCGTCGCGATCTGTTTTCTAGATCTTCGGCGTGTGCCTGGAGGTCGATCTGTTGATCCCGTAGGCGTAGCACCTCTTGTTGCAGGCTTTCGAATTCCTCATCCCTGTTCCGTCCGGCGTCCTCTATCATGGCCACCCGCTCTCCCAGGCTGTCCACCTCCCGCCGGACCTCCCGCACCTCGCTGGCAACCTCCTTCTTCAGGGCTTGGAAGTCCTCCCGCAAGGAGCCGAAAAGGGATTCCATGAAAGATCTGGTGATCGGGGGCTCCCCACCGTCGGCGCAGCGACCCGCCGGAGGGGCCGGGCGATTGCTGCCCCCGGTCGGCCCTCTGCTGGTTCCTACCCAGTAGCTCGGGGAGAGTGCGTTCCCCCTTCCGTCCTCCCTTGCTGCCCGCCATGAGCTCCGGGATTCAATGCTAATCGCCTCGTCTGTGCCCCAGAAGCCTCACGAGGGCTCCTGTCCCGCTTCCGCGTCTCCAGGGCTCCGATTGTCCTCCTCCGCTTCCTCTCTCTGTGGTGCCCCCGTCTCTGCGTAAGCGCTCCTGTGGGCTGCCTGTATGCCCCTCCGGGCCCCTTCCGCTCACCTCTGTGCTTGTGGCGCAGCCGCCGCCGCCGGGGGCACCGAGCCCCCCCTCTGCCGGTCACCCCCCGCACTTGGGCCGTCCACCGCTATCGCTACATCCTCGTGTACCACGATGGGGAGCGTGTAGGGCGGGGTCCGTCCATCCTTACTCCGGCTCCCGTGTTCATGAGGCAGGTCTCTCCAGTCACTCCTCCCAGTCCGCAGTGCCCATCCAACCTCGAGGCTGGTTCCGAGGGCCGCGGGGGCAGGGAGCAAGGGGGGGAGGCTCTTGCAGTCGCTCCCCCGCGATCCAGCAGCCTCACCCCACCGGCGCGATCGCTAGGCCGCAGCGCCGGCGTGCGCACGTGTCTCCTCAGTCCACGCGTGTCCCCCAGGTCCCTGTCTGCTGCGGTACCTCTGTGTTGGAGGGCCTGCACCTCACTCTCGGGGCCTCGTCTCAGTCGGCACCACCGCTAGCTTCGCCGCTGTAGTCACCCCACTGGGCTAGAAACTGCCCCTCCGTTCTCCGCTGGGCCTCAGGGGCGCCGCCGATCCTGCACACCCAGCGCTCACTCCGCGTGCCGGCCTCCGGGGGCGGGGTCACGTCCCCCCCCCCCGGTCCGATCAATCTCGCTTCAGTGCTGTGCCTCAAGTAGCTCCGGTCCGGGCCGATACCGGGCCCCCAGCTGTTGTGTGGGCCGTCCCGTCGCGCCTCGGCCTGCCGCCTCCTTGAAGCCGGGCGCTGTCCTTGGCAGGCGTCCGGGCTCGTAGCTTCCTGCGCTGGCCTGGTGCTCCGCCCCTCCTCGGCCGCGATCTCCGGTCTACTCCAGCGGGTGCTGCGGGCCTCCCGTGATCTCTCCGGGGGCCAGGCAGCCCCCACCCGCACTCCGAAGTTTCGGCTGGCAATTTCCCACACCTCCGGGGGGGAGATGCAGCGATTAGGCTCGGTCTAGGGGTTCACGGAAGCGGGAGCCGGCGGAGAAGCCGTCCGCTCACCTCGCCATCTTGGCCACGCCCCCCAGCACAAACATTTTAAACACGGTCGCTACTAAATACTTTACAGCAGAACTATAAAAAGAAGATACTCGGACCCAGTCTCTGTCTCTTTCTGCATTTTAGGAGGGGGGGGGGGGGGTGCTGAATGGAGTGTGAGGCAAATTCAGTCCCATGACCGTGAGCTTTCTCTCTCTTTTTCCCCTACGACCTGTAGCTTCTCCATAAATTCAACCAAAGGTCGCCCATCTCCATTAGGTGGCTTAGGAGTGAACCAACATCTGGATGTTTATAAACTTTCTGTAACTGAATGGTGAAAAACAGATTCTACCAACTGCTGGTCCTCTGACCTAGTGCCATTGCAGCTAGGCCCTCTTCCAACCATGGTTTCATCATCAAGAAAGTATGCACTCTTTTCAGTTACAATTGTTTTTCACTGTCACGACAGCTAAAGTGACGCGCCACTGGATTACTCTTGTACATAGTGTCTTCCATGATGGTATTGTGCCTTTTTTCTGCTGAAAGTTCTTTGCTCCAAGCTGGACATCAATGCTGTTAGAGCTTTTTTATATAAGACAGACATCTTTGGAACTCTCTTCCCTTGGCTGAATTTTGCCTCTTAAGTTTTATGCAGTTCAAGTGGTCCCTTAAAATGCATGTATTTTCAATAAAAAGATTTAAACCTAAAATGCATGTATTTTGCTAACTTGCCACTGTGTTGTTCTTTCTCAGTTAACTCGTAGGTCCCTAGTTCAAAACATGTGCTCAACAAATAAAGGAGATAAAGCAACCTATCCATAAAAGTATTTTCTGATTGGAGTAGAGGTGAGCAGTGATGGCCAGAGCAAACTAGGTCCACAAAATTCAGAGCCAGCTACAGAAAAGCTCAGTTGCACTAGACATCCATAAGGTACAAGAATCATCTGGTGGTGCGGTCTGTGGCACAGGGAGAATAAGGCACTCAAAGAATTAGGGGACAGCTCCTAAGAAAAGCCTAGATGTGAACTTTCTTCCTCCTCTGGCAAGTTTAGTGTCGAGGGTGACATTACATATGGAGTGGTGGCAAGCTCAGGCGTGGTAACCTCGCCACGGCATGAACTCAGGGCTGATCAAATAGCAATGAGAACCAGGACAAAATCTGAGAAGGATTTACCTCTCTAGCAGAAGTGCTTGAAGTGGAGCAATGAGACAGCAAAAGCACCCAAGAGAAGCTGTGAACCTGTGATTTACACTTCCTGTCCCTTCACCATAAAGGGCCCTGTGAATCAATACTATCTTAATGTGATCCAGGAACTTAATCCTGGCTGCAGGTCCTAGTTGAGAAGCCCTCACCTACAGCATAGCACAACTGCATGTGGATGGCTGCTATCCCCATCCTTGGCTCTTCACTGCTGACTTACCCGACAGACATTGGAATTTCTGACTTCTACTTTAGCAGCCTCACTGCTGCATGCAAACCTCAGGCTAAGAACGGGTAACATTAAAGTAGCTGTGAAAGCAGCGGAGAGTAGGGGAGAAGCGAGAGCTGCTGATTCTAAACAATGTTCAAATTCAAATTGTGGAATAACAGTATTTGGGACTATTGAAACTTCTGAACGAAATGAGAACATTCAGAAGCTTTGCAAGGTGAACATCGATTCCAGGGCTGAACTGCCAGACAGCCCGAGAAGATGTGTCCAGCTCAAGAGTGCCGGGTCAAACATCTCGTCAAAACTGCTAAAATATGATATGGGAAAGGTTCTGGTGAATGAAATCAAACAGCAATTGTCATCAAGGAGCACATGAAAGGAAAGAGAAAGAAAGAATTAGGGAATACTGTAATGGTGGCATTGAAATCTGAAGAATGGAGAGAAGGGATGCAGCAAGGAGCAATACTGAACAAGCATTGGCATAGCCAATAGGTCTCGCTTTTGGGACCTTATAAGTATTATTACGTTATGCAGCACAATATCCTTGGTGCAACAACATTAACTGTTGCATGGCTAAACACTTATACGGTCCTAAAGGCGAGACCTATTGGCTATGCCAATGCTTGTTATTGTTCTGCAAAGCAGACCAGAAGGACAAGGGTAGGAATATGTTGCCAGGTATTTTGATAGAGTTACCAACCTTCTGGAAACAGTTACTGTGGATAAGTGTCATTGCACGGCATCTGAATCCATAAAGGCTAAGAGCAGAAAGGCCCTGAAGCTGACCGTCCAATGGCTCTCCTCCAATCAACTCAAACTCAACGCAAAGAAAACAGAATTTCTTCTAATTTCCCATTCAAAAACCGACCCTGAGATTCAGATATGGATTAAGGCCATCACAGCCTTAAATTGTCCACCGACCATTGTGGATTCGGCCAAATCACTGGGAACAACCTTGGATTGCAACTTGAACATGTGGGACCACATCAACTCGATGGCCGAATCAGCCAGATTCCACCTGAGCTACCTATGGAAACTGAAACCCTTCCTTGACGCTCCCGACCTAAAACTGGCAGTCCAAGCACTTGTCCTTTCTAGACTGGAATATGGCTGTTCCACCCTCTCTGGTTTACCCAAGATCTCCCTAGCACCTTTAAAAGCCTGCCTCAATGCAGCCGTCAGACTACTTACCGGCACAAGGTAATTTGATCACATTTCTCCACACCTGAAAGCGCCGAACTGGCTTCCTCTCAAGGCTAGAATACAGCTTGAGCTGGCATGCATCACACACAAGGCCTTATACTCAAACTCCCCTGCATATCTTGCACAGAAACTTTGTGTATCCGGAAGAATCACAAACTCACGGTCCGCCAGAGACCTCCTACTCCAGCCTGCACGCTTTCGGAAAAAAAAAACATATAATGGGTGTTCACTGGGGCTGCGCCAAGAATATGGAACTCCTTCCCACCCGCCATCAGAAGAATCCCCTCTCTTGCACGTTTCAAAAAGGAGGCCAAATTCTTCCTCATGGGTAAATTCCTTGTCTAAACCCTTACTTTCAACCACCACAGAGACCCTGATCACTTCACGGCTATTGCCTCCCTCCGATGACCTTTTACCTCACCAAGAAACCTGGGGCCTGTCTTCAGCAACTGTAATGTAAACTGTACATTGTATCCCTCCATCCCTCTTGTACTCAGCACCCCACCCCCTCCCAATTTAGGGTATACTCTTGTGATTCCATGCCTCTTGTACAACTCTATGACTCTGTAATGCGCTCTGATACCCTAACGGTTCAAGTTCGCACTCCATAAAACACAAAAATAAAATAAAATAACATAAAGAAATCCACTCCAACCTTGCAAACACACTGAGTACAATCTATTCTACTTTCTTCTCAACATATCATCAATTCATGCATCCTGTAGGGGAATAAGGTCTGTCACTGGATGCACAGATCAACCACATAAACCACACTTCCGTATTTATGATAGTGACAAAATTATGGCTCAAGCCTACAGCATCAATTTGCATATAATCACATTACACTCCCTGCCACCACGCAGTCTTTACACTCCCTGCCATCACATATTCATTACAATCCCTGCAATCACACTTTCATTACACTCCCTGCCATCACATACGCATTACACTCCCTGCCATCAAACAGTCATCACACTCCCTGCCATCACACATTCATTACACTCACTCACATCACACATTCATGACACTCACTCACATCACACATTTATCACACTCCCTTCCATCACACATCCATTACAACCCCCACCATCACACATCCATTACACCCCCCACCATCACACATGTGTAGGAAAGTACCCCTTTTTTGCACAAAGTCCTTTTTTTTGTGTTCTCATACTGCCAACACTCTTATTGGGATTCCTCCTGTCTCTCCTTATCAATCTGTGCCACCCCTTGGAGGAGATGGAGAGAGAACAGAGCTTTCCCGCAAATATATTACTGTTTCCATTTCCAACTCCTGTTCACTTTGGGGGCTCCGGAATGTTACTAAGGAGGCCAGGACCAACAGTAAGTGTGGCTTAATCATAAGACTCTCTTGCCTTCTCCCGCCAATCTGTCAATGCAGACCAAACCCTGACTTTGCTTCTTTGCTCACATGCCATGTCAGATTCACTAGTGCAGATGATGTTCTTTAAGCATCTCCCCTCCAAGTACTAACCAGGCCCGACCCTGCTTAGCTTCCGAGATCGAACGAGATCGGGCGCATTCAGGGTGGATGTTCTTTAAGCATTCTGCAAACGTTGGCGGAAATTTTGACTTCCATTTCCTACATATCTCTCATCTCGCTAAGATGATCACATAAAACGTAAACTTTGCGCTTCAAGTGGTAGTCATTCGTAATCGCCCAAAAAATCAAATAGGTTCTTACTTCTATTGGTATCCTCAGTACTTCTTCCAGAAAGTTACATACTTCCAGCCAGTAGAGTTTGATTTCCGGGCATTCCATAAACATATGCATATCATCTGCTGCAGGGTACTTGCATCTTAAACAGCTGTACACGTTACCTGTAACTTTCGATAACTTTTGTGGGGACCAGTATACTCTATAGGCGGTGTATAAATGATTCCTCTTGAGTGATGCTGGTTTTACCACAGCCTGTAACATGACAAACGAATCAGACCAGAATTTATTAATGTCTTCACTGTTATATTCTTTTCCCTAAAGATTCAAAATTTCACTTTCCAAATTCTCCTCCGCATCCACCAGGGCCCAATACCAAAAGGAGATTTCTTTTTTCCACTTGTCTGTTCTAATTACTTGATCCTATTTCGGATTTTCTTCTTCCTGGGGCCAACTCTGTGATTCCCACCAAGAGGATATGTGATAATATTTAAACCTAGTCAAAGTTCATCTTGTGATATTATTAAGCACTTCCCAGCTGACTAGATTAGATTCCTTTTTTAAGTCTCCCCATTTTTTTTAACCTCCCATTCTCGACGGCTGACTGAGTTGATCCCTCAGACATTTAGGAGTACCCGGGGAGTCCCAAATTGGGGCTTGTACTGCGTAGTATGATATCTTCATTTTCTTCCTGATATAGACCCAAGTCTTTAAGGCAGCTCTTAAAATCTTTCCTTACTTTCTTGTAGAACTTCGGATCCCCATACTTGTAAAGATAGTGATTCTGACCTTACACCACATCTTTTAACATGGCCTCAAATAATAGACCTAATGATGAGCTATCGGTCTTGCACAAAGTCCTTTCTCAGATGGAAACATTTTTCAGGATACAATCTCAGTGGAATAAAAAATATCTCCTAAAAATACCTCCTGACAACTGAAATCCTTTCTAGGTGAAAGTGCTCTCTTCCGTCACTCCAGGTCCTCCACGCACAAGAAAGGAGCTGTTCTTGACCTTATCGTTGCCAGGAAAGAGATAATAAGACTTTTCCTCCTGTTTCAGTAAATTTATCTCATCAGGGGTCACAGTCTTTTCTCCTATATAGCACTCCTCCTGGTTAGAGTACACACACAGCCGTTCTCTGAGAACTGCCAGCGATCTCAAAAAACATTGACCAAACTCAATCCAAGGTCATGTCCAAACTAGACCAACAGATGTCAAATCTAGGTCCTTTGTCTCTTTTCCAAAATTACAACTGCAGCCAAACTCATAGGCTGGACACAACTGCACCTCAAACGAAACTAAAAAGACTGAGAAAAACATCCCACCGGCAAAGATACAAACTAAAGACACAGAAGAAAATAATGAGAACACCTGAGCACAAGAAGACATTGGAAGATACACCAGGATTACTCAAGGTGACAAGGCATACCTACATAACGCTTCTTTTTTAGGCTAAACCCACATTCTTTATGAGTCTACTAAACGGGTATAAAACATCCAAAAGATTTTTTCCAGTAATCTGAAATGACAATGCACCGCACTCCCATACAAGCTAAGTGAGTCTAGGTCAAAGTAATTTAACCTTCCAGGTCGTTAAAAAAAAAAAACAGAGAAATAAGAACACTCTACCTATAGCCATACTTAACCTGCTGGCCATCACTCAAAGACACACTTCACCATCTGGCATGCCTTCAACACCTTCCCAATGGAATCGTCAAAAAAAACTGGCACAAATTCCACAATATTCTGCAGAATCCATCCATCCATCCATCCATCCATCCTTAAAGATCACAGGAAGGCCACTCTGGGTAAAATGCATCAATGCCTCACTACAAACCCCTTTACATGCTGCCGCCTAGTCCTCTACTCAAGAAAGATGACACAGACCCCTCCAATCTAATAGAATTGTTTAGACCCATCACCAGCCTGCCTTACCTGACAAAAGTACTTAACAAAGGTGTGGCTGAGCAGGTAAACAAACGCGTCAACAAACACAAACTTTGAGGACCCTTTCAATCAGGATTTAAAACCAGCCTCCTCAGGATAGCCAATGGAACCACCAACTCCATGAAGTCAGAAACCCATGCCTGCTCGTCCTACTCGATCGGGCATCAGATTTGGGAAATACTCCATGCATTCCTCCTACTTTTCTATATTTCAAAGACTCTGATTTAAAATTGTTCATGTGTTACCATAGCATCCAGTTTCAACAACTTAGGAAAGTCTCTAAAACTTTCAGTGCTTAATTTGTAAAAAAAAAATCAAACCTTTAAGCTCCTACAGGTGTGACGATTCAGACTATTCCAGGACAAAACGCTATAAGAAGTGCTTGGGGGAGGAGGGGAAAGGTATTTTCAATGTATATTGAATAATAAACAACTGTTGCTGCATTTATCTCTAAATTAGACAAACAGCGCCACCATGTGGCAGTGATAGCAACTAAGTGCCGTTGCCGGGCACCGAAAATCACCGCCTCAAATTAAGCACTGCTGAAAACTCGAAAATCGCACCTGACATCTCGGTCTACCACAAGGCTTGGTATTGGCCCCATTATTGCATTACATATGCTTTGGACGAATAGGTGAATGTCTACAGAAACACAGTGTCTCCTTTCACAAGTAAGCAGAGGACACAGGTGTTATACCCGAGAAACTGACAGCGCAAGCAGCTGTCAGACACTTACCACTCGCATATCCAAAAGAGACTAAAAAGTTGAAACTCTTGAAAATTAAACTTCAATTCTCAAAAATGAAGTCCTTGTTCTCCTTTGTAAAAACAAAAACTGCAAACTCCCACATGATTGGAACAACCTCATATGATTAGGAGAATAAGGGAACCTAAAATTGTCACATCACCAAAATCTCAATGATTTGCTAGTACAATTAGTAACTCCCTCACCCCACCATGCTCACTTATTAATATTCTCGAAATATCCACTACAAGAAACAAGCTGATTAAACTACTCTGGGCTTTAACTTCAGACTCCTCTTCCTCCAACCTCTCAACTCCATGCTGAACTACTGCAGGACACCGTCACAGCATCTTCCAATGAACTCATTCCATTAACAAGAAGTGCACCATCTCACCCGCTCAGCCCTCAGACCATGAAACCTCTTGCTCTCCTCTATCCAACTTCTCTCTTCAACTATCCATCACTTATGAGACCTAATTTACCTACAGACCAAGTTACTTTCTTTCAGTAACGATATATTGTGGCACTGTAAATTTCGGAACCATGTTGCTAGCATGGTCCTACCCTGCCGATTTTGGTATCAGCGAACCGCAAATGACTAATGCGGTATGTAAGAGTGTTTTCGTCATGTTTCACCGATGAATTCAGCGTGTATACGATACTTCATGTCGAACCCTCGGGTTCCATTTTAAAAGGGTAACCATTTTGTGGTTGCCCTCACATAGGCTGCGCATTGAGGCCATGCCTAGGCCTAAAGGACACGCAATCTTTCTTTGACTTCTTTGTGACCTATGCAAACTGACTCCGCTGCCCGGGGTCAGTCCTGTCCGGCCGGTTCCTTTTACTGCGGCCTTATGGGATTAGCATCAGGGCCCAACACATCATAAAGTCGTGCATCCCACACGACTCCTGACTAATCTCTTTCACACCGACTCTGTTTCCTACTTTATGGCTTGTTTTACGAGGAGGAGGTGTCCGTTTTATTGGGGTCTGCTGATATCTGATGAGGGTTCTGAGCCTCGCTGGGTAAATAATTATGTGCTGACCGAGCTGAAACGTGGGATTATCATCATGACTGTGCTCTTTCTTTGAAGCGAAAATATGTGAACGACCACTTGTAAAATAGGGGCGGTGTTGCCCAGAGCGTAATATTCTGTATATAAGAAAAGACTGATTTCTGGTTGGGAGCAGTCTCCTGAGAACATACATCGTGTTGTACTTCTCGGATACCTGTGATTGGTCTGCAGCCAATAAATACGATCTTTGACTTCATCTAGAAGACTCTGTGTTTCTGTGGTCTGAAACAGGAAGAACTCGAAGTCTTTGGGTGTGTCCCCTGGCACCGCTGGGTTGGTTCTGAAAAACCCAGTACTTCAGTTGGCGCCCAACTCGGGCGATTTCAGCGGTACCGGTCCAAGCCAGAGGTTCGTGAGGAGCTTCGTGTGAAAATTCTGGAGGGAGGCCGCCACTTCATCGACCCCTGCATGTCGACGTGGTCCAAAAGTCTTTACTGCGAGGTTCTCCGCGTCCCGACGGCTACAAAGGACTGCTGCCCTGACTATCGCCCTGTTTTGGACCCTTGATGATTTGGTAGAGCGAAACGATTTAACGAGTCTTCTGGTGACGTCATCGATACCTCAGTTAAGTATAAGTGGAGCGTCTCCCAGTTCTTAGTTTGGTTCTTAGTTTGGTATCCCTTCGGGATCGCTTTGATTTGGAACTTGCAAGTGCCAAAGCCGAAGGACTCGTGTATTCACGAGACTATTGTATTTGATAATCCTTTGA
Organism: Triturus cristatus; assembly: GCF_964204655.1. Classification (NCBI taxonomy): domain Eukaryota; kingdom Metazoa; phylum Chordata; class Amphibia; order Caudata; family Salamandridae; genus Triturus; species Triturus cristatus. Next base: position 21,739,942 of record NC_140592.1, on the reverse strand, counting down.
AGTTTGAAACTAGACTAGTGAGCGAAGATGCCTGGTTCTAGTATATTTGGAAATTTGTTTTGTTTGGGTTGTAATAGGGACTCCCGATTAGAGGATTCGTGTCCGGTTCCTCCAATTGGAACTCCAACGTATGAGCTTTATGTGAAACATGGTGTGGGCCCCATTGCGTATAATGAAGTATGGATCCGATACACCAGGAAGGATGGTGTTTTAAAATGGCCCCAAAATGGTAGTTTCGACACAGAAATCCTGGATAACCTAGAATTTAAATTATTTAAAAAGAAAGCCCGGCCGGCGATGTTTGATTCTTTCCGCCTATGGCGAAAGGAAGCCAAGCAGAAAGAAATCAAATTAGCCAAGAAAAATAAAAGAGAGAAAGGTATGTCGATAATGCAAGCAGCCTTACAGTTTAAAGATAATGAAGAAGAACAAATGAATGAGCAGCTGCACAGGCAACATAAATTAGTGATTGATAAATGCTACCCAGTTTTGCCGCCCCTTCAGCAAGATGAGCCAAAAGAAAAAGAGAAAGATCCCCTAATGTCACATTTGCTGCGTTCGCCACCCCCGTATGTGCAGAGTGCTACAGCGCCTCCGCAGCCTTTAAATGTACGGCCTCTAGTTAATTTGCCGCAAGCTTTCCCGCAGCCGCCAGCTCCTCCTCATCCGGCTGCTACGCCTACGGCGCAGCCCTCTCAAGGGCTGCCGGTTTCGCTGCCTATCTCTTCCGCGCTTCCTGCGACTTTACCTAGTACATCAGCTGCCTCCCCCGGCGCTCTTCCTGATATGACCCCTGTACCTGTATCTGCACCCGTTTTTCTTCCCTCTGTTTTTCCCCCTGTTCTTGCCTCAACTTCTCCTTCTACACGCAACGAATAGCTAGTGCGGTCACTAGTTTTATATCGCCTCTCTTTGGGTCATCTAGTACGACCCCTGTTTCACAACGTACGCAGTTGCGTAGTCAGCTGCCAGGTTCTGAAGAGAAAGAAGTGTTAGGCCGCATGGCATATAAATGGATTGTTTTTCCTTCAAGATATGATGTAGAGTGTGTTGTAAATGTTTTTCATCAATGGGAAGCACCAAAACAGAGATACGTTTTCGAGAAAATGTGTGAATTCCTCTGTGAGGAATTGGAAGATCATGGTTTGGACTTAAGCCCGCAGGGATTGTGTGATGTACGGTTTGAATTTGGAAAAGGTACGATTGTGGGTCCCGATGTTGAGAAAGCAGTTGCGACATTATTGTCTTTTAGGATCGAGGGTCCTTCTCAGTCACTGTTTGAACATGACTCCTCTGATAGGAAGGTTAGACAATACCCTATGAGAGAAGTCCCTCCGGTATGGAAGGACGCGGTTGCGGCTGATGCCGCTAACGGTATTGCTGCTATGCCAGCTCATTTCCAGCGTGTTTGGGTACATGTTCCTTGGAAGCGATCAGAAGTTTTAGCCCTTAAGCAGACATTGCCTGACCCCCGTAAAAACCCCGCAGGATATTATAAGGAGTTATCACAGACTGCAGAATCGTGTGTCATGAACCTAGCTGACATAGATATGTTGTTCGGGGACGTTGTTCCGCAGCCTTTATGGGGGTTGATTCGTAATGCAGATCATGCTGCAGAACTAGGTGGCACATGGGCTAATATCACTGCTACAGACACTAGACAAGTTGGTGGTGCGAAACCTGAGCCCTTAGTAGCAGAACTCCCTGGTAGAATTATTACCTACATGAAGACTTTAATGCCAGCGATGCGTGTGAGTTGGGATAAATTATCCGCATGCAAACAAAAGAAAGACGAAACAGTGTCTGATTTCTTCACCAGGTTTGAAGAAACATTTATCGACCACAGTGGTCAAGACATGAGTACGGAAGGTGGTCAACGGTTCTTTGTTGATAAATTTGTGCATAATTTGCTTCCCGAGTTGTGTAAGAAATTAAAAGACTCAGAAAGTTCTTGGGCTGTTTCCTCTTCAGCGCAAATACTGGCTACTGCACATTATTACGAAAATAGGGATAAAGATGAGAAGGATAGAGCAGACAAGAAAACAAAAGAACTAAAGACAAAGGTTCTTTTACAGCAGGCTTACCCGCCACGTAGAGATCAGAATAACTATAAGCAAGGTCAGCGTAACTATCAACAACCCCAACAGTTTCAGGTTAACTCACAAAGGTTCGGGTATTCCCAACCGCGTGTTCCTGTGGGTCCCAATCAGTGTTCGTATGGCAAACAAGAAGGTCATTTTAAGTGTAGTTGTCCTATATTGTTGCAGCGCACGAATAATGCTTATGGCGCAAGAGGTAGAGGTGGTCAGCAAGCTCCTAGAGGTAGAGGGCGTGGGAATGTTCCCCAGAACGCGCGTCCTCTTCCGCCTCAAAATACGATGAACAGTTTTGATCATCAGGCCAATGTAACTGGTGGGACAGCTCAGTACTATAATAACGACTATTATGCAGAAGATGGAAATGCGGAAGGTGATGATTACTAGGACAGCCATAGACAGAGAGAGGGAGTTGTTTCAGTGCCAGTGGACCAGAGTGGACCGTATGTCAAGGTGACTACAGCGGGTGTATCAGAGCCTTTTCTATTGGATACTGGTGCTGCAAAGAGTTCAATTATGCACTCAAAACTCCCTGGCGCGCCTTTGTCTGGCGAAATGAATGTTTCAGTAGGTTTTTCTGGTGCCCCGGTTAGGAACCCGATCTCTAGTCCTTTGCCCCTTTCTGTTGGACCTTGTGAGCTGAAATCACCCCTTATCCCAACGACAGGTTGTGGTGAAAATCTGTTAGGATTGGATTTGTTAAAAAGATTACATGCAACATTATATTGTTCCCCCTCGGGAGTACAACTTACACTGGGTAGGGAAGTGATTTCTCCAATGTATTTGTCGAAGAATAAACTGCCAGCTGAATTGTCGTCTCTTCCGGATGTCCTTTGGGCTACTGGTCCTAACGATGTCGGTCTCTTGGAAATACCGCCATATGTGGTCACTTTGAAAGCCAATGTTAAATTGCCACGCATTCCCCAGTACAAGATCTCTAATGAAGGTCAGAAAGCGTTGTTAGCAATCATCTATGACTTGATTGAAAAGGAGGTAATTGAAGAGACAAGAGGCAACGTTTGCAATAGTCCGGTTCTGCCTGTTTTAAAACGTACTGACCCTTCTCAGCCACCTGTTTACAGATTTGTGATCGGTCTTAGAGAGGTCAATAAGATAGTTGTGCCACAGTTTCCAGTTGTCCCTGATATAACTGCCTTGTTAACTATGATCCCAGCTTCCGCTGCTTGGTTCTCAGTGATTGATTTAAAGAATGCTTTCTTTAGCATTCCGATTGCAGAGGAAAGCAGGGATATTTTTGGTTTTAGTTTAGGAGGTCGCAGCTTCCGCTTTAAACGCGCTCCGCAGGGCTACTGTGAAAGTCCATCAATATACAGTCAGGCTTTAAAGGCGCAGCTTGATACAATTGTCTTACCTAGTGGTGCTACCCTTATTCAGTACGTTGACGATTTACTAATTGCCGCGGATACTGAGGAGATTTGTAAAGAAGCTACATTGTCATTGTTGCGTCATTTGTCTGCCTTTCATCACAAAGTGTCTCTCTCAAAACTGCAATATTGTCGACAAAAAGTGACCTACTTAGGTCATCTCTTGTCGAAGGAGGGAAGGAAACTGACCCCAGAAAGAATTCAGGCCATTGCACAATTGAGCATGCCAAGAACACAGAGAGAAGTGCGTGCTTTCTTGGGTATTACTTCATACTGTAGGTAGTGGATCCCGAGTTTTTCTTTGCTGGCAAAACCTTTGACTAGCATTAACATGCAAAGATACACTGAATCCCGTCCCTTGGTCTGAAGAGTGTCAGAAAAGTTTTTCGGAATTACGTAAGGCATTATGTTCGGCTCCTGTATTGGGTACCCCCGACTACAGTAAACCTTTTACATTGTATGTTCACGAGAAAGAAGGTTGCGCGTTGTCAGTGCTGACACAGTCTTTTGGAGAAAAACAGCGTCCGTGCGCGTATTTTTCATCGACTTTGGATCCAGTAGCTAAGGCATTGCCAAGTTGTTTGAGAGCCACAGCGGCAGCAGCTGTTTCTATTCGACAGTCTGCTGGGTTAGTAATGAACAACACGTTGATTGTGATGGTGCCACACGCAGTGGACACATTATTAAACAGGACCAAGACACAGCACTTAACTAGTGCTCGATTGTCAGGGTACGAGTTGACACTGCTAGCGAGTCACGTGCACATAGAGAGGTGCAGCACGTTGAATCCAGCTACATTATTACCGATTGTAGGAGAGTAGGGTCTGCTATCCTATGGTCACCCCAAATATTTGCTTTTTGCTTCACTGGTTTTTGACGTATTGAGGCTGTGGGCCTGCCAATCGGACCCCCAGCCTGCTGCTCCCTCTACTAAATTTACACTATGCACCCTAGGTGCATAACCAATTGGAAGTGGATCACCCTGTGAGCCCCTGTACCAGTGTACACTAGGTACCCAGGGCATTGGTGTATCTAAGGCCTGCCAGGGGCTGAAGCATGTATTATGCCACCCCAGGCTTGGCCTAACAAATTTGACACAACTGGCTGATCACTCAGCTGGGGTAAGTTGGTGTAACCACCTCTTACTTAGGTGTAGTATACCTATACCTAACCTTAAATGGGACACATGTTAACCTATAAGTCACTCCTATGGCAGGCCTTAACAATCCTGAAGGCAGAGTGCTTGGTTCCATGTGAGATGGTGCTCTGGCATGAGCTGAGCCTGTCTGCAGTGGTCGGAACAACTTCCTTCTACTGTTTCCAGATATCGTCATACCATATACTCTTAAGTGCATTATGAACCTCACGGTTAAATGCTAACTTTGGTTTGGCTTTATCAAAACATGTCGAGTAAGGTGTCATACGAATTGGAATACTAACCCCTCGCCAATTCTGGCGACGGGGTTAGCATTCCACCCTTCTAGAGGGACACGACATGTACAGTACCTGAAACCCGGGTAAAATCAGACATAGCCTCAGCTCCACAAAATGGATGCTGCCACCACAGACACAAGTCTGCCCTCCTGCTGCTGGGAGTCCCTCCAGCTTGGGAGGTGTGGACAAAGGGTTTCCTGCCAGGGGAGGTGCGTGCACCACCCCTGACAGGATTTTGTGTATTGGTCAGGTAGGGCTTGAAAGAAACCAGACATGCCTGAGGCTCACAAGGAGCCTCGGTGCATATGCCAGTTCAATCCGGTCCTGGGGCACACCAGCCCTGGACCTGGGGCGAGCTGGACAAAGGATTGGGGGTGTAACCACCCCCCTTCCTGGTCCCACCCTTAGGGAGGGACCTAGCAGGTAGTCCGGCCCCTAGAATCCGCTTAAAGGTAGGAGCTGTGTCCTAAGACTTCAGACATCCTGGAATCAACTTAACTACAAGAAGAAGACGGGAACTTCGACGCTCTGCCGCACAGAGGACTGAAGCCAATCTCCCCTGTGGTCAGGGAGTGACCACCTTGCTAACGCAAGCACCATCCAGCGAATCAACGTCTGCTTTGCCGCCGCCTCCCGCCGGAGCCCGAGCCCAGAGACTGACAAGACCTGGACCTCCAGACCTCTCACTGCCCGATCCACAGTCCCTGAAAAGAAGGAACCCGTGGAGGCACCGAGACACGTGGAGCCAGCCATCTTGAAAAGACCACGACAAGCTGCAAGCGCAACAACTGAGGCTCCCTCCAAGTTGTGCTTTGGGATCTGAGAAGCCCAACCCTCGAGCAGCATCTGCACCAAAGGTGAGCCCTCCAGCATCTCCACGATCTGCGTGGGGCCCTTCTGCATTTTGCAACTCGACGCGCCTAACCGGTTGCTGGCCCGCTGGCTAGTGGCCATCTTTGCGACGAACTTCAAGAACTACACCACTGGCCTGGTTGCTCCAGACTGGCCCTTGCTCCGCTCCAAAGGAGCAGTCCCTCTGACCTTGCTGGTCAGAACCATCAGCTTATTTCGTTTTCCACAACAATTGCTTTTGCCAAGGCTTGTTTGCTTCGATCAAGTTGCCGACACCGCCGACAGCGAGAGCCTGCGTGGGACAGCTCGTGAACCGACTCCTGGACGTCGTCGACCTTCAGGGACCACGTGGCTGCAGAGACAAGCAACACCTTCCTTCCTGTTTGCACCCGACATCGCCTGGTACCCACCTGGTGCCACGCTGGTCACTGGCTAGTGGCTGTGAACACTGTCCCCTCTGCTTACAGGTCTTCTACAACTCCGATCCACCCTTGGATCCACCGCATCTCTTCCGGACCGATCGCCTGCAGCATCTTTGTCCACAGGCTCCATTGAACAGATAGAAGAAACCCGACGCACTTCGAGACCTATGCACCCGCTTCCTGTGGGTGAGGTAAAGCTGGCACTCCGGTGCCCAAGTGTAGAGCATCACCTCTAGTGTCTGTGTTTCGAATCTTAAGATCATAGTCCATCCGGAAGATCCTCTTTGCAGTAACTTTGTAACTTTTACGCACCCATTGAAAACCTATGGGAGCTCGCGTGTGACTATTTGCTCTGCACACGCAACCCGTGGACCTCCTGGTCACTAACTGAAGTTAGCTCCTTGTAGGCCCAGCGATTCTAGAGGCCCTAGGCCTTTTCCCTTTTCTGTTCGTGGTACTTATACCACTATTTTAGTATATGGTTTGAGCGGCCACCAGGGCCTATCCATATAAAGTGCAACTTCTGTGTATTCTAACGTATTCTTGTTTAACGATTTGTGCTCCTGTGCTCATAAAGAGTCTAGGGGTTACTTTGAGAAATAAATACATATATATTTTCAATATATATCTGTGTGGTGTCCTTTCATTGGTATAAAAGGGGGTTACATTTGGTAAAACAGCTGGCTTAACACGCTTCACGAGTTTAGCCTCAAAGACTGCTTAGCCTACGCTACCACTAGGGCAGCTAGTCCGAAAAGGTTGACTTACAACCACACCATAAGGGTTGCTTGGCATGGTACAAGGTGGTCACTTTAACTAGTGAACATCATATACCAGGCCAACTTCTCACATTGGTGAGCAGCGGTTGGATTTGAGCTTGCTGTGTTTTACCATTGTAATCTCTTGGTTACCAATTGAAAGATCACATAGGTACCTGTAGGTACATATAAAACAAGATTAGATATACATAAGTTCTACTGAACTTAGTTGTTGTAGAGAAAAGGGAGTAGCACACCCTGACTACAACTACTAGATAGGTTTAGTAGGTAAACCCAAGTGTAGGTAGATTGCAACACATCCACCCACACTTAAGAGCAATGGCTGGGGCAGAGGGGTCCAATGTACCCATCTCTGTTGAGAGTGACCCCCAGAGGGCACCATCCATCTTTGCTACCCTAAATCAAAATGAGCTCAGGCAGTTGGCAAATATCAGGGGCCTTAAACAGCCCAAGAATCCTACTTCTGCTGAACTCAGAGAGCTTTTACAGGCTGATGAAGATCAGAAAGCTCTCAGGAAAGCCTCCCAGTTAGGCCCCTTAGGGACAGGAACAGGAGGCCCCCCTTCTGAAGATGCTACTGAAGTACCCCTTTCCAATAGCCATCCCTTAGATGAGAATCATACTACAGAGGAGGAAAGTGATGGGGATACAGGAGGTAGTGAGGATGAAGGGAGAACTAGCCCAGTGCCAAGTGTTATACGTGGCCCAGCTAAACTAAGGCTATTGGGGACTGACAATGGGATCACCCCATTGGATCTCCCCAGTGGACTTAACCAGGGGCTTGGGAGGCAAAGGAATCACTCAGGTGAATCCAATGCTTCTCATGCCTCTAGAGGCTCTCAAGGTCACTCCAGGAGAAGGATGACCACCCCTCAGAGGAGGGAGCATGAGGCCAGAATGCAAGAAGCCCAGCTGAGGATCAGGAAGCAGGAGCTAGAAGTAGCTCTGATGGAAGAGAAACTGAGCAAGGCTAGGCAGCATAAAGAGAGTGGGTCTATACCCACTGGTGGCAGCATTGTCCCTAAGGACAAAGATAGGGTCTTTGATAATAGGAACCTGTCTAAGGTTGTGCCCCCCTACAAAAGTGGGGATTGTGAGAAGTTGGCCTGATATGTAGTGCTCACTATTCTAGTGATCACTGTGTATCATTCCAAACGATCCTTATTGATGATTGGTTGTAAGTCAACCTTATAGACCAGCTATCCTAGTAGCGTGGATACGAGCAGTCTTTAGGCTAAACTCTAGAGGGCGTGTTAAGCCAGCTGTTTACCATCACATATACCCCTTGAACACCAAGTGAAAGGACACCACACAAGCTGTTATGAAAATAAAGGATATTTATTTATAACAAGACTACCCTGGCTCTTTATGAGTCAGAGAGCTAAGCACACTACAAAACTCTTATGAAAATACTTCTGGTTGCACAATGAAACCATATACACTGCAAGTGGAATGGAAAAGGTTAGATAGTTTAAAGTTACTGATTCCGGAGGAATCCGATCAGTGGGACTAAACAAAAAAAAGGAACTGGACACTTGTAGAGTGAACCTACGGTGGAGCACCGAGATGCTCGAGTTACCTAGCCCAGAGGCTGCGGCTGCGTGGGGTTCAGCAAGATGTCGGGAGTCCTCGTTGTAGTCTCAGGAGCCTGAAAGAAGAAGTTGCTGGCAGGCGACCAGTGTCGATGTTCAGAGAGATCCAAGCCTGGATCGGTGATGAAGGAAACCTGAAAGCAGAGGGGACTCAGTTCTCAACCGCTAGCCAGCGATCGTGTGGGTACCAGGAAGGTACCGGCTGAAGTCACCTCGACCAGGTGAGTGGATGACGTCGGACTCGGCTGTTCCTCGGACCAGGAGGCGCGGCGGCGACCACGATGGAGGGCGAGCTGTCCCACGAAGGTGTCTGCTGTCGATGATGCTGGGCCCAGGAATGGGGCAGCAGGTCTTGGCAGTGGCAAACCCACGCGGTGGAGTCAAGATGGCGTCGGGAGTGGACCAGGAGGGTCCGAGGTACTCCTCTGTTGAAGGGGGGCAAGAGCCAGTCTGGAGCAACCAGACCAGTGATGAAAGTCTGTCGTGGTGCGTCGTGAAGAGGGCCACAAGCCGGTCGGCGAGTGGTCGGACAACGCGGTGAGCAGTAAGGAGCAGAAGGGCCCCCACGCAGATCTCGTGGATGCTGGGGAGGCAGACTTCGGTGCTGGAGCCGCTCAGGGTTAGGGCTTCTCAAACCCTAGGTGCACTCACTCGAGGGTCCCTCGGTGGGCGTGCTAGATAAGCGTCGTGCAGGTTCTGAAGATGGCCGGCCCCGAAGGTCTCGTCACACCTATGAATCTCAGCTGAGCTGATGATGTAGGTAGAGGTCAGAGATGACAGGGAACCCGGGTCTCGTCGAGCTGGGCAGTCTTGATCCGTGGGAGAGACGTGCAGCAAACCGCAAGCGCTTAGGTGGTGCCTGCTGGTGCAGGGTGGCTACTCCTTAGCCACAAGGGAGAGTCTTCAGAAATAGTCAAGAGTTCCTTTCGTGGAAAGTAGTTCAAGATTCAGAATTATCCAAATTGGGAAGGGGACCCGCTCCCACCTTTATTCTAGGAAAAAGGGGCTGGCCCGTGACTAGGTCCTACCTATGGGTGGGGCCAGGAGGGGGGTGGTTACACCCCTATCCTTTGTCCGGTTTCGCCCCAGCTCAGGGGCAGGGTTGCCCCCGAACTGGTTTGAGTCGGGCTATGCACAGTGAGCACCGGGGTGCTACTTGCAATCACCTTCCTTTCAGCCCTGCCTACCTGGGATACACAAACCCTGTCTGGGATGGTGCTAACACCGCCCTTGGCAGGAAACCCTTTGTCCAAGCTCCCCTCGCTGGAAGGTCTCCCAGCAGCAGGAGGTCAGACTTGTGTCTGGTGGCAGCATCCATTTTGTGATGCTGAGGATTGAGTCAACTTTTAACCGGGGTTCAAGGTTACTTCCATGTCGTGTCCCTCTAGAAGGGTGGAATGCTAACCCCGTCGCCAGAACTGGCGAGGGGTTCGTATTCCAATTCGTATGACACCTTACTCGACATGTTTGGGTGATGCGATGCCAAAGTTAGCAAATAACCGCGAGGATTATAATGCACTTTAAGGTAGTTGGCCCGCGTCACCATGGAACGGCTATTAGGATTTGGTTCCGCAAGCCGTCGACGGGCTCAGCTCGCTCCAGAGCACCATCTCACATGATTCCCAGCACTCTGCCTTCAGGATTGATAAGGCCTGCCATAGGAGTGACTGACAGGAATCCATGCGTCCATTTTAGGGTTAGGTATAGGAATACTACACCTACAGCAACGGGTGATTACACCACCTTGCCCCAGCTGTCGTGCAGCCAGTTGTGTCAGATTTGGGCGGCCATCCAGGGGTGGCATAATACATGCTGCAGCCCCTGGTAGGCCCTGGGTACACCGATGCCCTGGATACCTGTGGTATGCTGATACAGGGACTGATAAGGCGGCCCAGTTCCAATTAGTGGATGCACCTAATGTACATGTGTGTTAATTTCGAGAGAGAACAGCTAGGCTGTGGGTCTGATTGGCAGGCCCGCAGCCGGGGAAAGTCGTAAACCAATGAAGCAAAAGCAAAAAATCTGGGTGATCATAGGATTGCAGACCCTACTCTCCTACATGACCCCCCCCCAAACTTTGGGACAATAAGCTAACCTTGACCAGGTGAGTGTTCTTGCTCTAAGTGGAAATACCTGGAGAGCCCATCTGCATTGCCATGATCAGTGCCAGGTCTATGCTCCACTGTGAAGTCCATCCCCTGTAGGGAAATGGACCACCTAAGTAGTTTGGGGTTTTTACCCTTCATTTGATTTAGCCACAAGAGGGGCTTATGGTCGGTCTGAATCTTGAAGTGAGTGCCAAACAAGTATGGCCTCAACTTCTTCAGGGCCCAAACCACAGCAAAGGCCTCCCTCTCAATAGCTGACCAATTCTTCTCTCTGGGGGTCAGCCTCCTGCTAATGAAAGCTATGGGTTTGTCATGACCATCAAAATTCAGCTGAGATAGAACAGCTCCCACACCCAACTCCGAAGCGTGTGTTTGGACAATGAATGTTTTGGAGTAGTCTGGACTCTTTAGGATAGGCGCTGTGCACATGGCCTGCTTTAGGTCATCGAATGCCTTTGACAGCTGGCTGTCCACTGAACTTTTTTTGGCATCTTCTTACTTGTCAGATCGTTTAGCGGGGTCACAATGGATCCATAATTTCTGACAAATTTCTGGTAATAACCAGTCAGGCCCAAGAAAGCTCGAACCTGAGTCTGGGTGGTGGGAGGAGCCCAGTCCTGTATGGCCTGTATTTTGCTCTCCAATGGCTGAACCTGGCCTCCACCTACAAGGTGGCCCAGGTATACAACCTGTGTCTGCCCTATCTGGCACTTAGTGGCCTTGATAGTGAGGCCTGCCTTTTGCAGGGCCTCTAACACTTTCCTCAGGTGGACCAGGTGATCCTCCCAGGTGGAGCTAAAGACAGCGATATCGTCCAGATACGCCGCACAGAAGTCGTCCAACCCAGTGAGAACTTGATTCACCAGCCTTTGGAAGGTGGCAGGTGCATTTTTCAAACCAAAGGGCATTACCACGAACTGATAATGCCCACCCGGGGTAGAAAATGCTATTTTGGGCTTGGCCTCCTCAGCTAACCTGATTTGCCAATACCCAGCTGTCAGGTCAAATGTACTTAAGTAGTTGGCCGAAGCCAACCGGTCTATAAGTTCATCTGCTCTTGGTATCGGGTGGGCGTCAGTCTTAGTGACTGCATTGAGGCCTCTGTAGTCCACGCAAAACCTCATCTCTTTCTTTCCGCCCTGGGTGTGAGGTTTCGGCACGAGAACTACGGGACTAGCCCAGGGGCTGTCCGAGGGCTCAATGACTCCCAGCTCCAACATTTTCTGCACCTCTGTCTTGATGCAGTCTCTGACATGATCAGGCTGTCGATAGATTTTACTCTTTACGGGCAGACTGTCCCCAGTGTCGACCTCATGGGTACACCAATTGGTCTGACTGGGTGTCAGAGAGAACATATGTCGAAAGGATTGAAGAACCTGTTTACAATCCTTTTGTTGATGTCCAGAGAGGCTGCCGCAAAAGACAACACCATCTACCGACCCATCGTCAGGGTTCTGAGAGAGCAGGTCCGGGAGAGGGTCACTCTCCTCCTCCTGTCCCTCATCTGTGGCCATGAGCAAGCCCATGCCCTCCCTGTCGACATATGCCTTGAGCCTGTTTACATGGAGCACCCGGTGGGGGCTCCGGGGAGTTCCCAGGTCTACCAAGTAGGTGACCTCTCCCTTTTGCTCAATGATCGTGTGGGGCCCAGACCATTTGTCTTTGAGTGCTGCTGGGGCCACTGGCTCCAGCACCCACACCTTCTGCCCAGGCTGATACACAGTCAGGACAGCCTTTTGGTCGTGCCAAGCTTTTTGTAATTCTTGGCTCGCTTCAAGGTTTTTAGATGCCTTTTCCATGTACTCAGCCATCCGTGAGCGGAGACCGAGCACATAGTCCACAATGTTTGATGCCCGCTTTTTGAGAGGTCTCTCCCATCCTTCCTTTACCAAACAAAGGGGTCCCCTTACAGGATGTCCGAACAGAAGTTCAAAAGGGCTGTAGCCAACCCCCTTCTGCGGGACCTCTCTGTAGGCGAACAAGAGGCAGGGTATCAGGACATCCCTTATCCGCCGAAGCTTTTCAGGTAGTCCATGAATCATCCCTTTGAGGGTCCTGTTGAATCTCTCAACAAGCCCATTGCATTGTGGGTGATAGGGTGTGGTGAATTTGTAGTTGACACCACACTCCTTCCACATAGCAGTCAGATATCCCGACATGAAGTTTGCACCTCTGTCTGAGACAACCTCCTTAGGGAAGCCCACTCTGGAGAACACTCCAACTAGGGCTCGTGCCACAACAGGTGCTGTAGTGGTCCTAAGGGGAATACCTTCAGGATACCTGGTGGCGTGGTCCACCACCACCAGTATAAACTTGTGCCCTGATGCTGTCTGGGGTTCCATTGGTCCGACAATGTCGATCCCCACTCATTCAAAGGGTACCCCCACCACCGGTAGTGGTATAAGGGGGGCCTTTGTCATGCCACCTGACTTACCGCTGGCTTGGCAAGTGACACAGGAGCGGCAAAACTCCTTGGTATCTTCGGACATGTGGGGCCAGTGAAAGTGTGGAACAATTCTGTCCCAAGTCTTATTCTGGCCTAAGTGACCTGCAAGGGGAATCTCGTGGGCCAAGGTAAGGAGGAAACCTCTCAGAGACAAGAGGACGACCAGCCTCCTGGTCGTGCCAGGCTTGGGGTCTCTTGCCTCGGAGTACAGGAGTCCATCGTCCCAGTACACTTTGTGGGTACCTGTGGCGTTCCCTGCAGCCTCAGCAGCAGCCTGCTGTCTGAGGGGTTCAAGTGAGGGGCAGTCTAACTGTGCCTTCCCCAGGTCTTCCCTGGAGGGTCCCCCTGAGCCCAGAAACTCAACCTGACCAGGTTCAAGCTCTTTCGGCTCAGTTTCCCTCAGTTCTTTAAGGTCAGCCTCCTCAGAGACTTGATCCACGACCTGGGGCAAGGGGGAAGGCGAAGCCTTACCCTTACTGCTCCTTTTCTTGGAAGGTGTCTGGTCCGTTCTTCCAGGATCCAGCACCTGTTCAGTGGGGCATCTTTTGGCCTGTGACCTGGTCACAGCAAGGACATGTGCTGGCAAGCCTAACATTTCCATGTGAGTCCTCTGCTCCACTTCTGACCATTGTGACGTTTCCAAATCATTGCCCAACAGACATTCTACGGGGAGGTCTGAACTAACCACAACCTTTTTCGGGCCACTTACCCCTCCCCAGGAGAAATCAACAACTGCCATACTGTGATTGGTAGTGACATTGCTGGCATTGGTCACTAGGTAATCGGTACCTAGCATGATCTGTCCAGGGTTCACAAAGTTAGGCGTCACCATGGTGACACTGGCACAAGTGTCCCTGTAGGCCTGAGCCACTTTTCCATTGATCAAATGTGTCTGTCTGTATTTGCCCAAAGTATTGGGACTGGCACCAGGGGACATATCCATATCCCCTGTACAGACAAGGACGGCCTGAGTGAGCGTGCTGACTAAGTCGTCACTCCCCTCGGTTCCCAAGGTTAACCCAACTAATGCCTTGGGAGGCGCACTACCACTGCTGACTGTACTAGGGGGTGCAGGTGCCTTAGGGGCTGCAGTGACAGGAGTTTGCCCTTCTTTCTTGGTGCACTCACTAAACCAGTGAGTCTTACTTTTACAGTATTGGCACCACCTTTTTGACTGGCCTTCTTGAGTCTTCTTCTTCTGTGAAGCCTGACCCCCACCCTCTTTAGTTTGTTGGGGACCTGTCGAAGACTTCTGGTCATTTTGTTCGTTCTTGTTACTACCCTTTTGGTTTGCTTTCTTCTGACCACCCTGGTTCTGAGTCTGGTTCTGCTTGACCCTTGTTCTGACCCATCTGTCTGCCTTCTTTCCCAATTCTTGGGGAGAGGTCAGATCCGAGTCGACAAGGTGCTGATGCAACAATTGGTTCTGACAGTTGTTTAAAATCTGTTCTCTCATGATAAGATTGTACAATCCTGTGTAATCAGTAACCTTGCTACCCAGCAACCAGCCCTCCAAAGCCTTAGTGGCACAATCGACAAAGTCAGTCCAATCCTGAGACTGAATTTTCTGGGTGTCCCTGAACAGCACCCAGTACTGCTCGGTGGTTAAGCCGAACCCATCAATCAGTGTATTCTTCAGGACTTGGTAGTTGTTCGCATCCTCAGCTCTAGTAGTGAGGAGCTTGTCTCGTCCTTTACCCTCAAAGGAGAGCCATAGTATAGCTGCCCACTGACTTTGGGGGACGCACTGGACAGTGCAGGCCCTCTCCAAAGCAGTTATCCACTTGTGGATGTCATCCCCTTGTTTAAAGGGGGGCACTATTTTACTCAGGTGTCTAGTATCTATACCCCTGTCTTTCTCTCTAATGAGAATGCTGCCACCAGTGGGATCTAACCCACTTAATTTCTGCTCTCGGGCTAAGGCAAGTCTTTCTTTGGCGAGGGCAAGTTCTTCCCGCTCGATCCTCAGATTGACTTCCCTCATCTTCGCTTCATGCTCCCTTCTCTGAGGGGACGTCATTCCTCTCTGAGAAGATGCCTGAGAGACATGTGTACGAACAGATCTGTTAGAGCCCCTTGAGAGAGACCTAGCTCGTCCGTTCCCAATGTTAGGCCTGCTTGAGCGTGGGGCCGGGGCTCCCCGGTTCCATTCTCATGCCTGCTTAAGTTGGTCCTCGTAAGCCTGCCGACTACCACTGGACCTTTGTTTACCTCGTCTCCTGATAACTCCTCCTCGTCTTCCTCCTCTGTATGGAGGTCGAGGTCCGGGTCACCAAGGGTTCCCTCTAAGGGAGGCATGTTCCCATCAGCATTGGGGGGACCTGTGTTAGAGGACCTCCTAGCATCGTACGTCTCTAAGAGACCTATCAGAAATGCGATGGTAGGGTTAGAACCCTGGTTTAGCTTCCTGGAGGCACACAGTTGTCTCATCTCCTTGAAGCTAAGAGCTGCATATCGTGACACGACCTGTGGAGGGTCACTGACCACTAAGGGAGTCTCTGCAGACTCTCCGTGGACCGACATGCTTTCTAGTGAGGTGTAAGTGATGCACCTACCTACACTATTTGTTTACCTACTGATCCCTTGCTAAGAGTTGTAGTCAGGGTGTGCTAAGCCCTGTTACACTACAACAGCTGGTTCAGTAGAACTCAGAGTATTCTAAGTTAAGTTATATGTACCTGGGTACTTATGTGATCTTTCACTTTGATATTCTTAGGATACGTGTGTGGTAACCAACAGCAAGCTCAAATCCCAACCGCTGCTCACCAATGTGAGAAGTTGGCCTGATATGTAGTGCTCACTATTCTAGTGATCACTGTGTATCATTCCAAACGACCCTTATTGATGATTGGTTGTAAGTTAACCTTATAGACCAGCTATCCTAGTAGCGTGGATACGAGCAGTCTTTAGGCTAAACTCTAGAGGGCGTGTTAAGCCAGCTGTTTACCATCACATATACCCCTTGAACACCAAGTGAAAGGACACCACACAAGCTGTTATGAAAATAAAGGATATTTATTTATAACAAGACTACCCTGGCTCTTTATGAGTCGGAGAGCTAAGCACACTACAAAACTCTTATGAAAATACTTCTGGTTGCACAATTTACACAAGTGCCCGGAGGGCACGAAACCATATACACTGCAAGTGGAATGGGAAAGGTTAGATAGTTTAAAGTTACTGATTCCGGAGGAATCCGATCATTGGGACTAAACAAAAAAAAGGAACTGCACACTTGTAGAGTGAACCTACGGTGGAGCACCGAGATGCTCGAGTTACCTAGCCCAGAGGCTGCGGCTGCGTGGGGTTCAGCAAGATGTCGGGAGTCCTCGTTGTAGTCTCAGGAGCCTGAAAGAAGAAGTTGCTGGCAGGCGACCAGTGTCGATGTTCAGAGAGATCCAAGCCTGGATCGGTGATGAAGGAAACCTGAAAGCAGAGGGGACTCAGTTCTCAACCGCTAGCCAGCGATCGTGTGGGTACCAGGAAGGTACCGGCTGAAGTCACCTCGACCAGGTGAGTGGATGACGTCGGACTCGGCTGTTCCTCGGACCAGGAGGCGCGGCGGCGACCAGGATGGAGGGCGAGCTGTCCCACGAAGGTGTCTGCTGTCGATGATGCTGGGCCCAGGAATGGGGCAGCAGGTCTTGGCAGTGGCAAACCCACGCGGTGGTGTCAAGATGGCGTCGGGAGTGGACCAGGAGGGTCCGAGGTACTCCTCTGTTGAAGGGGGTCAGGAGCCAGTCTGGAGCAACCAGACCAGTGATGAAAGTCTGTTGTGGTGCGTCGTGAAGAGGGCCACAAGCCGGTCGGCGAGTGGTCGGACAACGCGGTGAGCAGTAAGGAGCAGAAGGGCCCCCACGCAGATCTCGTGGATGCTGGGGAGGCAGACTTTGGTGCTGGAGCCGCTCAGGGTTAGGGCTTCTCAAACCCTAGGTGCACTCACTCGAGGGTCCCTCGGTGGGCGTGCTAGATAAGCGTCGTGCAGGTTCTGAAGATGGCCGGCCCCGCAGGTCTCGTCACACCTATGAATCTCAGCTGAGCTGATGATGTAGGTAGAGGTCAGAGATGGCAGGGAACCCGGGTCTCGTCGAGCTGGGCAGTCTTGATCCGTGGGAGAGACGTGCAGCAAACCGCAAGCGCTTAGGTGGTGCCTGCTGGTGCAGGGTGGCTACTCCTTAGCCACAAGGGAGAGTCTTCAGAAATAGTCAAGAGTTCCTTTCGTGGAAAGTAGTTCAAGATTCAGAATTATCCAAATTGGGAAGGGGACCCGCTCCCACCTTTATTCTAGGAAAAAGGGGCTGGCCCGTGACTAGGTCCTGCGTATGGGTGGGGCCAGGAGGAGGGTGGTTACACCCCTATCCTTTGTCCGGTTTCGCCCCAGCTCAGGGGCAGGGTTGCCCCCGAACTGGTTTGAGCCGGGCTATGCACAGTGAGCACCGGGGTGCTACTTGCAATCACCTTCCTTTCAGCCCTGCCTACCTGGGATACACAAACCCTGTCTGGGATGGTGCTAACACCGCCCTTGGCAGGAAACCCTTTGTCCAAGCTCCCCTCGCTGGAAGGTCTCCCAGCAGCAGGAGGTCAGACTTGTGTCTGGTGGCAGCATCCATTTTGTGATGCTGAGGCTTGAGTCAACTTTTAACCGGGGTTCAAGGTTACTTCCATGTCGTGTCCCTCTAGAAGGGTGGAATGCTAACCCTGTCGCCAGAACTGGCGAGGGGTTCGTATTCCAATTCGTATGACACCTTACTCGACATGTTTGGGTGATGCGATGCCAAAGTTAGCAAATAACCGCAAGGATTATAATGCACTTTAAGGTAGTTGGCCCGCGTCACTATGGAATGGCTATTAGGATTTGGTTCCGCAAGCCGTCGACGGGCTCAGCTCACGCCAGAGCACCATCTCACATGATTCCCAGCACTCTGCCTTCAGGATTGATAAGGCCTGCCATAGGAGTGACTGACAGGAATCCATGCGTCCATTTTAGGGTTAGGTATAGGAATACTACACCTACAGCAACGGGTGATTACACCACCTTGCCCCAGCTGTCGTGCAGCCAGTTGTGTCAGATTTGGGCGGCCATCCAGGGGTGGCATAATACATGCTGCAGCCCCTGGTAGGCCCTGGGTACACCGATGCCCTGGATACCTGTGGTATGCTGATACAGGGACTGATAAGGCGGCCCAGTTCCAATTAGTGGATGCACCTAATGTACATGTGTGTTAATTTCGAGAGAGAACAGCTAGGCTGTGGGTCTGATTGGCAGGCCCGCAGCCGGGGAAAGTCGTAAACCAATGAAGCAAAAGCAAAAAATCTGGGTGATCATAGGATTGCAGACCCTACTCTCCTACAGGGATGACATCCACAAATGGATGACTGCTCTTGAGAGAGCCTGCAAAGTACAGCAGGTTCCTGAAGACCAGTGGGCAGCAATCCTCTGGCTCTCCTTTGAAGGAAGAGGCAGAGATAGACTCCTCACTGTTAGAGAAGAGGATGTCAGAAATTACAGAGCCCTGAAGAGTGTCCTAGTTGATGGGTTAGGCTTAACCACTGAACAGTACAGGTTAATGTTCAGAGACACCCAGAAGACACAGACTCAGGACTGGTCTGAATACATTGAATGTGCCACTAAGGCTTTGGAGGGTTGGTTGCTGGGAAGTAAGGTATCTGATTATACAGGATTGTACAATTTGATGATGAGAGAACAGATTTTAAATAACTGTCAGAACCAGCAACTGCATCAACACTTGGTTGAC
This sequence comes from Triturus cristatus, assembly GCF_964204655.1. Classification (NCBI taxonomy): domain Eukaryota; kingdom Metazoa; phylum Chordata; class Amphibia; order Caudata; family Salamandridae; genus Triturus; species Triturus cristatus. The sequence continues at coordinate 21,721,072 of NC_140592.1, read as the reverse complement.
TCAGATCTGACCTCTCCCCAAGAATTGGGAAAGAAGGCAGACAAATGGGTCCGAACCAGGGTTAAGCAAAAGAACCAGAACCAGGGACAAGGGGGTGATCAGAAGAAAACAGACCAAAAGGGTGGAGATCAGAAATCTAAAGACCAGAAGTCTTCAACAGGGCCCCAAACTACTGCTAAGGAGGGTGGGTCCCAACAACAATCCAAGGGAAAGAAGAAAGAAGGTCAAAAGAAACCCTGGTGCAATCATTGCAAGAATACAACTCACTGGACTAGTGATTGTAAGAAGGGTGGAGCCCCCAACACTGTTGCCCCTAAGGCACCTGCTCCCAGTACTACTGTTAGCAGTGTTGGTCCCCAGACAAAGGGTGTAGTGGGAATCACTATGGGAACTGAAGGATATTCTGACTTAGACAGAACCCTGACACAGGCAGTCCTGATCTGTGATGGGGACATAGATTTGTCCCTGACTGTGAGCCCCAGTAACCTGGGCAAGTACAGACAGACTCCTTTAATTAATGAAAAAGTGGCTCAAGCCTACAGGGACACATGTGCCAGTGTCACTATGGTGACACCAGGCTTTGTGGACCCTGGACAGTACATACCAGGTGAGAATTACCTGGTGACCAATGCCAGCAATGCCACTACTTCACATAGTGTGGCAGTTGTTAACTTCTCATGGGGAGGGGTAACTGGCCTCAAAAGGGTTGTGGTTAGTGCAGACCTCCCAGTAGAATGTTTGTTGGGCAATGACCTAGAGAGTTCTCTATGGTCTGAAGTGGAGTACAGGACACATGCAGAGATGTTAGGTATATCACCACATGTCCTTGCTGTGACCAGGTCACAGGCCAAAAAGTGCCTTACTGAACCTCAGTGGACCAAGCACCTACCAAGAAGAAGAACAGGAGGGTCAAGGCTGTGCCTTCCCCCCTGCCTCAGAGTGATGATCAACCTTCCCAGGAAGCTGATCTAGAGAACCCTGAAGGAACTGTCCCTGAAGAGCTTGAACCTGATCAGGTTGAGTTTCTGGGGACAGGGGGACCTTCAAGGGCTGACTTGAGGCAGGCTCAGTTATCCTGTCCCTCTCTTGAACCCCTCAGACAGCTGGCTGCTGCTGAGGCTGCTGGGAATGCTCAAGGTACCCATAAAGTGTATTGGGATGAAGGGCTCCTTTATTCAGAGGCTAGAGACCCCAAGCCTGGTGCAACCAGGAGGTTGGTTATACCTCTGCAATTTAGGGGCTTCCTTCTTACCTTGGCCCATGATATTCCTTTAGCAGGACACTTAGGCCAGAACAAGACTTGGGACAGACTTGTCCCTCACTTTCACTGGCCTCATATGAATGAAGATACAAAGGAGTTTTGTCGCTCCTGTGTGACCTGTCAAGCCAGTGGCCAATCAGGTGGCACAACAAAGGCCCCCCTAATACCACTACCTGTGGTGGGGGTCCCCTTTGAAAGAGTGGGAATAGATATAGTGGGTCCCATGGATCCTCCCACTGCATCTGGGCACAGATTTATACTGGTGGTAGTGGATCATGCCACCAGGTATCCAGAGGCAATTCCCCTTAGGACTACTACAGCTCCTGTTGTGGCCAGGGCCCTGCTAGGAGTATTCTCCAGAGTGGGGTTTCCTAAGGAGGTAGTTTCTGACAGAGGTACCAACTTCATGTCAGGATACTTGACAGCTATGTGGAAGGAATGTGGTGTCAACTACAAGTTCACCACCCCTTATCACCCACAATGCAACAGGCTTGTTGAGAGATTCAACAAGACCCTAAAGGGTATGATCAAAGGATTACGTGAAAAGCTCAGGCGAAGATGGGACATCCTTCTACCCTGCCTTCTGTTTGCTTACAGAGAGGTCCCACAAAAGGGGGTTGGCTACAGCCCCTTTGAATTGTTGTTTGGGCACCCTGTAAGGGGCCCACTGTGTTTGGTGAAGGAAGGATGGGAGTTACCTCTCAAAAAGCCTAAGACATAGTGGACTATGTACTTGGTCTCCGCTCCAGGATGGCTGAGTATATGGAGAAGGCATCCAAAAACCTTGAGGCAAGCCAGGCCTTACAGAAAGCTTGGCATGACCAAAAGGCTGTCTTGGTTGAGTTTCAGCCAGGACAGAAGGTATGGGTGTTGGAGCCAGTGGCCCCAGCAGCACTCCAAGACAAATGGTCTGGACCCCATACAATCCTGGAAAAGAAGGGAGAGGTCACCTACTTGGTGGACCTAGGAACTCCCAGGAGTCCCCACAGGGTATTCCATGTTAACAGGTTAAAAGCATATGTTGACAGGGCAGACATGGGCTTGCTCATGGCTACAGATGAGGGACAGGAGGAAGAGAGTGACCCTCTCCCAGACCTGTTGTCTCAGAACCCTGAAGATGGCTCAGTTGAAGGAGTGATCCTTGGAGGCAACCTCACTGCCCATCAGCAGACTGAATGTAGACAAGTTCTACAATCATTTCAACATCTGTTTTTCCTAATACCTAGCCAAACTGACTGGTGTACCCATGTGGTGGACACTGGTGACAGTCTGCCTGTAAAGAACAAGCTTTACAGACAACCTGACCACGTCAGGGACTGTATAAAGGCTGAGGTACACAAAATGCTGGAATTGGGTGTCATTGAACCCTCAGAGAGCCCCTGGGCTAGCCCAGTGGTTCTGGTCCCCAAACCTCACACCAAAGATGGCAAGAGAGAGATGAGGTTCTGTGTGGATTACAGAGGACTCAATGCTGTCACTAGGACAGATGCACATCCTATTCCAAGGGCAGATGAGCTCATAGATAAACTGGCTTCTGCTAAGTTTTTGAGCACATTTGACTTGACAGCTGGCTATTGGCAAATCAGATTAGCTGAGGAGTCTAAGGCCAAAACAGCATTCTCAACCCCAGGTGGGCATTTCCAATTTGTGGTGATGCCCTTTGGTCTGAAGAATGCACCTGCCACCTTCCAAAGGTTGGTGAATCAAGTCCTTACTGGGTTGGATGACTTTTGCGCAGCATATCTAGATGACATTGCTGTCTTTAGCTCCACCTGGGAGGATCACCTGATCCACCTGAAGAAGGCTCTTGAGGCTCTGCAAAGGGCAGGCCTCACTATCAAGGCCACTAAGTGCCAGATAGGGCAGAGTAAGGTTGTGTATTTGGGCCACCTTGTAGGTGGGGGCCACCTTGTAGGTGGAGGCCAAGTTCAACCACTGGAGAGTAAGATACAATCCATCAAGGACTGGTCCCCTCCAACCACCCAGACTCAAGTTCGAGCTTTCTTGGGCTTGACTGGGTACTACAGGAAGTTTGTTAAGAACTATGGGTCCATTGTGACTCCTCTTAATGATCTGACATCCAAGAAGATGCCCAAAAAGGTTCAGTGGACAGTAAGCTGTCAAAAGGCATTTGATGACCTGAAGGAGGCCATGTGCTCTGCACCTATCCTGAAAAGTCCTGACTACTCCAAAGAGTTTATTGTCCAAACAGATGCTTCTGAGTTGGGTGTGGGAGCTGTGCTGTCACAACTTAATGTAGATGGTCAAGACCAACCCATTGCTTTTATTAGCAGAAAGTTGACCCCCAGAGAGAAGAATTGGTCAGCTATTGAGAGGGAGGCCTTTGCTGTGGTGTGGGCCCTGAAGAAGCTGAGGACATACTTGTTTGGCACTCACTTCAAGATTCAGACCGACCATAAGCCCCTCTTGTGGCTAAATCAGATGAAGGGTGAAAACCCCAAACTGCTTAGGTGGTCCATTTCCCTACAGGGGATGGACTTTACAGTGGAGCACCGGCCAGGTACTGACCATGGGAATGCAGATGGTCTCTCCAGGTACTTCCACTTAGGACATGAAGACGAGACTGGTCAAGGCTAGTTTAATGTCCCTGCGTTTGGGGGGGGGGGTTGTGTAGGAGATTAGGGTCTGCTATCCTATGGTCACCCCAAATTTTTGCTTTTTGCTTCACTGGTTTTTGACATATTGAGGCTGTGGGCCTGCCAATCAGACCCCCAGCCTGCTGTTCTCTCTACTAAATTTACACTATGCACCCTAGGTGCATAACCAATTGGAAGTGGATCACCCTGTGAGCCCCTGTACCAGTGTACACTAGGTACCCAGGGCATTGGTGTATCTAAGGCCTGCCAGGGGCTGAAGCATGTATTATTCCACCCCAGGCTTGGCCTAACAAATTTGACACAACTGGCTGATCACTCAGCTGGGGTAAGTTGGTGTAACCACCTCTTACTTAGGTGTAGTATACCTATACCTAACGTTAAATGCGACACATGTTAACCTATAAGTCACTCCTATGGCAGGCCTTAACAATCCTGAAGGCAGAGTGCTTGGTTCCATGTGAGATGGTGCTCTGGCATGAGCTGAGCCTGTCTGCAGTGGTCGGAACAACTTCCTTCTACTGTTTCCAGATATCGTCATACCATATACTCTTAAGTGCATTATGAACCTCGCGGTTAAATGCTAACTTTGGTTTGGCTTTATCAAAACATGTCGAGTAAGGTGTCATACGAATTGGAATACTAACCCCTCGCCAATTCTGGCGACGGGGTAAGCATTCCACCCTTCTAGAGGGACACGACATGTACAGTACCTGAAACCCGGGTAAAATCAGACATAGCCTAAGCTCCACAAAATGGATGCTGCCACCACAGACACAAGTCTGCCCTCCTGCTGCTGGGAGTCCTTCCAGCTTGGGAGGTGTGGACAAAGGGTTTCCTGCCAGGGGAGGTGCGTGCACCACCCCAGACAGGATTTTGTGTATTGGTCAGGTAGGGCTTGAAAGAAACCAGACATGCCTGAGGCTCACAAGGAGCCTCGGTGCATATGCCAGTTCAATCCGGTCCTGGGGCACACCAGCCCTGGACCTGGGGCGAGCTGGACAAAGGATTGGGGGTGTAACCACCCCCCTTCCTGGTCCCACCCTTAGGGAGGGACCTAGCAGGTAGTCCGGCCCCTAGAATCCGCTTAAAGGTAGGAGCTTTGCCGCCGCCTCCCGCCGGAGCCCGAGCCCAGAGACTGACAAGACCTGGACCTCCAGACCTCTCACCGCCCGATCCACAGTCCCTGAAAAGAAGGAACCCGTGGAGGCACCGAGACACGTGGAGCCAGCCATCTTGAAAAGACCACGACAAGCTGCAAGCGCAACAACCGAGGCTCCCTCCAAGTTGTGCTTTGGGATCTGAGAAGCCCAACCCTCGAGCAGCATCTGCACCAAAGGTGAGCCCTCCAGCATCTCCACGATCTGCGTGGGGCCCTTCTGCATTTTGCCACTCGACGCGCCTAACCGGTTGCTGGCCCGCTGGCGACGAACTTCAAGAACTACACCGCTGGCCTGGTTGCTCCAGACTGGCCCTTGCTCCGCTCCAAAGGAGCAGTCCCTCTGACCTTGCTGGTCAGAACCATCAGCTTATTTCGTTTTCCACAACAATTGCTTTTGCCAAGGCTTGTTTGCTTCGATCAAGTTGCCGACACCGCCGACAGCGAGAGCCTGCGTGGGACAGCTTGTGACTCGACTCCTGGACGTCGTCGACCTTCAGGGACCACGTGGCTCATAAAGAGTCTAGGGGTTACTTTGAGAAATAAATACATATATATTTTCAATATATATCCGTGTGGTGTCCTTTCATTGGTATAAAAGGGGGTTACATTTGGTAAAACAGCTGGCTTAACACGCTTCACGAGTTTAGCCTCAAAGACTGCTTAGCCTACGCTACCACTAGGGCAGCTAGTCCGAAAAGGTTGACTTACAACCACACCATAAGGGTTGCTTGCATTGGTACAAGGTGGTCACTTTAACTAGTGAACATCATATACCAGGCCAACTTCTCACACCGATTTCAGCAGACACAGATGAGATTGAACAGCAGGATTGTCTGTTCAGAACAGAAGAAGAAACAAAAGGGAGAGTGGATCTTAAAGATACTCCCCTGGCTGAGTGTGATGGTACCTTATGGGTGGATGGCTCGTGCTTCAAGCTTCCGAATGGTGATACGACTGCTGCATATGCTGTCACGACTTTGCACATGATTGTTGAAACTGCACGTATACCACATAATTCGGCTCAAGCAGCAGAATTAATTGCACTAACAAGAGCATGCGTGTTGTCGAAAGGAATGAAAGTGAACATATATACTGACAGTCAGTATGCCTTTGGCGTGGCCCATAGTTTTGGGCGCTTGTGGAAAGAACGTGGGTTCCTGACTTCGCATGGAACTAAGATTCAGAATGGTCAGTTGGTGAATGATCTCCTTGAGTCGTTGACCTTACCATTACAAGTTGCGATTGTGAAATGCAGTGCACACAAGAAGGTTATTGATGATGTTAGTCGTGGTAACGCATTTGCTGACGAAATCGCGAAAGAAACAGCAAAAGATGTGACGAATCGAATGTATGTTGCAGGCCCTGCAAGATGGGTTGGTGATGTTGGAATGTGTGAAGACACGATAGAGAGTGTGAAGTCCCTTCAAGCTGAAGCCACAGAGAAAGAATTGAGCAGGTGGAAAGAAAGTAAGGGTAAATTGGATGAAAATGGTTGTTGGATTGATTTGTCAGAACACCGGCGATGGTTGTTACCTGATGCATATGTGCTCCCAGTGGTCACGATGGCACATGGAATGGCGCATATCAGTGTGAAAAGGATTTGTAAGTTGTTGGCTCCAGTATGGCAGAATGCTGGAATTCCCAAGTGTGCAGAGAATGTGGTCAAAAATTGCATGGTATGTTTGAAGTACAATCCTGGTAGGGGAACCCCAACTCCAGCTGGTCATTTTGCGCCTCCAACGTATCCGTTTGAGGTTTTGCAGCTAGATTTCATCCACTTGGAAAGGTGCAACAATTTGAAATATGTACTTGTTGTTGTCTGCGCTTTTTCAAGGTGGATAGAAGCATATCCCCTAAAAGACAATACTGCCTTATCCACAGCTAAAGCCCTTGTCAAAGAATTCTTCCCTAGGTTTGGAATGCCAAGAATGGTATGGAGTGATAATGGGAGTGAATTTGTGGGACGAGTGATGAAGAATGTATGTGAAGGACTAGGTATAAAGCAGAAATTCCACGCTGCAAATCACCCCCAATCAGCTGGACTAGTAGAGTGTTACAATGGCACATTGAAGCTCAAATTAGCCAAGATCCAAGCGAGTTCTGGTCTTAAATGGCCTGACGCTCTGCCCTTAGCACTCCTATCAACAAGAATGACTGTGCATTCACGAGTGGGACTTAGTCCCTACGAAATCATGTTTGGCCGCCCGGCCAATATATGGGGAGTGCCAAGGCCTACAAAATTCAGTGAGATCGAACACCCAGTACTGCTTGATTATTTGTATGAATTGACGGCTAAATTGCGTGTTTTACACCAACAGGTGCATGATACTCTGCCTCAGGTCTCTGAAGCTCCAGGACATCCCATTAATCCTGGGTCATGGGTGCTGGTCAAAAACTTTCAGCGGACGAAAAATGACGAGCCCCGTTGGACCGGCCCCCATCTCGTCCTTCTCTCGACGAGATCAGCTGTTCGAGTGAAAGGGAAAAAGAACTGGGTACACGGCGTTCACTGTAAGAGGGTCCCTTTGCCTTACGACCAGTGGGTCCAGAAAGGGATCGCTGACTCAGAGACTGAGACTGTGCCTCGTTTTCTGCCGTTTAGCGATGCACGAGTAAAAGGAACACTTTCTGAGAAGGAAAGCGATGACATCTTGCAAGAAACTGTGCCACCGTCAATTCAATTGGACACTACAGAGCCTGAACTCTTGTTTCAAGACCAAACAGTACCTACAAGAAGTCGCTACAATCTGAGGCCGAGAACTATGGACAAATAAAAATTCTATTTCTTTGATATTTTTTTTTTTGAGAAGTGCAGCTCTCTCTTCCATCTGAAAAACTTTCTTATTTTTGCTTTTTCGAACCGCCATCCGGGTTCAGCTGCAGGGTCGCGGTGCCAAGACTTTGGGGTACAAGCCGGAGACGTTAGGTCAACGGTATGGTTGGTCTAGGGCGTTCCCTGGACTGACAGGTGTACTCCTTAGCAGAAGATACTCATCCGCCGCGAAAGGCATGATTAGAGGATGGAGTTTATCGAGATGAAGAGACCCGCTGAGGAAATAAATTTTAAGAGCAGAATATGTAAAGTAATGAATAGCAAACGTTTTGTAATATTATGTCTATTTGTCCTATTCAGCGTGATGATGTTTTCTGTAAGTTATGTGTTATTGTCTTCTCAAGTGCCGTTTGCACCCACTATACAGCCCATACCTCCGCCTACTGTTTCCTCACACTCTTTCCACCCTCTGCCTGAACACGAACAAGCTAGACGTTCTGAGTTCGTAAACAATTCGTTTATTCAACTCCTGCACCAGCACCAACTAGTTATGAACACAACAAATTGCTGGGTGTGTGGTTTGATGCCGCATACCATTAATAAGGGTATCCCATATCTAGTGCTGCCGTTTAGCTATAATGGGTCATCATGGGCATTCCAGACTAGGTTTCTTTTTGCGCTTAAAACCTACTCCCCGCGACCACCGCGTTCCACTAGACCTAGCACGAACAATAAGGCCTTGATGAAAGGAGTTGCTGATATGAGCAGAGATATCGATGCATATTCATCTATTCCCAAGGATAAGTTGCACGCTTATGTGGGTTGGTACGCGACGGGGTATAGCATTAGCCTGGGCGAGAAACAGCGTAAAAGTTCATCCCCGATTTGGGTCGTACCCCACATAGGTCGGTTCTGTTTACAAGGTAATGGTCAGAATCCAAGAGCTCAATTAGGGAAGAGTGACTGTGCCGAAACGTACATTTTCCCATCACAGTTTTCCCCTGCGTTTCTGGCTGCCAAGGGTACATACTTTGTTTGTAATGATCGAGCATATACATGGTTGCCCCCTGATTTCTCGGGCACGTGTTATGTTACAAATTTGCTACCGCCGACATTTACTGCCGCCTCTGATTATCACAAGACCAGAGTTGTGAGAGGCGTTGTTAGTAAGGAGGATACTGCCGGTCAGGAAGCGGGAGACTTTTTCCTGGGTTTCCTGCCATTTTGGGGACCAATGGTCAATAGTAGGAACCTGAGACAACTGACTTGTGTAGTTGAAACTACTGTTAATGTAACGGCTGGTGCCCTTGGTAACTTGACAGCTGAGCTCCAAGCGGATCGCCGAACCGTATGGCTCTAGATGTCATACTTGCAGACCGTGGTGGGGTATGTAAGGTTATCCAATCAAGCTGTTGTATTTTCATACCAGATAACGCTCCGACAGTCTATCAAGCCATCTCCAAACTGCATAAGATTTCCGAATCCATCCATGTGGATAAAGGAGATTGGTCGATGATGGGGTGGTTCTGGGGACTGATATCAGCTTGGGATGGAAGATCCTAATAGTCACTGGGACGATCTTAGCCATTCTTTTCCTGTTATGTCTATGTATACAGTGTGCTCCTGTAATGTGTAGTCTCTGTGTTACATCATGTGTAAGGAAACCTGTATCAAGGGACGAACTAAGCAATAGGATGATGCTACAGCAACAGCTTCATGACTTTATGAATATAGACCTGGACTCAGATTAGTATGAGTATAGTTATTGCCTATGTAAGGGCAAAAGGAGGGTCTGTGGTACTGTAAATTTCGGAACCATGTTGCTAGCATGGTCCTACCCTGCCGATTTTGGAATCAGCGAACCGCAAATGACTAATGCGGTATGGAAGAGTGTTTTCGTCATGTTTCACCGATGAATTCACCGTGTATACGATACTTCATGTCGAACCCTCGGGTTCCATTTTAAAAGGGTAACCATTTTGTGATTGCCCTCACATAGGCTGCGCATTGAGGCCATGCCTAGGCCTAAAGGACACGCAATCTTTCTTTGACTTCTTTGTGACCTATGCAAACTGACTCCGCTGCCCGGGGTCAGTCCTGTCCGGCCGGTTCCTTTTACTGCGGCCTTATGGGATTAGCATCAGGGCCCAACACATCATAAAGTCGTGCATCCCACACGACTCCTGACTAATCTCTTTCACACCCGACTCTGTTTCCTACTTTATGGCTTGTTTTACCAGGAGGAGGTGTCCGTTTTATTGGGGTCTGCTGATAACTGATGAGGGTTCTGAGCCTTGCTGGGTAAATAATTATGTGCTGACCGAGCTGAAACGTGGGATTATCATCATGACTGTGCTCTTTCTTTGAAGCGAAAATATGTGAACGACCACTTGTAAAATAGGGGCGGTGTTGCCCAGAGCGTAATATTCTGTATATAAGAAAAGACTGGTTTTTGGTTGGGAGCAGTCTCCTGAGAACATACATCGTGTTGTACTTCTCGGATACCTGTGATTGGTCTGCAGCCAATAAATACGATCTTTGACTTCATCTAGAAGACTCTGTGTTTCTGTGGTCTGAAACAGGAAGAACTCGAAGTCTTTGGGTGTGTCCCCTGGCACCGCTGGGTTGGTTCTGAAAAACCCAGTACTTCAATATCTGTAAGAAACATTAGTCAGTGTTAGATTTCTTACCTTAGAATATCCCCAGGCATCAGACTGGATCCGGAAAGTTTTCGCTAGCAGTACATCTGCGTGTCAGTAGGTGGTGTCATGCGGCTGGCGTCGAATGCGCCAAGATGATGTCACGGAGACTACTTAGGCGCCACCCATGCGTGCTGACGTCAGTTCTGTACACGACTTTCCGCGCCAGGAACGCAGAGCCATGCAAGACACTGACCAATGGTGCATACAACTAGGGCCCTAAAAGGGATGACCTTAACCCTAGAAATCAGTTTGCAGAAAGGGGAGGATGGGTGGGGCGATAAGGAATCTATCACTAACTAATGTCTCTTACAGATATATCGTTACCGAAGGTAAGTAACTTGGTCATCTGAAAGAAACAAGTTAGTGTTAGATTCCTTACCTTAGAATAGATACCCCAGTAATACCAACCCCGGTGGTGGGTCTGCGAACTAAGATCACACCAGAAAGTCATGGAGAACAGAACGGCCAAAGAAGCCGTCTCTCTGGACTTGGCTGTCAAGGCAAAAATGCTTGGTAAAGGTATGCAGTGAGGACCACGTAGCTTACCGACAGATATCCTGCAAAGGGACTCCCCGTCTCAGAGCAGTAGTGGCTGCTCTCGCCCTAGTAGAATGGGCACGCAGCCCAACAGGAGGCTCCTTTTTAGCCAAAGAGTAACAGCCTTTAATACGCAGAACGACCCACCGAGAGATGGTTTGCTTGTGCACAGCCCGACCTTTCTTGGCACCCACGTAGCCAACAAAGAGTTGATCATCAACCCGGAACTGTTGTGTGCGCTTCAGATAGACTGGGGTGGCAGAGTGGGCTAAAGAACGGTGATGGATCAAACCCAGATCTGTTGACTGGGTGTGAGAGTTTGATTGGTTCTGATGCTCCGTCCATCACCACCCCCTTTTGTACCGCTTTGTTCGCCATAAGTTGACAGGGTATGCTCAGACGTGAGTCCCTTGCTCACTTTGCCACTGGATTCAAGCAAGCCTGGCTGAAGACGGCTGAAATGCCAGAAACCGGTCCTAGGAAGCTTGTTTCCGGTCCAGGGAAGGCATGGCTTGGCAGTTCGGGCTGGACTGTTCCCATGAGGCACAGGGTCAGACTGATTTGCATATGGCCATGCGTGAACTGGGGTGGCAGAGTGGGCTAAAGAACCGTGATGGATCAAATCCGGATCTGTTGACTGGGTGTGAGTGTTTGATTGGTTCTGATGCTCCGTCCATCACCACCCCCTTTTGTACCGCTCATATAGAACGAGAGCGCACGTTTTGGGTAACCCCGGGCGTAGTACTACGCTTCGCCCACGTAGTGTACGTAGCGCTGCCTGCTTCACAGTTTTCGAAGTAGGCGTAGCAGGCAGCGCTACGCACACGCCAGGGCGAAGCGGAGCTGCCTGCCGCCCGCCACCCGCCTCCCGCCCACCCTCCTTTTAAAATAATCTCATGTATGTTAAAATAATTAAATTAAAGACTTACCTGCAGCGCGGCCGCCCGCGCATGCGCATTTCTTGCAAAAAATGCGCATGCGCGGGCGTCCGCGCATGCGCATTTGTGACAAGAAGTTGTGAACGAGGAAGAGGGAGCCCCGGAGATGCCGCGCTGCAGGTAAGTATTTATATTTAATTATTTTATCATACATGACATTATTTTAAAAGGAGGGTGGGCGGGAGGCGGGCGGAGCGTAGTGGGGATACGTGGAGTGCGCGAGTGTGCGTATATTTGGGCACACTACGCGCTGCTCCACGTAGCCCCACTACGCCCACCCCTGGTTTTGGGTCCAGACGGTGGAGCCTCTCTTCCTCTTTCAAAGGATGCTGAGGCGGAAAGAAAGTGGGCAAAGTGATGGTCTGCCCGATGTGGAAGGGCGTGACAACCTTTGGCAGAAAAGAAGGACGGGTCCTTAACACCACCTTGTCCGGATGAACAGAAAGGAAAGGAGGTTTAGAAGAAAGAGCCTGGAGCTCACTCACTCTTCTGGCAGAGGTGATAGCAACCAGGAAAACAGTCTTTAGGGTGAGAAGACGTAAAGGACAGCAGTGAAGCGGCTCAAAGAGAGTGCACATCAGATAAGTCAACACAAGATTCAAGTCCCATTGAGGCATTATAAAGGGGACCGGAAGGAACGTATGTGTAATGCCTTTCAAGAAACGACCAACACCCGGGGACTTGAAAAGAGAAGGCTGATCTGGAAGCTGTAAAAAGGCGGAAATGGCCGAGAGATAGCCCTTGATAGTGCCCAGAGCAGAGCCCTGCTGGGCCAGAGAAAGAAGGAACAGAAGAACTTCTGCAAGAGGGGCAGAAAGGGGATCCACAGCCTTCGCTGTGCACCATGCCACAAATGTATTTCACCTGCAGGCGTATACCATTTTAGTGGAGGGACGCCTGGCTGCCAAAATAACATCACAGAATTCGGCAGGAAGGTCAAAAGCTGTCATCTATCGCCGCTCAATCTCCACGCATGGAGGTGGAGGCTGGACAGGTTCGGATGAAGGACGTCCCCTGCTGCTGCGACACAAGATGCTCCCGAAGAGGCAGCCGGATCGGAGGACAGATTGCCATACTGAGTAGCTCGGGATACCATACTCTTCTTGCCCAATCCAGAGCCACAAGAATGATGTGGGTCCGGTTGTGCCTGATCTTCTTCAGCACTCTGGGCAGAAGTGGTATAGGCGGAAAGGCTTACAACAGACCGCAACTCCACTCGCGACGAAAAGCGTCTCCGAGGGAGTGCCGCCTTGGAAATTCCACTGCGCAGAATTGATGATATTACGCGTTCTCTTCGGTGGCAAATAGATCTAACCAAGGCTCTCCCCACTGCAGAAAGAGACCTTGCACCACGTCCGAGGTCAGACGCCATTCGAGATCCAACATGCATCTGCGGCTGAGTTCGTCCGCCCTGGCGTTCAGGGAGCCTGCCAGGTGTTGAACCACCAGAGACATGCCCCGATGTTCCTGCCATGTCCAGAGGCGCAGAGCTTCCAGACATAGGGTCCACAACCCCACCCCGCCCTGTTTGTTGCAATACCACAAGGCGGTGGTGTTGTCTGTGAACACCTGCACTACCTATCCCCTGACAGAGGGAAGGAAGGCTTTCAGAGCAAGACGGATTGCCCGCAGCTCCAGAAGGTTTATATGGAGCCGGGATTCCACCGGAGACCAGAGGCTTCTGATCTCCGCCTCTCCCATGTGGCCACCCCATCCCAGGAGGGACGCATCCGTCACCTATGTGAACTCCGGTTGGGGAAGGAAGAGGGATCTGCCATAGACCCTATCGCGATTGGTGAGCCACCACTGCAATTGACGTGCAGTGCCCTCCAAGATCTGGACGTGATCGGACAGGTAGCCCTCATGCTGTGCCCACTGAAACTTCAGGTCCCACTGCAGAGCCCGCATATGCCATCTGGCATGTTGCACTAGCACGATGCAGGAGGCCATCAGGCCCAGGAGCTGGGATAGAGGCTGAAAGATCGGAATCATAGCCTGAATATCCCAGATCCGCTGTTCGGGAAGATAGACCCGAAACTGCGCCGAATCCAGAACCGCTCTGATGAATTTGAGCTTCTGAGAGGGATTCAGGTGCGACTTCGACACATTGATGGAAAACCCCAGCAAATGCAGGAGGTTGGCCGTAGTCTTGAGGTGGGAGATGACCGTTTGGGGCAAGCCCGCCTTCAACAACCAGTCATCTAGATAGGGGAAGACTGAAACCCCTGATCTACGCAGATGAGCTGCGGCCACCGCCATCACTTTTGTGAAAACACCCGAGGGGCGCCAGTAAGGCCAAAGGGGAGCACGGTAAACTGAAAGTGCTCATGGCCTACCATGAACCGCAGGTAATGCCAGTGGGCAGGCAGGACGGGAACATGAAAATAGGTGTCCTGCAAGTCCAACGCTACCATCCAGTCTCCTGGATCGAGTGCAGACAAGACCTGAGCCAAAGTCAACATCTTGAAATTCTCCTTACGGAGGAAGCGGTTGACGTTCCGGAGGTTCAAGATGGGACGCAGACCCCCTTTGTCCTTCTTGGGGACCAGAAAGTAGAGGAAATAACAACCACTCCCTACTTCTGGCCCAGGAACGCACCCGATGGCCCCCTTGGCCAAGACGGCCGTGACTTCCTGCTGGAGAAGTACCAAGTGTTCCCCCGACATGCGGTGGTACTGAGATGGCATGACTGGAGGGGTGGATTGATGGGGAAGGGAGTAACCCTTGCAGATGACCTGCAACACCCACTTGTCCGATGTGATAGCGTGCCAGTGGGGGAGGTGATGGCTGATCCTGCCACCCACTGGTGTGGGGTGCCCCCCAAAGCTCAGATTAGGAATGTTTGGAGGTAGAAACAGTGGGGGCGGAGGTGGACGGAACCCCACGCTGATTCCCAGACCCGCCCCTGCGGAAACCGCGTCCGCGGCCATGCTGTGGCTGGGTCTACACAGGCTTGCTGAAGGACCGTGCCTGGGCGCCCCTTCCGTGGCCACGAAAGGAACGAAAACCAGGAGTGGCTGGGCTTTTCGTGGAAAGACCTAAGGACTTGGCCATGGCCCGCGAGTCCTTAAAACGCTCCAGCGCACTGTCGGCTTTATCACCAAACGGGCGAGTGCCATCAAAGGACATGTCCATGAGGGAGCCTTGGACATCTGGCGAGAACCCGGTAGATCTCAACCAGGCGTGGCGATGAAGCGCTACAGTCATAGCAATTGCTCTACCTAGTGAGTCCGCGGTGTCCAAACCACACCGAATGGCGAACTTAGCCGCATCTTTACCCTCAGGAACAGCTTGGGACAGCACAGCTTGGGTCTCTTCAGGACACTGAGGCAACACCTGTGCAACTGTATCCCACACCACGTGGGAATAGCAGCCCAATAGGCAGGCGGTGTTCACCGACCGCAGCCCTAAGCTGTCCGAAGAGAACAACCGCTTGCCGAACTGCTCCAGCTTCTCAGAGTCCTTATCCGGCGGAGCCGTGGGAAAGACACTCTGGGACGTCGAAGCTTGGATGACCAGGCTCTCGGCGTAGAATGAGTGTTCAGAAAGACAGGGTCATCCGGCGCCCGGCGATGACGCCGGGCGACATTCTTATCCACAGGGGCCCCTGTGGCTGGCCGTGACCAAGAGCCCAGTAAGACGTCAGTGAGGCCGTCATTAAATGGCAGCAGGGGCTACGACGAAGAGGACGCCGTCTGGAGCCCCTCAGTGAGGAGATTCGTTTTTAGGGCCATCGCAGGGAGATCAAGGTTGAGGACCTCAGCTGCCCGACGGAGCACCACCGTGTAAGAAGCACCCTCCTCCATAGTAGGCGGAAGAGAGAGGCAAACTCCGGGTCAGAGGAGACATCAAGGCAGCTGGCCTCCTCTAACTCGTCCGCCCAGTCCTGCTCAGAGTCACATTGACGAGCAAGAGGGTCCTCGGACCTCTCCCAGTCGTCCTCCACCTCCGCCGTATGAGAGACAGACTGCGGCGGCAGGGCAGGGACCGAGGAAGGAACAAACAGCACCGGGAATGTCACCGGACAGGGCCGAACCGGTGCCGTGTCCCAATGTGGATCCCAGGTAGGGACAAAATTGTCCTGGAACCTGGACAAGGGTGGAACAAATGGCATTCACTGCAGCGCGGGACCTCGTGGTGCCGTGGCCGTAGCCAGCGGCGCAGGATCCTGTGGCGCCGGAGCCACCGACGGCCTGACAGGATCCTGACACAGGACGGCGGGGCCCAAGGGCACGCCGGCGTGAGCCCGAGGCCTAAACAGGTAGTCCTTGGTAGCAAGAAATTCTTGCACCTGTGCGGGAGTCGCCGATGGACCCAGATAAGATAGGTAGGCCACGGGACTCCCGGGCTCCGAAGGAGTCGCAGGGGCAAAATCCCTGTCCCCCTCGTCCGCATCCGGGGACCGACGGGGGGGACGTCAGAGAGCAACAGCGCTTCTTCGACTTCTTTTTGGGTCGTCTCTTACCCGAATCCGAGGGCGAAGACTTGGAGCCCGAGTAGCAATGATGGTGGCCCTGCGAGCGTTCTCTGGAGCGGCCCCTGGATCGTAAATGGCGCTGGGACTAGTGCCGGACCTCAAACAGCTTCCGGACGCCGCTCCCTCAAGGCCTTCGGGGCCATGGCCAGACAGTCCATACAGGACCGGGAGTCGGGGTTGCTCTCCAGGCAGTAGAGACAGACGTCGTGGGGGTCAGCCACCGGCATATTGCAAAGATAGTCAAAAAGTGACTAAGGTACGTGCTCTAACCGGATCTGCGCTTACTGGAGAGGAAAAAGAAAGAACTGACATCAGCGCGCATGGGTGGCGCCTAAGTAGTCTCTGAGACGTCATCTTGGTGCATACGATGCCAGCGACAGATGCGGAGCTAGCGAAAAATTTCCGGGTCCAGTCTGACTCCTGGGGATATTCTAAGGTAAGGAATCTAACACTAACGTGTTTATTTCAGATCAACATGTTTTAAGCCTGCAGCGTTCCTACCTCTTTTTATAAAAACACAATTCTGTCAACGAGTCTCTCTCAAACTTTCACCCAAACACTCTGCTTCTCGATCTTTGGAATAATTCCTCTTTAACTGTTGTATACATTTTTATCCACTAACTACTTAAACCTCAAAAATCTGGTTGCTGTACCCTAAACTCAACGGATGTACGATGAATGTTGCTGAGTGAATGAAGGGCAACTCTCTCAAACTCAATATAGACAAGACAAAAGTCCTCATCTTTGGAAACAACTCCTTGCCAATGAACACTGCATGGTGGCCAGCAGAACTCAGCTCATCTCCTGCCCTAACAAACCACGCCCACAACCTCAGCATCATCTTGGACAGCAAGTTATCTATGAAAAAACAGGTAAACACAGTCTCATCCGCCTGCTTCCACACCCTACACATGCTCCGCAAGATCTTCAGTTGGCTCCCAGTCAACACCAGAAGGACCGTCACCCAGGCCCTCATCACCAGCTGGTTGAACTACAGCAACACACTCTATGTAGGAATCATCGCTCACCTCTTAAAGAGACTACAGACCATACAAAACTCAGCAGAAAGACTCATCCTCGACAATCCCAGATGAACCCACAGCACACCTCATCTCAAGAAGCTACACTGGCTCCTGATCCAGAAGAGATGCCAGGACAAGATGTTGATCCACCCATACAAAGCATTGCACAAAGAATGACCAGCATAGATCAACAAATGCATGACCGTCCACCAACCAACGAGACACCTACGATCCACCTCCCTCGCAAACACCCGTCGATCCGTGCAGGCAACAGCGGAGGATGCTCCTTCACACATCTGGCGGCCAAAGCCTGGAACAAAACTTCCTTTGCACTTCAAGGCCGCCCAATCGCTCCAGCAATTCAGGAAAGAACTCAAGACCTGGCTGTTCGAATGAACAGATCATCTCGTAGCAGCTAGCAACTCCAGCACCTTGAGATTCTCACAGGTGATTTGCTGTGCACTACAAATCTTTGATTGATTGACTGATTGAAGGACCAGACACTGCACTCTGGCTCAAACGTACTAGATCACAGACTCGACCCTGTCACCAGGCAGGTCGCTCCCCCCATCCGCCACGCAGCCCCCTGTGGGTTGAACCTCCGTTGCCGCTTTTGCCGCCTGACTGCTCACTCCCTTTTTTATTCTGTACCCCTGCACTTGGCTTTCTGTGCCACTTTGTTTTTTCATTCTGTGCCCCTGTGTTTTGCTTTCTGTACCCCTGTGCTCTGTTGTCCCTCTCCCGCCGTCTTTTCCCGCCGTTTTTTCCCTGGGTTTTCCCCCGCCGCTGAGCCCCTGCGGCCCCGCCCCCTTCACTCCCATTGGCCGCCCCGCTCCCACCTCCCAGCTGCTCCTCCCTCCCTCTGCCCTCATATGGAGGCCGCGAAGCGGCGCGCAGCGGGTGCGCCGCTGGCGCGCCAAAGGCGCGTCTAAGGCAAGCCCGTCTGCGCCCGTCCGCGCCTGGACCGCTCCCAGCGCCACAACCCCTGGACCCCGCAGCCCCCGCAATGCCAGACTGCACTACGACGCAAGCACCCTCCACGCACTCAACACCAGACGAGACCACCCCTGCTACTGGGCCACCCCGAAACACATCCAGGGGCCTTTCACCTGCCGGAACTGCAGATTCACCAGCATCCAACCCTCCACACCACCAGCCAGAGAACCCAACCACCTCCGCTGCATCCTCCTCAACACCCACTCCGCTCGCAAGCACGCCATCGAACTCTGGGACCTCCTAGACTCCACCGCCCCCGACGTCGCCTTCCTGACAGAGACCTGGCTGAACGCCACCTCAGCACCAGTCATCGCCATAGCCATCCCACAGGGCTACAAGATCTCCCGCAGAGACCGCACCAACGGAGTGGGAGGAGGAATCGCCATCATCCACAAAGACTCCATCAAAATCTCAACGAACACCGATGACACCCTCACCACCTCCGAGCACATGCACTTCCAGATCCACACCGACCCCAACACCACCCTCAGAGGAACTCTCATCTACAGACCTCCCGGACCCTGCCCACAGTTCAGTGACACCATCGCCGACCTCATCAGCACCCACACCCTCGCTTCCACGGACTACATTATCCTCGGGGACCTGAACTTCCACCTCGAGAACAACAACGACTCCACCGCCCTGATCGCCAACCTCACCAACCTCGGACTCAAACAGCTTGTAACGACACCTACTCACGCCGCTGGACACATGCTCGACCCCATCTTCTCCACAAGCCCCCACGTCTTCTTCAACCACACCACCGAACCACACTGGACCGACCACAGATGCGTCCACTTCACCTTCAGAAAACTCACCACACACCACCGCACCCAACAGCTACCACGCCGCTGCTGGGGCAAGGTCACCGAGGACCAACTGACTACCGCCCTCGCCCTGAGACCACCCACCGACCCCACCGACCCAGACACCGCCGCGACCAACCTCACACAGTGGATCAACAACTGCGCCAACACCCTCACCCCTCTCAAGACCTCTACAACCAACCACACCAACAAGAAAGCCGCCTGGTTCACCGAGGACCTCCGGATCTCCAAGCACACCTGTCAGAAGGTGGAGAAGAAATGGCTCCACGACCGAACACCAGACAACCACACAGCCCTCAGGAGCGCCACCCGCAGACACCACCAACTCATCAGGACCGCCAAGAAGACCGCCTTCAAGGACCGCCTAGACAACAACGCACACAACACCAAAGAGCTCTTCAGCATCGTGAAAGAACTCTCCAACACCAGCTCCAACACCAAAGACATCCCGCCATTTCAAGACCTGTGCGACTCCCTGGCCACCTTCTTCCACCGCAAGATCACCGACATCCACCACAGCTTCAACTCCGACCCCCCCGCACCCACCACTGAGTCCACCACCCCTGCGACTACCACTCGCACCAGTCATCTGACCGTCTGGTCCAGCGTCAGTGACGAAGACACCATCAAAACCATGAACTCCATCCACTCCGGTTCCCCATCGGACCCCTGCCCTCACCATGTCTTCAACAAAGCCAGCGCAACCATCGCGCCCCACCTCCGGAAAACAATCAACTGTTCCTTCGAGACAGCAACCTTCCCAGAAAGCTGGAAGCACGCCGAGATCAACACCCTTCTGAAGAAGCCGAAGGTGGACCCCAAGGACCTCAAGAACTTCCGGCCCATCTCCCTGCTCCCTTTCCCGGCAAAAGTGACCGAGAAGATTGTCAACAAACAGCTGACCCGCTACCTCGAAGTTAACAACATCCTGGACCCTTCCCAATCCGGTTTTCGCAGCGACCACAGCACCGAGACCGCCCTCATCGCCGCCACTGATGACATCCAGACCCTGATGGACAAAGGAGAAACAGCCGCCCTCATCCTCCTGGACCTATCAGCAGCCTTTGACACGGTCTGCCACCGCACCCTATCAGCACGCCTCCATGACGCCGGTATCCAAGAGAAGGCCCTGGCCTGGACCACATCCTTCCTCTCCGGCAGAACCCAGAGCGTCCGCCTCCCACACTTCCGCTCCAAAACCACTGAGATCATCTGCGGCGTCCCACAGGGATCCTCCCTCAGCCCGACGCTGTTCAATATCTACATGGCCCCCCTCGCCCACGTCACACGACAACACAACCTCAACATCATCTCCTACGCCGACACCCCAGCTGATCATATCCCTCACCGAAGATCCCCACACCGCCAAAGCTAACCTCCACAGAGGAATGAAGGCCGTAGCCGACTGGATGAAGGACAGCAGACTGAAGCTGAACTCAGACAAGACAGAGGTCCTCATCCTCGGACCCACCCCATCAGCCTGGGACGAATCTTGGTGGCCCACGTCACTAGGCACAGCCCCGGGACCCACGGATCACGCAACCTGGGGGTCATCCTCAACTCCACTCTCTCCATGACCAGGCAAGTCAACGCCGTCTCCGCGTCCTGCTTCAACACCCTCCGTTTGCTCCACAGGATCTTCAAATGGATCCCCCTCGACACGAGAAAAACCGTTACCCACGCCCTCATCACCAACAGACTCGACTACGGGAACGCCCTCTACTCAGCAACTACAAACAAGCTCCTGAGACGACTCCAACGCATCCAGAACGCCTCGGCCCGACTCATCCTCGACGTACCCCGCCGCAGCCACATTACACTCCACCTGAGAGGCCTGCACTGGCTCCCCGTCAACAAAAGGATCACCTTCAAGCTCCTGATCCACGCACACAAAGCACTGCACAACACCGGACCCACCTACCTCAACAACCGACTCAGCTTCCACACCCCCACCCGAAGCCTCCGCTCAGCCAACCTCGCCCTCACCACAGTCCCTCGCATCCGAAAAACCACCGCCGGCGGCAGATCCTTCTACCTCGCCGCCAAGACCTGGAACACTCTCCCCACCATCCTACGACAGACCCAGGACCTGCTGGCCTTCAGAAGACTCCTCAAGACCTGGCTCTTCGACCAGTAGCACCCGCCCCCCCCCCTCCCCTGCGCCTTGAGACCCTCTCGGGTATGTAGCGTGCTTTACAAATGCAGTGATTGATTGATTGATTGATTACTTGTTCTGTTATCACCTCTCCTCCATCCTTATGTCCCAAGACCCATCTGCTACTGTGGCAATTTTATGTATTTATTTATTTATTTAAAGAGTTTTATAAAGCGCTGGCTAGACCCGAAGGTATCAGAGCGCTTTACATAAGGTTCAACAATGTTACAACAATGATAACAATTACACGTTACATCAAATATATGCGACACATTAAAGAGCGAGAAGGAGAGACAAATAGAGAGGAAAGGGGGAGAGGGGGAGTGAGAAGGGAGAGGGAGAAAAAGAGGGGGAATACGGAAACAGAGACAAAGGGAAAGTCTGCCCAAAGACCGAATGGGTAGGTGACGGCCGAGGAGGTAATCCACAGCCAGTCTCCCCTATGGCTCTCAAGGTAGCTCCAACGGGCAAGGGTCACAAAGATAGATAGATAGGAGATAAGGAAAAAGAAGAATTGCAGAAATACGATGAGGGGGGATGGGCGAGACAGGGAGAAACTGTGCCCAAGGTCTGGCTGGGTAGGTGACAGTCAGGGGATGAACCAAGGCCGATCTCCTCAAAAGCTGAACAGAGCAGCTCCACCAGGCGTCGGACATAATGCTCGGACTCCGCTGTCAGGATAGAGATCATATGTACTCAAAGATTTTCATATTAGTGCGGGGGGTGAAAAGCCATGGTCCGAATAAATTCCAGATGCCATCTTCAGGTCAGGCACAGTCCTGGTAGGGTTATGTAAGGAAAAGTTCAGCAAGGGGGGGGGAGTCACCACTGGCGGCTATGTTAGGGTCAGGCATCCATCAGCCTCAGCTTCAAGAAAGTGGTGGCCCCTGGGACCCCTCTCCACACCGTGCGTGTGCCAGGTACAACAGAACTTTACAGGAAAGTAAGGGGCCAGTCTCCTTTAGTTCTTAAAGAGGATACAAGATCTCCCAGGCATCCACAGGCGATCGGGAGTAGCGTAGTCCCTGTAAGCCCACTAGGACGCATCTCCCATCAGGGTAGGCCAGCGCGGTAGGAGCCGCCATTTTGCCTTGCGCTGGGGTGGGAGGGGAGGCTGCTCACCTCGGTCTTCAGCAACAAGTGCCTCTGGGTTCCAGGAAAACATTCCGGCATGTCCGCTGCAGCCGCGGGATAGTTTCCACACGCAGCGGTCGGGCCACACAAGCGGATGGAGGCTCACCATATGCTAGGATCGTATTGGGTGTAGGTCCAATGATCAGGGCTGCGCCTACAGTATGACTGATCAATTTCAGCTGCGGGCGCCCACCGGGGAAGCGGGTAGGGGAGCTCCCGAATACGCCGCTAATCAGGAGAAGGTTCCCAGGATTCCGCTCCCGATGTCGCCACCCCGGCTCAGCTACATCCAAACGTGAGTCTGCTCCATCCCGGGCGCCATCTTGAAGGTGATGTCACCTGGCAGGACTTTACCGATATCCTGGTGATGCAGCCGCCAAGTAGAACGGCGGCCACAACGGCAGACGCTCCCCAACTTCCGATGTCGGAAGATGGCTCTTTCAGCTGGTTTTGTGGAGTTTAAGCGTCGCGCTAGGTTGTTGAGCGCGGGGCTTCTACGGAGCAAAAGCTCTGAGCAGCCATGATGGATCTGGCTCCTCCCATCAACTCATCACCCATAAAGGTGTGAGACAATGTCTCACACCTTTATGGGTGTTCTTACATTGTCCACCTCACTTTCAGTGGTTGTACCAAATGGGTCTCTAGGAGAACCCCTGCTTTTCTCAGTGTACTCTGGCTCTATCAAGACGTCTCAGATATTCTCTCACCACAAATTGACTTTGAATATATGATCAATTAACCATGACTTGCTAGTCTCCCCCCCCCCCCCCACCCAACCACTCTGGCATGCTGCCAACTCCAGTCATACCTCACTACCACTAGGCGCCTGGGAAATGTCCCTGCCTGTAGGAGAGTAGGATCTGCTTCTTATAGTTACCCCCACTTTTTGCTGATGTTTCACTGTTTTTCAACTTTAGTCTGGTTGGGACCCTGCTATCCAGGGCCCCAGGCGAGCTGCTTCCTCTCTAAATTGATTGCATGTACTTTAGGTACACTCCAGATTGGAATCTGGAGTACCCTTATGAGTCCCTAGTATATGGTATACTATGTACCCAGGGCATAGGTACCCCAGAGGCCTACCAGGGTCTGCAGCATGTATTGTGCCACCCCTGGGAAGCAATTTAAAATGACACAACAGGTCTGCTACAGCAGCCTATGTACGGTGGTGTGTGCACCCTTTACTGAGATATAGGTTCCCTATATCTCTCCATATCACTGCACATATAAACCTATCAGTCACCCCTATGGCAGGCCTTATCAATTCTGAAGGCAGTGACCTGGGTTTTATGTGAGAGGGTGCCCATGCATGAGCAGAGCCCCTCTGCAGCCTTCGGAACCTTTATTCCGGGGTTGTTTGTGATGCAGCCAAACCATATACTCTTAAGTGCATTATAACCTCGCGGTAAATGCAAACTTTGGAATGGCTGCATGGAAACATGTTGTGTTTGGTGTCAAACACCTTGGAATCATACCCTACTAGAGGGAGAACCATGACTTCACCAGTACACCCAGTACCAGCTTCACAGACCCTGGCATCACAAAATGGATGCTGCCAGCCACAGACACAAGTCTGCCCTCCTGCTGCTGGATGAAACTCCGGCCGGGGAGGCCTGGACAATAGGTTTCCTGTCACAGGGAGGTGCGACCACCTCCCAGACAGACTTTAGTGTATTGGGGCTCGGTGGGTGCACTCTGAGAGTGCTTTGATGTCTGCACTGGGGGCACATAGGGTGTCCATGTGCTTAGTCCAGCTCAAACCGGTGGCATGGGCTACCAGCCCCTGCTCTGGCGTGAAACTGGACAAAGGATATGGGTGTAGCCACCCCTCTGTCCTGACCCTCCCATAGGTGGGTCCCCAGAGTTTGTCCCACCCCTTCCTTGGGTATAAAGTAGGAACCCCTGACTACATGACTTTAGATTTACCTGGACAAAACTCTGCTACAGAATCCCAGAACTTCTACTATCTACACAACGTTGGATGATCAAAGAATCTCCCTTGGAGTAAAGGAGTTACTCCCCTGCAAGGCAGGCACCAAAGACGCCTCTGTCCGGTTGGCAACTACGCAGCTCCTGAAGGACTCTGAAGTTTTTGCAACACAGGAGGTGGGTTTCCAAGCTTCCCCGAGGCCGATCCATGCTCCCAGCAAACCTGAGATCCAAAGCCCTCATGGGGACCGTGCAACCCGAACCCCTGGACACCGTGACCATTGGCAGCAGCATATGCTTTTTGGCGATCCCTGAGGCTGTGCTTTGGGCTACTTGTAGTCCAGACCCCGAGCAGTGATTCCACTGAAGATTACTGGCCTCCTCGAGTGACCCGTGGGCTAGTATTGAGTGATTCCTCTCAAGCTCCCTTTCCGATCCCTTGTCTGTCGACTTGTGGGTCCCTGAGAAGGGTACTTTAACTTTCAGTGGGCTTTCCTGGTTACTCCACAAGTGCCCTGACTCTCCATCCCTTGGGGAGCCCACAGAACCTTGCTGGTCCACACTGAAGCCTTTTTACTCACACCGGGTGGGTTGCCGTTGCCAAGGCTTGTTGGTCTCCAATCCGGACACCGACCCCCCAGCACTCAACATCCTTCGTGGGACAGATTGCCTGTGGACTGTGGTCATCATCGACGCCTCCTGATCCCCATGGCAGTGGAGTCAAGCTTCACCGCTTCGCACCTGAAACACCCGACATTGGTGGGCATTCGTCTATCATGCCCCTGGTCACTGACAAGTGACCCAGACTCTGTACCCTCTGCTTTCAGGTTCTTCTCATCTTCGATCCAGGCTTGGATCACATCGGACACTTCTCCTTTCCACGGCAGCCGCACTTTGCAGCACATCGCCATCGAAAACGATGACGATTCCCAACACCATTTGACACCTATGCACCCGCTTCCCTGGATAAGGTACCATAAGTACTCTGGTGCTCCCGTGGGTGCTGGCCCTAGAACCCTCTAAGTCTGAAAGGGTTTGCTCAAAGTCCTCTCCTAAGTGTCCTTAAACTTTAAAATTCCAACCGTGACATTCCCATTGAATTGTACGGGGCTCGCGGCTGAGTTCTCACACTGCACATGTCCCGTGGGTCCCCTGTGTCACTGCCTTGGGTGGTTCCTTGGGGTCCCAGCGATTCTACGTGCTCTAGGCACTGAGTCTAGTCAAGTTGTGGTTCTTATACCACTTTCTCAATATATGGTTTGGTCTTCCCCGATGTTGGATGACTGAAGAATCTCCCTTGGAGTAAAGGAGTTACTCCCCTGTAAGGCAGGCACCAAAGACACATCTGTTTGGTTGGCAACTACGCAGCTCCTGAAGGACTCCGAAGTTTTTGCAACACAGGAGGTGGGTTTCCAAGCTTCCCCGAGGCCGATCCGTGCTCTCAGCAAACCTAAGATCCAAAACCCTCGTGGGGACCGTGCAACCCGAACCCCTGGACACCGTGCACATTTGCAGCAGCATATGCTTTTTGGCAATCCCTGAGGCTGTGCTTTGGGCTACTTGTAGTCCAGACCCCGAGCAGTGATTCCACTGAAGATTATTGGCCTACACTCCTCGAGTGACCCTTGGGCTGGTATTGAGTGATTCCTCTTGAGGTTCCTTCGCGATCCCTTGTCTGTCGACTTTTAAAGTACCCTTCTCAGGGACCCATCTTTCAGTGGGCTTTCCTGGTTGCTCCAGATGTGCCCTGACTCTCCATCGCTTGGGGAGTCCATAGGACTGTGCTGGTCCACACCAAAGCATTTTTACTCTCACTGCGTGGGTTGCCGTTGCCAAGGCTTGTTGGTCTGTAATCCGGACACCGACCCCCCAGCACTCGACATCCTTTGTGGAACATCTCGCCTGCGGACTGTGGTCATCGTCGACACCTCCTGGTCCCCGTGGCAGTGGAGTCAAGCTTCATCTCTTCACACCTGACATTGGTAGGCATTCGTCTATCGTGCCCCTGGTCACTGGTAAGTGGCCCAGACCCTGTCCCCTCTGCTTTCAGGTTCTTCACATCTTCGATCCAGGCTTGGATCACACTGGACACTTCTCCTTTCCACGGCAGCAGCACTTTGCAGCACATCACCATCGAAAACGATGACGATTGCCGACACCATTTGGCACCTATGCACCCGGCTTCCCTGGGTGAGGTAACACCAGTGCTTCCATTGGTGCTGGCCCTAGAACACTAAGTCTGAAAGGGTTTGCTCAAAGTCCTCTCCTAAGTGTCCTTAAACTTTAAAAATTCAACCGCGACTTTTCCATTGAATTGTATGGGGCTCGCGGCTGTGTTCTCACATTGCACACGTCCTCCGTGGGTCCCCTGTGTCACTGCCTTGGGTGCTTCCTTGGGGTCCCAGCGATTCTATGTGCTCTAGGCACTGAGTCTCGTCAAGTCGTGGTTCTCATACCACTTTCTCAATATATGGTTTGGTCTTCCCCTGGGGCCCATTGTATATTGTGCTACATACTGTTGTTTGAAACTGTAATATTGTGTTCCTTGCTCTCTAATCTCATAAAGAGGTTAGTAGAGAGTGTTAGTAATAAATACATATATTTTATATATATATATATATATACACCTTGTGTGGTTCTCCTTTCATTTGGTCATTCAGTAGGTTATAATCTAGTAAACCAAGCTGCTTTACATTCCTTCGAGACTTAGCCTGAAGGCTGCTCTCCATAGCTACCACTAGGATAGCTTTCAATAAAGGTTGTCTTTAACCTAATCGTCAATAAGGGGTTGTTTGGACTGGTGCGAGGTGCCCACTAGAACTAGTGGGCAGCATATACCAGGCCAACTTCTCACTCTGCCTCCAAGAGTAGAAACAGCTTTGAAATGCCAGCTGTTGGACCTTGAAAATGGATTGGACACTCCCCACTCCTCATGTAAATTTCATGTCTGCATCAACAATTCACTGCAGGGATGTGTCTTGGCTAGCGCTAAAATACACATCACGATGCAAGTAATCTAGCCTCAGCTTGTTTGGATTCTATATTAACCAGTGATGCTCCTTGTAACAATAATGTTATTCTGGAAAAATGCTGCTCATCAAAATGTTAGTGTTGATAAATAAAAATTGAATAAAATAAATAAATTTCATCTTAAACTCTAAACTGAACCTGCGCAAACACACCAAGGCTACCGCAAAAGTGTCAACCCCCAAGTGGGAGTCATGAAATCCCAGACATTGTCTCCAAGGTATGGTCAAGGTACCTGAAGGTACGGTCATCTCAAGAACTGAACATGGCAAAACTCAAGTCACCCACTTTACAAAGACCTCCAAAACTAGCACGTGATCACATCAGAATAGCCCTGATCTCACCGGACTTGCTGCCCATAGCATGTAGCATGTATAGGAAACAGTAACAATATAGAGGGATGGACATGATCGGTGACCGTGCCGATAAGGACAAGTGATCGAACGGAGCTGCTAAGTGGCCTCATAATGGGCATAGTAGCCATGAGCTGAATGCTTTCAACACTGTTTTTAACAAACTGTCTTGTAAATGCATCTTGCCAGCCTCAGCTAAGGCCATTTTGACATGTTAAAAAATGGTGATATACAATCTCAGGATATAATTTTTATGAATATGGACTTCAACTAGACATAACACAGTGGCCTGAATTCACAAACTACACGTCTGAAGTAACTTACACTTTTGAGTATGTTTACTAATTTTTGATATCCACAAACTGTACTTTTGTTGTACCGTACACTTTTGAGCATGTTTACCACTTTTTGATATCCACAAACTGCACTTTTGTCGTAACTTACACTTTTGAGTATGTTTACTACTTTTTGATATCCACAAACTGTACTTTTGTTGTACCTTACACTTTTTGGTAAGTCGGTGCCTCCATTATTTTCTATAGGAGGATGTTGCAGTACCATTGGTTGGCCATGTGCAGTGCTGGACTCACTACAAATGCTTGAGCTGTGAGACTGTAGTGTTTAGCAAAGTATGCAAGGATGACCACATTGCTACTAGGAAGATGTAAATCACCAGAAGTTCGCTGTTAGAGCAGTGGACATAGCAATAGCTCCAGGATAGTGGACTTGAATGTCCCCTGGAAGTTGTTTTTTGGCCACAGCATAATAGACCTTAATGCAGAGTAGGACCCAACACAAAATGGGGCACTTGGTCACCTCTTTGTCCTTCTTGGCACTGGTCAAACCCACAGAGTTGGTAATCCACTCTATTCACATTGTGCGTCAGGGGTCAAGTCTATGCACCCGTTCCTCCTCCTTGGTGGGAAGATGAGGAGGAAAGAAAGAAGGCGGAAAGAGCGATGGACTGGGCCATGTGACTTGAAGACACCACTCTCTGCAAGTAGGACGGTAAATTATGAATACCTGTTTGTCCTGATAGAAGACTAAATGGCTCAAATGGAGGTGCGTAATCCTGCTTAAAAAGAACAAATGGACAGGGAGAAAACAAGTAAAGCAAATCTTTGGGAAAAAGTGCCACCAGCGGCAACTTTAACAGAGTAGACTGGTGAGGAAGACCTGAGCAGTCAAATAATATTTTAAGTAGCCATTGCAAGACCCTGCGGGGAAAGGGACAGTGAGAAGCATCGAACATTCAAAAGACATGACTGGAAAGGGTTCAAACCGTCCGACTCGCATCATTGGATAAACTTGTCGTATGTGAACCACAAATGGATTTTGTGGCAGGTTTCCTAGCAGCCAAGACAAAGCCCGTAACCTCAGGCTGAAAGAAGGACTCTACGACGCTGTCCAATCTCCACACAAGCAGCGCCAGTATTTGGCGGCTGGGATGAAGGCTTTGGACACCATGCTACAAGAGGAGGCCGACCGGCGTGAGAGAGGAAGAGAGGGCACAGTTCTTAGTGATCAGCACAACTAGTCCTTCTTGCAGAGGTCAGGGTGATAGTTACTTGAGACACCTATATCTGGTGAAGGTTAGCGGTTTTGTAGGTTTAAAATGGCTCATTTTAAAGGAACGTCCTCACCTAACTATAACGTCGCTTTAACCTTTGTTTTTTCCAGTAAATCACTAGGATATTTTTTTAAAGTAAAGTAATATTTTATTACTATATGTAAATCCAACCCTTGACACGTACGACCAGTGGCCAGGCTCTGCAGCCAACCACCACCACCAACCCGCAGGCAGCCAACTCCCTGTGCGTGGCATGAGGTTGACTGCAGGGCCTTCACTCTGAGAAGCCAACCCTATGCCATGCACGACCTTCTGCAACAACAAAGTATACAAAGTGAGCCTATTGGCTTTATCAAAGGGGGAGCATATCAATATAGATATATAGATATATATATATATATATCTATATATATAGCAGATGTATAATCTTTCTCCAAAAACACCAATAATTTTAATTGAATGAATACTTCAATAAATCACAAAATACGTTTATTAAAATTGATTAGTCAAAATGTTTTGCTAAAAACATGCCTGTGACTCCTTTTATTTCATAGTTTTAATATTACATTTTGTGGGTGATAAATGTGAAAGTAAATAGTCAGAACCATGTAAAATAAAAATAAAATGTATTTTGTCTAACATTTTTCAGCCCAAAAAATGTAATCATAAAACAACCCCAAGAGGGACTTGCAACTTTTTTCAAATATCTACAGGCCACATATTAATGCATGTAATAATCAAAGAGGAGGGAAAAAAAAGCTATGGTCCATCCGGCTTCCAATGGTTAGTTATAAATTAAGGGGGGGAGAGAGAGAATGGACCACTTGTCCTGTGTAACCAGGGTCTTTCGATAGTATCCTTCATAAAAAACCCTCATACATGTACACAGGTCGATGGCGGTATATTTTGATTCTCCGCCTTTGTGTACTGTTTCAGCATCATCATTGGGTCTTTTTCTTTGTAAAAATGCTGACCTCCACCTGGAGGAAGACCTGCTGGTACTGTCAGTAGTGGTCAGAGATAAGGGTAAAAAAGTGCTTGTGCTCTTGTGAAAGAATTAAAATTCCTACATCACTTGTATCCTCAATGATTTATTAGGGATGCAATGATGTGGGAGGTTAAAATAATTGTCGTGCGTTTCTAAGAACGAGTTACTGATCTCACGCACTGTTTAGGGTCAACATGTTTCAGCCCTCTGTATATTCTAGGGGCTTTCGTCAGGACCGAAGTTAAGTATGCGGGGCCCCTTTGGGCTCTGCAATGAGAGGTGTACTCACCACTCTTGAGTCATATGGTCAGACCAATAGTATCTGTACCTTGTGGGCGTTAAAATGAAAACTTCATGGAGTCACCGGTGGGCCTCAGAATACCGATTCTATTCGGTTCCTTCACAGTGATTAACTTGTGCTGGCTCTGGACACGGTGCTCCACATATTAATGCAGCCACACACGCAGCCTCTAGAGAGTGCTGCTCTGTGTAGCAAAACCTCCAGCCTGGGAACTGATTTAAAAAAAACATATGTGAAGTTCTCATGGTATCATGGATTCAATGACCCAGGAGACTTACTGTGTTTTTTTGTAATGTTCCTATGGGGAGGGAGGGGGACTGCAGTACTCCCTACAGCCACCAAAATATTTAGAAAATGTGTTGGCAGTACCCCTACACCCTTTAAATATCTTACAAAAAACAAAAAATATGTAAATAGCCCTCACAGGGCATTATGGGCCGCTCCTTGAGGAAGCAGTGGATAATGAATGAGTGCTATGGCCACTCGTTTATTATCCAGTTTTTAAGCTATTTTTGTATTCTTTTTCTGGGATCCCCATTGAAAAATGAGTGGTGAAAACATGTTTTGGGAACCCCCTTTTTCTTGTCACCCGCTTGATGGATCACCCCAAAACTTTCCAGGAAGGAGCTCACATGAAAGCATTTTTGAGGGAAAATTTGTGAAGCTCCACATCTATCTATTTATACACATATACACAGCTTCCCAACTTCCTCAAGAATGAGAGCACACCAACAAAGACTGAAGAAATCAGAAACCTTTTAATGTGTTATGTTATGTTAACAAGGATTTCTATAGCGCACTTATACCAAGAGGTTTCATGGCGCTTGCTTTGGGCAGTGTCAAGGCAGAGACGGACTACGCATGAGCCTCCTCAAACAGCCATGTCTTGAGCATTTTTCTGAACCTCAGGAGGTTGTTGCAGGACCGGATAACTGGTGGTAAAGAGTTCCATAATTTAGGGGCCTACACCCTCCCTGGTGTTTGAGCTTGAAGGCAGGGGTAGTTAGCAGCTGGAGGTGGGCTGAACGCAGGTTGCGGGGGGGGTACATGCCTCGATATCATGCAGCTGATGAATTTAGGGCTCCGGCAATGCAGGGCCTTAAAGATTAGGCACCCTGTCTTGAAGGCCGCGCGTTGGGCGATAGGGAGCCAATGAAGTTTTAATAATAAAGGTCTGGCAGATTGTCATCTTGGTTGTTTGTGGATTAGTCTCGCAGCTTGGTTCTGTACCAGCTGGAGATGTTTAAGTAGGAACAGTGGCAGGCCGATGTAGATAGAATTAGAAAAGTCAAGACGAGAGAGTACCAGGGCAATCACTACCTGTATGAGAGCGGTGTGAGTGAGCAGGTGGCTAATCTTCCTGATTTTGCGCAACTGGAAAAAGCAGGTCGAGACCACTGCCCCAACTTGGGCTCTGAGTGAGAGATCAGCATTTATGGTGTCTCCTAAGCTTTTCACGGAGGAGGACGGGGTGGGGGGAGGTCCCAGTTCAGTTGGCCAGTAGTGTGGGCCCCAGAAGATCTGGCCTTTCCCGGGCAGGACTAGTTCGGACTTGCCCGGATTAGGTTTGAGATGGTTGAGGTCCCTACAACGCTGGATATGAAGCATAGTGGCTTGAAATTCCTGGATTGAGTCAGGGGAGTTATCAATCGTAAAAACAAGCTGAAGGTCATCAGCGTAATTGAATGTGGGTACCTTCCTGTTCCTTAGAGAGTGAATCAAGGGCAGGAGGTAAAGATTGAACAGATGGGAAGACCGCGACAATCCCTGTGGGACCTCACATGTAGTAGCGATCTTGGGGGCAGTGAAAGGGGCAAGGCGTACTGCTTGGGTACAGCCCTCGAGGAAGGACTTAAGCCAGTTGAAGTCTGATCCCTGTATGCCGGCCTTTCTGACACGGTCCATCAAGATTTCATGGTCAACCGTGTCAAAAGCGGCTGACAGATCCAGGAGCACCAAGGCCTGAAGGATGCCCTTGTCCGCCTTAGCTCGTAAGGCGTCCAAAACTGCGAGAATTACTGTCTCAGTGGAGTGAGCAGGCCGGGAGCCTGCTTGGTAAGGATCTAGGTGTTCAGAATGTTCAATGAAGTTGGATAAACACCTAGCGACATGAGCCTCTAAGATCTAGGCCAAGAAGGGGAGCAGGGAGATGGGGCGATAGTTAGATAGATTCAGGGGGTCGGCCCCTGGTTTCTTTAGAAGAGGGACCACTATCGCGTTCTTGAGTGCGTTAGGGACCCTGCCCTGTGAAAGAGACTCATTTAGGAAGGGCAGCACGGTATGTGGCAGGGCAGAGAAGGTGTCCTTTTGAATGTGTGGGGGGCAGCAATCTCTGGGGGAGCCAGATTTGACTCGGGACAGCAAATCTAGGAAGGCCTGTGGGCATATGGCAGGGAAGTGGTCTAAGGTGGCTGTATTGGTTATCATGGTGTCGGGTGGCTCCATGTGTCTGGAAGTGGAGATGCTGGCTTTAATGTTGGAGATTTTGTCCACAAAATAGTCATTCAGGGAGTTGCATAAATCTTGGGTAGGGGTCTGTTTAGGGAGAATTCTCTCGGCATTACATAGGTCGTTGACTAGCGTGAAAATTTCCTTCGACCTGTTATGGGAGCTCAGGATTCTGGCAGAGAAGTAGGCGGCCTTGGCTGCCGTTCTGGCGTTTTTATACTCTTTGCGAGCCTTTGGGTACTGGAGTTGTTCTTTGAGGGAGTAACTTAGTCTCCATCTCCTTTGTTTTTGGTGGAGTGCTAGTTTTTTCTTTTTTAGCTCAACAGAGAACCATTTCTGGGCGTCGGTTCGGCGGGCACGGTTGAGTTTCGTAAGCGGGGCATGTGTGTTGCAGGCAGCTAGTAGCAAGGCAGAAATGTTCTCCTCCGTGGAGTTAATATCGGGGTTAAGGGCGGACACTGATCTGGCCAAGGTGTCAATGAATTCCGGTTTATTGAGAGCCCTCCACTTTCTTATCATGCCACCCTCAGCCGTGGGGGTCTTAATGTTGAAGGGGATCGTTGCTGTGAATTTTATTAAATAATGATCTGACCATATGCACGGTAAGATCATGGGCACCGATAGTGTTAGATTGGTGGAGCAAATTTGGTCCAGTGTGTGCCATTTGATATGGGTGCAAAAAGAACTATTGATGGACAGAATGCAAAACAATGTCATACATTCACCCCAGTACAGAGATCTGGGCCTAAATCCAGCTTTTTTTGCTCACCATGCCATTTCAGTTTGGACCCAGCCATATGCAAATCAGTCTTGACCCTGTTCCCAATGGGAACAGTCCAGCCCGAACTGCCAGGCCAGGTCCTTCCTGGACTGGAAACAAGCATCCTAGGACCGGTTTCTGGGTTTCACCCCTCTTCAGCCAAGATAGCTTGATTCCAGTGGCATGGAGAGCACGGGACTCACGTCTGAGCATACCCGTCCCACTCGGGGTGACAAATGCAAAAAGAACTATTGATGGACAGAATGCAAAACAATGTCATACATTCACCCCAGTACAGAGATCTGGGCCTAAATCCATCGTTTTTTTGCTCGCCATTCCAGTTTGGACCCAGCCATATGCAAATCAGTCTTGACCCTGTGCCCAATGGGAACAGTCCGGCCCGAACTGTCAGGCCAGGTCCTTCCTGGACTGAAAACAAGCATCCTAGGACCGGTTTCGGGGTTTCACCCCTCTTCAGCCAGGATAGCTTGATTCCAGTGGCATGGAGAGCACGGGACTCACGTCTGAGCATACCCGTCCCACTCGGGGTGACAAATGCAAAAAGAACTATTGATGGACAGAATGCAAAACAATGTCATACATTCACCCCAGTACAGAGATCTGGGCCTAAATCCATCGTTTTTTTGCTCACCATGCCATTCCAGTTTGGACCCAGCCATATGCAAATCAGTCTTGACCCTGTGCCCAATGGGAACAGTCCAGCCCGAACTTGGCAGTTCGGGCTGGACTGTTCCCATGAGGCACAGGGTCAAGACTGATTTGCATATGGCCATGTCTGAACTGGGGTGGCGTGGTGAGCAAAATAACAATGGATTAAACCCAGATCTGTGACTGGGGGTGAATGTTTTGCCAATGTGCAACATTCCGTCCATCATCTTGTGTGTTTTGCTGTTCGCCATATGTCGGAAGGGTATGCCCAGACGTGGGTCCTGTGCTTACTACGCCACTGGAGTCAAGCTATCCTGGCTGAAGAGGGGTGAAACCCCGAAACCGCTCCTAGGATGCTTGATTCCGGTCCAGGGAAGACATGACTTGGCAATTCGGGCTGGACTGTTCCCATGAGGCACAGGGTCAAGACTGATTTGCATATGGCCATGTCTGAACTGGGGTGGCGTGGTGAGCAAAATAACGAGGGATTAAACCCAGATCTGTCACTGGGGGGTGAATGTTTTGCCAATGTGCAACATTCCGTCCATCATCTTGTGTTGTTTGATATGGGTGGCAGATGATATGTGCTGAGTAAAGTTAAGGTTGGAAAGTAAATCAGATAATTCTGCGGCATGCAGCCCACCAAGGGTGTCGTTACACCAGTAGTTCATATCGCTTAGAAGTAGTATGTTAGCGTAGTTCGTGGCCAGATTAGCCATTTGTTCGCTCAGAGAGACAGGGAATAAGGGCATGTGATGTTAGGGCCTGTAGACAAGAACACAGATGAGAGGGCCAGAACTGGATTCCAGTTTAATGGCAATATTCTCCACCACCGGGAGGCTAAGGGGGGTGATGGTAGTGAAATTGTGGTCTTTATGGATGATGGCGGCTACTCCGCCACCAGTTTTACCTGGAAGCCGATTCGCATGTAGTATGTAATAGTCCTGAGGTAGCGCCGCTAGTATGTCCGGGGTGGAATCGTGGTGTAACCAGGGTTCCGTGACCAGAAAAAACATCTGGTTTTTCTGACATAAGTAGCAAAAAATGCCCAACTGGTGTTTAACCATGGAGCGGGTATTAAGACAGAAAATACGTAGGACAGTGTTTTTTACTTTGGTAGGGCCGGGAGCTTGAAAGCAGTAAGGGGTGGGAGGTGGTAGATCTACACGGGATTTGTTGGGCCTCTCCCGACCCTGCAGCTCAGAGAGACACGTTTCGACTGTTCAACAGCCTTTTTCAATCTGAAGAGCATCATTTTCAACACATCTC
The DNA here is from genome assembly GCF_964204655.1 of Triturus cristatus. Lineage (NCBI taxonomy): Eukaryota > Metazoa > Chordata > Amphibia > Caudata > Salamandridae > Triturus > Triturus cristatus. The sequence goes on along the minus strand of NC_140592.1, from coordinate 21,685,162 downwards.
TATACTCCAAAATGTCATTCACATAAACAACATACATCAAAATACTCCTTATCCGTACTTTACATCTAAGGTTACTCCAAAAAGAATGTGTACGTACAACATAATTACCCAGTGTTCACATGAACTATAATGCTATAATTTTAGAATTAGAAGAAAAAATATAAATAAAAGTGTACATGCACATATCAAACATTTCACATGTGACAGAATCACTAAGTGAACTGAAATCACCTGAATTAAGACAAAATGGTCTCACTCCAACCAACCGCACGTTATTAGTCTGCATCCAAGCCATGTGAACAACTAAACTGCATATTTTTAACACTGATGATATAATCCAGAGACCATAATATGTACTAATGCATTATGTCACCATTTAATCACGGGCTAAAATCCTGCTTTCATTAATAATGATATTGCTCTAAGCTCACCAGCAGCATAATAATGATTGACATGTCACCTTAAATGCAGTGCTGCCATTGATACTATCAGGGATGGCTTCTCCATTTGAGTGGAGGAGCGTCGCCCAGGGCCGAACTGGCCGTAGCGGGCACCGGGCATTTCCCCGGTGGGCCGCAAGGGTGGGGGCTGGTTTTGGGCCCCTGGGGGCCGTTTTTTGTTTCAGGGCCGTTTTTGCAGCTTAGCTGCAAAGTCGGCCCCTGTAACAAAATTGGCCGAAACCGGCCCTGGCAAACAGCTTAGCCGCACCCCCCAACCCCTGGGGGGCCGGCCTAGCACTTCGCCAGGGCCGGTTTTGCTTCCCAATCCGGCCCTGGCGTCGACCCACAGGCAAAATCCCAAGGCCAGAGCTGAAAATAAAATGGTAATAAAGTTTATTACCATTGTATTTTTCAGCAACTGACCCTTCCCGAACCGAGCGTCAGGACGGGGCGGGCCATTGCTGCTGAGTGGCAGCAGGGAGCTTTGTGCTCTCGAGTTTAAAATGTGCATGTCTCTTTAAGACAGGTATACGCATTTTAGACCTAACCCAGCTGTTTTAGGACAGCTGGATTAGAGAAAGCAACGGCTTCCAGTGCTTGTGTGAGCGCTGATAGCGGCTACTCCCACAAATCCTGGCAAAACTCTCATGCTCTGAAGTGGCCATGGCCTGGGGGATGGAGCCCCAGGGCAATATCAGCCCAGGTAGAAGGGCCGCACAGGCCCCCCTACCTATTTTTAATATAAAAAAAATAAAAAAGCATAAGGTCGTCGTGGTCGCCGGGATGACGTTGCGGCAGCTATTTAGACACCGCCCTCGCACGCAGACGTCAGTTCTGTACAAAACTTTCCGTGCCAGAAACGCAGAGCCATGCAAGATACTGACCACTGGTGCGCAAAACTAGGGCCATGAAATGATGTCCTTAACCCTAGAAATCAGTTCGCAGAACGGGGAGGATGGGTGAGGCAGTAAGGAATCTATAAGTAACTAATGTTTCTTACAGATATATCGTTACCGAAGGCAAGTAACTTGTGCATCTTAAAGAAACAAGTTAGTTATAGATTCCTTACCTTAGAATAGATATCCCGCCAATACCAACCCCGGTGGTGTGTCTGCGAACCAAGATCACACCAAAATTCCTGGAGAATAGAACGGCCAAAGAAGCCGTCTCTCCAGACTTGGCTGTCCGGACAGTAGTGTTTATGGATGGTACGCCCGATGTAATGATTTACATCGGGTGTACCATCCATAAAGCCAAAAAACGTGTTCTAGAGCATCTGAGGGCGATAACACATAATTATAGACCGTATCCTATTGCACGTCATTTTCATTCAACCCATAACCAAAAAACAGTTTATTGTCATTTATTGTCCTGGACTGTGTCCCGAAAAGAGAAAGGGGGGAAGACAGAACTAAAGAACTCAGATGTCTTGAATCCAGGATGGTTATTAAATATCACACTATACAGCCTGGTGGCCACAGTAGTTATCAAGCATTAGCAGTGCACTTGGGCTGAGGCATTTGTAGCGTTAAGTTTCTCTTTTAATATGCTGAATTTGAATTTTAATTGTTGTTTTTATTCTCACTATCTCTGAGTCAATGTTAATGTTGTGTGTACATGTAATGACGTACTTTTATGCGTATACTAGAACATTCATCTTTTTCTCTCATTTCAGATTGTCCAAATGTCTCTGATGCAAGTGGAAGGCGAAAGAAGCATAAATATCTGCATGATAGAAATTTGCAGTTCCTGTCTGCATTGAGTGATCTGCATTGAGTGATCTGCATTGAGTGATTCATTTCGTTAATTTTCTCGTCACGGAAGGCAATTTATCGCGCGGACTATGGGTGGTACGATTGGCTACCAGGGGTCAGATATGAATGCCCACTTGGGTTTTATTTAGAGGAGGATATGTTATCGTTGCCCACATGGGCTCGATATACTTTTGTAAAAGATTATATCTCATGCCAGCACGCATTGTGTTTTGCTGCCCACTGGGGCTGTATGGTCTCATACTTGATGTTACTCGTAAATGACTAACATCCTTTTGGGCTGTGGTCACAACTGACTGTTTAGATCCTCATCTCAGTCTAGGGTGATGGTGTCCCAGCCCGTATGACTTGTTATTATGCAAGACACTCGCGCGCGGCACTTTGGGTTTTGAAGTCCTCCGCTATGAGTGGCGATATTTATTAAGACGTAAACACACTTGCCAATTTCGCTGTTTCTAACGATTGTTTATTCAGTGAACAACTGTGATGTCTCAATGTAAAACAGAGCAGATCGAAGCAAAAAGCCTTATTTGATTAATGAACTTTGAGACACTGGGTGCGCAATCTGTTTTCACTTTTCATGAATTTGAATGTCACATGGTTTTGTATATAACTTTATTGTTTTTCATTTGCCCACTACTCGTGAACAAGAAGCGGACGCTTCGAAGCGCGTTGGGCGACTTTTCCTTGAAAATAAATTTCACGCTTGAAGCAAGTATGGGCTAAGGCTTGTTGTCTTGAGATGCTGTAAGACGACTTTGTTTGTGTGGATATATATATATATATACACACACATACATATACATACATACATATAGTGGAGATTGTCACTGGGAAGTTCTAGTTAGTTCAACTGTTCCAAAAGAAAAGCATTGTTTGTGTTGCTAATAACTTTGGCCCTATAGGATGAATCTTCACGAAGCTTTCCAACGACGTGCTACTTTTTGACTAGTTTGTGCTGCGAAAGTTTCAGGGTGATCCCTCAAGTGTAAAAGAAGGGGTTCCCAAAATGCAAAATCCACTTGTCCCCCTCCCCTTAAAAACAAAAAGGCCCAGGGGGGATGGGGCCCTCAGGGTCCAATCAAGCTCAGGCAGGGGGCCACTTGCCCCTATAAAATACATAAAGCCATGGGCGACGGATTCCTCAGGGTCTAAGAGGCTCCCCTCCACTTTAAGAAAAAACATAAGGCCTTGGTTATAGTAAGATTTTATTATCTGTTTTTGTTTATTAAACAAAAAAAGTCGAAATTCAGTGAGTAAAACAAATGTTAAAGTAATGTAATAGTTGGGTAAATTTGTCAAAGACAATAACATTTTGAACTGAAAACTACACAGGAATTTCCCCGTTCTAGTTCGCTGTGCTAACTAGAACTCCCATCATGCACCGCTTATGACCTCATCTATTACATCACTCGTGACATATTCTATTACATCATTTATGACATCACTGATGACATCTCAAATGACAATCGATGACATCAATGATGACATCATTCAACAAGTGTGCTAGTTTCTTTTATAACTTACATAGTGCAGGTAACTACCATATTACTTTTCTTCCTAATTTTGTACAGCCTGTTTCCAGTTAGGGGGTAAAAGTGTTTAAAACACGCATTTGCTCCTAAGGCATCTTAGGTGTGTAGAGGTATTGAACACATTATAAATCTTTGTATTGAAGACTAACTCAGTGTGCAAGTGACAGTAGACGACTTGTGTTCAGGATGCACTACACAGCTGTTTGGCTCCGCAGAAAAAGTTTCCAACAGGGCAAAGATTGCACATAACACATTAAGTAATGTAAGCACTTGACTTATTCAACAGAATCGTATCAGCATGGCCATTTCTACATTACATAGAAGACTGTGTGCACCAACTACTAACCTACATACTTGTACTTGTTTTGCTTCAAAGGATGGATTATCTGTGGGGGGGGGGGGCGCTAGAGGGTGCCAGGCAAGATGGCCGCACTTTAGTGCAGCTCTGTCCGGCTAATCCCTAATCTGCTTAGAATCCACCCAATATCGATGCATCGATGCCTGCAAACGGCTGCAATACATTGTGCTTACATCCTGCGGCTGGTGGCGAAATTGCGGCTCCGTGAGGGCATTGAGGCAGCTATAAATTGAAGATCGAGAAATGACTAGCGCGAGGCAAGATGGCGGCCGCCGAAACCTGGTGATGACTCGCCCGCTGCCCCCCGCACTGTGCGCGGAGGTCAGCTAGAGGGTTGGCGGGCCTTGCCTGTGTAGTTCTCGCCAGATGGAGGGTGCCATGACCACTTGCCTGTGTCACTTTGGAAGAGGTGGAGGAGAGCGGCTCCCCATCGCGCCTTTTTCTGCTGTTCCGTGGTCTGCCGTGGGGCGCGGCAGCCTGCGGGTGCTCACCCTGCATGAGAACTGCTATCACTGCAGCTGTGGATTTTGGCAGAACCTGGGCCGGCGGCTGCGTTCACCGCCCTAGCCTGGCACAGTGGGCTGAGGGGTCCTTACCTTGGGCTGCCGGGGCTCTTGTGAGCCGGGGGAGCAACAGACTGATACACTGCACACATTGGTGCAGACTCTGCCAGGCGGTCTAGCTGGTGGCGCGTCGGATTCCTGGTGTGTTCGAGCCAGCGCTCCGAGAGACTGACGGCACCAGCTACAGGCGGTGGTGAGTGGGGTGTGGCCTGGCTTTTTACCTTTAGCTGCGGTGGTGGGTAAGGGCCTGAGCGTGAGGCCGCGCTCTGCGGCCTGTGAGCATGGTGGGAGGCAATTAGCGACTGCGTGGTCCTGCACAGCAAATGTACTTGGTCTGAGACCTGGGAGGCTTCCCCCTACGGTGAGCTCCGGCGGATCCCTCTGTGGCTTCCATATGCTCCATGCCTGGAGCTTCCAGGCCCCCTGCGCTGCTGGCTGGGATTCTGGGAGGCTCATGAGGATTGATGGTTATGCATCGGATCTGGCCCGCACTTCGGCTGTAACCTACCGGTAGCATTGCGGTGTCTGGGGCCGCTCTGCTGAGGATATTGGCCCTTACCGACTTGGAACTTCAGTGTCTGGCGTGTTTTGAAACTTGCCTGGGCCTGGCCTGCCCCTGTTTCCCCGCTGTATTTGCTCTTCCAAGTGGGTGTTTGTGATTTAGCGGATCCCGCTTGGCGCTGTGAACTGCTGAGCAATAGGCCTGCACGTACTAGCTACTGTGTTTGCGCCGTTGGGGCCCGACTGCGGAGGAGTGGGGTCCTCATTTACCTGGTCATCGGCAGTCATGGGGAGAACTGACAAAACGCAGCCTCGCCTTACGTTTGAGGCGCGCAAGACCACCAAGTCGCAGAAAAGGGCAGCCTCTGACTCCGAGGTGGATGCCAAGGGAGAGGGCCCCTCCCCTCTGGAAACAACTCTGCTTGCTGTGCAGAAGAGTTTCGAATCATCGAAGAGAATAAGGCTGCAATGAATCACAGACTTGACCATATGTCATCCCAACTGGAGAAGCAGAAAGTGAGGGTGGGGAAAATATAGCAGCGCGTCTCAACATACGAAGATGGCCTTAGCGAGGTGGCGGACAAGGCGCACCACATGGAGAAGGTTCTAGCGCTTATCCAAGTGAAGAATAAAGATTTGGAGGCCCGGTCTCGCCGCAATAACATCTGCATCACAGGCCTGCCGGAGTCCACCAATACTGGCAGGATGGAGACCTTCATTGAGTCCTTGCTCGAAGACATTTTTGGGCCTGAAAATCTCTCTCCTATGGTTATAGTAGAATGGGCCCATCGCTCACTAGCGGCGAGACCGGTTCCAGGTGCCCCACCTCGCCCTATAATAGCCCGCCTATTGAACTATCGGGACCGGGATATCATCTTGAGGCTCACGAGAAAAAAGGGCACAGTCAATCACCAAAGGAACACACTGTCTTTTTTTCCTGACTTTACAGTGGCCGTCCAGTCAGCAAGGCGGGAATTTGGCGTAGTTAAAAATTGCAGCCGGAAGACATTCCTTATGCCATGCTGTACCCTGCTCGTTTACGGGTGGGCCAGGATGGGGATTGTAAAATGCTCACGTCCCCCAAGGCTGCAATGAATCACGTCAAGAAGTTGAAGCGAAGAAGAGCTGAGACTGCTGCAGATCAAGACGACGAGGAGCAGTGATTGTGTGCTTGGGGATGCTTTAGGTCTATGGTCACTGTTCGGCATATGTGATATGTTTTGACTCTTCATGCTGTGCCCCCCTGCTCATACTCTTTTCTGGTCGTACTTATGCTGGCTACTACATGCTGACATTACCTGAACGGTCTGTGCTCGTCATGCTCACCCTCCTTTGCTACAGGCTCTGACTGCGTTGGGGGTGGCGAATTCTACCCCCGTTTCTAGTCCTCTTAGTGGGCCAGGTCGTAAATTTACGCACTGTGATATGTCTTTCTCCTTTCTAATCTGGCACTGAGAACTATGGGGCGGGTGGGTGGTCGCTGCCGTCTTCCCGTGCCTCTCCTGATGCCTGCGCTCAAGTGCTGGCTGCTTTTATGGCGACACATTGTATTACTTGCTTGATCTTCCTCCGGGGAGATTTGTTTTACACCCATCCACTGTGGCCCTCGAACACCCACACTAGCTGCCTCGTAGGGGCAGCAACAAACTATGTAATGAATGTCTTTGATGCAATGTTTATTGGTACCTGTTCTTATATCCACGCATGTCTTCTGACCTGATCAGCCACCTCCTACTTAGTGGGAGGCTAGTAGCACTCTGGTGTTCCCCCCATGGGTGTTCCCCCAAAAAAGTTATGCATATTTTGTTCTCCATGTTGGGGATTGTTTAGTCTGGGAAGGGATGGCTTTGGCAAGTTTGGGTCGCTGAAGTGGGTGGGGGGTTGTGGGGGACAGATGGCACTTTCATATTGCACCTTCATTGTACCTCTGCGGCCTGTTTTCAATAATATACCTCACGCTACTGATTACATCTGATTTTGCATATCCATGGGCAGTAACATAAAGTTCCTTACATGGAACGTGCGCGGCTTAAATAGTCCCAAGAAGATATGATCTATGCTGGCACATTTAGACAGACTGGACGTGCAGGTGGCGTTCTTGCAAGAAACGCATCTTACGCAGCTCTCGGATAAGAATGTTGGCACCCGCTGGGCTGGGCGTCGCTTACTCATACTCTTCTTACGCTGGGGGAGTGATGATATTGGTTAAGAGATGGGTCCCATTCACTGTGCTTCTCACAGAAACGGATACACAAGGCAGGGTAGCATTGGTCCATGGTAACCTTGGTGCCGTAGGGGTCCTTCTGGTGAATGTCTACGGCCCAAATGTCGACGACCATTCTTTCTTCACAGATGTTTGGCGCCACATCCCAAAATTCCCTCCGGCTGAATTGCTCAGGGGGGGTGACTTCAATACCTGCCTGGACGGGCAACTAGACAGACTGGGTAGCGGGGCAGCGCGACACAGACAGGCAACTGACGCATTATTGGGTTTTCTAGATGCAGGGGCTGTACATGACATTTGGCGCATGCTGCATCCGGGTATCCGCGAAAGTACATTCATTTCCACTGTACATCGCACGTGGTCCCGCTTGGACTACTGGCTCCTTTCAGAGATCGCATGCACTTGGGTTATCGACGCTTGCCACCTGGCCAAAACATTGTCAGATCACTCCCCCGTATTGTTAGAGATGCAGGCCCCTACTTGTGAGCGTCCCCCTTTTCAATGGCGTTTGCAGCCTTTCTCACTTACTGACCAGGTGTTCAGGTGTACAGTAGGTGCGGCCATTAGTCATTTTTTTTAAAGAAAACACCGGCTCGGTAGACAGCGCTGGGGTTCCATGGGAGGGATTTAAAGTCACCATCAGAGGCGTCTGCATGGGAGTGCAGGCAGGTGTTTTGAAGGATCTGGGTCATCGGATAAATAAACTGGCCGGTGATATCTCTGCACTAGAGCGCGAGTATGCACAAAACCCAGTCCCACATAAACTGGCTACTATACGGGAGTTGGTAACAGAACATAACAATACAGTGGATCAGGAGCTGGCACATAGGTCACGGTGCTATACTGCTCGTTATTATGGGGAGGGGGGTCGCCCCAGTCGCTCACTTGCTCAGAAACTGGCCGCACCTCGTAGCCAGGACTATATCACAGAAATGCTAGACTCTGAGGGAATAGCGCGATATAATTCCCCTGAAATTAGTGAGGTGGTGCTGGACTTCTACTCCAATCTCTATGGGGATCAGGCGCATGTGTCAGCTGCCATCATAAATGCATATCTAGATGATGTCGCGTTGGGGTGGCTGTCTCTCAACCAACGTGAATACCTCACACAGCCCTTTGACGTGGAATATGTAAAATTAGCCATTATGTCGCTGCCCACTTGTAAGGCAGCTGGCCTGGACGGACTACCTAGTGAGTCTCCCCCCACGTTAAAAGAGGCCCTCCTGGTTATGCTTCTCAAGCCTGACAAACCTGCCAATCAATGCGACTCCTACCGCCCTCTCTCCATCATAAATATAGATGCCAAAATTTTGGCAAAAATTATTGCCAGTAGGCTTCAACCTCTCATTCCTAACCTGGTCCTCCCGGATCTGTCGGGCTTTGTCCCTGCCCGGTCAACGGTGCATAATCTACGTAGGGTCTTCTCCACCCTGCATTATTTCGAGGCTGATTTTCAAGCGGTTGCTGTGCTGCTTGACGCAGCAAAAGCATTTGATTCCCTGAAATGGGAGTTTATGTTCACAGTCCTACTCAGAATGGGGTTACCACCCTTTTTTCTGAAGTGGATACAACTACTATATTAGGCGCCTGCGGCGCGTTTGCGGGTCAATGGTTGGGTTTCAACTGCGTTTCCTATTCCACGTGGCACGCGGCAGGGCTGGCCCCTGTCGCCGATGCTTTTCGCACTGGCATTGGAGCCACTGGCTTGTAAGCTCTGCCAGCGTAACGCACAGGCAGCGTTACGATTCAGACAGCGTCCATTGGTAGTCTCGATGTACGTCAATGATATGCTTCTGTATGTTCAAGAGCCTGCAATGTTTCTCCCAGGACTGCTACGTGAATATATCAAATTCAAATGCTTTTCAGGGCTTGGCATAAACTGGGCAAAATCGACGGTGTTCCCGCTGACGGCTGGTACGCAGCGCGTGGAGCTATACTTCCCATTGGCATGGTCAACAGACCCAGTAAAATATTTAGGGGTATGGCTACACAGAGACCCTGAGGTGGTAGTTTCTGAAAATTATGGCCGCGCCCGGACCTAAATCACTGATCGAGCAGCGAGATGGGCCAAACTCCCACTTTCCTTAGCAGATCGCATCGCAGTGGTTAAAATGACAATTTTACCCAAACTACTCTATTTGTTTATTAATATCCCCATCCGCCTCAGTCTTGCGGTGTTTAAGTCACTTCAGTCAGCACTGCTGTCCTTTGTGTGGGGTGGCAAAAAGCCTCGATGCAGCTGATAGGTGCTGGTATTACCGTTCGAGCGGGGATGCTTTGAAGCCCCTGATATGCGCTTATATTATCTCTGTGCACAGGCCCAGTTTGCACATTATTGGTTCTTTCCACAGCAATTCCAGCCACACGTAGCTATTGAGGCTGATGCTGTCCTTCTGCAGGCCCTTGTCGTGACCCCTTTGTCTGGTGGGGGAGGTGGACCCAGGACTGAAATTAACCCCACAATTTGCACCTCATGGGCGTGGAAGATGCTTGCGGCGCGTGCACAATTGCAGTATCTCTATGCCCCAACATTACCGCTCGCTGCGCACCCGGATATCTCTGCTGCACAAGAGCCGGCTGCCCTTAAAGCATTGGGTGCGGCGGGAATTACACAATTAAGGGACCTTTATAAACAAGGCCAGTTCAGTTCGCTCTAGGACATACAGGGGACAGGGACCAGGGTTTGATGCTCGGGTTCACTTCTGTGCAAGTGCGGCAGGCGATCAGAACCATCTATCACGATTACCCAGCTGAACCTAAGCCGCTGTTGGCACTGCAGGCGGTGTTAGCAAGTGCGGATCGCGCAGGCCTGATCACGAAGTTATATAATGCGTCCCTTAGGGAAAGAGAACAGCTTGATTCCCTTTCATATAACAAATGGGTGGCGATACTTGGGACTTCACTGTCGCTGGATGTGTGGAGGTTCTGCTGCACCCTGACTGGCTGCCTAACGGCAAATTGTAACCTCCGCATCATCCATTTTAAATACTTGCACCAGTTATACTCTACCCCAATTCAAATGATGCGCTTTGGTCTGCGGGAGAGCGCTTGCTCTGTTCGCTGTGGACATGGGGATGCAAATTTGCTTGCATCTCGCATGGAATTGCAAAGGAATATATAAGTTTTGGAGTAAGGTCACGAACATGCTTACTAAAGTGGTGTCAGAACCTGTGCTTTGTAGTCCTGAGGTTTGCCTATTAGGCTGGGTAAAGAATCTTAAACCTTGCAACCGCAGATTGGTGGCTGTTTCGACCTTACTGGCTAAGAGAGCGGTGGCGCAATGCTGGGGCTGTAAACTCACCCCAACACTGAAAAAGTGGGTCCGAGATTTACTTTACTGCAAAGAACAACTTGAGATCTATGCCGAGGAATTACCTGAAACTTCCCGCCCTAAAGACTTCTGGGCTTCCCTGTCTGTGTACCTTCTGGGAAACCCTGATTTGCAATAGACGCTGTAACCTGATGCTCTTATTCTGTTTAACCTTGGGACTGCCATTTGTTGTAACACTGCTGCATGTGATGAGATGCTTTGTTGAGGTCACAGTACGTTTTCCAGTGCCGTGAGGGAAAGGGGGATGAGGGTGGTGGGAAGTTCCGAGGGTTGTTGCTTTATTCTATGTAAAATGCTTGTACTGTTTGTGATCCTTGACCCCTCATAGTGGACCTGTGTACTATACAAGCTATTTAATAAACAAATATAAAAATAAAAAAAAGGATGGATTATCTGTAAAGTTTTCACTACAGTATGAAGGCTGCACCCATAGTATCGGGTATTGGCTCCTTATTGGAATGATTGTCACGCTTTTGTGATATTTTTCTTAAGACCATTGTACAAAACACAACAACATATCTACAAGATACTAAAAGTCTGCTACAACTCCTGGAAGATATCAAAGTTAATGACACCACAATACTGGTGAGCTTTGCTATTGAACGCTTGTATACAAGCATTCCCCAGGATGACACCCTGGAAGTTCTCAAGAGAACCCTTGATGAAACTAATTGGACCTATCGGACACCCAAGAACTTTGTTCTGGAATGTGCCAGACTGGCTTTAAGAAGAACTTTTATGAATTCGAGGGTACCCTCTACCTTCAAACAGGGGGTACTTTAATGGGAAGCACATTCGCGCCGAGTGTGGCCGGACTCTATGTCTTTGATTTTGAGAAAAAATTCATACTCGACGATCATAACCCATTTTTCACCGACATTAGTTTCTGGAAAAGATACATCGACGATGTCCTTGCCATCTGGCAAGGACCGGAAGACACCCTCGCTGAATTCTGTCAGTGGATCAACACCTGTGATCAGAATTTAAGGTTCACCCACATAAAAGATCTTAACACCATGGTCTTTCTAGATGTTGTGATTACCAAGGAAAACGATCGTCTTGAAACAAGAACCCATTACAAACCAACAGCGAAGAACAACCTGTTTAGGTTTGAAAGCTTTCACCCTAGGCCACTTAGAGAAAATCTGCCTTATGGCCAATACTTGAGACTACACCGGAATTGTAGTAAGATCACCGACTACCGAAAACAGGCGTTAGATCTCACAAGGAAACTATCAGAAAGGGGTTATCCCGAAGGAATTCTCACTAAGTGCCAGAAAAGAGCACGTAATCAGCACTCCTGGAAAACAAAATTGTAACAGAGGATAAGGCATCGCTGACCTGCGTGACTACATACAGTACGGCATCGAACTTGGTCACAAAATCAATCAACAAACGTTGGACTATTCTGAATACTGGTAATCTAAAGTGGGAAAAACCATTGTTCTCCTTTAAGAAAAGACTCCATAGTGAACACACGTCCAAAAGGAACGGTCCAAGAAAAACAAACTACAGTTCTGAATGCATGGGGCCTTCCAGACATCACTGGACACTACAAATGTGGCAATTGCAGTGTCTGTCATCTTACAGACAACGCAAAAACACTGGAACTGAAACCAGGCAAAGTATGGACTTTGAGAACACACACCAACTGTAATAGTGCCAATGTTGTCTACAGGATCATTTGTCCATGCAACCTTCAGTACGTGGGAATGACTAGTAGAAAAATCAAACAAAGAATCTGCGAACATCGCAGCACTATTGGGTGCAAAAAATCAATGACTAAACTCACTGAACACTTTCTCTTGATGAACCATACAACCAACGACATGAGGTGGACCTCCATAGAGCAAATAAAGACAGGAGACAGGTTGCAACAACGGTTATTCGAAAAAGAACAACGCTGGGTATATAGATTATCCACTCACAAAAGTGGATTGAATGATAACATTCCATGGAATTCTGTCCTATCCAAGTAACTTTTCCCATTATATTTTTATTTTTTCAAAAGATACTACTAATATCTGACACTCAGCAGAATCCTATGGCTGACCGTCAACATTGACGATGATCCTATTTGGATGTGTCCCCCTTCTACCTTATGAAATGTATTCCCCTCCTTTTGCCTGTTCTCCATTTGAAACAGGCTCCTTTTTCTATTTTTCTTTTAGGGATACTATGCCCTCCAACTCATGACCTGTGGCAGTTCCGATTTTCAGGTCGTTTAATTTCACCTTTGTCTCTTTTTCTCCCTTTTCTTTCAAGTCGAAAATATCACTAACCATCACCTCTAATTGCAGCGCTACCTAGCCAGAAGCGTCCTTAGTTACCCGCGCGCTCCCTGCACTCGGGCGCTCTTCTGTAAACGGATTGGTTCACTTCTGGACCCGCCCCCGTCACACCTCTCCTGAGGCGAGCGTCATAGTTTCCCCTGGTTACTCCAATCAAAGATCCTCGCCCTTGACGCGGCCACGCCCCCTCACGTTACCAACCCAGATATCTTTACACCGGCAATGCCTCCCTGTCGAACGGGACGCCGATGCGGGTCTTGGTCTAGGCACAACAGCCGAGTCAGTTTCACATGCAGTAAGTTAACAGACCCGATGCGGGTGGGCACCGCGAAGTCTGTCCACTTTCCTAACGCATCCCTGTAACTCCCCTACCTTACTACTTTCTCCCGTAGATCGTGGTAGGAACAAGCTCCCTGACCCTGGCACCCTTGAGGCACGCGAATTTAGAGCTGCTAGTAAGGCTCGAACTTACAGCTTTGTTTTCCGATCTTTCTGTCCATTTCTCGCTTGTGTACCACACTACTCCATCGAGCATGCTCTTTCATGTTGATTTTATAAACTCACGAAGTTGAGCGAGTGCGCAGACACCCACGTTATAGTGATTAATTAACAGTCAGTGTGTATTTGTCAGTTGACGAGTGTGACTCGTGCTTGACACTAGATCACTCGCCACCTTAAGTGTGTACCCCGGTATTTCCTGTGAGAGTGCACTTAAACACACATCTGTTTGGGTTGTATGTATGGATCACGGGTGAATTTCAGCCCCGCTGATTATACAAGTTTGGACTTCTAATAGAGCACCCTTGTACCACTGATTTTAGGTGGCACTATTAGCATGACTGAAGCATTAATCACTGGCAACGTCGTACAAACATTGGATGTTGAATGAGAGGAGCCTGATATCAATGTTGTATACAGAACTGATTATGTTTTGCGTATATTGTCCTTGTTTTGTCTTCACAGGCACTTTTCCTTTCTAGAAATTCAAGGAAGGATGTCTCCCCACTGTGAGTACATTTGGGGTTTTTAATTTAACCAAGGGTAGGGTACACCTTAGCGTGTGTAGACCGCCCTGGTTATCAACACCGGTCCTGACGAAAACCTGGAGACTCCTCCACTAGGTTGAAACATGTAGACCACTTTTTCACTTCACTTCACTTTTAAGATACGTTAGGTCAATTTAAGCCCACACGGTATCTCCTAATTTTTAACATTATCGCTCCAGAATAAATGATTCTTTTTCCATAAAGAGTTAAACCTGGCCAATTTTTAAATCACTTTTTCACTGGCACACAACAAAAGAAAAAACCAGCTCCACTGTAATCAGGTGTCGCAGCACACCCGGATGGCACTCGGCTATCCGGGTGGGACCCCGATGATGAAGCATGTCACCAACCAGGTTGGTGAGTGAGGGGTCTTCTACATAAGGACGACTCCGTCCTTTCGGTGCACCTCTCCCCAGTTCGGAGGCACTTAGGTACCTCCTAGGGTGTACTCCTCATAGTGTTTATGTATATTGATTAAGGGGACCAGGAGTACCCGCATGCAGAATACCCTTTCTCTCTCATTGTTTTTCTCATATATATATATATATATATATCCTTCATTTAGCGCGTACCGATGGCGTGCAGCCCAAACATTGAGGGTGTTCGGAAATGCCCGCGCCCAGGCGTTTTCAAATCTGGATACTTCTGCAAACAATAAAATCAGGAAACGGCACTCAGAGTGAGGTTGCTTTGATTTAATCTGCTGAGCAGAACAAAAACAGTGTATAACAACAGACGTATTTCGGCTTACAAAGCCTTTGTCACAACAAAGTCGAAGACGAAACGCGTCGGACGCTATGCAAGTATATATGGATACTTCTGCAAACTATAAAATCCTGAGATGGCACTCCGATTGAGGTTGCTTTGATTTAATCTGCTGGGCAGAATAAAAACCGTTGCACAATGTTAGACACGTTTCGGCTTCCAAAGCCTTTGCTTTGTAAGCAGATTTTGATACAAATGTCTATCCACCTCAACAGGGTCCTCTTTTGGGGGCTTTCACTTCGCTCCAGATAAAACCACAAAGAGATGATCATGTGATGGTCTTTCTTGTGATCGATGTAAGAACTTGTAGCCGTCTTAGGGTCAGATCAATAGAACCTCTGCACATCTTTTGAAGGGTGAGGCGGCAGTGCATTGGATCAAGAGCTGTGTAAATGAGTTGCGGTAAGACCATCTTCAGGTACCACTGAGACACGCAAAAGGGTTTAGTGGAAACACATGCGTCTCACTTTTAATATAGCGCATCACAAGTGGCAACTTAAAAAAAAAGTTGGTCAGGCAAACTTAGAAAGGCCTGATAAATGACCCTTTCCTGTACAGACCACAAGGCCTTGCTGGTCTAACAAAAGAGCAAGCATAGAAACATCAGAAAGATTGCATTGCATGGGGTCAGTGTTACGTCTACAAGAAACAATAAATGTGTCCTAGCACCCAGCGTAAATAAACTTCGTGGAAAGGTGTCTTGTTTTAAGGGTGACATCAACCACCTCTGTCGGTAAATCAAATGCGTTGATTTGTCACATATGGAGCTTCGGGTAATGGAGGTTCTGAGAGGACCTACTGTCTAAGCAGCAGGGCATGAGCCGACATCAAAGTGAGGGGAAGCCTGATCGGAGGATAAAGAATAAGGCTCAGGACCTCTGGGCACCACACTCTCTTGGCCCAGTCTAGGGCAATGAACATGACTTGAGCCCAGTCTGATTTGCTCTTCTTTGGAACCCAGAGCAGGAGAGGTAGCGGTGGAATGGCATACAGGAGCCCATCCTTCCAGGAGAGAGGTGTGATGCAGTGGCCAGAGCGGCTGACTCCAGAGCACAGGGCTCACGGTTCGATCACTGGTGGCAGCTCAGCTCAGCACCCTGCGACTCTGGGCATTAGCTCACAATCTCCCCGACAGCCCCAAGTTCCTTGAGACCCCTAGGGGTGATTAGTTCATGCTTTACCTAATACCAGAAACAGACATACATACATACATACCGTACAGTACAGCCAGAATGTGTCTTCTAATAAGCAGCTTGGAGGAAAAGCCAGCACATGAAGAGTTATACTCACAGTGTGCTTCACGGATTGAAAAACCACCGAGCGACCGGGATGGAGAAGCCACCTGTAGTCTGCAAGACAATGCTTGCTTAGTTTGCCTGCCCTGACGTTCAGGGACCACAGCAGTAGGTTGAGGAGATTTTCCACTACACATCCTGCAACATCTCTAACATTTGAATGGAGCTCTGGAGGCAGCCCTAATGATGCGCCCACTGAGATCTAAGGGTCTGCATGTGTCATCTGGAATTGGGAGAAACACAAGGAGAGGAGACCAAGAAACCTCAGAGTCATCCTCACCTAATCCCAGGACTGATGATCAAACAGGAGAATCATATATCCTGAATGTGCTGGACTTGCTGCGGTGAGGTGGAGGAATTATTTATTTTATTTGGGAATTTATATAGCGCCAGAATCGACTCCAAGGAGTAGCTCTGCGCTTTTGTGGAAGCGTATCAGTTGTGTAACGAAGGCTGTAAAATTGATTCTATTTATTTTTATTAGATGCAAAACAAAATAGTTTTGAGTAATTTCCTGAAAACTAAGTGATTTGAGCATTCTCTTAAAGAAGGGGGGTGTTCATTCCAATATTTCGGTCCAAGGTATGATAGAGATTTCCCTCCTGCTTTCGCTCTCCTGATTCTAGGAACTATCAGTAGATGTTTAGTGCTGGAGCGCAGAGATCTCGGGGGAAGATAGGGGCTGAATGTTTCTGCCACATAGCTGGGACCAAGATTAAATAATGCTTTGTGAATGGTGCAGCAGATCTTAAATTTAATCCGTTGTCATATTGGGAGCCAATGAAGTTTTAATAAAAGAGGGCGGGAAGCAGATCTGGATGGCATATTCAAAACCAGTCGCGCCGGCGTATTTTGGACCACCTGTAATTTGCTGATTGACGCTTCAGTTGCAGACAGCAGCAGACCATTGCAATAGTCTAAGCAACTCAGTATAAGAGCCTGAGTCAGTGTCTTTTTTACAGAATCTGGAAGTAATGGAAAGACTCGTCGGAGAAGGCCCAAGGTGTAGAAGCATGAACCAACTGTCTGGCCAACATATTCTTTAAAAGTAAGAGCTTGATCTAATCGAACCCCCAAGTTCTTAACGGAGGTTTTGGGAATAGGAGGCTTTCAAAGATTAGGGGGCCACCAGTTGGGAGACCATAATAGTGGGGCTTGACCAAAGAGTAAGAGCTCGGTCTTCCCAACATTACACTGAAGAAAATTGTTCCTCATCCATTGTGAAATAGCATTCATGCCCAAGGAGAAGGTTTCATGAATAGCCAGGGTTAGTTCATTGAAGGGAAAAAGTAGCTGCGTATCGTCAGCGTAAGATATCGGAATAAACCCATGCTTCTTCAGAACATTAGCCAATGGAGCTACATAGATATTAAATAGAGAGGGGCTCAAACAAGAGCCTTGGGAAACTCCCTTGGTAGGTTCTGTGGGTACCGAACGATATGGGCCTAGGTTTACCATCTGCGTCCGGCCAGAGAAGAAACTAGCCATCCAACGAAAGGCAGAATCCCTTATTCCCATCTCCTTCAGCCTCCTGAGTATTATTTGATGGGAAACAGTGTTGAATGCAGCGGATAGGTCTAATAGCACCAGAATCATAGAATGGCCTTTATCCAGGGTCATTTTGATGCTACCAGTTACCGCTAGTAAGGCTGATTCGGTGCTATATTTAGGCCTAAAACCCGACTGCGAGGGATCCAAGTTATCTGATAATTCGACATAACTAGAGAGGTGCTTATTAACATGTCTCTCTAGTACTTTGCTCAGAAAGGGCAGGAGTGAGATAGGACGAAGATTGGTCAGGTCAGTCAGAGGGACCTTCATGTTCTTACAAATAGGCATTATCTGAGCTACTTTCCATTCAGGTGGAACATAACCTTCTACTAATGAGAGATTCAAAAGATGTCCTATTTATGGGGCAAGTTGAGTGGTAAGAGTATGAGCTATTTTCGCAGGGATCAGGTCACACGGGGAACCGGTCTTCACTTGGTGCATTAGAGCTTCTACATCTGTAATAGTAAGCGAAGGAAAGTTCTCAAACAGCATAGAAGGTGTCAAACCTATTACATCTGTTGTCGCCGTTTGTGTTTGATGTGAGCTCCCTGCAGATATAATGTTATCATAAATTAGTTAAATTTTTTGGGAGAAAAAGATGCTATGTTATCACAAAGTATTTGTGAAGGGGCTTCTACAATCTTGCACACTTTGGGTTTTGTGAACGACTGAAGGATATTATATAAAACCTTCGGCGCATTACCAGCCAATGTAAGTTGGGTGGAGATGTGATTCTTTCATGCAAGCTTAATCCTACTATGATAGCTTGATAAGGAGGTTAAAAACTGGATTTTAATCACTCTCCTCGTGGGTGGTACGCCATTTCCTCTCATATTTTCGGCATCATTGTTTTTGTGTAAGTAACTGGGGAGTAAACCAAACGGCATGCTGACGCTTTGGGTGAGTAGAGGTACATTTCACTGGCGCAAGATGATCAAAAGTTTCTGTTAATACAGAATTATATTTAATGAGCGCTTCTTCTAGATTGTCTGAAGGTTTGTTCCAGGGTGTCTTTAAAGAGGCTTGAAAATTCTCTGGAGAGACTTTTTGCCATTGTCTACGGGTCAGCCTAGTGTCATGGCGTGGACCTCTATGTTCGACCTTGTGACTCTTGATAACAAATTAAGAAGTGATCAGTCCATGTAAGTTGGACTGGTTGTTCACACTGTATATCGGATGAATTAGACAGAACAATATCCAGTGTGTGGCCTGCCATACGGGTGGGGCCTTCATTCAATTTATTTAGATCTAAGAGTGAAAGATTGTCCAGAAAGGCTAATGATTCCATATAATCAGGGTATTCACTGTGGATATTGAAATAACCTAAGAACACAAAATTAGTACTAGCAAGTACATGGGGAGCTAGAAGTTCAATCAGTGTATTTGAAAAATCTGCTATAGGGCCAGGAGGGCAATAGATCAAAGCCCCTTTCCAGCTGACTTGAGCTGATAAATCCACTCGGAAAATAAGAGCTTCCATCTTAGGGCCGCAATATTCATCCAAGACATGAACTTTGATACTATCTTTGTGAATAATAGCCTGCCCCCCCCCCCCCCCGTTTTAACTGATCTGTCCATTCTGATAAATGTGTAACCATCTGGTGTTGCCAAAGTGATAGAAGGTGTTGAATGCGGTTTGAGCCAGGTTTCCGTTAGAAACCCCAGCTCAGGGTGAAGTGAAGATACTAAGTCCCAAATTTCCATGGAATGTTTGGGAAGAGAACGGACATTACAGAGTAGGTTTTTCCATAGTCGCTGATGCTTTTTTTTGGAATATGACTCAAAGTGAAAAGGTATGGCCTAAATGGAGGGGAATCTTATTTAATAGCTGGTGATCAGATGTTACCCAGGTCCTCCTTGTATCAACAACATTGCTCTGATAATAGCAATTTCTGCACGAGAAAGGTCCTTCAACTAATAGTAGAGAACTATGTTGGCAATTAGGTGGGTTATTATTTCCACAATCAAATAATTCCTGTCTAGAATAGCGCTTAATGTTACCTACAGTAACCACATCTGTGATGATCTGACCAGAGGTCCTGGCTGCTGGCGCTGTCCCGGCAGGGACGGGGGCAGACGGGCTTGCCTTTGGCGCGTCCGCTGCGCGCGTCCGCTGCGCACCGCTTGTTGTATCCGGTTTATATGGGGGAGGTTGGAGCACTAGTGCGTCAACCTCCTTCCGCCGGAATGGATCTGGGTAACAGCAGGAAGTTAGGAAGATTAAGCGAAAAACCTCCCTCCACAACAATCGAGCGACGCTCGTGGTGGATCGGGGAGTCTAGTGCAACATACAAGTTAAATGAAAGTATCAGAAAAAAAGTCCTCAATTCATTTCTACCAGCATTTCAAAAGAAAACATAAAAAGCGCAGTAAGACAATTTCCCCAACATAAAAATAATGGTTTAATTTTGTTTTAAAAACAGCCAAACTACATGATTTAATAGTAATTCAAAGCAGCTTTTTACAAAATGAGCGCGCGTCCACTGCGCGTCGCTTGTTGCATCCGGTTTATATGGGGGGGGTTGGAGCACTAGAGCACCAACCTCCTTCCGCCGGAATGGATCTGGGTAACAGCAGGAAGTTAGGAAGATTAAGCGGAAAAACCTCCCTCCACAACAATCGAGCGACACTCGTGGTGGACCGGGGAGACTAGTGCAACATACAAGTTAAATGAAAGTATCAGAAAAAAAGTCCTCAATTCATTTCTACCAGCATTTCAAAAGAAAACATATAAAGCGCACTAAGACAATTTCCCCAACATAAAAATAATGGTCTAATTTAGTTTTAAAAACAGCCAACCTACACGATTTAATAGTAATTCAAAGCAGAGTCAAGGAACGGCCTTGAAAGCCACGGTCTCTAAAAGTGCTCCAATGAAAGGAATCCTCTGCATGAGACTGAGGTGAGACTGATTGATGACAAAATCCAACAATATCAGGAGTTTGCCAACATCGGGAGGGGGATCTACAACTGACTGCAACAAGCCCGTCTTTAGCAGTCGGTCACTGAGGAATGGTAATGACCATATCATCAACCTCTATAGATGGACAGTGACACCCGCCATCACTTTCATGAACCCCCTAGAAGTCAGGGTACGGCTGAAGGAAACATGGCAAATCGGAAGGGTTTCTGTCCTCTGTTGAACAGCAGGAAATGCCTGTGGAACTGCAGAGCAGGATACATAGAAATACACATCTGTCAATTCCAAGAACAGCATTAAGTCCTCTCCTTCCAAAGCTGATAAGATCTGAGCCAGAGTGACCTATTGAAACCTGTCCTTCTTCAGGCAGAATTTCAAGGCGCAGATGTCGAAAACAGGCCTGAGGCCTTCAACTTTCTTCTCAATGAGAAAGCAGTGTAAATAGTATTCTTCCTGCTCTCCAAGTTTGGTAGCTTGTCAATGGCAACCTTGGACAACAGAAGGCGGACTGCCCTCATCAGGGTAGCAGAGTGCTCCTCAGTGCAGGAGGAATGGGGGAAGTGGTGGGAAGGAAAGAAAGAGCAGGGCACAGCCCCTTTGAAAAATCTGTAGGACCCACCTGTCCAATGTGATGGAACTCCTGGTGGGAAGAAAATGCTGCTTTCTGTCTGCTTCTGGCCAAACATGAACCTGGGAGGGCAATCAGGGGAGACAGAACTTGAGGATTGCTGGACCTGCTTCTTTGAATGGTGTCACTGGTGCCACAGCTCTGAAGAGAGTTGGTTAGCTGTTGTAGTACAGGATGGGAGGACGACTGCGGTCTGTAAACTAGCCCGTTAAACAGCCTCTGAATTTTCAGTATAAGTTTGGAAATTGCCTAGCCATAGGGAGCATGATGTTGCATGTGTTTTCCTTGAAAGGTTCCAGGGCTGAATCAGCGTGTTCTTGGAAGAGCCCAGATTCATCAAAGGACATGTCCAACTGCGACACCTGTATGTCTCCAGGATACCTGGCAGCTCTCATCCAGGTGTGCCTTCTGAGCACAACAATGGTGCCAATAGCTCTGCTGCTGATGCAGTCTGTAGTGTCCAGGTGAGTACGAAGCACGTACTTAGCTGCATCCTGGCCATCATGTATCATTTTGGCCAAAGAGGCCCTGATCCAGCAATTGCAACAAAAAAAATAATAATCGAAAGAGCCAGAAGGTAACCCTTAACAATGTCTTGCTGGGCTACAGTCATGATAAATAACAAAACATCTGATAACTTTGCGTGGAAGGCATCTACCTGGTGAGTACAGCAACAAGCCACAAGTTTAACTCAATAACAGACGTATACAATTTTTGTCGAGAGACGCCTGGTTGCTAAGATGGCATCAATCACCTCCGAAAGAAGGTCAAAGGTGGTCAGCTGTCGCCGCTCAATCTCCAAGCATGAGGGTAGAGATTGTGAAGGCCCTGATTCAGAACCCAGCCCAGCTGCTGAGACAGCAGATTCTCCCAGAGGGGCAGTATGATCTGAGGACACAGGCTCAAGCCCAGGAGTTCTGGGTACCATACATTCCATGCCCAATCCACAGCCACCTGGATTACTTGGGCCCATGCTGTTTTGATCTTCTTGAGAACTCTGAGCACAAGTGGTATCAGCAGAAAGGCACATAGGAGTCACGAGTTCCACTCACTGTGGAACACGTCTCCAAGTGAGAGACGCCTTGGAAACTCAAAAGCAAGAAGTGCTGAAATTGCGAGTTCTTGGGTTGGCAAAGTGATCAAGCCAAGGTCCCCTCCATTCGGGGATGAGACCATGCACCATCGATGGATGCAATTGCCACTTGTGATTTACTAGGTGTCCACAGCTGAGTTCGCCTGCCCAGGCATTCAGAGAGCCTGCCAGGTTGTCTAACGCCCTAACTCTGGGCAGTGAACTCTGCTCTGTTTGCGTTTTTTGCAGAGTTTATGCACTTCTCAAAGCATTTTTCCTCACTCGCACTTGTCAACATCAAGTTGGCAAGCGAGGAACATCCACCTCCAGGCGAGAGTTTCCTCGCTCACGTAAGCCAAGATCTGGTTAGTGAACGTGAACAAGGAAAATCAACCTCCTGGCGAGATTTCTCAAGACGGGTGATCAGATTGCTCAATGCGAGTGGTCACGGCAAGTCGCGGCTCCTCGAATTGAGAAACCTTCCGTTAGTGTTGAGAAAGCTGAGCTTGAGTAGAAAATCTACTCGAGTAGCAGAAAGGAATCTGTGCCCTCTTGCGCTGCGCATGGTGCGGTTCAAGATGATTTTCCAGTGCGAGACAAACACCTGGTGCTCAAAATCACCGCGAACAGCATGACCCCAACACACTCTGCCGCTCGCTGAACTCTGCGTAGCATGACAGAGTTTTTTTTGTCACTTTGCAAAGTCCCAAACTCCACACAGGATTATATAACACAAGGAAGATACCCTGGTAGTCCAGCCATTTCTATCCACTTTGCTGCAGTTCGACATGGTGGTGGTGATGTCTGTGAGCACCTGAATCAGTCTCCCCTTGATAGCATTGAAAGCCTTCTTTCCTTCCATCCATCTATGGGAATTGTCCTCAGCTTTAGAAGGTTGATCTGGAGCCGCAACTCCACCGGGGGCCAGAGGCCTCTGATATCCACCTCTTCCAGATGGCCACCACAACATAGGCTATTCATCGGTCACCTCTGGGTGGGGGAGGGAGAGGGGTCTAGAAACCACATATGCAGATCTCTTGCAGTCTCCTTTGCAATCTGAACGTGGTCGGAGAGGTCCCACTGAGACATCAGATCCTACTGCAGAGCCCACATATGCCACCTGGAATGCTCAACCACCGGGATGCAGGAGGCCATCAGTTCCAGCAGCCTCAGAGCCTCCCTCACTGAGATTCAGCATTGAGACTGAAAGATCAGGGTCAAAACCTGAAGGTCTTTCCAGCGGTAAAGGCACAAAACCAAACCATGTACAGAACGGCTCCGATGAAGGGGGGCATCTGAAAATGAGTCGGGTGCGACTTTGGCACATTGATAGTGAACCCCAAAGATGACGGAAGGTTTCAAGTAGTCTGGAGGTGGTTGGTAGGTGACTGCCCGGGACGAGCCTGCCTCAACAGGGAGTCCTCAAGGTAGAGGAGACTGGCAACCCTGACCTCCGAAGGTGTGCTGCCACCACTGTCATCACTTTCGTAAACACCCAAGAGGCGCTGGTGAGATGATAAAGGAGCACAGCAAACTGAAAATGCTTCTGTTCCACCACGAACCATAAATAGCACTGATGGGCTGGCAGGATAGAGATATGGATATAGGCGTCTGCGAGTCAACACCACCATTCAGTCTCCAGAGTCGAGGGTAGATAGGACTGGAGCCAGAGTGAACATTGCTTTTTCAGAGGAAGGCATTGAGAGGGGCAAGTCTAAAATAGGACGAATGCCTCGGGAATAACAATTACTTCCTACTTCTGGCTCTGATACCCTCTTGACAGTCCCTTTCACAAAAAGGGCTGGGAAATCCTGTTGCAAAATGGAGAAATGGTCCATTGTCAGTCTCCGAATGGACAGTGGAAGGCGCTGTGGAGAGGTAGGACAAAGCATATCCCCTGCGAACGATCTGCAGAACCCACCTATCCAATGTCATGGTTTGCCAACCTGGGAAGAATCGTAGGATCCTACCTCCCACCAGGTGACTGTGATCCCCTAAGGACACACTAAATGTGCTTTGCATGTAGGGCTGTGTGGGAGCTTGGGGGCGGGCAATGGACTGGGTAGCGTGTTGATCTTCGCTGTGGAGGCGCTGGGCACCACAGCCTCGACTGCGAAACTGTTGGGTTCGCTGCTGTATAGGCTGGCAGTATGGGACAGCTCTACCAAATCCACAAAACGAGTGGTACGGTTGGTGTGGTTGGCGAGGCAGGCAGATAAGCCCAGATATCATGCAGTAGCTATGCTTCCCTTAGATCACGACAAAGCAGAATCAGCCTTGTCCTAAACCCGATGAGTCTCATCAAAGGGCAAGTCTGAACGGGAGGCCAGGAGAATGCGCCTGATAGCAGCCACACATGGCAGCGAATAGCAACACTGGTGCCAATGGCTCACCCGATGGAATAGGAAGGTGTCCAACCCTTAACAAATTGCAAACTTGGCCACATTATGACAGTCTTGGATAGCCTAAGCCAGGACAGGTTGCAGATCTTCAGGGACACTGGGGAGGACTAGACCCATTGAGTCACAAATGGTGGGACTAGGGTCCCATAAAGCAGCTGGCATTTACTAATTGGAGAGCCAGGCTGTGGAATCAAAAGCTCACTTCACAAATGTTTCCACCAATTTAGAATCCCTATCGCAAGGAGTAGTAGGAAAAGTGTGGGAGTTATACTTGCTCGTGGATGTTTGCACCACTAAACTTTTGAAAGAAGGGTGGTGAGAGAGGAACGCAGGGTCGCCCGGAGTAGGGAAATGGTGTCTCACAATTCGTCTGTTGACTGGAGGGCTAGAGCAAGGTCTGGCCCAAGCCCCCAAATAAGGTATCCATTAGTGCCGCATTAAATGGTGAAAGGGGCTCAGAAGATGTCTGCCCCAGTCAGACAACTTCTGTCAATACATTAGTATTGACCGCCAAGGTGGGGAGCTGGATGTCAAGGACTTTCGCTGCCCTACGTGTTACAATGTTGCAGGAAGAGGATTTCTCTTTGGTTGGACCAGGGGGTAGAGAAGGCTCATTTCGGGGGAGGTAATGAGAACTCTAGGCTCCTGAAAGTCATTATACCAATTTTTGTCTGGATATTGCTGAACAAACTCATCACCCACATCCTTATCATTGCCTGAATCTGTACCAAAAAGTGAGTGTAGGGTGCATTGTGGAGGCAACAAAACAAGTGGAGGAAGAGATGCCTCAACTACCAGCAGGTGCAGCCTCGTCTGAGTTTGGACCGGTGCAGTATTGGAGTTAGATAGCTCTGTGGGTATCTTCTCATCCGGCATTGATGGGTTTCGCACCTACGTTGAAGTTCCAGGGAAAGGCGTGGATTGTGATGGGCTTGGAGGATCCAACTGGAGCCAAGAGCGAATCCTCGGTCATTAGCCCCGAGGCAAAGTCTCTCAGCTCGTTGAAGTACAAAGTGCACCAGAGGACATCAGCAAGGATACGAAGAGCAGGAGCATGGAACTTTTCGATCTGCTGTGGAGTGGCAGATGGCCCTGGAAATAAGAGTTGTGCCGGAACCAGTTGTGGGGTTAGCTCTGAAGTTGGATGACTCCAGGAGCGAGATCAAGAGTCATGGCACTGCCCCTGCTCAGGTGAATGAGAGTGGCAAGAGGTGGCCAAGCCCCATTTAGATTTCTTGCGCTTCTTTTAGGACTTACCAGATGATTTGGATCGCAGCAAAGACCGACCTCAAGAGCGGCTTTGGTGACTCCTACAGCGGGACTAAACCTTGGACTTGGACCGCATTTTAGATCGGTCTCACTGAGGAGTTCTCATGCTTGGCAATGTAAGGTACTGCTGAAGAGTTTGCAGATCCAGTCTGATGCCTGCAAAATATTCAAAAGGAGAGGAATCTGCGGCTAGTCATCTCGATCAGAACTATTCTTATGTTCAGAATCTGCACAGATGCAGTTTACTGGTCCCAAATCACCTTAGGGTGCACAACGGTACACTTGTCACACAACTTAGTGATGGCCCAAACACTATAGCCAAACCTCGTGCAGGTCAGTGACAAACATCTCCTTCCTGCAGTCTAGGCATGGGTAGGATCCGCTGGTCTTCGGTGGGGACTTTGTCTCCTAGCACACTCTGAAAAAGGTTTGGGACTTGGGAGCTGAATTCTGGATCCCTGTCAAAGCGCATGGTAAGAAAGAAACTGATAAAAGCTCGCAGGGATGGTGCTTATATGCACTTTACTCCAACTTCCATGGTGGGATGGAATCACCATGCAGCAATATGGTACCACCTATCGCCGCATAGTTTCACTGCTGAAAGAATTCGATTGATTCAGCCTGACACACAGGGACGCTCTAGAGGCGAGTAATCAGCAGTTAGAAGTATCTAATGGAATTCAGTGTCTAGTCTCTATTCAGAAGCATTTTCATCACACGTGCTCAGGGTGCAAAGGAAATAGGAATTTAGGTGTACTCTTCGTGGCATCCAAAGCTGCAGAGGAGTTTATTTAACAAAAACAAGGCATCCACGTGGAAAGGGAAAGTAGAGATTGCATTACTTTCACAGAAGGTCAACCGCCTGAGAAGTAGAACAAAGGGTCAAGAGTCAATGAGGATCTCACATCTAGTCGTTTTCAGATAGTCTTACTACTGGAAACACTCAGCAGGGATAGCATGTGAAAAGTTTAGACTCCTAGATTTCAGGTTGTCCTTCGCTTTACTCAGTCCTGTGTCACTCAGGAGTTTACAATCTTGATCTGGGATGGAGATGCTGAGGCAGAGATTGGACGACCTCTGGAGATGAAACGCATATTAAAGCATAACATTACTGTAGCACCTTATCATGGTCCTAATCGTGTTCGAGGGAATGCTATTAAGTTCGCCACTGCACTGCTCAATGTTCCTCCTATATATATCATAGGTGAGTTTTCAACATTGCCTTAAATAACCAATATCCAGTCTTTTGCAATTTTCTGGACTCTCAGGTCTTTGCAGAACTTGATTGAAGATTTTGGTTTGGTTGACATTAGGAGAAAGAGAGCAGGACTGCAACAAAGGTGCACCTTTCACACATAAGAAATAGACATCTTTCATGAATAGATTGCTTTTTCTTTTTGAAACCTCTTTTTATTAAGAACATGTTATATCATACATTACACATAAGTTGATGTTATACCATTTTGTATCAATGTTGTCTTGTATCAAGGCCCAATCCTAATTCATTTCCCATTTGTACCTTGTCAGATTTACCACCCTCCCTCGAGCACCCACCTCTGATTATCCTCATCATCAAATATAGAATGTCTCGTCTGGGATATTGGAGCAGTACATGGGAATCTCCTGTATCCGTACCATACCCTTATCCACTTCTGGAGGCAGCCCCTGATTACGTAGATAGTCTTTTAGGCCACCATGCACCAGTCCAATTTCTCTCCCAGTCCCTTAAGGCTGACATTGTTTGAGCTCCCCAATTTAGCCCAATATTTCTTTTTGTGATCATCAAACCCAGTGTTACATCAATTTGTGCTCCCTTTTCAAATCTGTCAAATCCCGTACATTAAGCAAACATCACTTGGCCGATAATTGCATTGTAACCCATGTACTTCGTGCAGTCTTTGCATAATTTCCTCCCAATAGGATTGGATTTTTGTACAGGTTAATATGTGAGAGAAAGTTCCTCCTGCCCACACCCTCTACGACAGAGTGGGTCTGATTGCCTCCCCAGCTTTACCAAGGTGGTGCAGGGGACTTACGCCCCATGTAGTATTGTACGTTTTATTAGGCGGCAAAGGGATCCGATAGCTACTTCTCTAGTGAGGCCAGGGCCTCGAGCCATTCATCCTCCTGTATATCTGATATATCTCTTTCCCAATTTTCTCACAGTCATATTAACATGTTTCGGGCGTTGTTAACGAGTTTCTTGTATGTTAGTGAGATCTCCCTTTGGGGCATACGGTCCTTAAGTAGTCTGTTTTCTAAAGGTGTGGTTTCTCACAAGGGAACCCCTGTCTCTTGCCCATGTCTCCAAGCAGTTCCGACTACCACAAGGGTGTCGCGAGGGTAATCTTGTTCTTTCATCCCAGCTTATGGAGTTTAAAGTGCCATGCTTGGATCGTTAGGGCTGTAGGCCCCTCCCTGGGACAGTTTTTCGGTTTGGTGTATAGTGTTCAGAGATGCCCCCCTGGTTGTAAGACCAAGGGATCTATTTGGAAGGTTGCTTCTGTCATCAGTTGATTTCCCCATTGGTTGATCACTATCAATTGTGCTGCCCGGTAGTATGTTAGGATATCTGGGAGGGTAATTCTGCCATCGTACCATCCCAGGGTTAATTTATTGAGGGCAATTCTGGGAGTCCGCCCATCGAACAACAGGGTTCTGACCTCGCCTTGTATGGCTCTAAAATAGTTATCAGATACTGGAAAGTGTGCGTTCTGTAAAATATATTAAAAAAACACGGCAAAGCCATCATTTTAAAGAGAGCTGCCCTGCCAGCAGGAAGAGAGGGATTGGTGTGTGCCAATATTGTATATCCTCAGTCAATCGGTTTAATGGAGGGTGTAGGTTATTTTTTTTTTTTTAAAACGATTTTATTTGTCTAAATTACACATATGGCGCAGAGGAGGGTGTAGATTTTTGACGATGAATAAGTCTTGGTGTGGTGTGACGAAGATTCCTCGGTATCAGAATCCCTCCGTCACCCCTTGTGCCTTGCAACCCTGGGGCAATCTTGGCGTCGGTCAAAACAATACAAAGATGACTGATTTAGCCCAATTAATCATGAATCCAGTATATCTCCTGAATGTGGCTAAAATATTTAAGATTCTGGAGATAGAGGACTGAGGCAAAGCCACATAAAGAAGAATATCATCGGCATATAGTAATATTTTATCCTTCCAATCTGCCGTCCATCGGAGGCCACGGATCAGCGGGTTGCCTCGGATCCCGGAAGCTAGTGGCTCCAGCACTAGTGCAAATAGGAGAGGTGAGAGGGGGTAACCCGGTCTGGTTCCTCACTGGAGTGGAAATATCTGCAACACTCTCCCATTCACTACCACTTGTGCCAGCGGAGCGGTGTATAGGAGTCAGATCCAAGCCCGGAATCTGTGTCCGGCCCCTGGTGTTCAAGGACTGAGAATAGGTATGGCCATTCAATGTCGAATGCTATACGGGCATCCAGCGATAGCACTACGCATCCTCCTGGATCTTATTTATGCATCCCAAGACTCTGTGAAAGCACCTTAGAGAGCCATATTGCGTCCCAGCATGAATACGGATTGATCCGGGTGTACAAGTGGGGATATGATCAGGATAAGTCGGAGAGCCAATAGCTTGGCCAGAGTTTTCACTTCTGAGTTGAGTAACGATATGGGTTGATATGATCCACATTGGTCTGGCTGTTTCCCTTCCTTGTGGATTTAGTAATCTACAAGGAAGGGAAACAACCAGACCAATCGTTGGTCCCTAGGTAACATACCAGCCTCCTCACTCTCTTTATGCATCTCTAGGAGATGTGGTACTGTATATTTGTTTGTGGTATTACATAGGTCAAGAGGTATCCCGTTTGGACCTAATGCCTTCCCTGATTTTAGCAGTGCAGTGGCTTGCGTTACTTCCTCGGGTTTCAAGATCCCCTCTAGGAGCTTTGCAGTGGCTTGCGTTACTTCCTCGGGTTTCAAGATCCCCTCTAGGAGCTTTTTATCAGCCGTTGAGAGGATTGGTAGGGGTCTGTCTTTAAGGAGATCTAAATCAATTTGTGTTGTGGTTGTCGTCTCGGAGAAGGAAGTCTGTTCGTAGTGGGTGGCGAATGCTTCTACTATTGCTTGGGGATCATTAAGTTTTTCGCCCTCTGCCGACTGGACAGTTGCAACCAAACGGCTAGCGCCTTCTCCGTTTTCCAGCCATGCGAGAAGTTTACCTGCTTTGTCCCCTTGTTCGTATATTGGATGTTGCACTAATTTGTTTGCAGACTTGGCAGCCTCGGTCGTTAAGTCCCTACACTCTTGCTGTTTGAGGCTTAACAATTGCCTCTTGTTTTCGTCATCTGATCTAACCACTTGTGCCTCTAATTTTAGGATATCACTTTCCAATTCCGCTACTTCCTTCCTTTTGTCTCTCCTCTGCCCCACAATCAGGGAGAGGGCTTGACCTCTTATGACTGTTTTATATGCCTCGCGACACTAAAGAATGGGGGACGGGGAGCGATTTAGAAGAAAGACTAGATCCAGTACCGTTGCTCCCAAGTATTAACATGTAATCACTGCGTGGTAACTGTTCCTAAAGCAAAGACCCATAACCAACTTGGTTACGTTTGAGAGAAAATTGGAGGAAAGGGAGGTAGTCTCTATATGTGGGTCCCAGTTGATGAAGGTGGGGGAATTTCTCATTTGGAAATTAGTGCCCTCACACACTCTTGCGAGTGTCATGCTTCATCATCGGGCATTGCTCCTCGTGGGGGTGGCGCTGCTGTCCCCGCAAGAGGGCTCTTTGTAGTCAGGACCTCCGGCGTCCATCCAGCGGCAGGGCAGGTAATGGGCCAGAACGAAGGGGCTTTAATACATTCCCCCTCGAGACCGCGGGGATTTGCCGAAGAGGCACATCATTTTCTTTTAAGCGGTATCAACAGGAACACAAGAGAGGTGTTCCTTTGAGCGCAAATAACGCACTTACACCTGAAAAGAGGTACCATAGGAAGATAGGGTGTCTTTTCCCAACTCCTATTTTTGTTTCACTATATCAATCCACACGGTCCTGACGAAGCGCATAGGGATCCACTAGGGACCCATTCCCAGCGGGAAACATGTTGACCAACACACACATTCACAGTCACACTAAGGCACATAGCAGCAGAGTAATACCCTGACCTCTATGTTATTTGTTAATAGAGGTGCGCCAACGCCCCTGTATAATTTTTTTATCCTAACCTCCCGGACCTACAAATAAAAATTGACCTCAGGTACCGGCGGGGTAATTTTAACACACTTGCACCAATCCTTTTAGGCCCATACACCCGTATTCACAACTGCGGCATCTCCTGAAAAGAGCTCCGACAAAGAGCTCTCTCGCGGGGCCCGTGGGGGACAGCAGCGCCACCCCCACGAGGACCAACACCCGATGATGAAGCATGACACTCGCAAGAGTGTGTGAGGCACTAATTTAAGGAGAAATTCCCCCACCTTCATCAACTGGGACCCACATATAGAGACTACCTCCCTTTCCTCCAATTTTCTCTCAAACGTAACCAAGTTGGTTATGGGTCTTTGCTTTAGGAACAGTTCCTGCACAGTGATTACATGTTTTATATGCCTCCCATTGAGTCGCTGCTGAGGCAACCGAATTTACATTCTCCCTAAAATACTGTTTTGTCGCCTTTGTGAGCCATTTCCTAAAGTTCGGTATCTTAAAGCAAGCAGAGTTAATGGTGATGTATTGCTGGTCCGCTCCCTCCCCATCTTGCATCTTGCCCAGATTGGGGAGTGGTCAGATATCCCCAGAGGTAGGTGTCTTATGTCTCCAAAGACAGGGAGTTGTGATGCCAATGAGATTAGGAGGTCAATTCACGAGAGGCTACGGTGTACGCTCGAGTGGAAAGTGAATTCTCACACGGTTGGGTCAAGTGTTCTCCAGATATCGATCAGGCCCAGGGCTTGGAGAAATTTGGCGAAATGCTTCCTTGCTGGTAATCGTCTAATGTATCACTCAGTGTCATGTTGAAATCTCCACCTAGGAGAAAATGCCCCAAGGGCACATCCAGCACGAGTGACCCCATTTCTTTAGATTGTCGCGTTGTGCAATGTCGGTGGGATGTACAATGAAAGAATATTGGTAGTTTCCCCTTCCCATTTCCCAGACAGTGCAGCGTATCTTCCCGCCCTGTCAGTTCATGTTTTCTTTATGATAAATGGGAAACGCTTCCAGAGGAGAATCCCAACTCCCCTGGACACAGAGATAAATCCGGCGTGCACTACCATTTTATATCCCCAACGGTCTAATGCTTTACATGCATTGCCGAGGAGGTGGGTTTTCTGCAGGAGAAACACATCTGGGGAGTGTCTCTTCAGGAATTGGAGTACAACTCCATGTTTAATTTTGTCTCCCAAGCCGATAACTTGCCACATCATTAACCGGATTTCGGGGATTCGTTTCTGCCATGTATAGTAGGGACAATGGGATCAATCTATTGGCGCCCTGATTGATCTGCTGTGCTCTTTGGCAGGAGTGTTTCTCCTGGTATGAGTGTCTGAATTACTTGTTGTTGCGCCCTGACCACTACAGTTAATTTGGTGTATCTTCTGATGTGCAATTTATAAACTTAACAAATGAACACAAACCCCCTTAAAACCATTACCCTACAAACAAACCCGCATCCCAGCTTAACAGAGCCATTATTGCCCGCCTACCCCAACTTTTCAGAGCGCCTGTCGTCCCTCCCAACTTAGAAACCCTAGGGATTTGTGGATCACCGTTTTCCCAGCCCTCCAGCCGAGAATAAATAATTTCCTCACCCCAACCCTGGTGTCCCCCGGATGGAACAACAATCATGCCACTGGTTTTCTCCCTCTCCCGGCCTACGGCTGTTATTCATCATCTTAGGGACCCAGGGAGTGCCTTCTGTTCATTTCTGAGCAGTTGTTCATTTGTGCAAGCCATGTCAGGTGAGCTACCAGTTTCAAGGGTCCTAGATCAGTTCTGGATCTTAGTCTCCCAGTTGAGTTATGATGAGCTCCTCCCTTCGTGACCGTTCTGATGTGTTTACAGATGAAGTTGATGGTTCTGCTTGCCGTCTTCCTCGCTGCATCTTGGATGAGGGGCCTCCGACAGTTTGCCGTCCATCAAGCCAAGTCCATGCTGCCTCCGGTGTATCAGAGTACCATGTTTTCCCCTCATCTTCAATGTGTAACTTCGACAGAAAAAGCATTGAATATTTCACGCCTTTATCTTAGTGTTTGTTTTACGGACTGGAAACTGCGTCTCAGTCTTTGTACCTTCAGGGTAAAGTCCAGGAAGTTAGTTATTTGGGCGTTTTCATACCATACTGGTGGGGCTGCACGAGTCGCCTGCAATATAACATCTCGAACCCTGAAGTTGAAAAGCCGGGCCAGAATGGGTCTAGGTGGTGCACCCGGGCAGATTCTACCTCCGGGCACTCTATGGGCTCGTTCGACCAAGAACAATTTTGATAAGTCACGGGGCTGTAGGTAATGGAGGATGAGGTCCTCCACGAATGCAACAGTGGCGGGCCCTTCTGCCTGTTCCAGGACCCCAAGATTTGTATGTTATTTTGTCACGATGTGCCTTCAAAATCTTTCAGTCGTGCTTTCTGGTTCGCCGTAGACACTTGCAGCTGGCTAACTTGGACTTTGATGGCTTTAGTATCTTGAAGAAGGGTTGCTGTTTTATCTAAGACTTCTTGGACTCTGGTTCCCATATTTTAGATGTCCACCCGTATCAAGGATATTTCTGTTGTGACCATATTCATACGTCCCTCTAGGGTTGCCTGGAACCCCTGAATTGACGCCATTGTATCGTTGAGAGAGAGAGAGGGCGCTTTCTGCAGGTGTAAAGGGGGGGTGCACTTGACTTTCTGTCACTGGGGGGTTTCTGCTCCATCTGACCATCTAGGGTCCCTTTCTTGATTTTGCCCCCGTCATGTCTTTAGGGCACTCGTGTGGTATTTTGGAAGGGGGGATCCCCTTGGTACATCCTACCACCTGTATTACATGCACCTGCACGGCCTGTCAGATTTCCCGCGGTGGTTCTGGCCCCCCTCGATTCCCCTGGCTTCTATGTGGCTTTCGCTATCTCAATTTAGTAGGACCTCGGAGTCATGATCACAACTCCGCTCTCAAGGTGATGGCACCCATCTGTTGTGTTTTCATTTGCCTCTTGGAATGCAGCTTTTCGTCTCTCTCCTCGCCACTCAGCCACTTCTTACCACCGTCAGCAGTTCCCCTCCTGGTCATAGGTTCCCGCTGGTGACCGCTCACTCCCCCCCAGCCCGGCAACCAGAAAGCACACTGCTGGTTCCTGGCGTGGTCCGGCAGCCGATGTGGAGCAGGTCCCGGCTTTGTCGTTCCGCTAGCTAAAGCTCGCGGCTTGGATCTCGGCAGACCCTCACTCTCTCGCCCGCAGAGGGACGCCGGGCGACTTTCCGACCTGGCTTTCTCTCCTACCTCTCGATCCACGACGGCAGGGTGGTGCGTGCGTCACAGCATCACGGCTGAACTCCAGGCCATGGTTGCACTGCTGCTCCAGGCCCCATCGCAATCCTATCCGGCCATCACCATCTCAGTTCCCAGCACACAGCTCACCGGATGCCCGCCTCAATCACTTGTCCTGGGGCTCACAGGTCGGGCCATGGGCTCAGATAATTGTCCGGATATTGACATGGAAAAGTGCTGGATCGCAGAGCCACTTTAAAAAGTGGCCATCTCTTCTGGCGGTTGTCCTTGCCCCAAATAGATTGCTTGTTAATTGATCATGCTGGTGTAGAATGGCTTAAGGAAGCGGACTCTTTACCAAAAACATTTGTTGGACAATGCACGAGTAAAGCCAACTGTTGAGTAGGCCTAGGCGAAATGTAAATTAAGTTGGCGTCATTCATGTTAATTAATGTATTTTGAGTTCTGCTTGTAATGCAAAATTCCCGAAATGCCATTATGCCACTTTGTCTAATTGTGTGCCATTCACAGTAAAATATTTACCCCAAGGATGCAATTTATGGTAAATACACAGGAACAGCAGAACACAATCGCCATTTGTTCCTGGTGCTTTTGCTTAAAAACATCCTCATGCCAAAAAGACGGTTTTGCATCACATGATGATAATTTCGCACCCTTTCTGCGGAGTTTCCCATAGTGCCGCAAGGAATCACATGGTAGACAGTCAAAAATATATTTCTTGATGGAGAACTACAAGTCCAATTTAACATTGGGGAGTGGATTTCTTTCAATAAGTCTTGTGTCTGTGCCCCTACATATGGCGTGAGACTCTTTTACACCTTACTTAAATATATGTCTCGCGTCATCTGTCATTCGAAAGGCGCTAGCTGGCAAGAGAAGGCTAGATTTAGAGCTGGCTATTCAAACATTAGAGAGCAAGCTACATAATACAACACTGGTCGACTCTGCAAAACAAAAAGCTATTTCAGAATTGAAAAACGTTGCAGACTAAACATAAAAGCATCTGTCGGGTTAGTAAGCTTCATCATTTTGACTGCAGTGAAGCAATTGGTGCATTTTTAGCTTTGAAGATGTGGGAGAGGTCTCAAATTGATTAAAGCAGTGATACATCCTGCTATGCATTTAGAGGTCTCATCTATGCAAGTGGCAAGGTGTTTTTTTTTTTAGGTCTGTCTTGACAGCGCCTCGCCAGACCTTATGTGAAAAAGAGCTGTAAGAAATACCTCGGAGAGAGGAACTTTGGCTCCACCCACAGATTGGCTAGCCTGAGTACAGCATTTGACTGGAGGGAAGCTTTGCGCTTCTGCAGAAAGAGTGCTTGTATTGTACTCCTATTGGCTGTTGGAGTGTCTCCCCATATGTATTATGTCTGCTGTGATAAAACTAAAAGGCATGCCCGCATGCAAGGGAAAGTCCTCTTTGTTACTGTTATTCTATTTGCTTAGACGGTTCTTTACCAAGCTGCATCAGAGCGACACTTCCAGTGGTGCGGCAAGGGGGGTCTACCTCAGGGGGCACACGTTTTGGGGGCGGTAGCCTCCACCCCCTTACCTGCAGCCATCACGGGCAGCAAACACAGGAAACGCCAGCACCCCCACCCACCCGCTCCTACATTTGGCCGCCGCGGGTGGTATAAGCCCTAGCTACGCAACAGCTCTCACTTGCTCCAACAGCAATAACCATCTGGCAAGAGGTAACTTCTAAAGCCCTGCAGTCGCTGGCCCTGGAGAAGCTGCCTTGGGTAACACAGAGGAAACACAAGGAGATGATGGATGGAATGATTAAACTTTTCAGACACTCACCCCCAGTCACAGATCTGGGTTGAATCCATCATCGTTTTTTAGCTCACTTTGCCACCCGAGTTCAGACTCAGCCATATGCAAATCAGTCTTGACACTGTTCCTCACGGGAACTGTACAGCCCGAATTGCAAAACAATGTCTTCCCTGGACCGGAAACAAGCATCATGGGACCGGTTTCGGGATAACACGCAATGTGAGCAAGGGACCCACGTCTGGACATACCCTGCCAATTTAGGGCAAACAAATCAAAAACAAGGAGATGATGGACCCCGAAACTGCTGGTTTATGTTTTCTAAAGTTCAGTGTGCTTGAGTCTTCAGTAAGATGTACACTGCCTTAATCTTCATGCTATAGGTGGAAACCTAGCACCCCCCTTTCCTTCCCACCCTCCTTTTTTAGGTCTCGCCTGACCCAGCGCATGCGCTGGTCTGGCGAGACATTTTGTAGGCGGGTTTAGAAAGTGCTACCCACCTTTTTGTGCTGGCGACAAGCTACAGTGCACGATGGCGTGCACGCACACAGCTGCTCCCCGCATTCTCCCCTCCCTTCTCGCCCAGCCATCTCCTGCGCCAGCCTTCAGCACCTTACCCCTCCCCTCGCTGCTGCGCGCGCATCCGTAGCGTGAGTAATAGCGATCGCTTTTAGAGTGATCACGATCGTGATGTCCGTTTTAATCATAATCTAATACTTTCTTTTCAATACACGCTTACGTGAAATTCACTCATACGATATGCGTGATTCATATGGGAACGCATTAGTATAACTTCAAGATAGCCGCCCACTTTGTTTTTACCATTACTGCATGCGACTCAGAATTTGGGAAATAAATAGCGATTCCAAGATGGCGCTCATGGTCCACGCCGTGGGCACGCGAGGAGTGCTCACCTCCTCTACTTTTTCCGTTAAACTGTAAGTTTCGTTTTTGCTAATTTTTGTACTATTGTAGCCTGTGTACCCCTTCTTTTAATTAGAGGTGGTTTTCCTGCAAAATGGTGGCTGCTTCCTCAGAGGCTCTTGCGGTGTCCGTTTCACACCATTTATGCCTGTTTGCATCGGACGCTGGCACACCCCATTCTCAACACGGTGTAGAGAAGCTGCCTTATAGCGTCAGCTTGGGAGAAAGGGTCCTTTATGGTGTCCACCGTCAAAAGCGTTGCTGCAAGTCCGGGCTTTATGTGAACAGAACAGCTTCTCCGAACCATATTCTGTACTACACACACTCGTACTCGTTCTCTTTCGCATACAATATTTCTGCAACGTCCCACTCAAAATACTCCAAGGTGCACTTAAGTTTATATAAAGAAAGTCATGCTTCTAAAAGTTTGTTTCTAAGTGCTGAGATTATTTGTTTCGTTTTTGGATGCAAAAGTAACAAACTTGTGCGGTCACCTGATCTGCATGTAACTGATGGACAACCTCTGTCCCTTTCTTGCTCTGTCTCTATTTATCTTAGCGTTCTCTCCTTCCTTACTTTCCACTTCTCTGTAGTTTCCCTCCTCATGTTCACTGGTGCTGACAGTGCTCTAAGTTGGATACAAAGAGGAGGGTAGGGTCTCTAAAAGGGGACAGGCAAAGAAGTAGCAGGATTCCTATACAAGGGAGTGACATACATAGTTATGGGCGTGGCCTTTGACCAGCATTGGGCGCCTCTGTGTTTTCTGGCAGTGCATCAAACACGTCACATGACAACAAACACACACGTAACTAGAGTCCAACCTTCTGGCTTTATCAATGCTTGTTAGTGCTATTTATACAATATCAGATACATGAATAACATCTTGAGTTCCTAATATGCGGTTTGCACCATTTCCACTGCTGTAGTTCCCAATATGCCTTTTGCACCATTTCCACTGCAGTCTCCCCTCTGCACTAGTCACTTACACTGTCATTCTCCTCACACCTCTTTCTGAAGTCCCTGCATCTGTATATCTAACAATCCATATTTCCTCTCCATCCATCTGGTCACTCTTCTGCATGTCCCTCATTTTGTCACCACTGCGCCATCCTCTCCCCTCACAAACAAATGCAGTATTCTTTTCTCTAGTCCCACCATATTGCAACAGGTATGTACCTCCTTCACACACGGTCTCATAGAACACTATTACAGTCAGCATATATGTGACCATCACCCTGTGCCCTCTGCAGAGAGGCCAATGATTGGTTGAGCCCGTAGTCAGAACACTTTTTGTGACAGTAACTGGCACTGCCAGAAACTCACACTGTCTTTAGCCTCGCCCCAGCCGTGCCTTGTCGTGAAAACGCATCCAGGTGATTACAGCAGTCACAGCGTGTGCTTGAGGAGAAATAGAGGCGAGAGAGGAAGTACAAAAGGAAAGAGAGAGAAAGACGTAGGTGGTGAGCAGCTTTGATTTGATCTTTTTTTGCCTGGGCTAATCTTGGCTCTCAGTCTGGCCCTCAGTGACACACGTGCCCTGCAGCATGAAGAATCGCGTGTTAAATGTAACAAGGGCAGCATCACTGATAGATACTTGCACACGATGTGGGGGAGGCATCAGGCTTTTTACTTGCAAAGTTAAGGACATGACTGTCAGCAGAACTTTAAGTGGGATAAAAAAACTGGGGGTCTCTCAAAGGGGCGTGGCCGATTTTAAGGGCGTGGCGGAAAACACTTAAGCTAAAAAATCTGTGCTTAGCGTAGTGTGCCGCCCGACTTGTATTTTGCTGTTTCTGTCATTGCATCCAGATATACGATACAATAAGTAACATCATACCTACAACAAGCCATGACTATTGGCTTTGTCATATAAGATAAATAAGCAGCAACTATGGCTTGTATAGAATATTGTAAAAGCTTCCACTTAAAGCCCTGGTGACATCACGACAATGTTGCTGCTCCTGAATTTAAACAAGCATTGGCATAGTCAATAGGTCTCGCCTTTGGGACCTTATAAGTGTTTAGCCACGCAACAGTTGCATAACTAAATACTTATAAGGTCCCAAAAGCGAGACCTATTGGCTATGCCAATGCTTGTTATATGCAGATTCCATTTTTAGCAATACTGAGCCCAATACATCCGTCCTGCACAATATCTTTTCAGCTCTACCCAGACACTGCAAACGCCCACATGAAAAGAAAATGATCGCAAATAACGCACTTAAACTTGAGTCGCTTAATACCAAGGGGTTAAGCCACTCAGTTAAATGGAAAAACAAACGGATTCTAGACTATT
Source organism: Triturus cristatus (assembly GCF_964204655.1). Classification (NCBI taxonomy): domain Eukaryota; kingdom Metazoa; phylum Chordata; class Amphibia; order Caudata; family Salamandridae; genus Triturus; species Triturus cristatus. The sequence continues at coordinate 21,645,745 of NC_140592.1, read as the reverse complement.
GTCACAAACTCAGGGGAGATATTCTCCTACAGACAATGAGAATTGGCTCAACAGAAACAATAAGTATGCAACACTCCTGGATCCAAAATAGCAGCTTCTCTCCAGTACACAACCAAAAAAATTGAGTCATCAAGCTCAAACAAAAATAAAAAATAAATCACACAACCGGTTTCAATCCTATGCAGTCTCATCACGACAAAGGCAGATGCGTAATTTCCAAGCAAAACAAGGATACAAGCATTAAAATTAACATATTTGCATCCACTATTGATAAACCCCAATTTTGGATAGACCTTAATAAAACAAAAACAAAAACGTAACTGAATACCCCCCCCCCCCCATTAGCAATTGAATTCTTGGAGATTTCAACATACCCTGGGATACTACTCTGGAGAGACTTTACTTGTAACTACAAGTTAAATAAATCACATCTTAATGAGAAAGCTATATGAAGATCACCATACGGCGTCTTTATAATCCAACCATCGGCAAATTTACTTTCTCTCTCCATCCACACATTACTTTCTCTTGAACAGACGGTCTCCTGTGTAGTCACCCACCTAAACCACATTCAACCAACCCCTACATAGAATCCATACTTCTTTCCGACCATGCTTGCATATCCCTGGACATCCCTCTCCAAACCAAAAACTAGGGAAGGGGTGGGGAATGGTTTACACATGCACCTTGACTCATACCCTGGTACCCGATGCTTCATGGTGGCGGTTGGCGGCAGTTGGAAGACTTTGGGCTATCAACCTGAGCAAGCAGCTGCTCAGCTTTTGTGTCCCTGTGCTGTGAGCAGCTCACTGACCCTGGGAGTCTCTTGGCTTGGACTGTGCTCTGGAGACGGCTTCTCCTTGAGCAGGACACAGTCCCTCTCCTTTGCTAGCCACCAGGGATAGTCCACATAGGAGCAGCGCCTCTTTGCTGGATCCGCGGCAAAGCAGGGCAGTCCTTCGGTCCTTCTTCCAGTCCAGTCGAGATCGGAGTACAGGGTACCAGGTGAACTCTCCTTATGCTAAGAAAATGCCCTCAGGGCAGGATACGGTTGGTTGCCAATGGGATACCAGGTTCCCTCCCACGTAATGGCCACTTACTGGGAAGTGTGGCATTTATGCATTCCAGGATGCACCATCCTGCCCACTTCCAGTGTGGCAGGGCCTCTCTCCTGGTGTGTGGAGCTCCCGAGCCTAACTCAGAGGTGTGGTTACCAAAGGGGCTATGGGCTCCTGAAAATCCGGTTCAGCAACAGGTTTCCCAGTCTCGGTCTCTAGGACCAGCCCGTCTGCCTGAACAATGAAGCAGCCTCTCTCCCAAGTGTTACCCTTTTGCCCTTCAAAGGCGGCCTCTCTTTTAAAGGTCGCCGATTTGGGCCGACGACAGTAAGGCTTTCTCCAGGAGGGAGGAGACACCTTCTTCCACAGCATGCCCCTATTGTATCCTTTCTTGAGAGTCGGTAGCGCGTCTCCTCAGGAAGGCAGAAAGTTCTCTCAGCCACAGAAACCCGTGTGCAACCAGTAAGGGACAAGGGGGACTGAAGGCAACAAATAAAGCTGCACACTGCAACTTGTTAATTTCGACCTGAGAATCAAGTCAGGCTAAGTGTAATCGTTGTTTGATACCTTGGGTGACCCACTTTGACCTATTCGAGTTGGTACAGCTGAGGAGTCAGCATGTAACTCTGCACTCACCAATTGGGCGACTACATGTTTCCATACTAAAAACAACACTTTACCGATTGTACCACCAGAGCATGTAAAATACATTTTCTGACCAATGAGACAGGTTGCACTCTGCCTTGGCACTTGCTAGCCCTGCCACGAGGTAACGTACACATCTAAGGAGGACGTCTGGACTCGTCATTGCTTTGAATAGAAAAATCAGGCAAGCAGTTAACTGCTCTTCCAGCCTGCAAATGGCGGGGTGGGAGCCTTGTACTCGCCCCACCCAGGGTGGCACAACCAGTGCTGCAATCACTGGGGAGGGGTCCCTCTAGCTTACATACCTACCATTTACTTGGGACTTACAGGTGAGCTAGTTCAGCCAATTGGGTAGAAGACAATTCAGTAATTCAATTGAAGGGTTAGTGCGCAGGCACCGAGGTCTGGTTAGCAGGTCTCATTACACTCAGAGTCGAAAAATCAGCAAAAGGGGTCACTAAATTTGGGGGTGGCCACACAAAAAGTGGCATATACTTACAATGTCTCTCCTATCACACAAGGTAATTGTTTTTCACTGTTTTTCTCCCAAAAAATAAAATTCAATAAAATTCTCTGAACTGAAAAAAGTGACAAACAAGAACTCTGGGGGATGATTAACTCAGACTACACCTGGATACACTCGCGGGTGAAGAGCTGCGCTTTAAAAATCCAGACAGACACGTTGTGGTGAAAAATAACTTTTACGTTTTTTACCTTGTTTATTTGTGCTTTCTTACTGCCACCTACTTTGGAACGGACATTAGGAGTTACTGTTGTACCTTGGTGCCTGGATTTACACCCACAAGCTCCGCTTGGCCTTCCTCTGCACTCTGGTAGTTCAGATGGACCTAAACGGTTGCCTGAATATATCCTATTACTTTTCATGATCGAAGCAGGACATCTTAGAGTTTAAACACCTCCTTCATGTCATGAGCATAGTTATGGGATTATCTTTGGGGGTTAATCTGTGTCAGGATATTGATTTGATAAAGAGATCAAGCAGAATGGATGTGAAGTAAGAGCCCTGGGACACTAAACATGGCCCCTTTGTGAGATGACCTACCGCCCACACATGAGCTAGCTTGGAAGTCACTTAAAACAGACTCAAACCATCACTCTGCTCTTTCAAAACCCCCAACCCCTTCTCCCAGCCTCTGAATCGAGAAGATGCGGTCAAGAGTACCAATCTATTCAGGACCGGAAGCAGTCATGTTGCATCAATCATATGTGCTATGAATGTTTGCATACCCAGAAAGGATGTCCCTGTATTTGGACCGTCACTCTCCAAGGCTTTTTGAGCACGAATACATGTTTGCAGCTGCATGGACGTTGCCTTCTCCAATATCTTTAGAACAAATTAGTAATCATGGATAGTTTTTAGGGTCATTATTGTCTAGTGGAGCGTACTTTTTTTTCTTTTAGTCTGGGGTGACGGAAGTATTTTTATTCACCTTTTGGTATGTTCCTTCTTTGGCAGAAACTGTAAATAGTTTGGTGCAATGGACGGGGCAAATTCATTTGTGCATTCTTACAAATGTTTAAGCATTTATTTCCTGGTCAAGCTGTTGAGGGGGCGGGAAACTGTTTTCGGTGGTTCCTTTTCTTTAAATAGGATGAATTTCCTCCCTGCCTGTGAAAAGGCGTCTTCTCTAAGCATAGGATGACACTTTTCCACTTTGTGCATAATCTGCTGCTAGCTCTATCAGATCTACAGCTGTGTTTGGAAAAAGGGAAAGAAAATAAACCTTCAGCTGAGCCAATCAGCACCTGAGAAACTATGGGATGCCTCGTTTGTACTAATACCCGACTTATGTCCACAAAGGCTGCTTGGTCCTTTTGAGCAGCTTACAGTTGCCTTCAGGCTCATACAATTGGGCATCCAGAGATGTTTACTACCTGGTGTCCAAACAGTAATCGCATCACCTTAGCGTAAGATGTTTATACTGAGAATATGAATTATGGACTTGGAAGTACTCCACGTCAGGCATCTGGCTTCGAAACAGAGCTTGACGTCAAAGAGTTTATGAATATAGAAGCGATGCCCGATGCCAGGCATGGCAGAGCCTCAATAGTCCCAGCAGCTCCTGTACCTTCAAAGAAGATGCGAAGGGTGTCAATCTTGCTCCAGGATGTACATCAGGCATGCTGTTCCTCCTATTAAATGCGGCAGGGGTGTCACATAATCGGCTATTATCTTCAGCTACTGAGACACAGCAAACCTTTATTTGAGGGGAAAATGTCATCACTTCAACAGCAATTCTCTTTGCTAAACCACATTATAGTAATGATCTATATTTAGAACCACTTCTGGGAAAACACAAGTACCTCAGTCAGTACCCCTCGGTTAGAGCAGTCAACGGTTGCCTCAGTGAAGTACTCTCTCCCCTTCCACCGCAACAGGTGAATTTTCTGCCACTATGGTAACAAATTAGATTTGAATGTCTGACTTTGGATTGCAAATCGTGCAGCCTGTCAAGCGCTTGTGGGGACCGAGGGGCCATCCCATGCACTACTCTGTGTACCAAAGAGGGCGATCTGGTTGAGGTCACAATGTATATAAAGCACACTCAAATTCGAAGGACAGAGCTGGGGAAGGGGTTGTCCAAGTAGGGCATCTGTCCTTAGACTTTCCTAGCACGTACACATCTCTGTCCCTATAGGTTGCAGTTCAGAAAGGCATTAAAAACGTAACTCGTTATTTTAATCAGGGTGGTTGAATCAGATGCGGGATTGGATGCCCTTAGGTAGTTGTCACTATAGAAATGTAAAAGACTATGACAACAATAATAAAGAAGTTACAGCAACGTCAGAAAAAGTTGTATAGGGAAAATTATGAATAAGGTCAGAAGAGACATTAATGTGTTCAGGAACCTTCTCTGGGTGAGCGGAAAACAAACCGGCTAGTCCTGGGGAAGTACATTTTGGGTTCTGTAGAGATGGTGGTCTTAAAAGTTCAACAACAAATTTTATATTGCTTCTACTACAGCACACTGTTAAAAATAAATTCTGTAGAGCCGGGCTAAACACCCTTCATCCTCAAGTGAAATTCCTAAAATTGTGCAGACGAGCATTCAATTTCCAATCAAAACCAGTGTCAAGTGCTGAAGAAGCCGAATATATAATTGCCCCACCGAAGAGAATCACAAAATGACTTAGACAAGCAGAAGTTCTAAAGAAATAAAATACTTTATAAATTCAATTTTTAAAAAAAAGCTAAAACCTAGTATTGGTAAATAAAGAAATCATATATACAGAATTAAGTCTGCAATTTCTAAAAACAGGATATAAACAGATTACTATACACAAACAATGCCTTTTAAAATCCACCTGCACTATTGGAACGGAGATTTAACCAACAGGACGATGGAAAAAGTTTACACGAGTAGTACAATCACTTGTATACCTTTTGTGGAGCTCTTGATTGTGAAACAGCTGCACAGAGGAACATAGAAGCGCATTTGTTGTCAAAGGATAAAATGCTGAAACCATAATATTTGGCAGTATTATACAGAGGCAATTGGTGTCTGCCAACCGTAGTCCATTAAAAATGATGAATAATGTAGCAAACGAAAACATCCAAAATTAGAACCCTCAGGATAAGACTTGCAATGTTATTTTTTTTTTTATTCGGATTTGCATTGAACTTGACGATAATAATGCATTTGTGCAAAGAACACAAACTGCTCAAAGGTAGAACTGAGCAGAGGGATTGGCAATTTACCACTTAAAGGGACAATAAATTGTATATGGCCTTCTAAAGGAAGAAGCAGCTGAGCCCCCCTGTTATATAGGGTCGGAGAGCACATTTCAGAGCTCTTAGAACAGTACGGTGCTTGGAAATAACTCACAAAGGTTGATTTAAGCAGCAGTGATCAAGAAATTAAATGGGTTTGCAGCAAATCATGGGCTTCCCACTCCCAGACTTCCAAACGCCAAGTGGATACCTCATTTGAAACGTGCAAGCAACATCTAACAAACTAAGATTTTATAAACTAAATTCTTTTGACTATTAAGGCGTAAGATCAGAGCAGATAATAAATTAAACACAGTGGATCAGAAAACTTTATAAAGCGGAACTGGTTTAATAAGAGGACAGATTCTGTGAATCTTCCCAGAAGTGTTCCACTTCCCCGTTGGTGATGCCGATGGGATTAGCACTAGACTTCAACTTTACGCATGATACAGACCGACTTCAGGGAAGCACTTCTAGCCGCAAGATCACTTCTACACAATCAATAAAGTCGGCTCGATGATAAATAATGGACACATCGAGTGCCTGGGAGACCAGATCTTCAGTTTTCTTTAACACAATGTTGTACTCCTTCAACACATCCATGGATAGGGATTTGAGCGCGTCGCCGTTTCTATTAGGGTGCCTCTTGCACGTCCTCTCCATACAGTCGCCACCTCAATGTTTTGCGGTTTCCCCAAACCTAACCTTTTCCCAAACACCTTTTCCTCAAATTCGGAACTGGTAGACGTGTGCATTTTGAAACAAAAACCTATTTATGATGAAAAGGTGCCATTTAGTGAAGTCTTCCCTGGTCAAGGTGGAAAGGCCCTTCTTCTCCAGTAGAAAGCCTGGGAAACCAGCCCCAAGAATAATAGCCCATAACTGCTAAAGAACTCATGCAAATGTCTAAAAAATATAAAGTTGAGGCAGAATGGCGGTCGGAAATTCACAGTGGTAGGATAGCAGGGGAAAGGCGGTGATCACATTAAACCAGTCTGGAACAGTGTGGTCCTCCCAGCCGATGCAGAGCAAACTGTTTACTTCTCCGAAGATGTTCCTATGGCTTATAAAATCTTGCGTCCTTCATGTTTTAGGGCAAGGATAAGATGTCTTTTGCACTAGAGTTCACACAATTGTGCTCGGACCTCTGAGTCCAACTCCCCTTGCAAAGTGTTCTAAAAGACCACCGATGGCTCCAGAGGGGCTTGGAGACACCGTCTTCAGTCCAATGGTGCTGCTGTAAGCTGCCCGAAAGATAGTACGCACTGCCTCTAACCGGGACTCCCGTTCAGTCTGTGCAACAACCCTGAAAGACAAAAATATACTATTAGACTACAAGTTAAAAAATATTTTAGAGGTTGCCACAGCGAAGAAGCAAGAGATCAGGTGTGAAACGCCCTTAAATTTAGAAAACGGTTAGGTAGGATATATTTATTTTTACTGCAGTTTTTCTATAACACAGAGAAGAGCCAATGGGTCAGAGTCCTTTCTGTAGACGAGACAAGTAGATGAAGGTAAAAGAAAAATACATGTGTCTTTCGGACAGTCATAATTCATAAACTGAATATCTATGACAATGACAGCCCATCGCACTGACACCTACCTGTTATGTTTTGTATAGCGCGGCTTACCACCCGGTAGTACCTCATCATTTCTGTTTTGATATCATCACAAACAATAAAATTACCAGAGCTGCATCACCGTAATCTACCATCACTTGGATATCCCCCTTCCACTCCACCACTAACCTGAACATTTGTTCCAACTGTAACACTAAAGAAACCCTTCCCTTAACTGAAATGTAACTAGGTTAAAAATAATTACTAGTCTTACTCGAGGCCAAATGTTTGAGACAGAGTAACATTCATCTAGTGGTTAATGATACTCAAGCTAGATTTTTTGTTTTAAAAAAGGCTAACTCTACTTCCCTTTATAAAAGAACTTGCCTCGGATCTATGCTAACGAGAGACTTAAGTTACATCAACATAATAAAAACGTATCTTACCCGAACACAAACCCCAGCCTCACATTAATTTAAATATAAAAAAAGTTTCTATGTAGTTTGGAAGCATTGGTAATGTTGCAGTGAGTGCAGGGGGAGTAATGCTATTGAAGTAATATGAAGTTACCCTTCAGGGAGACCCCATGAGTTTCAAACTTGCACCAGCAGATTTCTTCGTAATGCCAATACCACTTGAGATACGTTACTCTATTTTTTTTTTTTTCCTCATTTGCCTGCCCCACAGTCTCCGTGAGAAGCGCCACTCCCCTTAGATGTCGTCTGGAACTAGATGTTATTCCATCCCAAACTCAGACATCAAGCGAGTGTAAACCAGCGAGAGATTTTCTCCAGGATGATGTTGTGGGAGGAAAGGGAAAAATATGCGAGGGCTCACAACCCCTCGATACTCCATCTTAAACTTGATAAGCCTTTCGAAAGAGACCACCAAGGCACCTGGAGTGTGATGGCATAATCATCAGACCCGGGGAAAATAAATAAATAAATAAATAAATAAAACAAACTGGACCAACAAGTTCCAAAAAGAGACTTGGCTCAGAGGTTGTCAGCAATACGGCCGGAATTGGAGGGACCTATGAGTGATAAAAATAAGGCCGATACCCCCCACAGTGAGGATGCACTTGGGGTGGTTGAGCCGCTTGGGGTTAGACCCATAATGGATGTTCCAGAGGAGGGTGCGACGTCCTTGCCGGGCCCCGGGGGGGGGGCTGGACCCCTCGCGGTTTACAATGTGGAAGTTGGGGGGACCACTAACGTAACCAACAGTGATCCCACTGGTGAGGGGGGTGAAATCGGTGGTGCTTTGGAGACACTCTTGAATACCATGAGGGAGGAGATAAGGTGCTGTTTTGCGCAATCCAAAATCAACCAGAATGAGATCAGGGCGGTTTGTGAGGCTCTCGAAAAGAAGGTGGATGGTCTCTGTGAAAGAACAGACCATTTGGAAATCTCAGTAGGGCGCTTGGAATCCAGTCTGGAGTTGGCAAAGACCAAGATTCAATCCTTGTTAAGGGAAGGTGACGTGATGAAGGAGAGAGTGGAATCTTTGGAAAACTACTCCAGAAGAAATAATCTCCGCCTACTAAAAATACCAGAAGGGAAGGAGGGTAGTGATATCAAGGCATTTGTGGTGGCCCTATTAAAAAGCTCACTCAATCTTGACGAATCGGCAGAAAGTCTTGATAGGGATATTCAGAGGATCCATAGAGATCCGTTCCGCCTTAACCCCGGGAGAGTGAAACCAAGAAAGATTCTGGTGAACTTTCTTACCTATTCCCTTAAGGAGAAAATTCTTAATCTAGCACTAAAAGCGAAGTCAGTGACGGCCACTGGCTTCTCTTTTGAGATTCGGTCAGACCTGTCTAAAACCACCTTAGATAGACAGTGGGAGCTAGGCCAAAAAATGGACAAGTTTAGAGCAGTAGGGGCAACTGTACAGATGAGATTTCCTGCCTTCCTGAGGGTGATGTATAATAATAAAATGCATAATATCCGATCCCCTCAGGAGGCAGACGATCTAATAGCTTCCATCAGTCAGCACCCCTGAGAAGAGATATTGATCAGGTTTCCGAGTTGGGGAGTCTCTCGTGTCCTCCTTTCCTTTTTCTCTTTTCCCCCTTTTTTTGGGTTATAGGGCTTTAGGCTCTAAACGTGGGGGAAGGCGAAGAGGCAGAGAAAAGGGAAAAAAAAAAAAAAAAAAAAAAAAAAAAAGGAATCTTAAAATTGCCCCAGTTCGACAGTGCCTTCATGTCAAGTGTGGGTACTTGCTTCGGGACCTACTCCAACTAGACCAGGAGATATTTAAGAAAGGAAAATAAAAAAAAAAAAAAAGGGGAAACAAGATTAGATTAAATAACTTACATGAGGTAGGGGGGTAAGGGTCACAGCACAGCACAGTTAGAAGGAGGGATTAGGGGGAAAGAGATAAGGGAACACTCCCTTTAAAAAAAAAAAATAAGAAAGGAAAAAACAAAAATGTTTTTATTTATTTCTCAAGGGGGTGATAAACACGTTAAGTTAATTTGGATAGCAATGGGTGAGGTGCCCTCTCTTTTCGTATTGATCCCATCTCGTCATTATCACATTTCCTATGTTCCTCCTGCCATAGATCCTGAGGTGGAGGAACGCTGGTCCCTCTTTCCATTTGGCTTTGTGGGGGCTTAGGTATGGTCTTTTTCTGACGCAAACTGGCGACACATCACGCCAGTATCAACAAGGGAGGGTTTTCCAGTGGGGGGGGGGGGGGGGGGGGAGGTAGGGGTGGGGGGGGTGGGGGGAGAAAGTTAAAAAGTCCTTATAAGTTTGTCTCAGCGTTTTTTATATTATATAAATTAGCCTTCATAGGGTTTCAGGTTGGGAGATGTCGTGTGGATCGTTCTAGAGAGTCTGCTTCTATAGGTGGAAGGGTAGGATGGACAGGAAAGGTTAATCTACCATGATTGGGCTGCAGTTTATATCCTGGAATGTCAACGGCTTGCGGGTGAGAGCTAGAAGACATAGAATCTTACAATATTTAAAAGACTCTCCTGCGCAGGTAATCGTCATCCAGGAGACACACCTATTAAAACATGAGGTTAAGGATATGCTGAAAAACTTGAAGTGGGTGGACAAATTCATATGTACGGACCATAATGCCAATATACGAGGGATACTTATAATATTTAAAAAGCAGATCTGTGCCCAAATCATGGATCAGAAAGAAGATCTTAGTGGTAGATGGCTATTGGTAAAAGAGCAGTTGGAAGGGCTAGTGTATACCCTAGTGGGTTATTACGGCCCGAACCAAGACGACCCGTCATTTCTGAATAAAATTCAGAATCACTTGATCTCATGCCAAGACCCCATTGTTTGGGTGGGAGATTTTAATATTGTCTTAAATCCCAAGCTGGACAAATCATTTAACTCAAGAGCAATAACTCCCTCTAAATCCAGGCAAACTCTTATAGCTATTTTGTTGAATCTGGGGTTGGTGGATGAATGGAGGCAGAGAGCGGGCAATAATCCAGGGGTCTCCTTTCATAACTACAAGTTCAAACACAAGTCAAGAATTGACTACGCCTTTTTCAGTTATAAGCTGAAGGATGATTTGAAGGATATAACATATATTCCCTCTCACCTCTCTGACCATTCTGCTATTGTTTTTACCCTGTCACACTGTGGAAATATTGATTTTTATGATCAGTTATGTCCCCTATCTTGGACCCCAACGGTTTCATGTATAAATTACAAGTACATGTATGTTTCCTCCAGTTCCAGTTATGAAGACGCAAACACATGTGCGTCCACCGCCAACATGTCCTCTTTCAGATCCGCCGTGAATGGGCCGGATATTCTATTCCTAAGTATGAAAGGCCACCGGCTTTATATGGTTCATTTATCCCATTTCACAGTCCAGGCGAATAGGCCCTGATTCTGCCATTAAGCCTTTTCCTGCCTTCTGCCTCTGAAAGCTCCAGTCTGAGCTCGCATCTGTACCCATGAACTTTGTCCTACTCCCTGCGCGGCTAACGGTGCCTGACTCGATCTGTCTGCTTGCCAAAAACTGTATTTCACCTTCAAGATTATCTGCTCTGCTCCGCTCCTCACCCAATGCATTCCTGTCTAGTAGTTTAAGTAAACATTCTTCCAGCTACCGAGCAAAAGGCCCGGCTTCTCTGTCTTTATGCAAGTAATTCATAGCCCTGTTACCATGGAATATTCCTACCCCCTCGCATCTAGTGTAGACACCTAGACGCTTGTACACGCACTAACAGTCAGTATAGTCAGTATAGAATAAGATTCTATCCTAAGAGACCTCTCTTTTTGGATAACATAGTTCTTTAAACATAGGATGTTAGATATGATTTGGGATTAGGTTGACATAACCCCAGACTTCTGTCTCCACATGTAGAGCTAAATGTCAAGTCCCCTTCACCCCCTAGTCGCACGTCAATCACACGTCATGCTGCTGCGCGCGCATCACTGCCAAGTATTTCTGCTGACATTGCGAAATTCTTTCATGGAACCACCCTATTGTGACATCATACCTGATGACGTTCTTTAAGTTACGCCCAGTTACACCCATTTTAGTTACGCATGTATGTTCTTATCTTTGTTATCAACTGTTACGCCTCCTGCATCTGTTTCACTGTAATGCCTATTGTATAAAAATGATTACTTGTCAATAAAGTTGGTCCTTCACTTCCTGAACCTTCGTGGTGATGGAATATGGAGTCCATCAATTCGAATTGATTTTGGAATAAAGCCCGTTCCGAACCTCTAATACCACGGATTCTGCCTCTTATTTTACTGAGCTATTATTATAGATTTTCCGCATCAAATTAAGTCCCGGTAATTAAATTATTTACCACATATATGGCGCCCGAACAGGGACACTTTCTCATCTCACGCGCCGGAGGTGCGTTGCAGGCCCGGTCTCCTGTCACAGCTGGACGGACAACAACGCGTACCCACAGGATTTCCTGTATCTCCCTCCTGCCGAGCGGGGGTAACTGAGGCTGCGATCAACACCCAGACGAGGCGGTGAGAAGTGCGAAGTATCCCGACCAGAGCCTAGCTGAGAGAGCAAGATCCGAGGTATACAGAGGCCCACCAGGTTCCGAAGTTCCGAAGTTTCGAGTCGAGTCCAGTCCGGTCCGAGTCCAGTTCAGTTCAGTTCAGTTCCGAGGCCTTTCGTTCCGAGCTACCCGGTGAGTACCATTGTCGGGGAGGCGTTCTGACGTGCACATAGGTTGTGCCGGTCAAGACGGGTTTGGGTACACAAATCCGGTCTGCACTGTTTCAGCAGTGTATCTGTACTGTTTAGCAGTATATCAAGTATGTCTAGTATATAATTCAGAATTACCTAGTTAGTGCCGAGTATCAGGTTTAGTGACTAGTTCCCCAAATGGCCATCATTGTTGTTCATTAAAGGTTAAATGTTAAAATGTTTTAAATACGTTCTGCATATTGTGGTGTGAATGACTGTTCAGTATTGTGTTTTGTTGTATTAAAACGTGTTCAGAATTAGGTATCAGATCAGTTCTCAAAAATGCCGCTCTTTTCGAAATTAAGACAGATCAAAACTAGAAAAGGGGTACTCGAAGAAGCTGTTCCCATTCCTCCTAGGGACACTCCAGGGTACTTCATGTATCATAAACATGGCCTAGACGCCATATTATTTCTTGATTTATGGGTAGACTACACCAAGGAACTACCAGAAAGTCAGAGGTGGCCCGCAGCTGGGACGTGGGATGCAGATTGCATCATGAAAGTAGAGGAAGAATTATGGAAAAAGAAAGCTAGACAGTCACAGAAAGATGCCATTGAATTATGGCGTAAAGAATCATATAGACGTACAGAAAAAGCACTCAGACAGGAAGAGAAAAGTAAGGAGAATTCAAATAAAGTTCGAGAAAATCTATTAATTGAAGAAGGTACTCGAGTAAAATCAGAACAAGTAGACAGACAAAGAAATGCCCTTATGAATGGTATGTATCCTCTTCTGGCCGAAGGATTACCTAAGGCTACTCCGGAGATACCAAAAGACTTGCCACCCCCATTGTTCCCGATAAAAGTACATCCCAAAGGGCATCCCAGAACCGCAGAAGAGGTTTTTCTTTCCTCTTATTTAGACGACGCAGCTCCCGAGTATGCTAATGCTGCGCCACATAGACCGCCTGCCGAGGGGGTTCAACGCCAAGACCCTCCTCCGTCTGTACCTCCGCAACAACAAACTCCGACACAAGTTCCGGCAAGCACATCTGTTTCTACAGCTGTACCCACACCTATGGTTGCTATATCACGTTCAACGAATCCTTTCACATCCAGCACCCCAGGCGGTGCTACAGGAGGTGCATCCAACATTTTTTCCACGCCACCCAGAGTAAATAAACTTTCCTTTCAAGAATTAGCCCACCAACGTACGCCCAAACTAGTAACTCCCGACGCGCTTAAGGAACTTCTAATAGATTGTAGATATGACCCGGTGCCCGGAAAAGGGGACGAAATGCTGCTGGCATCATTACGTATCCGACGAGCTGCAATATATTTAGGGAGGCTACCAGGAATGACTACACATTTAGAAAATATATATCACTTTGTCCAGTCAGGACGAGATTCCGAAAGTATTAATAGAGCCTTGGAGTACCAGAAAGTGGAGATACAGGGGGAACTGTTACGTTTCCTCATAAATTGTGTGATCAGAAATCAAGACCGACCAGGGGTAAATCCGGAAGAAATGCAAATTCTTACCACATGGAGTCGGAATATATCAGAGGGGAGACATGATAAACGATCATGTATAGTAGCTATGTGCCGCAAGATCCGCAAAGAAGTAGAACGAATACACGAAGAAAGATTAGCAGTAGACGAGCCTGAACAAACCGAGGAGGAGGAAGAATTAGAACTACCCACAGGACAGTTAGAAACAATGGCCTATGTAGGTAGAGGGAAATATTGTAATAATACTAGATGCTTTACTGATCCGATACGTCCGATACGTCCAGATAATAGCAGAAATTTCCAAACTCCTATAATAAATATACGGTCCCCCGAACATTCGTTCCAAGCCGCTGCCAAATTACTCCGAGAACGAAGGGGTTATCATCTACTCGATTCTATGGACGAACAAGAATTAGCCAGGTCAGCCGTTCATTGGGTTGACAGTCCCGGAAAATATAGTGATGATACATTAGCACACACGTTTTTGAACCTCACCCCAGATGAACAGCGTTTAGCTGGTATCTATATGATTCAACAACTCCTTATATTATATAAAAGCCAACACTCCGATCCTGGTCCATTACCTGATATATTGACTGAATTACTCACGAATAAATGGAGAGGTTCAGGTACTGAGTTAATTAGAGAAATACTAGAATCCAGAAAGCAGTACATTCTTTTTGTATGTCCCGAACATGTCTCACTGCCCATAAAAGAAAGAACGACGTATTATATGGATAGACAGAATCCCTTACGCGAAGTGCACCCGATAAAAGGTGATGACAATCAGTTTAAACGTGTGTTTGTATACACACCCATATCTAAAATAGAACTATTAGAAATGAAGAAAGTGGTACCCAGTCATGACAAAGACCCAGCGGGTTTCCACCGTGAAATTAAAGACATGTTGCTCATGGGAGAGTATACCTATCCCGACATTATGACAATATTGAAGGTATTAATGCCTGCGGGCATTTACGAAAAACTCAAGGAAAAGGATTGGGAGGTGGGAGACCAGAAGATAGATTGGACAGCATTAGAAAACGAAGAAAAAGCTCGAGGTCCAGGTTCAGGGCTTGGGGAAAAGACCAAAACACTACCAGGTTTACTAGTACAGGTACTGCCACGTTTATTAACTACGAAAAAGGAAGACTGGGGTGCAATCTCAGCCTGTAAACAAAAGCAAGACGAAGACACTAGTGATTTCTATACCCGATTCGAAAAATGTTTTGGTATAAATAGTGGAATAAAAGCAAGTAGCAAATCGTATCCACATCTGTTTGTGACAAAATTAGTTGAAAATTCCTTGCCCCAAGTTAAGAATAGAGTATTGAAATTCGAGAGTACCTGGCAAGGTAACTCTCCGTCACAAATGTTACAAATGCTACAGTACCATCACAATAGAATTAGAGAGGAACAAGAACATGAACAAAGACGCATGAAAGACACGAAAATGAAAATGCTAGTTTCTCAGACAGTTCCAGCTGACGGTCATAAAAAGGGTATGACACAGTCCAGTGTTTCAACCGGTCCTGTAAAAGGGACATGCAACTATTGTAAACAGCCAGGCCATTATGTACACGATTGCCCAGTTTTAAAACATAATATCGCCACAGGTAATACAAAATAAAGACCACGGCCACTTAGACAGGATCAGAACCAACAAGGAGCTCCGCAGCATGCACAGTCCATGCCAGCTCCGCAACAATCTATGACAGCTCCACCATCGCAGCCTATTGCTGCCACACAAACAACGACACGACAGATGTACCAGACCGCACAGTATGATTATCCTGATTATCAACGATACTCATGAAACAGCCTAGAGAGGGAAGTTGGCTTACCCCTTATCGAGGTCCCTGTAGATCAAGAAGGACCTTATGTACACAGTGAACTATTAGGCCAAGATAGAAAATTTTTACTTGATACAGGGGCAAGCCGAACAACCATAAAACGAAGTGAAGTTCCAGGGGCACCCCTCTCAGGCTCACAGAATATTTCCCTTGGCTTTTCAGGAAAACCTATCGTTAATGAAGTATCACAGCCTCTTCCCCTTACGATTGGTCCCTTGACACGAACTACAGATTTATTGCTTACTAAATCATGTCCAGAAAACCTGTTAGGTATAAAAACTTTGAAAGCTCTAGGAGGTATAATATGTTGTTCTCCGGAAGGAGTAAGATTGTTTCTACGTGATTTCAAAGGGCACTATGTGTCCCGAGACATGGATCACCGACGGCAGACTTTACCCACACATTTATGGGCACAAGGCCCTACAGATGTTGGTTGCATGAACATTACACCATATCGAGTCACACTAAAGGCAGGAGTGGTACTACCACGAATGCGACAATACAAGTTACCCCCAGATGCTGTAGTGGCTTTACTGCAAATCATTGACGAACTTATTACCCAAGGAGTGGTTGTGGAAACCGACTCCAATGTATGTAATTCACCGATAATTCCGATTCTTAAACGAACTGATCCGAAAGCCCCGCCAGTATATCGATTGGTTATTGATCTGCGCAAATTAAATAAATGTATTGTACCACAATACCCCGTAGTCCCAGATATTTCTTCATTACTGACAGCCATTGATTCCGAAGCAACATTCTTTACTGTAATTGATCTCAAGAATGCCTTTTTCAGCGTCCCAATAGATCCGGAAAGCCAATACTTGTTCGGATTTAGTTTAAATGGACGAAGCTTTAAATTCACACGCGCACCTCAAGGATTCACAGAAAGCCCCAGCATCTATAGCCAAGCACTGAAACGAGAACTTGACAGTATACACATGCCAGTCAACACTGCCCTGTTTCAATATGTCGATGATCTGCTGATCACCGCTAGAAGCGAACCTGAATGTGAAAAAGCCTCACTGACGGTTTTACAATTCTTGGCCGAAAAGGGGCACAAGGTGTCCCCTTCTAAGCTGCAATTCTGTGTCCAGCGAGTTGTTTACCTTGGTCACTCGCTGTCCAAGGAGGGAAGGCAGCTTACACCCGATCGCATCCAGTTAATTGCTAACATGCCAATACCCAAGACACAAAAGGAGGTGCGGGCTTTTATAGGCCTCACTTCATATTGTAGGCAGTGGATCCCTCAGTATGCATTTCTAGCAAAACCACTCATTCAGTTGACAACACAGGAGGCAGCCACATCGACTGTCCTCCCTTGGACTCAGGAACATACACAAGCTTTTGAAAGCCTAAAGAAAGCTTTATGTCAAGCACCTGTCCTAGCAACACCATGTTACAGCAAACAGTTTACGCTCTTTGTTACAGAACGCGAAGGTACTGCTTTGTCAGTACTCACACAGGAACAAGCAGGATCACACAAACCATGTGCTTATTTTTCTAGTACATTAGATCCCGTAGCTCAGGCTCTTCCTGCGTGCCTGAAATCAGTGGCAGCGACAGCTTTAGCAATCAGACAAAGCGATGCCATAGTGTTAGGACATCAATTGACAGTACAAGTACCACACGCAGTAGAGGTTCTCTTGAACCGCACGCAAACACAACACTTGACTATAGCAAGACTCACCGGTTACGAACTAACATTGTTTCAGCCACACATAGAAATCAGACGTTGTAGTACATTGAATCCTGCCACACTGTTACCCGTAAACGGAACAGACCCACTAGCACATGATTGTATTGAAGTTATTACTATCACGACGAAACCCAGACAAGACTTGACAGACGTCCCATTGTCAGACCCAGACCTGACGTTGTATGTAGATGGTTCATGTATGAGAACAAGTACAGGAGAGCTAGTGGCCGCGTATGCAGTCACAACAGACACTGAAGTCATTGAAACAAATCGTATTAATACCTTGTCAGCTCAAGCAGCAGAGCTCATCGCTCTGACACAAGCCTGTATTCAAACCACAAATAAGAAAGTCAACATATACACTGATTCACGTTATGCATTCGGAGTTGTACATGACTTCGGCGTGCTGTGGCGAGAGAGAGGTTATTTAACTTCTCACGGTGCCCACATTCAGCACGGACCCCTCATTCATGCCTTATTAGATGCAATACATCTACCCGCTGCAATATCAATTATGAAATGTAAAGCTCATACGAAAGTTACTGATACCATTTCCCAAGGCAATGATCTAGCTGACAAAACAGCTAAACAGACTGCTCAAACTCACACATCTGACATGACAAAGACAATAGTTCCGACACCAACACAGTGCATGATGGTTAAGGATCCCGCTCTTGACGTAATTGACATACAGACACATGCTACACCAGACGAAATAAAGAAATGGACTGAATTAGGAGGGATCCAAACGGATCAAGGATGGATGACGAAGGAAAAATCTGTATGGTTTCTTCCCGACTCAATGGTCCAAGTTATCATTAATACAATACATAGTCCAGCGCACCTAGGAGAAAAGGCTATGCTAGACAGCATTCAACACATTTGGTTCAACAAACATTTACGAGCAGCAGCTAAACAAAAAGTCCGTACCTGTATGATCTGCTGTCAGTTTAACCCAGGTAAAAGCATTCCCGTAGAACAAGGTGGATTTCAGCCTCCTGAGCACCCTTTTGAAGTCCTCCAGATGGATTATATCCAGATGGAACGATGTCGAGGATTCAAATACGTTCTTGTAGTTGTTTGTGCTCTTTCCCGTTGGACAGAGGCATACCCGGTTTCAGATTACACTGCCCCGACTACTGCCAAACAGTTAGTTCGAGAATTCTTCCCACGGTACGGTTTACCACGTGCTGTCTACTCAGATAACGGCCAGCCGTTCTCATCCGAACTAATGAAACACGTTTCACTTTTGTTAGGATATCAATGGAGATTTCATTGTGTCCGACACCCCGAGGCAGCAGGTCTCGTGGAACGACATAATCAAACTCTGAAAATTAGATTGTCCAAAATATGTAGAGAGAAAGGTGTCGACTGGGTAGTAGCCTTACCAGTTGCACTCTTTTACATGAGAATGGTAGCGCACTCTCGAACAGGGCTATCCCCTTATGAGGTGATCTTCGGTAGACCACCAAATATGTGGGGGACGCCTATACCACGCAAAATAACTGATGTAGACTGTAATATGCTGACAGATTACCTAGCTTCCTTGATGTCTGCACTACAATCTTGTCGTTCACAGGTAGCTGCAGCCTTTCCCGACAACACAGAGGTGAAACCCCATGACGTAATTCCCGGGGACCTGGTGTTAGTGAGGAACTTTGACCGGAAGTCTCAGCTGGATCCTAGGTGGAAATCGCCTCAACTCGTACTGTTAACCACGAGGACAGCCGTGAAGATCGAAGGTCGAAAAGGCTGGATACATTCAAGTCATATCAAGAAATTTCATGGATTACCATCCGATATAGAGACTAAACCCTGTATTTCCTCAAAGACAGACTCAAAGCTCCCCTTGGTTGAGCAAACGAACTCAGAACTATATAGACTAAAATTGAGGTCCAATAAGTCAGACAATTTGATTGTTTAAGTCCTCTCCAAGGTGAATCGGTTGAATTTGTCTCTGACATGTATCCTCTGGACCGGAATAGAGAAAGAAATAATCAAATCCAGTTGAAAAAACATGCGTACTGTAAATCACTGCGTAGTCATTGCACAGTGACGTTATTAATTCTGTTTTTCTTATGTCTTTTAATAATCGCTGCAAGTATATTATTGCACATATATTATCCTATTTCTAAACATGTTTACAATGTTACTGCTGAACATTCTTTTAGTGAATTACCCCCGCATGAGTTGTCCTATAGATTTGCGCTGCGCAATAACACTTTTATTAGTATGTTACATCATTCCCATCAGGTTAGCAATGCTACAAATTGTTGGATATGTGGCCGACTCCCTCCCTATCAGAACTATAAGGGAATTCTGCCTCTCTTTCCATATCCGTTCACACACAATGGCTCCTGTGGAGCATGGTTTAGTTTAATTAATTCCCTAGATTCGAATTCCGCGGTTTATCAAGACAACTGGGTATGGGGAAACCTGAACTTAGTCTTGCTTAAAGTCTGTTACCCTAACAAGGAGGGACTTCCCAAAAGAACAGGAACTGATCTAGAAAATGAAGTATATGGATTAGGTAATTTCACGCTTAATCTCATGATCCTGAATGTCGAATCCGAAGCTGCACCAATTTTGCCCGCTATGTCAGTATTTCCAGTTAAAGGTGAATTATGTATAAGAAAGAATGGCTCCCTACACATGGGCCATAGTAAATGCATCACTGTAATAGAATTCAGTGATCAAGGCAAATCTACATTTAGAGCTTCTCGCCATTCCTACTTTGTATGTGGTCAGACTGCATATATACGTCTGCCTCTAGATTGGGATGGTACCTGTTACATCGGATTCCTTTTGCCACCTGTTTTCTTAGCTCCTCCTGATTATCATAGAAATATTCATTTAGTACACAATAGACAGCAGAGAGATCTCCCAATAGTCGATTATACTGAAACAGCATGGGAGAAATACACAGATTTCAATAAAGGCTTCTTTCCTTATATAGGTACAGTCACTAATAGTAAGCTGATACGTAGATTAACCAGAACCCTTGAAGCAGTAGTGAATGAAACTATTTCCGCCTTAGGCAATTTAACAGAAGAGCAGTCTGCTATGCGGATTGTTGTGCTTCAAAATCGTCTTGTCCTTGACGTCATCTTGGCCGATAGGGGCGGAGCTTGTAGGGTCATCGGATCAAGTTGTTGCATTTTCATACCAGAAAATTCGCCATCTGTATATAAAGCCATAACTCGCCTTCATAAGATTGTAAGCCAGATACACCAGAATCCAGGCACCTGGACTTGGTCCGGTTGGTTTTGGAGTGTATTATCAACCTTTGGATGGAGGGTCCTATCCTTCCTAGGTATTGGCTTTCTCATACTATTCAGTTGCTGCTTATGCCTACAATGTGGACCAGCGATTTGTGGTCTGTGTGCCACATCGTGTATTCCACCACCAAGATTTCATTCATCCCGGAAGAAGAAAGAAGAACAAATGATGCTATATGAACAGATCAACGGATTGATGAAGATTGATATCTCTTAAGGGCAAGTAGGGGACAAGGAGGGAATGTGGAAATATGGATTTTTATGATCAGTTATGTCCCCTATCTTGGACCCCAACGGTTTCATGTATAAATTACAAGTACATGTATGTTTCCTCCAGTTCCAGTTATGAAGACGCAAACACATGTGCGTCCACCGCCAACATGTCCTCTTTCAGATCCGCCGTGAATGGGCCGGATATTCTATTCCTAAGTATGAAAGGCCACCGGCTTTATATGGTTCATTTATCCCATTTCACAGTCCAGGCGAATAGGCCCTGATTCTGCCATTAAGCCTTTTCCTGCCTTCTGCCTCTGAAAGCTCCAGTCTGAGCTCGCATCTGTACCCATGAACTTTGTCCTACTCCCTGCGCGGCTAACGGTGCCTGACTCGATCTGTCTGCTTGCCAAAAACTGTATTTCACCTTCAAGATTATCTGCTCTGCTCCGCTCCTCACCCAATGCATTCCTGTCTAGTAGTTTAAGTAAACATTCTTCCAGCTACCGAGCAAAAGGCCCGGCTTCTCTGTCTTTATGCAAGTAATTCATAGCCCTGTTACCATGGAATATTCCTACCCCCTCGCATCTAGTGTAGACACCTAGACGCTTGTACACGCACTAACAGTCAGTATAGTCAGTATAGAATAAGATTCTATCCTAAGAGACCTCTCTTTTTGGATAACATAGTTCTTTAAACATAGGATGTTAGATATGATTTGGGATTAGGTTGACATAACCCCAGACTTCTGTCTCCACATGTAGAGCTAAATGTCAAGTCCCCTTCACCCCCTAGTCGCACGTCAATCACACGTCATGCTGCTGCGCGCGCATCTCTGCCAAGTATTTCTGCTGACATTGCGAAATTCTTTCATGGAACCACCCTATTGTGACATCATACCTGATGACGTTCTTTAAGTTACGCCCAGTTACACCCATTTTAGTTACGCATGTATGTTCTTATCTTTGTTATCAACTGTTACGCCTCCTGCATCTGTTTCACTGTAATGCCTATTGTATAAAAATGATTACTTGTCAATAAAGTTGGTCCTTCACTTCCTGAACCTTCGTGGTGATGGAATATGGAGTCCATCAATTCGAATTGATTTTGGAATAAAGCCCGTTCCGAACCTCTAATACCACGGATTCTGCCTCTTATTTTACTGAGCTATTATTATAGATTTTCCGCATCAAATTAAGTCCCGGTAATTAAATTATTTACCACAACACCATCAGCAGAGCAGGCAAAACTCTTGGTCCTTCGATCGGACGATTCTGCTTGAAGAAGATGAAATCTGCTTCCTTGTTGCTGAGGCATGCATATTTCTGGACATCAATATAAACTCAGCTTCAATAGCCACTGTATGGGAAGCATTGAAAGCCTTCCTAAGAGGCTGCATAACAAACAGAGCTTCTTATAGGTGTAAGGCTTATAGAACAGCAGTCACCAACATAGAGCAGGAACTCAGGCAGATAGAGTTGAAATCCGGGTCACTCTCGGCAGAGGACCAGGAGAAGCGGGTAGCGCTGAAGGTAAAGCTTGAAAACCTACTTCAGGAAAGGGTGGCCAAGAGATGGGAGGCATGTAAGCTTTCACATTTTGAATATGGAGAGGCGGCTGGTAAAATCTTGGCTTGGAAAATAAAAACAGACCAGGCCAAGAAATATATTAAGGAAATAAAATTGGTAGGGGAAGCCAAGGCCAGATCCACCACCACAGAAATAAGGATCGCCTTTCAGGAGTTCTTTCAAAACATCTACAAGGAAGATATTGTCGATGACCAAGTGGCTAGGGAGGCTAGGGAGGTATGGTTAGACCAGACCCACCTCCCTACCTTTTCGTCAGACCAGCGTGACCACTTGGAGATCAAAATAACAGAGGCCGAAGTTAGTAACACCATCAAACAACTGAAGCGAGCGAAAGCCGCAGGCCCGGACGGCATTCCAGGGGAGGTGTATAGTGCTTTGGGTTCAGTTATAGTTCCATCTTTGACAGCCATTTTTAACGCTATATTCTTAGATGGCATGGCCCCGCCAGAATCATGGAATGAGGCTACGATTGTGCTGATCCCTAAACCTGGCAAGGACCTGGCCGATTGCGGGTCCTATAGACCAATCTCACTCCTAAACAATGATTATAAGATCTTTGAGGCCATTCTTGCGGGAAGGTTGGGGAGTGAGATTGGTTCAATAATCCATCAGGACCAGAAGGGATTTAAAAGAGGGCGACAGCTAGCAGTCTTACCCACGACCTGGTCGGAGCAATAGATATAGCCACCTCATTCTGTCTCCCATTGGCCACCTTCACCCTGGATGCCACCAAAGCTTTTGATAGGGTCAATTGGCCCTACCTGGCCGCGGTGCTGAAAAGATTTAATTTAGGCGATAACTTCCGTCGTGCCATCTCGCTTCTTTACAACGACCCAAGGGCCAGACTTCTGGTCAATGGGGTTCACACTGAACAATTTAAAATCACGAGGGGTACCAGACAGGGTTGTCCGCTTTCTCCCCTCCTAATATGTATATAGAACCCTTAGCTCAAATTTTGAGAGATGATAACAACATTCCCTCTTTTGAGTTTGGAGGTTGGGCTAAGCGGATAGGACTCTATGCGGATGATATAATAGTCTATACATCTGACCCGGTGCAGGCTCTCCCCGTTATTATTAAGAGAGCTAAGGAATTCGGGCAGATTTCGGGATATGAAATCAACGAAGGAAAGACTGAGGTAATGACCTGGAACATCCAAAACCCAACGTTGGCCGTTACTTCATCCATGCGCTACCTGGGAATCAGGATCACCAGGAGATAGGTAAAATTGCTTATACTAATTTGGAACGGGTTTCACGAGAATGTCGGGCATTATTAAAAGCCTGGGCCTTTCTTCCACTGACAATTTTGGGGAGAGTTCGTCTAGTAAAAATGTCCATCCTCCCCAAGTACACGTTTATTTTTAATACCATCCCTCTAGCTTTTGATCAGAAGCAAATTCAAAAATCTCAACAAGACATAAATTCCTTTGTTTGGAATTATAAAGCCACTAGACTAGCCTGGAAAAAACTGAGGAGGAGGGAGAAGGGGGGGCTCACACTCCCAGACTTACAATACTATGCCTGGGCATTTCAGTTATCATACTCCAGGATGCTGTTGAAGGCTCCATCAAGTGCACCGATTGGTAAAATGTTTAAGGCCATGCTGAATGGGGCTGATTTGCCCCTTGACGGTTTTCTTTTTAAATTTGGAGACCGGAAGTTCTTCAAGAAGGTGAGGTTAAAGATCTTACTATCTTTGGCCAATGCGTGGAAATTGATCAGAGAAAGGGTGGGGGTTGCCCTACTATTCTCGGTTTGCCCCAATCTGGGACTCGCCGGGGCTTCCTCCATGTCTGAGGGATAGTCTTGCAACATCTATTAGATAGGCAGGGATAGTAAGGTGGGGTCAGCTGTTAGTGGAGGGGGCATTGGTGGGTTGGGAGGAGTTATATGAGAAGGTCGGCCCAACACTATCCAGATTTAAATACATCCAGCTAGCCAGCTGGTCCCGGGAATTGATTAGGAAAAAGATACACTTGGGGAGGAGTTGCCTCCTGGAAGAACAGTTGGTAGAGAGACAAGTGGGGGGGAAAGAGGTAGCCTTTTGGTACTGGGCCATTCTGGAGGAGGTGGATGGGGACTTCACTCTACCCGATGTACAGTGGGGAGGGCTCACGGGGATGCAGTGTGAGGACATATGGATAAGATCTTTCACTCTCCTGTATAAACTGGTTAAGCCGGCTTGGTTGAGGCGGAATCACCCGTTTACCCTCCATCGAGCTTACCTATCCCCTCAAAGGCTATCTAAATTTCAGCCCGGAAAATCATGTAATAAGTGTAATCTTCCTGCAGCCTCCGACGTTCACATGTTTATGAAATGTCCATTTATCAGCACCTTTTGGGAGGAAGTTAAGATCACTTTGGACTCTATCCTTAAGAAGCCTACTCTTATTACTCTGCCGTTAATTATATTTGGGGTGGACGATAATATCATAGGCCAGGCAAAGAACTTTCTGTTTTATGTAATTCTGTGCTAGACAGCAGATTTGTAAATTCTGGGTAGACCAGAAGGCACCATCACACGCAGGCTGGCTAGAGTCTTTATATGATACATCAAAGGTGGACATGGCCAGAACATGTCATCAACGTAACCTCTCTTTTTGGAACGTTACTCTCTTTTACGGTAAAGAACTAATTGACCAGCTGAAGTCAATGTGTTCAATCAAACCTAGAGACATTGGTGTGATGATCACAATATCCATTTCATGTCTCACTTGCCTGCCATACGCACACATTCTCATACTCAAAGGGCCCAATGGCGTGGAAGGGAGTGTTCCTCTTGGCCCCATCTCTAGCACCATAACAGAACTTTCATCTGCCCGAGCCTCAGGGCAAGGGGGATGGGGGGGGGGCAGAGTGGTGGTTGGGTGGGCAGGAGGGGATGGGGGCAGGGGAGAATAGTACCCGATGACTTGTACCAGGTTTTCAACCTTTGCCTGGTACACTCGCAGATCTCGGGGATCCGATTCCTTTCACTCATGGTGCCTCAGGGATACAGCTGCTGTGGCAATGTATTTGCGCAGTTGGCACGGCTGTGGTGCAAACTCTAAGGCCAAGGCATTTCGGTGATGCTGGGTCATTTCACAGTTCAAACTTGCTAAAAGCACTTTAAAAGTAACTGGACAGAGTAACTTCTTTACCAAGTTACCTACACAAAGTAATCAGTCCATAGATGAAAAAAGGAACCAAGATGAGGGGAGGGTATCTTATGAGGCATTGCTGAGGACTTTCTTTTGAACCGTAGCTGTAAATTAACTGCAGCAGTATGAACAGTAGTGCAATACAGTGGGCGTTGCATCAGTACTAGAGACTTCAATAGTCCTAATAGTAGTGGCTACAGTTGCAATGAGACTACTAATAAAACGTTCATTGCAGCACTCGAGGCAGAAATTGCAGTGGTGCCCGTACCAGTTTTAATGGCACCAATAGTAGCAGCAGTATTAGGAGGACATAATGCGCGACTTCTAGAAGAAGGACCTTCAGTTCTGACATCAAGTTATTGTTGGAGCAGCAATTGTAGTTATAGCACCACTTGTAGCAGTGATGGGTAGTCATGGTACATGTAAGAGTTGAAATATGAATGAAATTACTGTCAGTACAACTGGGGCAAATAGAACCTGTAGTACCAGCAGAGGTAGTAGAGTAAATGGAACCTGTAGTACCAGCAGAGGTAGTGAGAGCTATAGCCGTAGTAGTGCTCTCGGTATCGCTCAACGCAGCACTACCAGTATTATGAAACCTTTGCTCTTACTCTCAATGCTCCACAAAGTGCCACATAATAAAAGTACAACGGCTTTATTGGGGCCCATACATTCTTAAATGAAGGGTACTGCTACATTAGCAGCAAAGTAATGTTGGAGTCTGTGAAGGAACAAGTCCATCCTGGAAGGCTTGGTAGATAGTAGCAGGTCAGCCAAGATTAAGGGGGTCTACCTCGTTTGGACACCATCTCATTCAATGAAACTGCAGCTGTACAGTCCAGTAACGCCTTTTATTGTGTGTGCACAGGCTTTAGTCTTTGTTACACTGCATCGCACTCTACAAGAGCCATGAGAATGGAATCATGTCAGAGATAGAACCGTCCAGACAGATCCATTGGGGAGCCTGAGCTCACTTAGCAAATTAAACGTACACGGATTCATTTGGAAGAAAACCAACGAAAGATCAAGAGAGAAACCACGCTCAGTCGTTCAGGAGCACACCCGGTCTATCCTCTACAAACACGAAGCAGCATCAGCCACATTGGTTTCATTTCTGCATTGAATATGGAGCTGGAAGAAGTTAAAAATCGCACTAAAATCCACTTCTTTTGTCCTTTTGTCATACTCCTCTGGCCACTCCCACTCCAGATTTTTATTTTTGCTCGTGACATGACTGGTACTTTTAACCACATTGTGGGAGAGACCTACTAACGAGTCGAAAATATATATTTTTTTTACCCAAACGCTTCCATTCCTGACACTTTGTTGCAGTAAAAAATCTATGCTTATTAGCAGTTGACGAACAAAAGTTCGATTATGGGATACCGCAGTAAAGTGAATGTTTTCTCCACCTGAATCTAAAGAGTTGAAGTTAAAAGCTCTATGCTCCTGCTTTCATAAGCGCAACTTTTGATAAGAAAATTCTACACATTAAGAAGTCGAAATATATAGGTAATCTAGTACAAGAAATTCAAGCAAAAAATTTGATTTTGATTTTCTGCACAATTTATCGAACTTCTAATCATTCAAAAAGCCAGTCCTGGAACGTAGCTTCACTGTTTGGTGGGATAACATTAATCCAGCCGAAAAGCTTTGTGTTTAGACCTAATCTTCCATTTTCAACCCTAATCTCTGCAGGGGCCGAGGAAGAGCTGCTGGACTTCAGAGAGAAGCCCAGATAAATGGCTCCAAAAATGGAGGGAACGATCCTTAGAGTACCCTAGACCACAACTCCTTATGAACTGCATGATTCAGAGAAGGGATTCCTCCTCAGAACAGTAGAGCTTTGGCCCTTGGCAGGAGGAACTTTGCTGGCAGCGGGGATATTAGGGAGAGAAATGAGCACAAGACATCACCGACATTACTATTTCATTTTTACGGCTGAATGAGACTTAAGGAAAGTCTTGACGGAAATATCCATGGAACCGGAAGCAAGTCAATTTGCGACAAATCTTGGATGGGGAAAGCATGGATATTTAGTTTAACTCGCTTAGGGGCAGTGACAATTACTCATTTACATTTCATGCTTAACCAGCTTTCAGTAGAAGCAGACGAAGCAGAAAGTAGGAACAGTTTGTTCCTCTTCAGATGCAAAGACTTCCGTCTATCTGGGGAGAAATATTGAGATCAATTCTCAAGATTTCTCGAGCTGGAGAGCAGCTTGGAGGTTTAGGGAAGCGGTTGCTGGTCTGTGGAGCCTGCTTGCCACATGGAACCCTTTTAGCTGGATACTGTGCTAGGAAGGACCTGAGGACAAGTTGTGGCTGCCCAAAAAAGCCAGATGACGAACTGCAATTGGTCTATTCTGCTTACTGAAATGAATTCTATGTCTGGGGCGCAAAAAGAGCTGGAACAGCTGCGGAAGCCACCCATAAATCCATTATATGCATTGTCCTGAAGTGGAGTGTCAGGACCCTTCCTGCAACATGACTGGGGACAGAGCAGCCTTTTTTTGAAAACATGGACACTATGGGTCACCACTAACTTTCAGAACATCTTCCTAATGCCAGGACTTTGAGAAAAGTGTAATCTCCTTAGTATCAGGATGTCCCCGAAAAAGACACAACAAAAGCAGGTCCACGAAAAAGACATGTGTAAGTTTGTGAAGCTGGTCTTGCAGACACGGCTTTTATTCATGTCCCATTTAAGATAGTCATCTTTTGAAATGGTGCCAAGTCCTAAAGTAACATATTTGAAAGATCTTTCAATAGCTCACTCTCCATCGTGTGCGAGCAGCAAATGCATTTAGGTCCCATCCACTGCACCCGTTAACTACCAAAAACGTATGTCATATAGGAAACAAAAATTGCTAGATTTTTCAAAAGCTGATTTTAAAGTATTTTTAACTTTGCATCAAGATATTCGAGAGATGTAAAGTATAGAAAAATGTCTCAGTTATAACCTCTGCACATTTCTAAACAGGAGTTTAATGGTCCACACTGATAAGTAAGCAATCATTAGGGGGAATCTTTTTTTTTTTTTTAAGGCAATGATTACAAATGTCAATTTAAACAGATAGTTGTATATTACGATGCTATTCTGCAATTGTTTTAACCCACAAGGAACACCTATTCACAAAGCAAAAATACAAATTTGACAACTAGTTCTAAAGCACAGGTTTGTAAGTACATCAGACAACATGGGAAATCACACAATAGGACCAACCTTTCATTCAAATGAAGAGCCGTGTTAAAAGGCTCCCTCTTAAGGGACAAAGAGGTCAGCTACAACTATATTGAGTAACGTACCCTGCAGACAGATCACGTCCTGCTTCTGTACTTCAAAAGGTGCTTCTATTTTACGACTAGGCACACATGCAACATTGAACACTTCTATTCCTTATTGTGAAATATGAAAGGAGGCTTGTGCCTGCTGCCTTGACATTGTTCTGTGCTTTTTTCCCCCCTCAAGCTTGGCTCACGTTTGCAAACTTGCAAGAAGACTACAACTCTCTTGGAAACTTTGAAGTTCTGCACACACACAAGGACACACACATATGGACATTACTAAATGGCAAAACACATTGGAATATTTGAAGACAATTTAAAGATACGAAACAGACGTTGCAAATGCCCGGATCAGCAAAGGACTGTTAAAGCAATGTGGATTTAAAATGAGCGACACCCTAAAAAAAAAACTTACAAAAAAAAATCAAATACACACACACTTGGACCCAGAAACATGTGTCTGATTAGTCCTAAGGCTATGCAGATGACCATTTTAGGAGTAAGGCTGGGAATTCAGATGGTAAAGCTGGATTTGGCCACAAACAATTTATTGTGCCAAATCAACAGCCTGGTGGTTAAAAAAAAAAGCATTCCAAACATTAAAGTATTGAAACAATACAAGTCAGGAAGATCAAAAGGTACAAATGTCAAGAGAGAAGCTAGAGCATTAGTCTGAAGAAACAATAAATCCTCAGCAAGAACTTTATGACTTTGGTAAATTTGCTGCTGTGTTATATACTTTGGAAAGCAGTTATTTTTTTTTT
Source organism: Triturus cristatus (assembly GCF_964204655.1). Lineage (NCBI taxonomy): Eukaryota > Metazoa > Chordata > Amphibia > Caudata > Salamandridae > Triturus > Triturus cristatus. The sequence goes on along the minus strand of NC_140592.1, from coordinate 21,616,263 downwards.
CTTTCAACTATTTTTTAAAGGAAGTTACAACTGCAATCAGTGCCAATCCAGATGAAAGCAAAGGTAATAACGTCTCATTTTACTTGGGGCAATAAATGAGCCACCCTAGGGAACCAAATGTTTGCAAAAAAGAAAAAGCTAAACGAACTAAAGGTTCACTTAGTGCCAGAAGTGGGAAAAAGTCCAGCCTTTAGGCACAAAATGAACATCTTTTGGGTGATGTCCCTCCAAATATGTGCCCTATCCGTTTTGCTGGCTTTAGAACTCTGTGCACTTTACCCCTGCTAACCACTAGTAAAGTGCTTGTGCTCCCCAATTAATGTGGCCGAATTGGCATACTCCTAATTAGTATATTTAGATTCATACCTAGTGTATGGTATGAAACGTACCCAGCTCCTCGAAGGCAAATGCCACTAGAGGCCTGTGGCACCTAGTGTGCTATCCACTACAGGGGAGTGCAAACCTGGCTCAGGCCTACCACTGTCACCGGAGCCTTTCGGAGAGGAAAAAAAAAAACACATTGGACAAGTATGAATCTTCCTTCTAAATATTAAAAAGTCACTCCTATGTAGCCTTTGTAGTCCAGAAGATAGGTTGCAAGGCATTTAAAGGAAGGACAGCAAGAAGCTGAAGGTTAACCTGTCCTTACAGTGACTAGCACACAAAACCAATTTCTCTGTACGAAGGCTAGCTGACCCATAGAGAAACACTGGAAAGCAATATTAATTCTGCCATCTCCAGGTAGGGACTAGCTACAGAAACAAGTAAACTATTTCTAATGTTTCCACCAAGCCCAAGTTAACAATTTAGTTGGATTTTTGATATATATTAAGGAAAAGCAACTTATAGAAAGCTACCGGTTCCCTTTCTGAAACTCTTAAAGGCTATTATACATTACTGTCCAACGGACATCCAGCTGCTGAATGTCCCAGAGCACAGACCAAGGCCTCGGAGGAGGGAGGCTTTGGTTCCTCTGGCAGTAGGATCAGTTGAACCATCCCCAGGAACCTAATTCACTTCACATGTCCTCCCCTGTCACAAGCAGATGCACCCGACATCCCAGACAGGCACTAAAGTAAGTGTAAAAGTGTGTGTTTGTTTTCTAGGATTGGTTTGGAGTGACCATGCTGAAAAGGTTGCTCATACACTGGCCGCATCCCCGAGTGGACAAACAGACTTTGCACAATATGAGAAGGGTTTCACCACTTTGGATTTAGTGAGCCGACAGGAACTGCTGCAAAAGTGGGTAAGGTTACGTCTGGGAACTTTCACCCCATTGGTTAGAGAGAGGCCAGGAGTCGCACCCACCAACAAGCAAGTGCCAGACATAAATGTGGCATCCACTAGCGCCCTCGTCAGAGCACTGCTGGAATAGAGGAAGAACAGGAAAGTACTAGAACTGCTGTCTGTGACCAGCGGGGAGCACTGCAGGACTGGACCTGCAACCTCTTGAACCGAGGACAAAGAAGTGGACTCCAAGGGTCAGTTGGCTGGCCTCCTGTTTGGGTACAAATTAGCAAGAAGATACCTTTTCCTGCAACTCCCAGCTGATCCATACCAACTCTACCTGACAGACACTACTGGTGGCTTCTACAGGAACAATTCCAGACACCCCAGTTGCTGTTCCTAGACCCTTTGGCTAGGTCTGTCTGGATTTCTACCACCTTGAAAACCTGGGACATAGAAACTTTTTGAACTTCGAGACCTACAAAGCTGATCCACTCAAATAGGTTTCCTGCAGGGCCCAAAAAAATGGTTTCCCACTCCAAGCTTCTCCGCAGCAGTAAATCTCATTCAGCTGCACTGCAGCTAGGAAGTATCCATCCTCATGGAGCCTGTGTCGGATAGAATCCACCGTCTTACTCACCAGACAATTCTGAGCTCCAACAGAGAGACTAAGTTTGAACGTGGAGATCGTGACTGAGTGAAGGAGCTGAAAGTACCCGACCGACTAGAAGACTTGCCTGGGTGTGAAATTTGAGTTTCCATACCTAAACCAACAGCGTCACCGGAACCTCACCCAATGGCTATCCGATATCATGGCATTCGCCTCAAACACAGTCTCCTGTTGGAAGATTCTAAAGTCCATTTTGAGACAAAGTCCCAAGACAAAACCTCCAAACTGGTCGAACTTGATTTGAGTATCTGACCTTCACTTCATAATTTCGGTCCGAAAGTGCAACTGGGCCAGTAAAGTCCCTTTATTAGATTTGTCATTTTGGTGCCATTTTATGAAAATGTACTACTTTTCTTTTTTGATTTGTGATTTTTCTAGCTTGGTGTTTTGACTTTGTTGTTGTGGCACTGCTTAAATAATTTATACATCAACTAAGTTAAGCCGGTCTGTTCTGTGAAATAGCTACCAGGAGTCCAACTCAGGTTAAATTAGTGACCAAGATTTTACCCTGACAAGGGTTGCGATTGATTTCTTGAAACGAGCAGTCTCCAAAACCAATTTCTTACACTTATTCGTATAAGTCACTGATGCAGACGTACACAGGAGGTCCCAAATTGTAAACAGTTTGGAAAATGAAAGCGTTAGTGAGAGGATTGCATCCCTTGCAAGAAAAGGTTTAGAAAGCCATTACAAATAATAGAAATGTATGACATTTGTGAGAGGAGTGAAAGGAAGCTCGCTGTTCCTTGATCTTCCCTGAACTTTGGAATGCCATTATTTACCCCCCATTACTACTCTGCCATCTGTATGTACATTTACATAGAGCCAGTATGAACATTTACACCAACACTGGTAAAAGGGCATTTACATTGGCAACAGTATGTACACTGAAGGGTTATTTACAAAGGCATTAGTATGAACACATTTGCATCAGTGCATGCATTTCTACAGGGGAAACAAACTTTAGCTGCAAAACTAAATGCAGCGTGCCATTCAAGAGTTTATACACTCCGATCAAAGGATGCCGTTGTGTGCCTTAGGTAGCCCAGCCTGACGGAGACCGTACAGGGATGCACTGTTGAGTGAAATATGTGGCAATCTATGAAAGGAAGGCATGGGTGACTGCTGACCTGCTCCTGCAGTAATCTTCCCAATTCCTCAAATACAGGTCTATCACATTACATAGACAGCAAAGGCACAAAACTTTATAGTACCAACAGAAAATCTACACAACCTTTGAGTACAGAATTGGAGAGGGGGAGGTGAAGGGGGGTAAAAGGTCAGTATACCAGAGTTCCATTCCGTCTTAAGCGGAAAGTGTTTTTTTAACAATGCATATCAAAAACTACAAAAAAGATATTTTTGTGAATTAAGAGTCACTCCCATGAGCTATTCATTTGTAGAAACGTCACTACAATAAATACCGCTGCAAATCGGTCAAGATACATCTCGACCAACACAAGAGTGTCAATACATGATTATTAATCAATATTTTAAAAAACTCCTCAAGCTCTGCTAAGCTCCTACGACAGCGTTGATGCACAAGAATCCTGAACTCACGCCACAAAGTTACATTTTAGTTTTATAAGCAACAAAAAGCATGGGTTGTCACAATGTTGCATGTCAGAGTAAGTTTAGGAGTATAGAAAAATGGATTTTTGCTTCCTTAACACAGGAATCAACGTAGTTTTCTTGAGTAATGGTTTCCTTTTTGACATCCCTCCATAGAGGCTAGACGAATGGACTGGTCGCAGGAACACTTTGATCAGTCTTGGCCATAACTCATTCAAAGTTGTCACTGAGCAAGGAGACTGATCAGAGAGGCTACGAGATGCTAGTCATTCAGTTTGGAGGGTCAACCTGATCTAGGCAAGGTTCACGGGACAGTACATTTTTTATTTTCCTTTTTGAAATGTATCCATCCGTTCATCCTTGCCTTTCTGCATCTTTGCCCTGGACTTTGTTTAAAAGCCTCTTGGTGCTTATGGTGGAGGCCATGCTTTGAAATATCCCAACGAGCAGAAAACCTACATGACTGTTAAACTTTAGAGATTCAGGTGACGGTAGGTTAAACTCGGCAAAGATGGAGTTCAATCACTCTAGTGTATAACTCTAAAGAGAACTGGCTCTATCCAAGGCAATTTAAGACTCATTACAGGGGTGGACTCTTATCCATCTAGCTAATTCAATTTCTACATGATTTTCCCAATTGCAGATTGTGGGGTAGGATTTAAAGGCATCTTAATGCAGCTGAATTAGAGCCAGAAAGTGTTATGATTTGAATTGAGGTGCAGACCTTTTGTAGATTTTTTTTTGTTGCCCAGAACAAAGTAGAATGTGAAAGGTTTTTACGAATCATAATTGGAAGTTTCTCAGTGAACACACATACACCAGTCATTGCAGACACTCGATGGAATGGAATTGCCTGCGAAAAGTGACTGTACACTGAATGAATAACCGCAAGAAATATATAAACATTTCAGTTAAATATTCTGCAGAGGAGTGTTATTTGTTCACTCTGACCAGGCTAGTTGTTGAATAATTGCATTGACCGATACTATAGGTAGCTTGCGCTTTGGTGGGAGAGGACAGCGTGGAGCCGAAAAAACACCTACCCAGATCAAGTTTCAGAAGCAGGAACTAACTATGCACTTGAGGACAGATGAAGTGGAACGATGTTGCTCTTAAGCACTGTCGTCCATGGTCATGCGTTGTACATTTGCCTACAGTTTAACTTAAGCCAGTGTTTGCTGGTGCTCGGCTCCAGCACTTATTTCGTAACACTGTCAACGTTACTGGAGGCTCACCACATGGTGCTGCTGGCCTATTATTTTTGTAACCACAGGAGTAAAGTGTTTATTCAATATATGGTAGGAAAAATAATGCCATGGTGGCTAGGCCATTCTTACGGCTCTGGGTCACCTAGTCAGTCCAAACTAACTTTAGTAAGACTGTAGTGGTGAGGAGGCATTGATGATAGGGGTAGGAGATGTGGCAGGGCTTTGTGGTGACACAAACAGCAGTGGCATTCGAGAAATATCTTGGGTCCTTGTACTGCTTTTACAAATTGAGCACTGGTGCAGGATTAATTACTGTGCCGTGGGCAACTTTGTCACATTACATAGGCATCATGGTGCTAGTTGGTCCTTTTCCATCTAAAAGCAATAATCAAAAGGTTTGACCAGATTGCTCAACTCGAACACACACGTTGATAATTCGCCATAGCGTTCTAAACAATTCTATTACATAGCAAACCTAAAAAGAGAATACATGTACTAAACGTACAGTTAAGCAGTAAAATAATAGTGTGCATATCAGTAGGTAATATACATGTGAGCTCAACATACCCTCTACGTAAACTAACCAAACCCACCAAGAGGCACAACTTGCACACAATTCTACACTGTCTCAATACTAACTCTTGCTCTACTTGTAAAGCACCTTGCACATTGCATTAAAAAAGTCAGATAAAGAAAATGCTATGACCGATTCTGTATCTTAAGAGTGTGTGTAGTTACTTCACCTGAACAAAAAAGCCCATATACGTGTAATGCAATTATCTCCAGGGCTCCCAGCCTGGTCACCAACATACCAGGCCTCAGTTTTGAGTCCACTTACAAAGAATTGTTAGGGAGGTCATCCGGGAAGAAGAAGGGGTAGGAGGTGCCGGTGCTCAGCATCCCCTGCTCATGCACACTGCCACCCTCCGATACCATCTGCCAGCTGCCAAAATCTGTAGAGACAGACGATCCTTGCACGGAAGGGTCCACTGATCTGGGGCAGAGAAAGAGAATGGATGCTGGAGTCAGTATGTGCATAAAGTTACCAGTTCTTGAAGACTTTTGCTGATGGTGGCAATTGACGTGCCTAGTCTTAAACACGAAGACAAGGAGGGTGAGTACCAAAAATGAGACTCAAAATCTTCCCAGAATATATCCAGGTTGCTCTAGATCGAGTTAGTACTGACCATATGTAGTTGGACAGGGCAAAGCTGGGGCACATGCAAGTAACCCGCCACCTGAAGCCAAACTCGATACAAGTGCAGTGCACGGTGCAACTGTTTGCAATAGACAGAAGCGGATCAGCTGCTCATGTGGCTTGCTTCATTACGACAAGGTTTCCAGTTGGCAAGTTGAAGCCAGAAAGACACTGAAAAGGCAGTGGCAAATACAGATCAAAATCCAACAATTCCACATAGTTTGTTCTCTCACTCCAATACACTTCTGAGTGATTAATGGAGCAGCATTGATCATGTTAACCCATTTGTCACAAATGGACTTGGGGATATACACTTAACTGGAACCAGGACGGTAAAACGAAGGGTGATAGGTACTGAGGCCTCAAGGGCAAGATACTGTGCAAACCTGAGCATGCAGTAGTAAAATGTACAACAATTCAGATTTCCGTTGATTATACAGGCTGAAAGGACGCACTAACAGTTTCGGAGATGTCGAACAAGGAGCAGGTACTTTGCCAGGCAATAGTAAGTCCACGCGCAGGAAGTCTTGGTTGGATTAGCATATTTAGAAGGACTGATCTCAGGAGTGTTGGAAATATTAATTATGAAGAGGACAATCAGATAGGAGAATAAAAAGATCCCTTCTGGAGTGGGTTGAGTAACTTTCGAAGAGGTCTCGAGGTGAAAAGCATGAAGGTTCAAGAGTCTGATTTGAAAGATAGCCAAGGAAGTGGGCTGCTTGAAGAAACATTTAGTCTCCGCACTGCATCTACACTGATGGGAATGGGTCTGGATGGGGAATTCATTTTAGAGGTGGGGCAATTAACGTGGAAAAGGGGACAATTCTCAACATTTCCATCAATGCTTGAATCATTAGTCAAAACTCATCTCACTGGGATCAACATGGAGGAAACACTTAGCCACCATCCAATATTTTTGGGAACGCGTACATTGTTGCAGCTAGACAGCTCTGGGGGTGGGTGGGGGCATTGGGGGCTTCCATGCATGCAAGGAGTATCCAATGAACATTGCTTTTTCATTGGCTAGATTATAGCACTATAATAAGTTCTCTAAGAAATCACACTATCGATCAACTGGTGGGATGAATATCTGAATATGAATCAGTGGATGAAGTTTTTAGTTATAGGTGGCACACGCATGTGCACTGGGCATCGATGTGCTTCCCAACACAGACATTTAGCGCTTCCTTTAACATGCACGGTCCGTTTGGAGGACTGGCAGAAGAGTCTGTATTGAACCGGAGCAACAACACAGCAGTAGTTCATGAGCCACCCACACAGAACATCAACATGCTACAGGAGCACAAAGACGAACACAATCAGGGGGAGGCAAGCAGCAATGTGGGGGATGTTGTGGAAACACTCAGAACGATGTGAAGACTTGACAGTAGCAGCCACACGAAAACACCACAAAGACCAGACAAAACCACACAAATGTGAAGGAGCTAGGGTCAGAGCCCAGCACATCAGGACTCATGGAGGATGAACCAGAAGAGTATCTAATCGGATCAACGGCTGTGCGTATTAAAATGGCGGCACACAAGGAGGCAGGTTGTAAATGTATATTTGTCCCGGGTCAACAACTCAAGCTAAGTCCACCTACAGCATGAGGATCTTTCAAAATTTAAAAAGCATTTCCTGAAGGGACAGAGAACAAACAAAGGAACCCACATCAGGGTTATCTAGTAGAAGTCACGTTAGCTGCCACATAATTAATAGGGCAGGCTTGCTCTGAAATGTGCAAATAAATGTTGCAACATGGGGGACTGAAACGTGCATTGCCTGTGCAATGAATCCCCAGCTGCTTTCTTATACATCTAACATAGGCAGACTGATGCAAGGAGAAGCAATTCTGAAAGCTTCGCTGGCTCCCCATTCACAAGCACAGCCAACTCAAACTTCTCACCCACACATACAAAGCCCAAAAACACAGGACCAGAATACCTGAAAAGCGGCATACACTTTCACCAACCGACCAACCAGACACTTGTGCTCTGCCTCACTTGCACTCACTTCCCGCATCAACAAAGCATAATTGGAGGTCGCTCGTTCTACATGTCACTCAAGACACGGAATGACCTCCCTCAACCCATCAGAGCCCCCTACTCACTCCTTGAGATCCGCAAAAAGCTGAAGACCTCAATAAGAACCTTGGGGACCACTCTCCTACACACCTGCCTAAGCACCGCAATACCCTTTCTGGTGATTAGTGCACTATGCAAATCAACATAACAGGGGGGTGGGAGTTCAGGTGAGCCGGTATTGAAAACTGAGGACGTGGGTTTTGAGAGAGGAGGATTCAAATTGAAGTTTGCTGGGAATTACCTGCACTAGCAACTTAAAAGTGCTCAAACCTAACTGATTAGGTTTTACATTAGAGGCCAGAACAAAACAAAAATGTCACACTCCAAACCCAATACAGAAAAAAGGATTTAAAATAGAAATCCTAGCTGCAAATGCAGTAGAGGCAGTAAATCTAACGGAAAATTCCAATTCGTTCTGACAAGCTAGCTGGATGCAAAAACACTGCTTAAAATAGAAAAAAAGTCTATAACTCCCCCACCTTAACAGTATCGATTTGAAAATCTACTTAAGAGTTCACAGTCCAGTATAGAAACTGCGTGGTGGACGTTTCTGGTCCCCAGCGAATCCTTCAATTAGTGACCAGTAATTATCAGCTCACCAAGTTCTTCCTCGCAGTCGACAAAGGAGCGGAGACTTTCCACCATACAGACAACTGCAATGTCTGATGACTCCCACATATCACCCCTGGACAGGACCAGCAGCTACAGACAAGACTGTGCCAGATACAGGCTACGAGACTTGCAACCTCACCACAACCACTTAATACCATCTACTGGCACACGAGCTCCCAGGAGGTGTGGGGAAGGATGCAGAGAGTCAAAAGCTCTCTACATACATGCCCATAACGCTAGGTGTGGTCAGTTCTAGCATAAAGCCAATACAAGCGTTAGTAATGTAGGTGTCCAGCCATTACAGACAGCACCACTGCTGGTGCTAAGGTCCAGCTATTACTAGTGGGCATCTCTGTACCGTACAGACATTGCAAGCATTAGAACTGTAAGTGCCCAGTCATCACTAACACGGTTATTAAGAGTGTCCATCAATTATTAGCGTGGACACCACTCGCACCCTCCAGTTACCAGCGTGGTTACGGTTAGTGTCCAGTCAACTCATGCCGTATATTGGCTAGTGTCCAGCATTACAAGTGTGGTTACTGTTAGATCCACACAATATAAGCATAGTTACTATTCAGTCGTTACTAACATTGTTATTGCAGCTCTCCAGCTACTGCAAGAGTTCCTTGTGGTAGTATCTCCCCATTAGGGGTGCGGTTCCTGTAGACGGCAGCCATTACACTCATTGCTACTACTCGAGTCTACAAGTACGGTTACTGCTTTTATCAGATATTACATATACTGACAATGGTAGAGTTCATCTATTACAAGCACGTTTACTACAATGGTTTGCAATCACAAATGCAGTTACCACCAGTGTACAAACTTTACACACGTAGTTAACATAACCTGTATTTGTAAAACACACGTTAACTCTTGGGCATCTTCGAATTTAAATTGATTTTTTTTTTTTTTTTTTTTTTTAAACAGACGTCTCTCGTTACACAACTCAAATAATGGTCATCAGCCTCAGTAGGATGAAAGACTGAGTAGCCGTGCTAGGATTCAAACCTGTGATCATGAGCTCAAACACATACCCTGCAGTGGATACATTAGTCCGCTAACCTATTGGACCCCGCTGTTAGTTTACTAGCATTAATACTGCTAGCATCCAGTCATTGCTAGGGAGAGAGGCCAACCATTACAAATTATATATATTTTTTTTAAATTGCAAAAGCGCAACTGACACCTGGAATGTATCCTGGGAATAATAGCCAGATCCAAACTGTGAATCAGAAAACACTATTAAAACCTTACCTGAAGGGCAACAGTTCCCTAGTAGAGCTGAGAGACATAGGAAATGTGTTCAAAAGGCGTAAGCGTGAACAGAAAAGGCCCGACACCTGCTCATACCCTTTTAAACTTGGGGATGGTAAGCAGGCTGCCGTTAAAAGAACGCAAAATATGCTTGGGGTGGTCCATTTGGAATTTCTGTTGACGAAATGGTGGTCCCACTGGTGAATCACCTAGTGTACTACACACAGTTGTAAACAATTCTTTCAGGATAGGAAAATCAATGTACAGAGTCCAGTGCATCACATGCAGAAAACTGCTCAGGACGAGACAAGCCTAGCAGCGAGCGCTTGCATTCAAGGAAGTTTAAAGGGAGGGTGTGGGGGAGGGCATGACCTGGGTAACCCAAGATTAGCAAATTATTAAAAAAGTAGCCTGCTGAGAATAGGACTGCACCACAAAGGGATGGGAATGGCCTGGAAGAAGAGGCAGAATTTTGCAGGGTATCCTCATAGAAAAGCAGGGGGGAGGTCAGTCTTTTCACCGGACCAGACAGACCGACCCTCATCAATAAGGAACCCAAGGTTGCAGATAGAGGAAGATTTAGCAGCACTGCATGACTGTGAGAAGTCAGCTGAGCGCATGCGGGAGGGCCTGCTGATGGAACAGCACAGTATTTTGGTCTTGTCAACTTTCAATTTTAAAGAGTTTCATCCAAGCCATGTGCTGATGCCATGCATACAATTATGGAAAGCTGAAATGGAACTGACTGGTCAACTGACATCTCAGCATAATTCACGAAGTTGACTCCATGAGTTTGTATCAGTTAAGCTTGAGGTCTTCGATAGCTATTAAACAATGCTATTGTTGTAGACCAATATCGCTATAGATGAATATTAAACAATGCTAGTGCTATAGATAGATATTGGTATAGATGGATATTAAACGATGCTAGAGCTGTAGATAGATATTGCTCTAGATTGATACTAAACAAGGCTAGAGCTGTAGATAGATGGATATTAAACGATGCAAGTGCTGTAGATCGATATTGCTATAGATGGATATTGAATGAGGCTGGAGCTGCAAATAGATATTGCTATATATGGATATTAAATGAGGCTAGAGCTGTAGAAAGCTATTGCTATAGATGGATATTAAATGAGGCTGGAGCTGTAGATAGATATTGCTATAGATGGATATTGAATGAGGCTGGAGCTGTAGATAGATATGGTTATAGATGAATATGCAACAATGCTATTGCTGCAAATAGATATTGCTATAGATGGATATCAAACAGCACTATTGCTGAACATGGATATTGCTTTAGAAGAGGATTATTAAACAATGATATTTCTGCACATATATATTGCTATAGATATTAAAAGGTTGCTACTGCTTTAGACAGATTTCTAAGGATCTATTAAATATTACTGATGCAGAGATTGATATAGATATTAAACTATGCCACTGCTGGAGATCAATATTAAACCATGCTATTGCTACAGGTAGATATTAAAACACTTGTGCTGTAGATAGATTGCTGTGCTGCAGACTGCTGTTAAACAATGGTATTGCTGGAGATATTGCTACAGTTGGATATTAAACACTTTAGCGGTAGATAGATATTGCTACAGATGGATATTAAACAACACTATTGCTGAAGATGGATATTGCTTTAGAAGATGATTAAACAATAATATTGCTGTACATGGACATTGCTGTAGATAGTAAAGGTTGCTACTGCTTTAGATAAATATTGCTATGGCTCTATTAAATAATATTACCGATGCAGAGATTGCTATAGATATTAAACTATGCCACTGCTGCAGATCAATATTAAACAATGCTTTGCTGTAGATATTGCTACAGCTAGATATTAAATACTTTTGCTGTAGATAGATATTGCTACGGATGGATATTAAACAACGCTATTGCTGAAGATAGGGATTGCTATAGACGATGGATATTAAACAACGATATTGGCGCACACAGACATTAAATGATGCTTTTGTTGTAAATAGATATTGCTATAGATATTAAACGTTGCTACTGCTTTAGATATTGATATGGATCTATTAAACAATATTGCTGCAGAGATCTTGCTATAGATATTAAACAATGCTATTGCTGTAGATATTGCTACAGGTAGATATTAAACAACACTTTTGCTGTAGACAGATTGCTGTACTATAGATGGCTAATAAACTATGCTACTGCTGAGCCATTAAATGCATTGCTGCTAGTGTCCAGCCATCACACCCATCATTAGTGCGAGGGTCCAACCTTTACAAGTGTGTTTACTGCAAGCGTAACATGTACCGCTAATCATATGGTCAAGACATTACATATTTCTTCCAGTGTTACAACTGAAGCACGTTACTACACAATATCCCCAGGCGTCAGACTGGATCGGGAAAATTTTGCTTAGCAGTACCCCTGCGCGTCAGTAGGTGGCGTCGTGCGGCTCCGCGTCCGTCACTGGCGTCGTAAGCGCCAAGATGACGCCACGGAGAGTACTTAGGCGCCACCCATGCGCGCGGACGTCAATTCTGTACACGACTTTCCGTGCCAGGAACAAAGAGCCATGCAAGATACAGACCATTGGTGCAGAAAACTAGGGCCCTAAGAAGGATGACCTTAATCCTAGTAACCAGGTCGCAGAACGGGGTGGATGGGTGGGGCGGTAAGGAATCCATCACTAACTAATGTCTCTTACAGATCTATAGTTACACAAGTAGTAACTTGTGCATCTGAAAGAGACACGTTAGTGATAGATTACTTACCTTAGAATAGATACCCCAGCAATACCAACCCCGGTGGTGGGTCTGCGAACAAGATTACACCAGAAAGTCACGGAGCACGGAACGGCCAAAGAAGCCGTCTCTCTGGACCAGACTGTCAAGGCAGTAATGCTTGGTAAACGTGTGCAGCGAGGCCCCCGTAGCTGCCAGACAAATGTCCTGCAAAGGGACGCCACGTCCCAAGGCAGTAGTGGCTGCAGTTGCCCTGGTAGAATGGGCACGCAGCCCCACAGGAGGCTCCTTCTTAGCCAAGGAGTAACATGCTTTGAGGCACAGAACGACCCACCGAAAGATGGTCCGTTTGTGCACAGCCTGACCTTTTTTGGCACCCACGTAGCCAACAAAGAGCTGGTCATCCATCACGGAACTGCTGTGCACGCTTGATAGAATGTGAGTGCACATTTTGGGTCCAGACGGTGGACCCTCTCTTCCTCCCTCGAAGGATGCGGAGGCGGAAAGCAGCTAGGCAAAGCGATGGTCTGCCCGATGTGGAAGGGCGTGACCACCTTTGGCAAAAAAGGACGGGTCCTTAACACCACCTTGTCCGGATGAACAGAAAGGAAAGGAGGTTTGGAAGAAAGAGCCTGGAGCTCACTCACTCTCCTGGCAGAGGTGATAGCGACCAGGAAAGCCGTCTTAAGAGTAAGAAGACGCAAAGGACAGGTATGAAGGGGCTCGAAAGGACCACACATCAAATAGGTCAAAACGAGATTCAAGTCCCATTGAGGCATGATTAATGGCACAGGAGGAAACGTGTGCGTAATGCCTTTAAGAAAACGGTTAACAACCGGGGACTTAAAAAGAGAAGGCTGATCTGGAAGCCTCAAGAAGGCGGAGATGGCCGAAAGATAACCTTTGATAATGCCCAGAGCAGAGACCTGCTGGGCCAAAGAAAGAAGGAACAGAAGAACTTCAGAAAGAGGGGCGGAAAGGGGATCCACAGCCTTCGCTGTGCACCATGCCACAAATTTGTTCCACTGACAGGCGTATACCGCTTTAGTGGAGGGACGCCTGGCTGCCAAGATGACATCACAGACTTCAGGAGGGAGATCGAAAGTGGTCAACTGTTGACGCTCAATCTCCATGCATGGAGGTGGAGGCTGGACAGGTTCGGGTGGAGGACTGTCCCCTGCTGCCGTGACAGAAGATCCTCCCAAAGAGGCAGACGGACCGGCGGATTGATAGCCATGCTGAGTAGCTCTGGATACCAGTATCTTCGTGCCCAATCCAGAGCCAGAAGGAGGACATGGGCCCGATCGCGCCGAATCTTCTTCAGCACTCTGGGCAGTAGTGGTATAGGTGGAAAGGCGTACAATAGACCCCAACTCCACTCGCACCAAAAAGCGCTGCCGAGCAAGTGCCACCTTGTAAATTCCAAAGAGCAGAACTGATGACATTGCGCGTTCTCTTCGGTGGCGAATATATCTAACCAAGGCTCTCCCCGCTGCTGAAAGAGACCTTGCACCACTCCCGAGTGCAGACGCCATGCGTGATTCATCAAGCACCGGTGGTGGAGTTCGTCTGCCCTGGCGTTCAGAGAACCTGCCAGGTGTTGAACTACCAAGGTAATGCTTTGATGTTCCAGCCACGTCCAGAGGCACAGAGCCCCTTTGTCCTTCTTAGGGACCAGAAAGTAGTGGGAATAACAACCACTCCCTACTTCCGGTCCAGGAACGCACTCGATGGCCCCCTTCGCCAAGAGGGCCGTGACTTCCTGGCGGAGAAGAGCCAAATGATCCCACAGCATGCGGTGGCACCAAGCTGGCATGGCAGGAGGGGGGGGGGGGTTTAGACCCGTGGCAGATTATCTGCAGCACCCATTTGTCGGATGTAATTGCACACCAGTGAGGGAGGTGGTAGCGGATCCTGCCACCCACCAGCGTTCGGTGCTCCCCAAAGCTCAGATTAGGAAGGTTTGGCAGCGGAAGCAGTGGGGGTGGAGGTGGACAGACCCGCGCGCCGGGTTCCCGCCACGCCCCTGCGGAAGAAGCGACCCCGGCCGAGCAGGGGCTGGTTCTACACAGGCTTAGGGGACGGACGTGCCTGACTGCCTCTACCGTGGCCGTGGCCATGAAAGGAACGAAAACCAGGAGAGGCCGAGCTCTTAGTAGAAAGGCCCAAGGACTTGGCCATAGCCCGCGAATCCTTAAAGCTCTCCAGGGCACTGTACGCCTTGTCGCCAAACAGGAGAGTGCCATCAAAGGGCATGTCCATGAGCGAGCTCTGGACATCGGGCGAGAACCCAGTCGAACGCAACCAGGCGTGAGAAATCGCCCTGCCCAGTGAGTCAGCGGTGTCCAACCCACACCGAACGTCGAATTTAGCCGCATCCTTACCCTCAGCAATTGCCTGAGAAAGGACAGCCTGCACCTCCTCGGGACACTGAGGCAACACCGGCGCGACGGCATCCCACACCGCGTGGGAGTAGCGGCCCAACAAGCAGGCAGTGTTCACTGACCGCAGCCCTAAGCTGGCCGAGGAGAAGAACCGCTTCCCAAACTGGTCCAGCAGTTTAGAGTCCTTATCTGGCGGGGCTGTAGGAAAAGCACTCTGCGACGTAGAGGCCTGAATGACCAGACTCTCCGGCGTAGGGTGGTTAGTCAAAAAGGCAGGGTCACAGGGCGCCAGGCGACGTTCTTGTCCAACAGGCCCCCCGTGGCCGGCCTCTACCAAGTGCCCAAGAGGACGTTGGTAAGGGAGTCATTGAAGGGAAGTAATGGCTCAGACGAAGTAGACGCAGTCTGGAGCACCTCGTTGAGGTTGGTCTTGAGGGCCACCGTGGGGAGGTCAAGATTGAGGGCCTCAGCCGCCCGACGGAGAACCATTGTGTAGAAGGCACCTTCCTCCATCGTAGGCAGGGGGGGGGGGGCTAAGGGGGAGGCGAACCCCGGGTCAGAGGAGACATCGAGGTCGCCTGCCTCCTCCAAGTCGCCCACCCGATCCTGCTTGGAGTCACATTGCCGGGCAAGAGGGTCCTCGGACGCTTCCCAGTCTTCGTCAGACTCTGGCTTAGAGGGAGCCGGTCCCGGCGGCAAAGCCGGAGAAGGGACGAACGGCGCAGAGAACGGGGCTGACTGGGTCGGACCAGCGCCGTCTCCCAATGCAGATCCCAGGCCGGAAAGAAATGGTCCCGGAACCGGGGCAAGGAAGGAATAAACAGCACCCAGTGTGGAGCCAAGGGTGGAGCCGAGGGTGGCGCCGGAGCCGGCAACGCCGCACCTCGTGGCGCCGGGGCCGGAGCCTCTGGTGCTGGATGCTGTGGCGCCGGGGCCGGTGGCGGAGCCGCCGGGCCAACAGGATCTGGACACAGGACCTCAGGCCCGAAGACAGGAGCCCGAGGCCTAAAAAGGCGGTCCATGGTAGCAAGGAATTCTTGCACCTGTTCGGTAGTCGTCGATGGACCCGGGTATGGCGGGTAGGCCGCCGGACTCCCAGACTCCAGAGGAGCCACCGGGGCAAAGCCCCTGTCCCCCGCGTCCGCCTCCGGGGAGCGGCTGGGCGACGTCGGAGAGCGAACACGCTACCTCGACTTCTTCTTATGGCGTCACTTACCGGAATCCAAAGGTGAAGACTTGGAGCCGGAGGAGCGACTGCTCCGGTCCCGTTCGAGGTGCCGGGATCAGCCCCTGGACACGGAGCGGCGGCGTGACGAATGCCAGACCTCCAGCAACTTCGACGCCGCTCCCGCAAGGCCTTGGGGGCCATGGCTCGATAATCCCGGCAGTCCCGAAGTCGTGGGCAGTCTCCAGGCAGTAGAGGCAAACATCGTGGGGGTCCGCCACCGTCATATTCCGGCGACAGGCCCCACAGGACTTAAAGCCAGGCATCCCTGCGTGCACCAGGAGAAAAGAGGAGACAAAAAGTCTCAAAATAGTAGTCAAAAAGTGACTAAGGTACGTGCTCAATCCGGATCTGCACTTGCTGGCGTGGAAAAAGAAATAACTGACGGCAGCGCGCATGGGTGGCGTCTAAGTACTCTCCGTGGCGTCATCTCGGCGCTTACGACACCAGTGATGGACACAGAGCCGCACGACACCACCTACTGACGCGCAAGGGTACTGCTAAGCAAAACTTTCCGGATCCAGTCTGACGCCTGGGGATATTCTAAGGTAAGGAATCTATCACTAACGTGTCTCTTTCAGATAGTTCAGTCATTGCACATGATGCCAATGCTAGTATTCAGGGACTACAAGTGTTACTAGTGCCAGGTTATTACAAAAGTGGTTTGTGCTAATATCCAGTCATTACTCTTTGTTACTGCTAGCAACCAGTCATTACAAGCATGATTACTGGTAGGGTGTAGCCATTACAAGGGTTGTTACATCCACTGTCCAGTCATTAGCATTGCTACTGTTTGTGTCATGGTATTACAAATTTGGTTAGTGCTAAAGGAAGTACAAATATGGTTATTGCTAGTATCTGGCCACTGAAAGACTTGTTGCTACTACGGTCCAGCCAATACACACTTCAAACAGTGTTAGGATCTAGCCAGTGCAAACAGCCATTGCTAGCGTCCAGCCTTTACAAGCAGTTACTGCTAGTGTTCAGCTATTACAAGCACTGGTATTGCCAGAGTCCAGCCACGACAAGAATGACTGTCGGCACCGCCCAGCCATTAGAAGCATGGTTCCTGGCAGTGTCCAGTCATTACAAGCGTGTTTATTTGTAGGGTTCCATCATTACAAGCTTTCCTAATAATGCCCAATCATTACAAGTGTGGTTACTGATAGTGTTTAATCATTGCAAGCCTGTTTACTGCTAGTGCCTTGCTATTACTAGTGTGGTTACTGCTAGTGCTAAGTCATTACAGGGTTGGTTGCCAGTAGTATTCAGCCATTGAAAGTGTGGTTCTTGCTAGTGACCAGTCATTACAAGGTTAGTACAGTCCAGCCATTAAAGAGTTAAGAAAAAATTATACTGCTTAGGCTTGATGCTGCCTGCTGAGCCAGAGAGAAACCACTGGGAGGGGTGTGAGGGTATTGGCAGTGCGTGGAGAAGAGCAAGCCTCTTTACCACTCTTCACTACGACACCCCCTCAGCACTCCGGATGCTGACGGCAAGTTTTTCCCCAAGCAGAGCAGCACATTGCTGCAGGTAGGTTCTGCTCAGGTGCACCTCTCTTCCAAGCAGGCAGGCTCAGCTCAGGCGCACAGCAGCCTCCAAGCAGGTAGGCACAGCTCGGCAAATAGCACCATCCAAGCAGGCAGGCTTTTCTCAGTTGCACAGCACCTTCCAAGCAGGCAGGCTCAACTCAGGCGCACAGCACCTTACAAGTAGGCAGGATCAGCTCAGGCGCACAGCACCTTACAAGCAGGGAGGCTCTGCTCAGGCGCACAGCACCTTACAAACAGGGAGGCTCTGCTCAGGCGCACAGCAACTTTCTCCATTTCCAGACTACTAATCCTAACCATTACTGAGGAAAAAGCTCCTATGCTGCATCAGTGGGTTGAACGGTTCATTCTGTGTGGGAACTTATGCAGATTTTCAGAAACTTACATTTGGGGTGGTCTGGAGCTGCTGTGGCAGGAACTGAGATTCTATTTAATTACACATTTTGAGTCTTTGCACCTGAAAGCTATTCAAACATTTTACAATGAGCAAGAACAAACTGGAATTTAATAATTTGGAAGACAAGAAGTGAAATGAATTATGTAGAAGGAACTTAAGGGGGGAGATTTTTCTTCAGAACCAGAAAATATTGTATGGAAGAAAAAGAAAAGTGAATTTCTAAGAATATCCAAAAAGTACGTTTGAGTGGGTTCGTAGCGGAGAATGGGTTAGAAACAGAAGGCCAGGCAGGGTGGCTGCCAGATAAGTTATAGCACGATGGGACTTACTAACCTACACTTTTATTGAGATTGTATTTTTTTATGTTATTAAAAAGGGCAGAGGAGTGCTTTAAACTGGAAGGGTGAGAACAGAAGGTTCTGCATAAAGGCGGTCATCGTGAACAGGGATAAGATGTATTCCCCGTGTGGCAGTCATCCCATACTTTCGATACATTGAGGGGAGAGTCACTGACCTATGCATGCATTTGGAAGACTGAGTGCACTTTTGTTCTGAGAGACTGGAGGGCAGAGGCCTAGGGGCTCTCTATAGATGGGTAGAGGCCATAATCTTGCACGAGGGTGCAACAGAAGACAGACAAGAGGCAGGTAGCTCCCAAATGGTTTGATATCAGAGAAACTGAGACAGTGTTCCACCATACTGTTCGCCCACATTAACCTTGTGGAAGCTGAGAGGCGCTAGTCCAGAGGCACTACTGCTATCGCAATACCTCAACTTGAATACACAGAATAGACGCGCACTGAACTGGAGAGGGTGGGTCTGTAACAAAGGTGACAGCGTGACTGGAACACCACACTGGGTCAGAAAGGAACATTCAATGCCAGGGGAGGTGGTAGAACTGCAGTGCAAAGCCGTCTATATCGGACAGACCCCGAGGTACTGTGCAGCTGGGAATTACAGCTGGCGGAGTCAGTAGAGGAGGGCAATAGTGAACACCCTAAGAGCACATGCGTGCATGTGAAATAGGGTATCCGATGCAGGCTTCCACTGCACTAGGCAGCAATGCATGCAAGCAAAAGTGACACACAGGGTGCTACTGAAGAGGTGCTCAGCAGGGCACTGGTGCTGGAAGAATCCTCACACGGTTAGGAATGGAGCAAAATGTCTCACCAAGGAGCAGCTGGGGTAGTCATGTGGATGCACTAGCCAGAATATTGATGGAGAATTGGATATGGTTGAGCCTGGCAGCATGTGTGAGGATGAGCACGGACGCAGGAAGAGGGATGTGTTGTCTGGAGGAGGTAGGCGGCAATTCACACTGGTCTTATGGTCTTGGATCGGCTTTGCCTGGGCTTTAGTTCACTGCTTCGGAGGGATGGTGCTGGTCGCCGAGCCAGCAGACAGCACTTATGTTGTCTCCAAATCTTTCATTACTGGAGCAGAATAATCCAAGTGCAGCTGCAGTTTCCAGGAACTAAAGTTTGGAAGGCAGAAGATCCAGAGATGGGGTGCAGATGGAGAAAAGAAGTAGTGGGCGGGGGGGCGTGCTCTATAAACTAAGACAGCATCAAAATGCTCGTCAATAGAATGCCTACACATGGCTCAGACATGGTAGAGAGCATAGGCTTTGCTGGGTTTACCAGAAGAATTCAAAAGCTGCAGCATTTAAATACCAGAGGCCCCCACAAGACTGTAGATCAACCAATGTGAAGGAAATTAGCCCAGAACATCAGAACCAGTAGCGGCTCCTGGAGGGAGTGCTGCGGGGCGGGGCAGGGTGGGCAGTAGTAAACTCCGGCATACGGCCGAACTGAGGTAAGTACATAAATAAAACTAATTACATTGCCCACGTTGCAACGCCAAATGGCGATGCAGCGTGCGCAATGTAATTTGTTTTATTTATGTACTTACCTCCGTCCGGCCGTATGCCGGAGTTTACAAGCCCCCACCCTGCCTCACCGCCCCGCAGCACTCCCTCCAGGAGCCCCTACTGATCAGAACTTCTAGAATACATCATCCCCAGTGAGTGCTATGCAACCACTTTTAAGTTCAAATAGTTTTATTAAGCATCTTTTCAATGAACAGGGTGACGTACATACACGTTTGTAGAATGGTGATAATACATAAGGGTAAATGAGGCGAGGAGTATGGTACCATGCTAGCAGTAAAATTAAAGAGTGTATACATACGTACAGCAAATAAAATACAAAGACCAAGAACCATATAAAACGAGCAAGCAAGTTAACTAAAGGAAAAGAGGATAAATGAAAAGAGGTAGGCCCAAGAATCGATGAAGCGGGTTACGAACCGGTATTTGTACAGGAATGAGATGAGGTGAGGTCTTGCTACGAGAGTGAGAGGACCATCTTCGAACGTGTTTGTGAAAAACAAGCGTATATTCCGGCAAATAGATTCATTTAGAGGATGTAAATGACCTCATGGCGGTTTATTAGTGGCAAAGTAATTGTCGAACTTGTCCCATAAATGCCTTGCAGATGATTTCCAAGGAGAATGTTGTAGAGCGATATTGTCCGCTCCCCTAAGATGGATTACCCAGTTGATCTAATTTTTAAATAAAGCTTTTTGAGTGTCCTTTAAATTATTCAGGACTATTTTAACAGCTGAAGTGAGTAGGAGGTACAGAAGCACATTTTCTGTAGGGGTTTTTATGTCCGTATTAAGACAGCTTGTAATTAAAGAGGAGAATTCTCTTTTAAGGTGACAGTCAAAGAGGGCAGATAAAAATTCGAATGTTTTGTCCCAGAACTTAAGAGTTTTACAGCGGAGAACTAGATGGGGTAGATCTCCTATTCCTTCTTTACCATTCCAACCGGATGGGTCTGGGCTGAGGTTTTGCGAGTATAGGCGTGCCGGCGTCCAGTAGGCTTTATGTATAAGCCATAATTTTGTTTGCGAAAGGACCGGGGAGATTTTACAACGTGTGACTGAGTTGTAGATTTGGGACCACTGTTTCAGACAAGGGGTAGGAGGAATGTTGATCTCAGAATGTGACAATATTTTTGTTTAATGATGAGATTTTTGGCCGTAGAAGTTTATAAATATGAGAATCTTGGTGTCCCAGCTTGTTGATATTAGAGAAGAAGCTTGGTAATGAAGGAGAGGATTTATGTATTTTAGATTTAGACAAGGCAGTTTTGATTATAAGGAAATAATAGAATTCAGACTTGTCTAAGTGGTATTTACTTTAAGTTCCATAAATGAAAGGGGGTGCTAATTTTATTCAAGTTGTTGGGGAAAGAAAATGCCCCTGTTAATCCAGGATTCAAAACGAAGGGGATTGCCCTTGTATTTGACATTACAGTTGTTCCATAACAATTGGATACTTGAAAGTCTGATGCTGGAGGGGAGTTTCTTGTCCACTTGTACAAGAGGTTTGTGCTTTTGAAGATAGATTTGGATCCGTTTAGTTTTATAGAGTTTGAAGTCAATAAGGTGAGAGGGTTTAGATTGTCCAATATAGCCTTTTCCACCTCAAACCAGACTGGAACATAGTTAATAGGGGTAGGAAGCCAGCAAGAACCCTGTTTTTTTTAGGGATATTCTAGCTTTACCTTGCCAGATGAAATTGGAAATGAGAATGTCTAATTTGCGGTGAAAGTCATCGGATAGAACAAGGGGCAGCGTATTGATGAGGCATTGACCAACGGGGAGAACATCATCTTTATCCTTTAGATTTTGCCCCACCAGGTTATGAATCGGGGGGACCAGTAGTCCTATAGGTTTTTGATTTTCTCAAAGGTAGAGATTTCATTGTGCAGTAGAGTGTCAATGATGTTGCAGCCAAACGCGATCCCTAGATATTTAATATAATCAGTTTGCCATGCCAGGCCAGGCCAGATGAACCTAGGATGTCGAGCAGTGAATGTTTAATGGTTTTACTTCAGATTTGTATCCATCAGGGCTGAAATAGATGGTTCTGGGTTTTCTGTAACTATGAGGATGTCGTCTGCGTAGGCAGCCAGTTTAACCAGAGTCTTATTGAAGATCACTTCCTTGATATCAGAGTTCCGTTTTATGTCCTGTAGGAGTGGTTCCAGAGCTATTAAAAATAGAGAGGGGAACAAGGGACACCCTTGTCTAATGCCCTGTTGTAGATTGAGGGACTCAGAGTGGGAACCATTGATTGCAATGCGTGCAGAGGGTTTAACGTAGAGGGCCACGACTATCCTAATGAAGGGCTCACCCAGATCCAAGGAATACATGCAATGCTTTCAAAAGGACCACGACACCTTGTCGAAAGCCTTATCTGCGTCAAGGGTTATGGCAATGGAAAGGACTGGATAAAAAGCGCATTTTCAAGGACATTGCATAACAGATGGGTGTTGTCATTAGACATTCGATGTCTAATAAAGCAGACTTGGGAATTGCTTACGAGTTGTGGTAGAAAAGTGTGGAGTCAGTTGGCCAGAATGTCCGCTTACATTTTACAATAAACATTAATGAGGGAGATCGGTCTATAGTTTTTTTGGAAGTAAAGGATCTTTGCCATCCTTTGGAAGAAGGACGAGGTTGGCCTCTCATGGAGTCGGGTGTAATACCCCCCTCGGCTATACTATTATAGACCCTTAACATGGTTGGTAAGAGAAGCTCATTGAAGGACTTACAACATTTGGCTGTGAAGCAGCCAGGACCCAGAGCTTTGTTATCTTTTAGTAATTTAATGGCCCTGGACACCTCCAGTTCATTGATCGGCTTCCCAAGAGTAACTATCGGTATCAGAAAGTTTAGGAAGATTTAGTCTACTTAGGTAGTTTGTGCATTCTAAGGGGTTGGCCATTATGATATAAATCCTCAATTTTTTTTTTAATCAATCTAATATTGCTTTAGGTTTGTTATGGGTTTGGTTGTTTGCATCTTTGATTGCGTTAATGTTGAATTGATTCGGTTCATGTTTACGATAGGATGCAAGCATTTTGCCGGCTTTATTGGCTTTGCACCAGTTTGAGGCTTTTAAATTTATTTATCCAAACCACTGCACGTTCGCTTAGGATTTTGTCGTATTCATACTTCTTTTGTGTTAGGAGGTGGAGTGTATTATTAATTAGAGAGAAAGCGGCCAGGTGAACTTCTAGAAGGTGAGCTGCTAGAAGATTTAAATACATTTCTTCCTTACTTTGAATATGTAGTTTTCGATCTACAAACATAACCAAAGACAACTAATAGCCCAATTCATTGAGGAAAATATATAATTGTAACCTTTGCAACTCAACTCACCAACTTTGTATGTACATTGAAGTCTAGAACCCTGGGTCTCCAATGCACTCTGGTCCATAAGGGATCTTCATCATCAACACTATCCTCTAGTCAAAGTATATGTGACGATGCAAGCTTTGCACAGTGCAACAAAACAACGCAAGGGGCGTTTCCTGAGAAGCGGAGAAGAAGCAATGGGCAAGGACAGAGGGCCATTAAAGATGGAGGTCAATGCCAGGACATCAAGGTGTGCAAGGCTTAACGAAGCCATGCTCAGCACATACTGTTGGGCGGGGAGGGAGGGGGGAGGGTGCGGGGGGTCATCAGATTTAAACCTAAACAAAACAGAGAGGACTTTGAAAACCTCCAGCAGTCAACTTGTGCCCAGGAGTAGTCCTGAAGTCCATAAATTCCATGGCTCAAGAGAAATCCAGGGTGCAGATGTGGTCTCTTATCTTTCTAGGTTTAGATTCAAAACCAGGGGCAAAGCAGTTAGGCTTTTCTAGAAGGCTCAACCGCAGAAGCTCAAGAAAAGTTTCTAATATTAGCAAATATGTTTTCTCTTAATCACTTTATAGATATGGCCAAAGAGAACATTTCAACAAGGTTTTTAGGATTATTTTTGTATAGATGAAGTTGGTCCAGCAGTTACTGCCTCTCGGAAAAAATACGGTTGGGTCGAATGAATTTCTTTAGCCTTTGTAACCAATTTCACATTGCAAAGTTCAGAGAGGACAAGGGAGCAGGTCTAAGTGGGACCTTGCATTTGCCTTGAGAGGACCACAGTGCAAACAGCAATTGCGAGCTATTAGTGCACATCTGTGTGATCCTGAAGAAGACAGACGGTATACCTTATTGTTTGAAACTGCTAGGTGGGTGGTAACGTAGGGTAATGGCGCTCCTAGGCAGTACGCAGATAGTGTACTCGTGTCTGTATTGAGTGAGCGGTGCAAAAAAGGGGAAGAAAGAACCACCCTTCTACCTCAATTGTGGCAAAACCACCAAGCAAAAATAACACAATCCCTTGCACACGCATAATATATATATCTATCTATCTCTCTATCTATCTCTCACGTAGGTAAAAAAGTAAGAGCAATCTTGATCCGTAGCTCGATTTCATAACGTAAATAGTTTATTCTTCACGTAGTCAAACAAAATAAAGTCTTAGCCAACACATGTTTTGTCGTGTTTGTGCTGTTGTAAGCCCCGACTTCTTCAGGGCTATGAAACATATGTAACCAATATGGGAATTGTAAGTACCTCAGAATCACCCCTGTGAATAAAAGCATCCAAGTTATTTCAGTTCATGTTGCTTTTCAGAACCTGTGGAAACCCGTGCTAATATGTAGTAACAGTAAAGCTTTCTTTAGCTGTCTAATACACAGGTGGGTCAAAAGAGAAGTGTGCACAACTGTGTAGAGTCATAGTTTTTTCGAAATTGCATCACACTTGTAATGGCACAGTCAATGGGAGAAAACATACACATTTATAAATGTGACTTTTGTGGTATAGTGCACGGTGAGTCTTTTAAATGTTAAGACAAAAAGTTGACAACCCCTTAATGTTGCCTACTATCAATAGGGATCAAAATATTTAGAACACGAGAAATACCTAGAGTTCTATCGACGTAAATCCTATAGGAGATGACAAAATATGTGCAAAAGGGACTCGGTAACGTATTAGAGTACCCATAATGGGTTATTGTCATTAACAATACGAGGGGTGCACTGAAACGTGTACCAGTTTTGTTTATTAGTACCAAGAACTACATGAAGGGTCCCTCAGCCAGGGACACCTTATACCTTGAGCCCATTACAGGACGGAATTAAAACCAAAACTAAGGTTGGTGTTCTTTCATAGTCCTAATTGGCAATTGATGCTGGACACCGTTTGGGTACTCAAATACATTACCGAGTCCCTTTTGCACATATTTTGTATCATCTCCTGTAGGTTATACGTCAAGAGAACTCTACATATTTCCTGTGTTCTCAATATTTTCATCCCTATTGATAGTAGGCAATGTTAAGTGGTTTTCAACTTTTTGTCTTAACATTAAAAGACTCACCGTGCACTATACCACAAAAGTCACAATCTTCAAATGTCTACGATTTCTCCTATTGACGGTGCCATTACAAGTGTGATGCGATTTCGAAAAAAACAATGACTTTACACAGTTGTGCACACTTCATTTGTGAACCACCAGTGTATTAGACAGCCACAGACCGCTTTACTGTTACTACATATTAGCATGGGTTTCCACAGGTTCTGAAAAGCAACATGAACCGAAATACCTTGGAAGCTTTTGTTCACAGGGGTGATTGTGATATTTTGAAAAATCTCTGATGGGTACTTACAATTCCCATATTGTTTACATACATTTCTTAGCCCAGAAGAAGTCGCGGCTTACAACAGCACAAACGTGATGAAACACGTGTTGGCTAAGACTTCATTGCGTTTGACTAAGTGAAGAATAAATGATTTATGTTACGAGATCGAGCTACGGATCAAGATTGCTCTTACTTTTTTACCTAAGTGATATATATATTATTTAGCGGGTGCAAAGGATTGTGTGTTAGTATTCCTTATTGACTCCTAGCTAACTTTGCCCAATTTGTGGAAGAGATTTTAATACTGAATATGTGGTAAAGAGAGAGCAGACAAACATTAACTACTGTATATTCTGTCCTACCAAAATCTAACTAGAAGACAGCGAAAGAAGAAAGAAACTGGTGCTATAAAAAACAAAAACAAAAAAAACAGTGTCGGAGGATGATGGAACGCCATAACATTAGGAGTTCAGATACAGTTGTTTAGAACCATCTCTGATATGAGAAGACAGACGCTAGTCAAGACTCAATTTGTTTTCTGCTGATAATGGCAACTGTACCTTCTTGGAAGAAGAGCTGCGGTCATGAATAATGACAGGATGGATGTGGGAATGACAGAAAGTACCTCAACATAGATTCATTGGCAAAAATAGGTCATAGTTGCAGTATTAGTATTTCAGAACATTTGGAAAACCAACATGTCACATAATGTAGGGCATGGCCGAACAAGATGGTGGACGAGAGTTAACGTCGCTCCGCGTAACACGGCCCCAGCAGTATCCTTCACCATCCTCCTGGATTTCATCTGTTTAGCTTTCCTAGAACTGAGTGGACGTCCAACGACTGACGGGCCCGCCATTTGTTTTGGTGGAAAAGGTGTGGATCAAGCGAGGTAGAGTCAGCAAGCCGAGCACGGCCTGGAGACCAGTCGCGTCCTTGTGCTCATGGGGCACGGACACAAAATGTGTGGGGAGCGGAGTCCCTGGAGACTAGTTGCCCTGCAACACCGTGGGACTGCAATGGGTGAGTGCCGAGGACGTGGGTCTCTGAGGCCAGCCACAACACCTGGGTGGGGCCGGGCCACCCATAGCTGGGGTTTTTCCTGGGCCTGCGCGCCCAGTCAGACCAGTCTATATTTGAGCGGTTTCCGGATCCAATCATGCGGGGACTCGGTGCTTCTTATGGGCGAGATGGCATAGCTTCTGTTGGCTCACGATCCACCAATGCCAAGGCTGGTAACAATCCACACTATGGGCAGCTCCCCTGGAGTATGTTTGAAAGCTCCTACTTCCCACCCCCTACCGACACATCCGTGGATTGGGCTCCAGCACCTACAGTGCAGCGGCTATCCACTCTCCTCTCCCTCCCCCGTCAGGCACTTGAGGGGTGAGGCAGCAGCGAATGAGCTAGGCTGCAATGGGGGTACCTCACAGAGCTTATGAAGCACATCAACTACTAGTGCCGCCTCCACCCAACAATTGGGGAGGGCAAGGGCACTCGACGGGCCTGGCATGATCACTTCCGGCCCATTACAGGGGATCTAATGGCCAAGGATAAGCCGTAGACCGAAGGGAAATGGAGGGGGAATCTGGACAGGTTCACTCATGCTGAAAGCACCTCTACCCACTCTGCACAGCCTATAACTAGCACCTTACAATTTGCCCTATATGCCACACACCCTGGGAAAGAGGCAACTGACGGCGGCAATACTCACAGCCATTACTCAATCTAAAGAGGTCCTGGAGGCCTGCACTGGGGCAGTGGGCGAGAATGTTTCCTGCTCTGACGAGACCTGCGGCAAGTAGAGGACAAAGTCAACCAGGCCGAAGGCAGGATCTTTGAACTGGAAGATACGGTGAAAACACTACAAAAGTCCCTTACTAAGATGACGACCACAACCAGGGAATTGGCGATTCGAGTGGAGGATGGCGCAGGGAGGGCCCGTAGAAATAATCTACGCTCTGCAGGATTCCCGGCAGGCTGTGAAGACCTACTCCCCTGAGAAATTCCCTGAACGCTGGTTTCAGTGCCATTTACTACCTGGTGAATGATCCTCGGTTTTCTCACCCAACGGGTCGGACACAGTGCTCACCAGCTGCCTGGTGCTCCCCAGCGTCTCATGACTACCAGATACCTCAACTATCACTATCGGGCCGCTGTTCTGTGCTGGGCCCGTACACAGACCAACATCACATTTGACTCAAAAGATCAGGATATTTACAGACACACAAGCCTGGTGCAGCAACAGAGGAATTCCTTTGTTGAGGCTAAGCAGAAGATTAAGACCCTGGGCATTTGCTACATGCTTTTCTACCAAAAATACCTTAAAGTGCTCTATCAAAAACACACGTTCTTTGAATCACCGCAAGAGCTCTGGGAGTACCGCTGCTCCTTAATGTGATGCCGCCCCCATCGGAAAGTCTCATTGCTCGGTCTGGGGCTCAGGAGATGGCGCTCCACCCCCAGCCGCGCATGAAGAGCAAACACCAATGACGCCCCCCAAGAGAGCACAGAGAGGGTCCCCTGGGAGCACTGCGAGCCCCTCTAGAAGGGATGAAGAAACAACAGAGGGAGAGGGAGGCGATGCAAGTGGAGATGCACCTGCTGTGACGCCACGGCCCTGATGATGTAAGAGTTGGCCTCGGGGGGGGGGGGGGATGTGTTTTGGAAGAGGATATAATGCAACAGGAGAGCAAACTGGTTAGGTTGTGGGACGCTCTTCCGACAAACCCCTCCGCACAGACTGAAAAGCCCAAAAAGTGAAGGTTTGTGAGCTTTGGGACCAATTGGAAACATGTACTAAAAAGACAACAGATAGTGGTATCTGGAAGGGGACAAGGCAGGCAGAATGTTAGCACATCTGCTAAGAGCGGAGGCCGCGCCGCATTCTGTCTTAGCCATTGTTGATTAGTTGGGCAATATGTGCCACAAGCAGCAGGCCATTAATACCGCCTTTGAGGATCACTTCCGGAGGGTGTATACAGCACCTCCGAGGACAGAGCTCTCGCAAGAGCTATTAAGACTACTTAGAGGCGCTCCCACTCCATGCTCTGGAACCATCGGTGAAGGAAGAGCTGGAGGCTCAGTTTTCCAGTGAGGGCCATGACACCTGCAAAGTCATCAGGGAGTGACAGCTTACCGGCGGAAGTCTATAAGTGCTACCCCCAGATTTTGATGGCTAGTTATTGGAGGTTTATGTGGAAGCCTTCGATAAGGGAACCCTTACGCATTCAATGAGGGAGGCATTAATAGCAGTAATCCCAAAGCAGGGTAATGACCCTTTAGCATTGGGGTTGTCGTATAAACCCATCTCTATGTAAAATTTTGACCTCAAGCTTCTGAGTCACCTTCTGCCACACCCTTTGCTTCCGTGTTTACCCCAGCTGACTCAGGAGGATCAATCCAGCTTTATTCCTCATAGGAACACCCAGCGTACCTTGCACCAGTTGGTGCATGTTTTACACTCACCAGACTTACAGGGACATCTGTGGGCGCTTGCTTTTTTGGAT
This sequence comes from Triturus cristatus, assembly GCF_964204655.1. Lineage (NCBI taxonomy): Eukaryota > Metazoa > Chordata > Amphibia > Caudata > Salamandridae > Triturus > Triturus cristatus. The sequence goes on along the minus strand of NC_140592.1, from coordinate 21,587,097 downwards.
ATTGAGCAGGCTTTTGACTCAATTTCATGGAATTACCTATGGCTGGTACTGGCACGGATGGGGTTGGGTCCCCGTTTTATTAAAAGGGTTCAGCTAATACACACAAGCCCAGTAGCGATAGTACGAATTTGGATGGTATGTGTCGATGGAGAGCCTTCTAAAGAGAGGCACAAGACCGAGACGACCATTGTCACTGTTGCTCTTTGCCATGGCGATGCAGCTTCTGGCTTGTAGACTTCGCTATGCACTTACGAGTTGGGGAATCTCGGTGGTCTGACAGAACAGAGTCTCATTGTATGCGGACGACGCTATGATTCATCTGCGACAACTGGACAGGTCGGCCCGATACTCCTGGCGGTGATGTCAGAGTTCTGGGATCTGTCGGGACTGAAACTCAACCCTAGCAAGTCAGTTCTGTTGATCTGTCCTGGTCGGCTGAGGGTGTGAAATATCTAGGGGTTTATATTACCAGTGATCAGTCCTAGTCCTATGCTCGTAATATGGGTAGAGTGCTGGATAATCTATGGCCTACTCTTAAGTTTGGGGTCACCCTGCCCCTCTCCCTGAAGGGCAGGATAGGTCTCATAAAAATGGTGGTACTGCCACAGTGTCTCTACATAATGCAAAGCGCCTTTTATGAACTTCCGCAGATATTCGTGGAGCTTTACAAATTACTGTTGGAGCTCCTGTGGCAGGGCAAAAGATGCAGAGTAGGGTTAGCAACCCGGAGACGCGAATGGGATAAAGGGTGGGTGGAGGTCCCCGATCTTGAGCTCTATTATTTTGTAGCTCAAATGCAACATGCAATACATTGGCTGGACAGGGAACCCAACTAGAAACGGTCCATTTCAGCTGGTGCTTACAGGGACCAACAACTGGGGCCCTCCGGATGAGAGGTGAGGGTATACCCAGGGACCTTCCGCACTCCGTTCGACGGGTAGGGCGAATATGGCAGAAGGTAGTGAAGCACAGTTTTAGAAGGGCACCGTTTGACCCAGAACTCGACTTCTGGTTAATCTTCCCATTTGTGCAGATAGCCTCGGTGAAGTCAGTAGAGAAATGGCAGGAGAGTGGCTGTATTTTGCTGTCAGGTTTGTAACCAGTGGACCGCTTTGTGTCCCCTCAGAGACACTATGGCAATATTTAATTTAGGACAAGATTAGTCCCTGCAATATACCGAGTTAGCTACAACTGCCCTGCAGTCGTGGCCCATGTTTCTGGGGGCACCAGAACCCACAAAACCTGGTGACACTTTTGGCCATGGCAGGGGGACGAAGCCTCCTCTCCCAATTATACCAGGCTCTTCACTCGGATAGACAACCCAGGCAGCTCAAGGTTGAAGACACACGGCAACAGCATCCGACTGAGCCCCTTAACTCCAAAGACTGTTCTAGTGTTCATGGTGGGGTTCGTACGGTGGCGGTCAGCCCCTCATTTAAGTTGATACAATATGATTCATATGACATACCTGTCCCCAAAGAGACTGCATGCGAAATACCCCTCCCGGGGAAGTGGATGCCCCAAGTGTTTTTTTGCATATGGTGTGGCACTGTCCTACATGGATTTGTGTTTTGGGTTCGGGTCCTAGCTCACCTACAGAGGGTGACAGGATGGGAAATTTCCCATACAGCTGAGCAATGTATCTAGGGAATCCTGTCGAAATACCAGAAAACTAAGATCAGTTGACGCTTTGCAGTGCTCAGTCTAGTAGTAGAGAAGAGATGTATAACCAAACATTTGATGGGGGTGTAGAGAAATATCAGGCACTCCGCCTCCCCCTGGCTTGGCTACTGCTCATGAACAGTTATAAAAAAAAAAACTTGGTTCACAAGGTCATGTATAATAATGTTACCAAGTGGAGACATAATAGAACTTATCAAATATTTCTAACACTGAATTCCCCAACTCAAGAATTTTACAACCCACTGGAATTTTAGAGAGACAGATATCAAAGGAAGGCAAATCTCGTATCCTTGTAAATATCAGCAGCCTGCACACAGGTTGCCTGTTTCAAAGGTTCATTTTAATGGCAACACGTTTCAACCCAACTGGATCTTCGCCAACCGTTTGGGTTGAAACGCGTTGCCATTAAAATGAACCTCTGAAACGGGCATGCTGTGTGCGGGTTGCTGATATTTACAAGAATACGAGATTTGCCTTCCTTTGATTTCAAGCAGTGTTATCACCCGCTATTCTGCACTCTCCCTGCATGGTGGATGTGGCCAGTTCTCTGTGAAGTATATATATATTTATCCCATCATTGTATTAAGACATATTATATATAATGCTTTTGGAGAAGCTGAAACATGCCAAGCTGTCAAAAATAAGTGATCTTGTTTTTGGGAGTCCATGATTTCCTTTTTTACTTTTCTCAGGAGGGGTCAGACATTTGCATACAATACAGGAGCTTGCCCTGCTAAGCTTGGTACCTGCCCAGGTTAAGGTGCTGACACTACACAAGTTGTTTTACTTTTGATATCGATCTCCATTGCTATCTCCCTCTCTACCGATCTAAATGAAAAACAAACTGATTTTAAGAAGTTGGGAAACCACTGAAAAATACCCACTGGAATGCCCCTAAAGAGCATTTAAAAAAAAAAAAGAAAAAAATAAATAACATAAAAAAATTCAAGGAAATAATTTTTGGATGCAATGGTTGTAAATTTAGCTTCAAAGATATCAATTTTAGGTAAAAAAAAACATTTAACTTTGACGATTAGCACACAATACGTGGCAAAAAGCAGGTTAAGCGTGAGCAGCCAGCATCCCTTTAAAACATCGCGCTGAAGACAGTTGCAACTACAGCCACTTATGCCGACACAAATAAAAAACAAGCAACCTCTAGGTTTTCAGAGTAGAAAAACATGCAACAACTCTACAAATTAAAGTTTCACTGGAAAAGGACAAAAATTGTCCTACTGCATTTAGAAAGAGTATGCGTGAAGGGAAAATCTGCAAACGCACACTAAAACAAGGTTAAAAACAAAGTCAACTGGAGAAATCCGGTATCAGCATCATAAAACCTCAGTTACCTGCGCTGCGGCACCTCAAGCGGACTGCTGCCTATCCGAAGGAAGCTATCTGAATGATTAGATGAGGAAGAGCTTGAAGATTTTGCTTCAGTTACCCCTGGATAGAGTAGCCGGTCTTCTGAATGCAAAGCACGGCCCATGAGCACCGTCTGAGGAGAAGAGTTATGAGCCTTCCGCCTGTAAAAGGAGGGTAAAACATGTAAACATTTACTGCTTCTGTCATCAATCATACAACTTTGATAGCAGAGAGCTCATCCCAAGATGCGCATTTAAAATATTTTCATCGAAGAGCTGAAGCATACAAATAGGATATGTTTCAAACCTATTACCAACCACCATAGCTTTTCCATAGGCTCTGTGTAATAAAGAGCCCAAAGAAAACACTGTTGGAGACTAGAACATAGATTGAGGACCACTCTGTCTCAGGAGGAGAGGAATAAAGATGCAATTGTCATCTGTGAAAGAGCTATTGCAGAGGCCAAATCTGCTTACTACAAAAGTAAATGTGAAGGGCTTGAATGATCAAAATTAGCTTTTTAAGACCGTGAAAGAGTTAGCCTCCCTATTCTGTAATCTCTTGAAAACTTTCAACGTTTCTGCAATAGTATAGCAGACTATTTTAAAGAGAAAATCATTAATATTTTTTCTGAAATGAATTCAGTGGAAGGTATGGCCCATCTCCTGGGGGAAAGGGAGAATCCTAGAACCAAGGAAACCTCTTTTTTTTAAGCTTCCTTTCCCTTTATAACCTATACTCAAACACTTTTTTAATGCAATTGAGGTCAGGATTCTAGGAGGACCCAAGTCCCCCCCAAATTCTCCAATTAGCACCAGATATTGCAAGTACCTATTTAGAAAAGGTTTTAAATAAAGTTATTAGGACGGAAATTTTCCCTCAACTATGGAAGTTGGCAATTGTTATCCCTTTAAAGAAAAAGTCAAATGGAGCATCGGATGATCTTAAGAATCTATGTCCCATCTCATTGTTACCTCCTCCAGCCAAAAAGTGGGAGCAATATATGAATCAGATGAGGAAGGAATTCACTGCCACACAAAACCTTTTAGATCCTTTTCAGAACGGTTTCCGTACTAGACATAGCATGGAATCAGCCTTGGTAGTAGCAGGTCTCACTCGGACACAAGTGGACCAGGATGGTGCTGCCATCCTGGTGATGTTGGATTTATCTGCAGCATTTGACACGGTGTCTCCAACTCGCCTGGTGTGCCGATTTTGCCAGAACAGGGATAAGAAACACCACATTGGCCTCACTGAGCTTTTTTCATACCTCAAGAACTCCTAGTCAGCCGCTGTAATTTTAGGGCTCCCCCTTTCTAAATACCATGTGGAGTCCCACAGGGGTCTTCATTTAGCCCCTCGCTGTTCAATCTGTATCTGGCTCCACTCGCAGCCCTAGTGGGGTCTTTGGACTTCGAGGTTCAATTTTATGCAGATTCTCAGATTGTCTCAGTGAGCGTGAATAAACGTGCTGTGGCCGAGAGGTTCAAGCAATACATGTGAAGCATCAGTAGCTGGATGAAGGTCAATCACTGGATGCAGAAAAGACAGATCATGATCTTTGGGGCCCAGAATTGTGTGCGGTCCGTGATGTGGTTGCGGTCATCTCCCCAGTTCAATCAACACTGCAAAGAACTTAGCAGTCATTTTCAACAACAGGCTGTCCTTTGACCAACAAGTCAAGAGAATGGCCAGTACCCTGTTTCTACATCATCAATATGTAGAGGAAAAGGTTTCCCTTCATTCCTTCCGAACTTAAAACTGCAGTAGCGATGGCTCTTGAGACATCCAGGCTCGGGTACTGCGTTGTACTTTACCTCAACATCAATAAATCTCTCCTCAAGCAACTTCAGGTCCTTCAGAATGTTGCGGCCCATTTGGTCTTAAATATACCAAAACTGCTCTCATCAAGAGAAGGCCTGCGTTCTCTGCACTGGTTACCTATCCCACAGAGAATGCATTTTAAGGCTCAGTGCATGGTACATAAAGCCCTACATCAACAAGGATAGTTTGCTCAGAGGTCTGCATTTAACTGGCATTGCCCTGCAAGAGCACGAAGATCCTCCAATATGAAGAAGTTGGTAGTTTCCAGGTGTCAGAAGGCTTGATGGGGAGCCCGAGCCTTTTCAATACAGTGGCTAAACTTTGGAATACGCTGCACCCTCAGATTCTCACATGGCCTTACAGAAGCAATTGAAGACATCGCTGTTTACCCACTCTTGACCTACCCCTTCTCGGGGGTTGCTTCTTTTAGATGTTTTAACGCTTTACCCGAATGTGGCACAAGCAAAATTTGGAAATAAACATAACTGACATTTGGCCTTACTGCTGCTCACAGATACGTTATTATTGAAGCAGATTTTTTCCATCTAGCTTGGACTTGCGACCTGGTAAATGCATACTGGGTTGATGTATTTAGCCGTCTCTCTATCATGGTAGAACATACTATACCCCCTGAACTGCTAACAGCCCTATTAGGATATGGTAAGCCTTTTAAAAGTAGTCCAAGACATTTTAGCGCTATTGCCCTACTGATAGCTAAGAGACAAGCTTCGCTGCACTGGGGCAGGATGCAAACGCCGTCAGTACAAGCGTGGATCCGAGATCTCACCTACTGTGACACAATGAGTGACATTTACGCTGCACTATTACGTACCACCTCACGCCCTTTTGATATTTGGCAGCCCCTCTACAATCACACTCCACAGATACTTAGGAGTGCTGGTATCATCAATTGCAGCAACTAAACGTACATTGCTTGAGAGAAAGGTTGGGTAATGCTCTGCTATGACATTCATGTTTGGCTATTGTCCACAGACTGCTTTGGTAGAAATTGTTAATCAGATGAGCACGGACATTGCTATGCGATGCATGTGTTCTACAACATCACTTGCACAATTGCTCCATGTTATTTGCTTTGCAGTGTTTAGTCTTTTTTAGTCTGTTATTCTTGCTGTAGCCAAACTAGAAATATTCAAATGTACTACATGATACTCTGACAACCCCATCTGTGTATGGGACAACAGCTACTCCCTTTCTTTACTACAGCTCGGTTGTATTCTTCCTATGAATAGAAACTCAACAAATAGATGTTTTAGCGCTTTGACGCCCAAGGGCATAATGTGCTTTATAAAACAGATACAAATAGCCTTTATAACACCATTGTATCTAGGATACAGAACAGAATACCCATTTAGTACTAGCTATGGCTTGATTCTCCACCCGCTCTCAATTACACGACTTACAATTAGCTTTAGCATATGCCCCCATTGAAGAGATCAGCAATCTTCTTGGGAAATTCCATTCATTGTAGTAATAGGAAAAGCAAGGAATAGAAACAGGGACCAAGCTTCAAGCCCAAAAAACGGCACTGTTGAAGACACCAGATTGACCAAGTGTCAGACACTGTTTTGGGGTAGACCATAGCTGCCATGCGCCAACTGTGTTGGGTGAGGTAGCTTGTCACAGCTGTTATGGGGTCTTTGCTATTAAGTCTTTGCAAACTGGGCCAAGTACAACGGTTGCCACGTTTGACTTTACTGCTGTAAAGGGCAATCAGTCTAATTTTTCTCAGAGAGGTTGCGTGGGGGACAAGAGCTCAGAACTCAGTCAACCAACTGACATGGAGTTGTCCAGGTCAGTACTATTCTTTTAGGTAAAAGAAAGTACTTCAATTTCACAGCAATTTAAATACTGCACAGTTCAACAGAAATGCAATACAAAGTTATAGCCAAATTTGCATTTATCAGTCATGCACTACCTCTTCTTACTGTGGTCAGGATCCTATGATTACAGTTCCCAACAGATTAGGGCCACAGGCATCAATTAGGAACAGGTGCAGATGGCATCAATTACGCTCATTAGTCAATTGCACAACTAAGTTCAATGCCTTTAACCTGTAGTGTTTATGCAGCAAAACTTTCGAGCCATGCGACAGATGTGTCTACGCATGTTAGTCTCTTGTCGAAAGAGCCCCCACTTTACCCATTTTTGATAGTTGCAGTTCCAGTGGCACCGCTGGAGGGGTTTGCATTCCCAACCTCACGCCAGCGTCTCCTCTGAGAGAGCTGCCTCATCTTCCTTGACCCAGGAAACAGATGGTGGGATGGAGTCGGTCGGATGGGTCTGCACTGCAGCTTAATGCTTTGAAGTGAGGGCCTTCCAGGGCCAGTTGCAGGCCGGTTCTCAAGATTCAGCAGGTGCAGCCTCCAGGACAATCAGGGCTTTCAACTTAGACCATGAAACAGATCCATTAAATAACATCGGCAACACTAGTCTCTTAGGCCACCGGCACGTTGCTGGGCAACACGTTGGTACTTGGTCTTGGAAAGTCTTAATGCAGCTCACAAGGGAACCCCTCTAAGACAGAGGAAACCCAGTCATATCAGGGTCACTCCTGGCTACGTTCTGTGACAATTTCCCCGGATGTTCCTCGGGTCAGAAACACACACAGCTACTCTCCCTGAACAATCTCCACTCCTGCAGGCAAAGTATGTTCCTTCCTTCTTTCAGAAGGCAGGCTGGCTTCTAGGCCCCTTAGACAGATTGCATTTCTTCTTGGAGGGAGAAGCCGATAAACTCCATATGATATCCTCTCGCATCTGTGAGACAGCCCTGATTAGACAGCAACTCAAGGCTCAGCAGAGGCCTCTCTTCCTCTGTAAAGAAGGCACTGGAACAAAGTGGGGTAGTTTGGACCCCCCCCCCCCCCCCCCCAGTTAATAAACATTTTCCAGACAGAATTTGGTGCCGCTGTCAAAGGTTTCAGAACAGTTTTGGGCCAGTTCACTTACTTATGAAGTTTTCTGGCTGTTTCTCTCACACATTTGTGCAAGGAGATGGCTCCAACAGCAGGTACCAATGACACTGCTGGCTCCAAGCAGGAGTTCCCAAAATAAGTACCCAATGAAGTGAGATCTTTGCAACAGTCTTCGGCCTTCTTGAAGCATTATTCAGGGTCAGACAAAAAGGACAGGACCTCCTAGAAATGTCTTCACCTGGAGCAACCAACTGCAGTCCCCCGCCTCACACCTACCAAAGGGCAGTGTTCAGAAAGAACAAGTCAGCAGCCTTTGACTAACGAAGTCATTGTTGAGTTTATAAATGTAGCCCCATCTCCATTCTCACTTCGAAGTGCAGGTCTCCATTCCGCATCCTAAGAGATGAAGGCAACACACAAACTGTGAGGGAAGCCGTCCTTGTCCTCCAGCTTGTGCTTTGCTAAAGCTGGGGCATCTAAAAGATCCGACTGGCTGCAGTAGTCAGTCTCACTACCATACATGTGCTACACACTCGCTGCACATACATGCACACAAGATTTCAGAGCAAAATTCTGAGCTTCACAGAACAGAACTTTACAGAAGAGGTCTTTCCTTGACAGACACAAGGTCTGGTCAGTTATGATTGGCAAAAAATCAGTACACTCTTTGCGTGATGCACACAGGCATGGACCGTAGTCTAAGGCCCACTAGGAGGGCACGCTTTATGCAACTCTCGAGGTCACAGAGCAGGTTCTGGATGTTACATTCGCATGAACACGCCTATACACCAGTGCACATGCTAGATTAGAGTTACACCAGGGCCAAAAAGGATTTTGACAAGCAGTCTGGCACTCAAGGCAGGGCTACATGCCTGTTCACCAGTCCTGTTCCAACACCAAGCATTAGCAAACGAAAAGGAACTCCAATACACATTCATAGTGCGATAAAATTCAAAAGAGTGATTAGGACACCATCTGCAAAGAATAATAAACAGAAATGAAAATAAAAGCAAAAGGCTAGCATGGCTCCATATTTTAGTGAGCCTCATAAAACATTTTTGTAGTGGATGAAAAGGGAGTGGCACGATAATTCTACTATGCCTGCACTGAATGGAGCTCGGTGGGAAGGCACTCTTGTAGTTGCAGATCAAGCATGCACGCCCATATATGTCCCACAAAGAGAGGGGACATGAATCTATTTGTCCTAGTGTGCATAGTCTTTTCAAACGGCAGTGAAGATGTGTTCCAATTAAAAAGTGTAAATCACAACATCTTGGTTTATTTGCAAGGAACTCCGATTTAAAAGAATTTCAATTCTTGGGCACAGACCACTGTCTGTAAGGACTATGTGGAAACTGGTTTAATGGGAGTGAAACCACCAGTTGGACAGTGTGGGCTCATTACTCTGTCGTCATCAATTTGATGCAACTTGTACAATTATGCATACACATCAAGGAGGATCAGTTTCTCGATTACTTGAGCGGAGTACACAAAGTGGTTTTTGAACAGTCCTCAATTTCATACAAATGCACCTTCTCAGCTCTTAATCTAGTGATTGCAACGATAATATCAACTCCAAATCCAGCGTGACAAGGAGCAGTGCAATGCTATAAACATTCTGGTGGACGAGTGATTTCAATCTAGTTTACTTTGCCTGGATAACTTTTGAATATTTCCCTTCTGGCAACAGGTTTCCAATTCATGTTACAATATTAAACACTCAATGAATTAAAGTTCGCATCCAGCTTTAAATAATATACCTACTGCGCTGTGCATGGCTAGTAACATTCAAGCACAGCAGCCAACAGTTTTTCAAAACATTTTGGCCGAACATGCCATATGGCAGAGAAAACTTATTACTCAGAAGCCCTCACCACCCCTGGAAGGATTATTTAATGTACAAGCCATGTCCCTTAACTCTTCTCCAAGGATTCCTTGGACCTCTTGCTCTATACAGCAAGTCTCACCAAGCAGGCTGTGCTTTGTTGGAGAGCAGATCCACACCATCATAGCAGAAGCCCCCAGCAGCACAAGGCGAATCATCCGTCACTATGGAGAAATCGCTGCCCAGACTGGTGGAGCTGCCCCGATCTCTTCGCTCTGAAAGAAAGGGTGAATTCTAGATCAGATCTGGACAGCTGATAAATTCAAAACATATTGCTAAATCTATTACATTAAGTCAATTTGTGCAATTCACCCCGACGAAAAGCTGTACACCACAAAGCAGGTGAGGAATACAGATTACTACATACAATTGTTAATATCTTTAATCAGGGTCTTATGGACTAAAAGAAAACACTCGTTTGTAGAGTAAACCAGAAAATGCGTTTTTTGATTGAGTGCATCTACAAAACTGAGGGATTCACTCCAAAATTAGGTAATGGCTTTCCAAAATGAAAGTGGACATCATCAAATGGAGGAAAAAGAAAACTCAGCATCCGCTTGGCCAGGTCTAGCACTGCTCATGTAAAGCTGAACTCTGCATCAAAGGGAAGCTGTAGATCTCTTCAACAGAAAACGGTATTTCAGGGTAGAAATACTCAGATGTTTCTCCATTACCTCTAAAATGAAATGGCAGCAGTAAACTGGTATAGCTAACTTCACTTAATGGTTTACTGACATTCAAGAAAAGGTTACTAAATTATGCAAAAGAAAAGATTGCTTGGGTTCTCACTACATTTGATGAAAGTAAGGATGAGACAAAGTTGGATAACTTTGGAGGTGTGATATTCAGATCCCGGGTGAAACAATTCAGTGTGAGACTCTCCAGATGAAGCACTGTTGAAAAGGAACAGGAGTTGCAATCTCACAAGTGAGCATAACTTTGAGCACCGAAGAACATCACAGCCATACATTAATAATCACTCAAAACACTGACTTCAAGAAACGTTCTCAAGATAGTGATGTAAAGATGCAGCCAGGTTGCTATTTATACAAGAAAATAAATTCATGGATACGTGGTTACAAGTTGTAGTTCTATATTTTACAGATGTACAATTTCTGGCAACACACTAAACTACCCAAAAAGGTATATGTTTGTTTACAGTACTACTCAGTATTTAAGAGAGCAGGAAAAACAAGCTGAACGTTTCTCAAGCCATCGCTGAACAAACCACTTTGTGACAAATGCAGACTTAAATTGCCTTCTGAGAGACATTTCCTTGAGTTTAAACAGAATTTGTCTTATATGGTTTCAAGCACATGGGGGGGGGGGGGGGGGGCAAGTACCCTCCTTGCTGGGACCAACGGAAGCAGCTCCACTGACTTAAATGTATCCCTGTGAGCGAGTTGAAGATACTTTTTTACCTCATGCTAAGCACATGAACACAACATTGCTAAGGAAACAAAAAGCATACTACAATGAAGTTTCCTCCGCCATCACTCATGCACGTGGACATCCATGCACCCACCCTCCCCGGTGGTGTAGGGGTCTTTTCTTTCCTTGGTAACTTTAGACTCCCTTGGTACAGATGCAGTTTGGAGATCAGGTGACTAAAACAGTACTGAATGTAATAATGTTGTTCGTCAATACCATTACCAGCTTCCCATTGACTGGTACATGATCTAAGGTGCGCTTTGTGCGCTTCGTATATATGCGGTCAGTGGGCGCCTTACCATTAGCAGATCTAACCAAGTCCTGGTGAGTAAAATAAAATGTATTATGCCATTGTTCGGTTTGACATTTTGCACACAAACCTGACAGCATGTTCGGCTTGAACGCCCTTCATATTGAAATTGTAGGAACAAGTACTTAATCCCTTTACTAAAGAATGCATGTGTGAGGGGGCGTGGCTTGCTGCCGACGAAGATGGCCGCAGCTTAGAAGCGGCTCCGGCGCCTAACGCCCGATCACACATCAATCCTGTCACGGATCCTGGCCGAAACCGGCAAAATATTCCCAGCGACGTCCCCTGAGGAGCGGAGGCACCGGCCTGGCGGCGGACGTGGGGGCACTGAGCCACGTGCCGCCGACAGTGCTGCCTGGGACAGAGAGCGGCGCCGGGGCCTCGGGTGATGGCCTGCCGGCATGGAGGAGTCTCGATGGGCGTGGCCTCCGCCTGAAACCCCCGAGTTGTGGACGCCGGCGGCCGGGCTGTTGGGGCTCCATTGGCCACCGGGGAGAGTAACCTGCGGCTGGACTCGCTGCGGCGCCTGGGGGGCCCTGCAAGGTGCTTTGGGGGAGGCCCCGCGTTGTTTGGTGCCGGCGTGTAACGCGGAGGCGGGGTGCAGGCCTGGACGCTGCACAGTGGAGATCCGAGACGTCCCTGCCCCCCCCCCCCTCCCCCCTCGCTCGGGGCCGGAGCCCTGGCTTGCTCCTGGGACGTGGTCTGGCGACCGGCACACAGCGGTGCTGGTGTGCGAAGTGAACGGGGCGGCGCAGGTCCCGACTGCGGACTGGGGCTTAGCTGGTACGCACCGGATACTTTGGGGAGGCGGCGGGACTCCAGTGAACCAGACAGGCCGCACGTGGACGGCCCCGTGGCAGCGACAGCTGGATCCCTGCTGCACCTCCCTCTCGCCTGAAGTCCCGGACCAGCGGGGAGACTCCCCGCCGGCACCAGCCACTATGGGAGGTAAGGGGCCTCGTGGGGGGCCGCACGCCAAACTTGACAAATTCGCTTACCGGAAGGGTCAGGCGGGCCCCCCCCCCCCCCGATGAGCCTAAAGAGATCACCCTGCAGGATGTCATGGCCACGCTGACCCAGATGCAGGTCTCCATTGGGACGATCTCAACGGACATAACGCTGCTGAGAGCCGATGTCGCTAAAATGAATACGAGACTGTCGGATGTGGAAACTGCCGCGGCGACCCTTACCAGCGACACAGCGGAGTGTAAACAGCGAATACGGACGCTGGAACTTGTCCAAAAGCAGCTGTTGGACAAGCTGGATGACCAGGAAGGCAGGTCCGGAAGGAACAATGTCCGCGTCGTGGGTGTGCCGGAGACCGAACGGGGGCCGGCGCTGGACCTCTTCATTGAAAAACTTATCACGGACCAGCTGCAGCCGCGTGGGCTGTCAACATTTTTCCCCATGGAGCGAGTACATCGGGTGCCCGGAGGACGGCCAAAACCGGGGGCCCCCCCGCGCCCGATCCTGGCGCGTATATTTAACTTCAGGGACAGGGATGCTATCCTGCAGGCAGCGCGCACCGCTCCCCCGCTGAAGGTGGACAATTGCACGGTAACCCTTTATCCGGATTACACCACAGCAGTGATGAAGCAGCGTTGCGACTTCCTGGCAGTCAAAAAGGAGTTGCGCGCTCATGAACTTAAATACGCGATGCTCTACCCGGCGAAGCTGCGGGTGGAAGCGGAGGGACGGACATGGTTCTTCACCACGCCGACGGAGGCCACGGAGTGGCTGGAGGGCTGGCGCCCGGTGAGAGCATCGGACCGCCTGGGACGTGCACGTCGACAGCGTTCTGGGTCCCCCGGGGCTTCGGATGACGCCGGCCCGGGGGGAACGGAGAGCGCACCTCCGGAATGAAGCAGACAGGGAAAGGACTGGATTTTTTGTGGTAAGGTGGTGCGGGGTGTCGGGTGGGTCCCCGTGGTCGCAGGGAGCATGGCAAACATTGGGGCGCTGAAAGACTGAACTTCGATATCCTCAATGACTGGTTTCTCGCATTGACCCATATGTGATGAAGGGACAGGGAGCAGCTACTCCCCCACACGCAAGTACCAAGTTATGGGATCTAAGCACTCTGCTAAGTTGGGGTGGCGGGTAGTTCCAAATCCGCTGGGCAGGGAGGCGGGGTGGGGAAATGGGGGGACCACAGACTTTCATGTTTTGTTATGTATGTTGCATCTATACATTGGCGATTGACGCAACCTAGGCCTGTTATCACACGAAGGATAGTGTACATGTTCAGCCACATCTCTACTACCCTACATGACGGAAGCGGAACACAAGCCCACTTCGGAGACAAATACTAGCTTAAATGTAGGGAGTACGCAACCACCCAGCCCCTTGTTTAGAATAATGTCCTGGAATGTGAATGGATTGGGGGATAAAATCAATCGGGGGCTGGTTCTCCAATATCTTAAGCGCAAGGGGCCAGCAGTGGCGCTCCTGCAGGAAACGCACTTAGTGGGCACGGCTACGAAGGCACTGGATAGATGGGGGTTTAAAATGGTGATACATTCTGCATTCACATCAGGTTCCCGTGGGGTGGGCATATTAGTGAATAAGCGCTTCCCCCTGATTATTGTTGACTCCCGTGGCGAGGATCAGGGTCGCTTTGCGGCACTGACCTGCCAGTGGGAGGGGAAAATGTATAACTTAGTGACGGTATACGTCCCCCCAGCGCTGCATCAGGATACTTTCAGGGCGTTGGGAGAATTTCTGTTGTCGCTCCCACACGGGGGAACTAATCATAGGTGGGGACTTTAATGCGACTATGGATCCGCTACTGGACAGGTCGTCCGCCAGGGATCATGGTAGTACTACTCTCAAACTCCGCGAGTTCACGGAGGCATTGGGCCCCATAGACACCTGGCGAACCCGCAGCCCAGAGGACAGGCAGTACACATTTCACTCGGGGGTCCATAACAGTCTCTCTCGTATTGACTACATATTCGCACCAGCAACGGGGTTGAGGGGAATGACGGACGTCACGCACTTGCCCAGGGGCATCTCAGACCACTCCCCAGTTCTTGCTACATGTGCAACCTTCGCGCCCCACAGAACCGTAGAGTTTTTCCAATTCACCCTGGCTACCTCAAAATACCTAAAATTAATAAAGCCCTTCTGGTAACCACCAAACAGTATTTTGCAGAAAATAAGGATTCGGTGACCAGCCCAACGACACTGTGGGAGGCGTATAAAACGGTCCTTCGCGGGCAGGCAATCTCGATGGTGGCAGATCACAAGAGGTCGCGGCCCTAGGGACGGACCTGACCACGGAGGAAATTACACTTGCAATTGCCGCCCTCCGCACTGGGAAGGCACTGGGGCCCAATGGAATTCCGGTGGAATTCTATAAGAAAGCAGCTACTCACATCGCCCCGCATCTCTTGGATATGTACACTGATAGCTTACAGAAAGGGATCCTTCCCCGAGACCAGAGACTGGCCACCATAGTGGCCATCCCCAAACCTAATAAACCACCGCATGAATGCGCCTCCTATCGCCCAATCTCGCTGCTAAACGCCGAGGCGAAGATCCTTGCAAAGGTCTTGGCGACGAGGCTGCAGCCCCACCTCTCTGCCGTGATACACCCGGATCAGTCCGGATTTATGCCTAATCGTAATACTGCCCTGAACATACGGCGGTTGCACGGGGTCCTTGCTCCGATAGAAGAGGACGCGGTCACTAGATGCGCGAATGGCATTTGATCTGGTGGAATGGCCTTTCCTCTTTGCGGTCCTTCGTCACCTGGGATTTGGCCCCAAGATGTGCGCATGGATCCAGCTCCTATATACTAGGCCGCTGGCACAGGTCGTCGTCAATGGGCACATCTCGAACGCTTTTCCGTTAGGGCGTGGGACGAGACAGGGCTGCCCCCTTTCCCCACTCCTATTTGCGCTAGCGCTGGAGCCGCTCGCGGCCTGGGTGCAACAAGACCCGATCATCCATGGCCTAAAATGGACGATGGGGTGGGAGGACCGCATCTCGCTCTACGCGGATGCCGTCCTGCTATATCTAGCTTCACCAGCGCACTCAATACGCTGTCTTCTGGACATCTGTGCGGCATATGGGAGGGTATCTGGCTACACAATAAATTGGGAAAAATCCTACCTGTATGTACTTCAGGGCTCCCCGCCGCGGCTTCCTAGGGGATGCGACATTCGAGTGGTAGAGGACGGATTCAAATACTTGGGAATATATGTGACGGCGGACAGAGCAAAATTTGTTTCTGAAAACCTGGCGAAACCCCTGGCGCGGTTCCGTAGCGACGTCAAATACTGGCGTTCCCTGCCCCTAACACTGCTGGGATGGGCCGCCCTCTTTAAAATGATGGCGCTCCCCAGATTTCTCTACTTGCTCCAGAATACACCCTTCCCGGTTGCCTCCACTTACTTTACCACCATAAATGCAGCGGTGACGAGCCTCTTGTGGGAAGACAAGGCGCCACGGATAGCGCTCCACAAACTGACCAGAGGCTGGTACGACGGGGGTATCGCCCTCCCTAATATCAAGATATACTACTGGGCATCACAGCTTATGGTAATAAACCAGTGGCTCCATGTGCCAGGGGACGACCCGGCCTACCGTATGGATCGTCAATTGCTGGGGACGGAGGGGGGGGGGGGGGGGGGTATGGGAGCGCTCTATAATTACACTAAGAAACGTGGCTTCACGGGCCCTACGGCACACACTCTGACGATATGGTTTGAGGCGCAACGTGCTCTTGGTTGGGATGGGAGGATCACCCAGGCCACACCACTATGGGAGGCGGAATAGTTGGGGGTATTGCGCACTACCAAAGGGGTTTTACAATGGGATCTGATTGGGATATCGAGGGTAGGTGATCTCTGGAAAAAAGGTGACAGTCACGTTTGCCCATTTACAAGCTGAATATGACCTGGAAGACGCTGAACGATTTCGCTACCTCCAAATCAGGCACGCACTCCGGGCGGCGGTCCCGCCTGGGACTCAGCTGGCGGAGTCCTCGCCGTTGGAAGACAGGCTCCTCGCGGAACACCTGACTAAAAGAGCCACATCCCTGACATACCGGAAGGTGATAAACAACCAGCCAGACCCATTTTTGGCCCTTAAGGCCAAGTGGGAGACTGACCTGGGGGAATTCGATGAGACGGACTGGCAGGCGGCGCTTTCCTCCCCTAAGGAGGTTGGGATCTCGTCCAAACTGAAGCTTGTACAATTAAAAATTCTACACCGCACGTACTACACCCGCACACTCCTCTAAACTTACTCGGACCGACTCACCGCTCTGTCTCAGGCAGTGTGGCATGGACGGCAATCTTTTCCATACCCTTTGGGAGTGCCCCGCAATTGCCCAATACTGGAAGGCGGTCATGCGCACACTCTCCCAGGTGACGAAAGTTCCAACGCTTCCGGAGCCGAGGAGATGCCTCCTCAACGTGTGGGCGCCTACAGATCTTAACCGCGTAGCGCAACTCTGGGTGACATTGGGACTTCTGCTGGCAAAGCGCAACTTAGCCCAAAAATGGGGGTCTAGGCAGGCCCCTACCCTCGCCCAGTGGTGCAGAGACATGGACACCACAATGGTTGTCGAAAAAACAGTGTACATTCATAGAGGCTGCCCCAAAAAGTGGTCCCAGATATGGGGGGGGGGGGGGGGGGGGGGGGGGGGGTGGAACGCTTAGAGGGAATATATGTGAACCCCCGCGTGAAACCTCAGAATCTGGACTGAGTTCCTAGGGCCTAATTATACACCAAATGTGACCTGCTAAGTTACTGCGTGAAGCGGTAGCAGTCCAATGAGCTACTATATACCACTGATGTACCAATGTCTAATTAAGGTATTCTGTGACTCTATGTACGCTAGCAGACGAATGTAACGCCGATGTATGCAATGCCAATGTACGTTGTTTTGTATTTGAATTTCTTAATAAAAATATTTACACAAAAAAAAAAAAAAGAAGAATGCATGTGTTAGGCAGCATGAGACTGCGTTACTGCTATGGAAAGGTTACCATACAAATTGGTGTTTTGGCTATTTTTAAGTATTTGCATTTTTCTTGAAAACTACCCAAGAAAATCATTGCCCTTCCTCAGTTGAGGAAAATGAAATTACTTTCAAAAGTGTAAATTCTTGGCAGTTTGCATGTAGTTTAAATAACAAAGTGTACTGCTTTGAACATTATAAAATATGACATGAATGGCAAATACAGTATATTTCATTTGTTTTAAGGAATATAATTTTCCAAAATAAACAATGATTGACTGATTGGAAGATCTATGGACATCTTTATATTATGCATATAGTCATACATGATCATCACTAGACAGTCGATTCTTGGATAGAAGCGGACTACAGACATGCTTACAACACTACATACTTCTAAAGACTATAATTTTGACTCTTTGCATATTTTGCAAGGGTTTACTACTTGTGCGTGTAATTTGTCACTTTGGTTTCAAGAAATATCACTCACTGTAGGATTCAGTCTTGGCAGAGGGACCTGCGTTCCCAAATCATTTCTTAGTTTGCCCAGACATCAGAGCTGTACCTTGCGACACCACAAAAGCACCTGGATTACAATGGCAATGCTTGTTGAACAGACTGGCGGTGGAAGGGTGTGTGTGGGGGGGAGGGGGGGCGAATTCATGTAAAATGTATTTAGTATTTAAAATGTAATCCAAACCCTTACACTCTGTTACGTGCTGAAGGCAGCAACTTTGCTTCTTCTAAAATTCAGTGTATAGGGGAAGATTTAAACAGGGGCGGAGTCGAGCGGTGGACCAATGTGGATGTATGTACTGCATTACAAATTTGTGAAATTATTAACAAAAATACATGGATTACAACTAAATGTAGAGGGGCAGTAACTTCCTATAATGTGTGTTCAACTAAAGGCAGAAAACGCCAATATGATTTTTCTACATTTGGGACCATTTTTCATATCCATTTGTGAACTCTTCACAACAGAGGGCTGCTACCCATCACTGCCAAAGTGGCCACAACATTAAACAAATTAAATAACAGAAAGAGGGATTTCTGAACGTTGCTATGGCCAAATACAACACCGTATGGACAAATAAAGTCTTTCAGAGAGAGAAAGCAAAGCAATAGCTTAGAGCTTAAGAGACGGTAAAACAAACAATATTCTCCATTCGCATAATTAGTTTGCTTTAAATGAAGGTCAGAGAAAGACTTACTGACATTTACACCCTGCTAACAAATATTTAAAGTTACAGGGGAGGCTGTTCCATGTAAAATGTCCAATTTCAGTTACTTGAGCCTTGCTTGACACAGTTCCAATACTACGTTTCAATCAATCAATCATAGCATTTGTATAGCGCACTACTCACCCGGAAGGGTCTCAAGGCGCTGGGGGAGAGGGGTCCGTTACTGCTCGAAGAGCCAGGTCTTGAGTTGCTTCCTGAAGGAGAGATGGCCCTGGGTCAGCCGAAGGTGGATGGGGAGGGAGTTCCAAGTCTTGGCTGCCAGGTAGGAGAAGGATCTTCCTCCGGCGGTGGCTCTGCGGATGCGTGGTACGGTGGCGAGGGCGAGGCTGGTCGATCGTAGCTGGCGGGTGGGCGTGTAGAAGGTCAGGCAGTTGTTGAGGTACATGGGGCCCAGGTCGTGGAGAGCCTTGTGTGCGTGGGTGAGGAGCCTGAACGTGATCCTCTTGCTGACGGGGAGCCAGTGCAGGTCTCTCAGGTGGCTGGAGATGTGGCTGTGTCGGCGGATGTCCAGGACGAGTCGTGCGGAGGCGTTCTAGATGTGTTGGAGTCTTTTCTGAAGTTTGGCTGTGGTTCCGGCGTAGAGGGTGTTCCCGTAGTCCAGTCGGCTGGTGACGAGTGCCTGGGTGACCGTCCTCCTGGTTTCGGTGGGGATCCATCGGAAGATCTTACGGTGCATGCGCAGGGTGTTGAAGCATGATGATGAAACGGCGTTGACTTGTCTTGTCATCGAGAGGGAGGAGTCCAGGATGAAGCTCAGGTTGCGTGCGTGGTCCGTTGGCTTGGGAGTGGTGCCCAAGGCAGGGGGCCACCAGGAGTCGTCCCAGGCGGAGGGCGATGATCCCAGGATGAGGACTTCCGTCTTGTCTGAGGTGGAGATGTTCTATGTCCACGTTGGCAACCCCGTCCTAATAAAGAGATATATATATATATATATATCCCTATAGGAAGCTGCCAGTCTGAGAAAACCAGCACAATAGAAAATACGGTACGTAAGTTTATTAGATGTGATTCACCATTAAGAGGCATCCAAAAGAATGCACACTATAATTAGGCACATTGTCACCCATACAGGAGAAAGAGGTCCTTTCAGAAATATAATAAGTCCTGAAGAAGACCTCACCAAGAAGTCGCAGGTCCACACACTACAGGTCGAAACGCGTTGGCAATATACAAGCAGAGAACCAGAACATACCGGGAAAAGCACTAAACTGTCCTTGTTCCCCCTTAACAGGAAACATAATAAATCTAAGGTTCCCTCATAATAATATCTAAATAATTGCTTCTGACCCTGCTTAGAACCAAAAAGACTGAGAAATTTGAGGACCAATCAAGTTAAGGTCCCTAAGGTGAAAACAGTTGGGACATTTATGTACTGTATTGTAAAGGAAACACAAACCGTTGGAGATTTGATTTGCACAAACGTCACACCATTTGCTTTATGTTTAGGTCTTTGTCAAAATGTGTAAATAAGTGTACAGGATAATTGTGTGAATTATGTAAGATACAAGAAAAAAGTCTATTGATGAAGTGTTTACTCTGTTCAAATGAAGTGTAAAAAAGAAAAATAATATTGATACTTTCAGTCAATAAAAAGGACTGAAAGCTAAAGTAACATTGTGATTTATGGGCTCAGAGGCATGCACATGTGTATATAGCTATAATATTGATTCTGGCTTCTGCAGTCCTTACTGAATCAATCCCCAATTTTTTATACACCGAGTTCAGTTTCAGGCGGCTGTTCTTCATCCATTCGGCGATGTCTTTAATCCCCTCCTGGAAGCTGGTTCTGGCGGTGGCGGGGTCGTTGGTGAGGGAGAGGATCAGCTGGGTGTCATCGGAGTAGGAGATGATGAGGTTGTGTTGGCGTGCGATGGCTGCGAGGGGGCTCATGTAGATGTTGAAGAGGGTTGGGCTGAGTGATGATCCTTGTGGTACGCCGCAGATTACTTCGGTGGCGTCGGATCTGAACGGGGGGAGGCGGACTCTCTGGGTTCTTCCGGCGAGGAACGAGATGATCCACTTCAGTGCCTTCTCTTGGATCCCGATGTTGCCGAGGCGCTGTACTAGGGTGAGGTGGCAGACAGTGTCGAACGCTGCAGAGAGGTCCAGGAGGATGAGGGCCGCTGTTTCTCCGTTGTCGAGCAGGGATGTGATTCATCGGTGGCTGAGATCAGTGCGGTCTCGGTGCTGTGGTTTGCTCGAAAACCGGACTGCGAGGGGTCGAGGGATCCGTTCGTCTCGAGGAAGGCGGCGAGCTGTCTTTGACGGTCTTCTCGATGACTTTGGCAGGAAAAGGGAGGAGCGAGATGGGGCGAAAGTTTGAGGTCGGTGGGGTCCGCTGTTGGTTTCTTCAGGAGGGCGCTGAGCTCGGCGTGCTTCCAGCTCTCCGGGAAGGTGGCGGTGTGGAAGGTGGTGTTGATGATGTCCCGGAGTTGGGGTGCGATGATGGAGTCGGCCTTGTTGAAGACGTGGTGGGGGCAGGGGTCGGTTGGAGATCCGGAGTGGATGGTGTTCATCGTGCGGGTGGTGTCTTCGGTGCTGACCTGGGTCCAGGCGCAGAGGGTGGTGGTGGTGGGGGGCGTTGGTTCGGCGGTTGGGTGAGTCGCAGAGGTCTTGTGAAGGAGTGATGTCGTTTCCGGCGCTGGGGTTGGAGAGCTCTTTGACGATGCTGAAGAGTTCCTTGCTGTTGTGGGCGTTGTTGTCCAGTCTTTCTTTGAATGCTGTCTTCTTGGTGGTGCGGATCAGCTGGTGGTGCTTGCGGGTGGCGTGCTTGAGGGCGGTCATGTTGTCTGTGGTCTGGTCGTGGCGCCAGGCTGTCTCGAGGGTGCGGCAGTTCTTCTTGGAGTCCTTGAGTTAGTCGGTGAACCAGGGGGCTTTCTTGCTGCCGGGTTTGCTGGGAGGGTTCTTCAGTGGTGCGAGGTCGTCGGCGCAGGTGGTCAGCCACTGTTGGAGGTTGCTGGCTGCTTCGTTGGGGTCCGTTGTGCTGGCGGTAGGGTTCTGGCTGAGGGAGGTGGTGAGCTGCTCGGTGGTGATCTTGCTCCAGCTCCGGCGAGGAACCTGTTGCGGGTGGTGGTGGGTCGTGGTTCTTCTGAAGCTGAAGTGGACGCAGCTGTGGTCAGTCCAATGAAGTCCGGTGGAGTGGCTGAAGGAGATGTGCTTGCTGGAAGAGAAGACTGGGTCAAGCGTGTGGCCGGCGTAGTGGGTGGGGGTGTTCACCAGTTGCTGGAGTCCGAGGTTGGCGAGGTTGTCCAGCAGGGTGGTGGTGTTGCAGTCCTTGTTGTTCTCCAGGTGGAAGTTGAGGCCCCCTAGGAGGATGTAGTCAGCGGAGGGGAGGGCGTGCGGGCTGATTAAGTCTGCGACGTCTTCGCTGAATTGTGTGCGTGGTCCCGGGGGTCTGTAGATGAGGGTGCCTCTGAGGGTGGTCTTGGGGTCGGTGTGGATCTGGAAGTGGAGGCGTTCGGCGGTGGTGAAGGTGTCGTCGGAGTTGGTCGTGATGTGGATGGTGTTCTTGTGTACGATGGCGATGCCTCCTCCGGTCTGGTTGACGCGGTCCCTCCGGGTGATCTTGTATCCGTCCAGGATAGCTATGGCGATGTCGGGCGCTGAGGAGGCGTTCATCTAGGTTTCTGTGAGGAAGGCGACGTCTGGCGATGTTGTGTCGAGGAGGTTTCCAGAGTTCGACGGTGTGTCTGTGGACGGAGCGGGTGTTGAGCAGGATGCACTAGAGGTGGTTGTTGCTGGTGTTCGGCTTGGAAGGTGCGGTGCAGGTCCAGAGGCAGGAGAACTTGCAGGTTTGGCAGGTGAAGGGTCCGTGGGCGCGTTTCGGGGTGGCTCGGTAGCAGGCGGGGTTCCGTCCGGCGTGGAGTGTGGCGGCGTCGTAAGTCCGTCGTGTGGGCTGGCATCTTCGGGGGCCAGGGGTCCTGGCGCTGGGCGCGGTCCAGGCGCGGACGGGCGTAGACTGGCTTTGCCATTGGCGCGCCTTTTGTGCACAATCTGCGCGCCCGCTGCGCCTGGACCGCTGAGCGGGCTCCATATGAGGCGAAGTGGGAGGGCGGAGCAGCTGGGAGGCGGGAGCGGGGCGGCCAATCGGGTACAGAAGGAAAAAGGGGGCGGGGCCGCGATGGAGCAGCGACGGAAAGCGGGGAGCAGGTGGGGGCACCAGAGGGGTTAGCGAGGCACGCTAAACAAAACAAAAGCACAAGTGAGTACAATGCAGGAGTTAAAAACACAAGTACAGGAACAAAGATACAGTGGGCACGAAAAATCGGGCTAAAACAGAGCAAGTACAGAAAAAGAAGCAGCGAGCACGAATAACGGGCTAAAAATGGAGCAGGGACAACGAGCAGCAGCGAGGAGGCACCACTGGAGAGCCGTGCGGCGTGGGGGGGGGGGGGGGGGGGGGGGGTGTCCTGAGGTCAGGTCACACTTACCTGCGCCACACGGGCTCCATATGAGGCCAAGTGGGAGGGCGGAGCAGCTGGGAGGCGGGAGCGGGGCGGCCAATCGGGTACAGAAGGAAAAAGGGGGCGGGCCGCGATGGAGCAGCGGCGGGGAGCGGGTGGGGGCACCAGAGGGATTAGCGAGGCACGCTAAACAAAACAAAAGCACAAGTGAATACAATGCAGGAGTTAAAAACACAAGTACAGGAACAAAGATACAGTGGGCACGAAAAATCGGGCTAAAAGGGAGCAAGTACAGAAAAAGAAGCAGTGAGCACGAAAAACGTGCCAAAAACGGAGCAGGGACAACGAGCAGCAGCGAGGGGGCACCGCTGGCGAGCCGTGCGGCATGGGGGGTGTCCTGAAATCTTTCTCCCTGAACTATGCCAAGGACTTGATTTGTGTCAAAACACATCGTGCTAAGCTTCCAACACACCTGAAATAACATGAACATGCTCACAGAACAGAAAAATGATGGGACTTAAAGCACGACAGAGCCCTGGAAAGAACTTGTGCAATTAAATGATTTGAACAGGTCAGTCTGCAAGAGCAACCAGACAATGTACTAAAATGGTGGCAGGAGTGGGGGTTTGGGATTTAAAATGAATGTTCATAGCCACATTTAAAAGAACAATTACTTTTAACACAGTTCTAGAGCTCAGCAGCTGCCATTGAGGGTTTGAAGCAGGAAAATTACATTTTGTAAATTCCGTTTTCAAGTGCTTGACAGCATTAAATCCAGAATCATGCAATAAACCTCTTTCTACTCTAGAACAGTAAGCATATAGAGGACATGGGTCCCAATTAGTAAATGTGGTTTTAGATGGGCCTTGTCATTACTTTTTAGAGAATGCTGTACTTACTGAGCATGCCGAGATCTTCCAGGAGGAACCCGGGCTCCCGCGGTTGTGAACTCTTCCTCCTGGAAACAAAGAGGTACATATATATACACACATCATGACACAAGACCAAGGAACGTAGCAGCCAGAGAGCTTGGGAGGGGGCGCTGCAGGGTACTCCCATTCTCTGGTCCCTCTCCAGCCTGCAGGGGAGATACTTACAGGCCTCAAAATTCCACGGTCTCCATGGGGTCTCTAGAGACCATCAGCAGTGGGAAGTATCCGCATCCATGGATACACGGCTTTCAGACAGGAGTGTGCCCCTGACAGAGTAGAGAGTAACCAAAGAACAAGCTACTTACGATAGGGCTTTTTTTGGTGGATTCTCTAATCGGATTGCTCAATTTGTGAATTTCCCCTAGGCTCCAGGTTGAATTTGCAAACTCAAAAGCAGCGCTCCTTTGTGCCGGTAGGGGGCGCTATGCGACTCCTTGTCAACACATTACTATTCTGTAAGT
Organism: Triturus cristatus; assembly: GCF_964204655.1. Classification (NCBI taxonomy): domain Eukaryota; kingdom Metazoa; phylum Chordata; class Amphibia; order Caudata; family Salamandridae; genus Triturus; species Triturus cristatus. Next base: position 21,562,653 of record NC_140592.1, on the reverse strand, counting down.
GACAATGTAAGCAGCAGCCATGCGCCCTGACAGTTTTTCATTAACTCATCCATGCCCCCAGACATGGAGCCCATCAACGAATTAGACAAGTGTGTAGATTCCTAAATTGGGATCTTTTTAGACTGAAGAGACCATCCACAGAATGCAGAGGTGGGAGGGCAGTAAAGAACCTGTGGTTAGATATAGCACCCACCAGAAAGAGCATTACCAAGGCAAGTCATTTGTTCTTCTGGAGGATACGTCCAGTCGTTGATTCCTCAGCTTGTGAATAGATAAAAGCAGTAACTTCCAAAAAAGGAGGGTCTGCCGGCTGGCTCAGGCTAATAACTCCGGCAGGTAGAGCTTGTCGAGACACTAACACCTTGTGAACTTGAACGCATGCCCACGTAGCTGCCTGACAGATGAGGATGTGCAATCCATGTGTCAATGAAAAGGTAGCACCCTTGCCCTAGTAGCACGAGGATCAATTATACATACAACAAAACAAAGTGCTCTCTTGGGGTCTAAAAAACAATGCAGTCTTCTACTTTTTCAAGGCATGAGGCAGAGTAAAGAAAGTCAGTAGGTTGATGGCTTGCTCAACATGAAAAGCATCAAAACTTTGTCGGGAAAGCAGCGTGTCTGTTGGGCCTACCACCCAGACCTCAAAAGGGCTGGGAGGCCTCATGCATGGGCAGCAGAGCATTGAATATGCCAAAACCCTGGCATATCCCCCGAAAAAGAAAACTTTTTTGCACCGATTGCCTGAGTGGAGTTGAAAAGCCCAAACAGCGCGCCTCGTTAAAACACTCTAGGGCAAAGTCTGTCTTTTCAGAAAACAGGTAGAAGCAGCCGAAAGGCATGTCCATTAAGGATGCCTACATTTCCCCAGAGAAGTATGTGGGCCTCATCCATGCATGCAGGTGGAGCACCATGCTTGTTCCCTTTGCCCCTTCTTACCAGACATTTTGTGGTTTGTAGGCCAGAATGGATGACAAATTTGGTCGCATTTCAACCATCCTGATTGGCTTGGGCTCTGGGCAGCCAGCAAGTCTTCCGGCATCGAACCAATAATGCCCAAAAGGGACTGGGTGTATTGACTGAGAAAAGCAGTTTGCAAAGCAAGACCAACAGGGAAGAATATTTGCTTGCCAGAGGTGTCCAGCAGTTTTGACTCCTTGTCAGGAGCATTGGTTTGTAAGATGTTAGGGTTTACTTTACTAGTGGATACCTGTACAACCAAGCTCTCCATTGTTGGATGCCAATTCAGGAAATCCAGGCCACCTGGATCCAGTCTATGGCAACGAATGACTTGAGGATTATCGAAGAACCCAAAAATGGGTTAGCCCAAGTGCCAGACAGTGCATCAGTGAGGGTTTCGTTCATGGGCAAGAGGTTCAGGCGGTCACTAGCTAGGCCTCAAGACAGCTGCTAGCAGATTAGTATTCACCTCCACAGTGGGGAGGTGCGGGACCTCCGCAGTGGGGAGGTGAGGGACCTCCGCAGTGGGGAGGTGCGGGACCTCCCCAGTGGGGAGGTGCGGGACCTCCCCAGTGGGGAGGTGCGGGACCTCCCCAGTGGGGAGGTGCGGGACCTCCCCAGTGGGGAGGTGCGGGACCTCCCCAGTGGGGAGGTGAGGGACCTCCCCAGTGGGGAGGTGAGGGACCTCCCCAGTGGGGAGGTGAAGGACCTCCCCAGTGGGGAGGTGAAGGACCTCCCCAGTGGGGAGGTGAAGGACCTCCCCAGTGGGGAGGTGAAGGACCTCCCCAGTGGGGAGGTGAAGGACCTCCCCAGTGGGGAGGTGAAGGACCTCCCCAGTGGGGAGGTGAAGGACCTCCCCAGTGGGGAGGTGAAGGACCTCCCCAGTGGGGAGGTGAAGGACCTCCCCAGTGGGGAGGTGAAGGACCTCCCCAGTGGGGAGGTGAAGGACCTCTCCAGTGGGGAGGTGAAGGACCTCTCCAGTGGGGAGGTGAAGGACCTCTCCAGTGGGGAGGTGAAGGACCTCTCCAGTGGGGAGGTGAAGGACCTCTCCAGTGGGGAGGTGAAGGACCTCTCCAGTGGGGAGGTGAAGGACCTCTGCAGTGGGGAGGTGAAGGACCTCTGCAGTGGGGAGGTGAAGGACCTCTGCAGTGGGGAGGTGAAGGACCTCTGCAGTGGGGAGGTGAAGGACCTCTGCAGTGGGGAGGTGAAGGACCTCTGCAGTGGGGAGGTGAAGGACCTCTGCAGTGGGGAGGTGAAGGACCTCTGCAGTGGGGAGGTGAAGGACCTCTGCAGTGGGGAGGTGAAGGACCTCTGCAGTCCTCCTAATTACAGCGGTAAAGGGTGTACTTTATTTCATTGGCATCCTCCAAGTCCATGTACCAGTTGTTATAATAGGGTGTGGCAAACGCTTCCCTATCCCTACCACTGTCATCTCCATATGGATGGCTCTTGTCTGAGTCTGGGCCAAAAAGATGGTGTAGAGTCTGCACATGGTTATATGGAAGTGGAATAATATTTAAGGCTGATGGTTTCGAGACAGACTACGGCACATCAAGATCTGGACTCAGACGAGGTCGAAGTAGAGATGAAGGTGGCGGGCTAGGTCAAGACTGAGCCAGCTCAAGGTAGAATACCACAAGAGGCTTTGACCTACTGCAACATCACCAAAGGACCCAGGAAGGCTCCTCAGTGGAACAGGAGTGAGCCCTGGAGGCACAATGACTCCCACAAGCCTTCTCTGGAGATCAAGAGTGGCGGGAATGGCAGCTCCAATTGGACTGCTCAGGTTTCTTCTTGGACTTACCAGAAGACTTCCATTGGGAAGATTTACTGAGGGAACAACTTTGGGAGAGTCTGCACTCTAGACTTGGAGCAGGTCCAGCGGGGAGCCCTCTGGTGTTTGCCACAGAGCTTCTCTTCTCGGTCTCCAATGCCTTTTGGATTAATCTAGGGGCAGTCTGGGTGCACAAGTTCTTGGAGTTATGTGATGAACCAAGACACCAGAGGCACACGATGTGTGGATCGGTCAGACATTTGCAACAGTCTTTACATTAGGCCGCGGACCGATACTGGAACAAGTCTATAAAAGCATATTGCAGTATGTGAGGCAACCCATTAGAATCATCTAACTTTGCGGAGCTCTTTCGTGATCCTGCTACCCTTCGGGAAAAGGGGAATTCTCCTTTCTCTCTTGTATGACCAGTCATTTTCTGACAATTGTTGCTATTGTTGAGTTGTAGTAGACCTTGTTAAGGGGATTCCCTTTATTTTGCAGAATTCTTTTGACCACAAGTTTTGGCTTGAGTTATATGTGGTTATACTTTTGAATGGTTCTGCATTTGACCTCACTCTGGGATTCACCTTCATTCCTTACCTCCTTTCTTGGTTGGCTTTTAATCTACTTTGCACCCTGAAGAAGGTGTGACCAAAATCTGGGTATCCACCGAAAAGTTCATCGGTGCTCACCTTAGATTGGAATACAAGGACCATAACATTGGACCAATACAACCTTTATAGAATCTAGTGATCTATTATGTAATACGGAATCTAGGTCATCTATGCTTTATTGAGAATTGTATAGAATTGCATATGATAAGGGATCTTGATGTCGGTCCTGGTTATCCTTTAAATCGTTTTTTCAGATTTGATTGGATTTTGTTGTATTCTTACAGATGAGTAATATGTGTAGTTTGAATGCTATGTATGCGGTTTGATTGTCTTTTTGGGGGTTGTGTTTGGATCTTTACAGGGAGAGAGTGTATCCTTGGCAGTTATGTAATTGTGTTTGATCCTAAGGGACATTGCTATATTCAAGTTTTGTGCTTACTTTGAATGTTCTATATCAAATATTTAATATTTTGAATAAAAATTATGTTTATCTGTTTATGTAAAATTATCCGAGATCTGTTTTTTGTAGGTGTTGAATTATTTTGCTCTATAGCGACTTTCTAGCACCTTAAAATTGTGGCGAGATATTACGCTTACAATCATTTAACTAGGCAAGTTGTTCATTTGCTTGTATTGTAGACATACATTTGCAACAGTCTTTACAAGGGTAAAACCCTGCCATTTTATGGGAGGACCTGTCCCTTGCACACTGGAAAAGGGATTGAGATTTTTTTTCCTCCCCAGTGTGACGAGAAGTCGTATAGTGTCTCCAACCAGCATGCAGGAGCACTGCGTTTGAATTTTCTGGATCCAGTCTGACGCCGGGATGAAATTCACTAAGTTAGGAATCTGCAGTTACGAGTTCTGATGGATGCTTCTTTTTCACTGCTTTGAGCTAGCAGTTAACGGTTTCAAATCAAGTGCCGTTCATGGTGACTGGTAGAAGCCAAACCGGTGAGGAGGAGAATCCATGCAAATAGCCTAAACCACTGCCAATCATTCTGTACAGTATACCAGTCCATAATTGTTGCCCACTATGCTACACATGCCCGCCTTGTGTCTATGTAAATCAGTACTGACCGTGCGCCACAGGTGACCATTTCCTTCTGGATTGCTGGACGTGGTTGTCCTCTCCAGAAGGAACAACAAGTAACCCCAGCCGGTCAGGTTTTGGCTTGGTTACCCATCATCTCTGAATGTTATCCAGTGAGGCTGTCAGTGGTTTAGACGGTTTGCAAACTTTCATCCCATCACCTTTAAGCCTCTAATGCGAGCCATACACAACACAGCGAGGATGTGGTCTGACGGCTAGAGCTGCCGAATTTGGTGCTGGGAACCAAGGTTCAAGCCTCGGAGTCGCGTCTACATCCTGTGATTCTGGGCAAATGACTTAATCTCCCTGTGCCGACTAAAAATAAAAAAATGAATGTGTCCTTGTGTAACGTAACCGGTGCTCATGTAAAGCGCTCCAATACCTTCGGGTCAAGTTCGCGCTATATAAATCTAAAAACAAAAAATAAAAAAAAAATAAAACTAATGCCACGTATCCACCTCTGAAATCTAGTCCCCTTGCTAGTCGCCACAGCTTATTTGTAGTGGAAACCTTAGAACAAACAGGGAGAACCTGCAGATGGGAAATTCATGCACAGAAGTGGTAATGAAAACAGAAATTTCGTGAAATACCAAAGAAGGCCTGACAGGATACAACAGAACCCAGCGATGTGAGTCCAACAGAAGGGACAAGTTACTCAACAGTAATTGCTCAAGTAAGGAGTGCACTCCCTAAAATATCCTCAAGAGGAGAAGACCGACACCAATTGGGTACATAAGAGCTTTACAATCAACAGACCACCACACACATTTCAGCACAGCTAGAAGCCTTCATGGCAGCTGACTTACCCCTCACCACTGCCCCAACCACGTCAGTCCTCTCAGGGCATTAAAAAAAAAAAACTATAGAGTGCCTGCGTTTCCTCCGTGTCCATTTCATGAGCATGATGCGCTCCACCCAATTCTAGAAGAAAGTTAACAATTATCAAGTCTGTACAAGCTACACCAATGCAGTGACTTTTCCTTTCCAAGTCCTTAGCGTGGGAGTGATCAGCTAAAAGTGAACGAAGACTGAGGCGATCTGTTATGGCTTGCACTCCTTTTATTTTGTACTTTCGACCTCTTAACACGGCACTTCATTATAGTCAAACGGTGTGCTTCCTTTTCGAGGTCTCCCCAGCCCATTCCAGCATCACACAAAATACACACAAGAAAATTCTGCACTCCACCAAACACATACCGCCCTCATCTGCATTTAAGTCACCACTTAGCACAGCAACCGGAGTACAGACACACACACACACACACACACACACACACACACACACTCCAATTACTCAAGCAGAATGCATACACACACTTTATACTGACTGATGCCCACTCGAACATGATGTGTGCTGCAGACATTGCCGCCCTCATCAACATTACCATGACGCTATTTTTATTAGAAGCCCAGATCACCTTGACCACCGCCTTTGTATGAAGTATCCTGGACCCACAAGAGCACTGTTCCAGCACATCGAGTGGAAAAACAAACAGGAGTGGTAGTCACACATCAATCATTTTCCATGGCCCTGAACACGCCTGCTGCAACACCCCTTCGGCATCTTTGAGCCCCTTAAGCTACTTACTACTATAAACCATCAAGTTCTACCTCATTTGCTGACTGGACAGCTTCACTTTTTTACATTGTATGATGTCACTGTAGCACCCGTCACCATTTACGCGATTAACAACATTGGATACTTAGATTTCACCTTTCGTACAATGCCTCAATCAGGACCATAGAGAAGACTTTTTTCAACCTGCAACATCGCTCCACTGGTCATGCCACCCACACACTCGAAGCACAAAATCCAGGACTTCATATGTACCACCAGGACTAATCTAAAGTGCCACCCATAACATGTTTACGAAACAGAAGCAACAAGAATGACTGACCAAGGTCCAGCTCAACCAATACACAGGTATTAAATACAATCTGTCAAATAGGTGCAAAAACACTTCCTACATCCGTCATCCAAAGATGTGAAATGAATCAAAGCACAAGACCAAAGATGGAAGGTGCACTCAATGTGTCTGGACACATTAAATCAAATAGTCCAAATGGTATAGTATTTCTCTTCTTTTTATTCTTAAAATTCTTTTTATTTCGATGATTCAGACACGAGCAATGTACAGCCAACGCGTTTCATTCCGTACAGGAACTTCATCAGGGCTGCAATAATTACTGGACTGCCCGTGTTGACTGGACTGCTCATAGACCAATCACCTTGGACGTACTCCACTCATCTCCCAATAATCGCAATAGAGCAGAGCAAAGCCAGAAAAGAATGAATATATCCTTCAATGTACTCCTTTTCAAACGAACATTTCCAAAAGTCATATCAGACCACAGCACAGAAGTAAAGATCCTATGTCTAGACTTCAACCACACCTCCCACAAGGCAGCAGATTCCCATACTGTGCTAAACTCAAAATCAACACCCTGGTAAAATAAAGAGATAGTAAACGCAATGTAAACCAAAACTGGCCATAGAAAAAGCAGAGCATGTGTGTATATACAAACTTTAGAAAATGTCTTCTCCACCCACACGCAGCTTAGATAGGCAATAGCCACCCTACTAAAATCCAACATCAGTGAAGCTTTCAATTGAAGTAAGGGAAAGGCAATTTTCACTCATCAACAGGGAAGTCTATCTCCTGTAAGGCAATATCACCTCCACCACGTTCGAATATTCTATATTCATCCACTGCAGGATCAGCTGAGTTGGAAGCCAAGTAGGATGGGCTAGTAGTATACTCCAATGAGTGAAGATCTACTTAGATTTAAAAACGAGCCCCCAGGCGGATCATTTAAGTGAAGCGGGCACTGAAGAAAGCCGCAAGGCTGAAAAGCGTCTTTCCCAGCGTTTCACCACTACAGCAAGATTTTTTACTTGAGCCTGAATTGCAATAAAATTCAACTTTACGCCACCGAGCAACTGTCGGACCCGTTCCTTTGGAGTGGACTGGGGAGAGAATATATATATATATATATATATATATATATATATATATATATATCCCAGTACTAGTAGTAGTCACCCACATATCCCATTCCTAAGGTGCCTTCCCTAAAGGTCGAAAAACTCCTGTGTTGATGAAGCACATGAACCCCAAGAACCTTGCAACCTACAGGACCAGTCACCCATCGTTCTGATGGAGCATAACATGAACCCCTAGAACCTTGCAACCTACCGGACCAGTCACCTATTGTTCATGTGGACGATCACTTAGATAGCCACTGCCAATCAGATCCATGAGCAAAATAAAAAGAAATGCCTGCCCGCAAGCCTGCCATCCTGAATTCAGACCACAGTGCAGTATGGAGACGGACACCATCATTTGATTGATTTGTCGCTTCAGGTTGCAGACAACGAAAAGCCCTGTCCCCCGCTATTGAGCACCTTGACCTCATTGCAGACCCTCTGCACCACACCCCGACACAGAAAATGGCCTGCCACTGACCAGTACCGCTTAATACTTGAAGAAAGGAGCCCTGATGCTCCAGAGCCAAAACCATATCAGTCACCTGTAGAGCTACATGGATCAGTCCATTTACCAATGATCTTCAGCCTGTATTTGGAGCCCCTCGATAGACCACTAAAAGTCAAGCAAGAATACGAGGATTCCCCAGTATGGAGAAGGCACCAAGCTCTTTCCAAAGGTCACCTATGGCCATGACACTGAATGGCAGCAGGAAGTCTTTCAATCAGACATGGATTTCCCTTGCATATCTCAAGCTGGATCCCTCCAAGTAGGAACAGGTAGTATTCACCAGTAACTAAACACAGCCCGTAGATATAACTCCGCAAGGCTTCAGTCCATGTCTTGCCAGTTAACGGGGAGTCCACAAAGACACCAGCCTCAGCTTTCAAGATGAAGACCTCTTGATACTAGGTACCCTGCAAGCAGGATGAAAATCAGCTCAACAAAGGCAGAATTGTCATCCAGCATCGGTCTCATTTTGAGAGACAATGCTTTACTGATCATACCAATGAGCTGTCTGGCATGCTGCAGTACCGCCCATGAAATGTCTTTGAAGAATCGACAAGATCCCATCTACTTTCAGATAGTCACTAGCCCCTGTTGCTTCATTCATCACATTTAAGACCTATTTATATTACCTGATGATCAAGAACAAGACATTTCATGGAACATAGAAGACGTGTAGCAGTATTACTGACAGACTTCAGGCAGATGAGGCTGCGTCTGCTAGGCTCCAAGCGTGTTCTCCACAGCAGTCCATATTGCCAGGCCTCATTCCTTCCTTCTTAACTAGCAGACAAGCTGAAGACTCATGCACTCCGTGAAGCATAACTTTCAGGCTCTGTGAGCCCAACATGTCCTATCCTTCACAGTCTATGGTCCCTTCCTCTACACATACTCATCAACAAACTAGTTATAATTCCTTCACCTCACCCCTTGCTTCTATAAGCCGGAGCGGCCCCCCTCTTCTCTGCAATCCTCACAAGCGTCTCTAATTTGTAAGCCTGACAGACGGTTTCCCAGCTCAGATAATCTCTACATCTGTTCCTTTGGCCTCATCATACCTCCATATTCAGTTTCCTTTCAGTGCAACCACTTAATGTCCGCCTCTGGTTGTGCGCTGGTTATTGTAGTCAAGGCACCGCAGTGGTGCAAAGACTGTAACAAAAGGAAAACTCATCTAATCGTCTTTATATTAAACAGAGAGGGGGGGGTCTCTGATTCAATCAACTGTGACACGATATCAATGTGCGTGTTTACAACTCCCACCGTTTCAGACAGCAGAAACTTATTGGAGGAACGGTTTCATGTGTGTGGGATAGTGAGATCGGGACAGGTTTTTAGGTCTGGCCTCACTGCTTCAACTGTTTGCCATCCTCTTGTGATCAAGGCATAGAATATAATTTCACATTTGGATCAGCCTACTGGACGACCATTTGTTGTTTGGAGTGACCGGGTCAAAAACCCTAAAGGTGGGCTGAGCAACCAGTGGGCAAACACAGCAACGTACAGATCCTGGAGTAAACTGCAGTGCACATACAGCATTTCAAAGTAGTACTTGGTGATAACATGCTATGGAATTAGAACTGCAAGCAAAACATGAAATGGTAATACTTCATGTAAAAGCACACGTGCTGCACAGTTCTTCTTCAACAAGGTCTTTCGTTCTTTTAATTTCTTTTTCGCCATTTTGAATGATTTGCAATGATTTGATTGATCGTGCAAAGAAATAATAAAACCTCAATCTGCAACAATGTCAAGCAGAGATCCCACTATGTGTCTTAGCACAATAAAATACGGCTTGAACAAGGTTATGTGCAAACCTAATGGGACATAAGAGAAATCTTAAAGAAAAAAAAAGTAAGCTCCTTTATCACAGTTATGGATTGTAGTTAAAAGGAAACTACAAACTATACGGTACACACCACACACCTCCTTTGTCTTCTTGAGTTGACAGAAGCACAGTTTGATCACTCTGCATAGTTTGCACTTCTGCTCTGCAGCCTATTTGCAGTGTTTGTTCAGGGAGCAAATCAATATCTTAAGCCCCCTTAGACAAACATTTTAGCACTAGTAAAGCCAATAAGTCTGGCTTTGATCTGCTAATGCATACAAACAGCATTTTTGCAGGTCTGTCTTTTGTGAAGAAGAAATTTCATTTATAAGATACCTAGGACTATTGGTTTTGCCAATGCGGGTTAATAGGGAATGTGTTTAAGATGTTTTGGTCATGTGCTGGCTGACTGTACTAGTAAGGAAAATGTTACTTACCCTGTAAGCATCTGTTCGTGGCATGAAGTGCTGTAGATCTTTTTTCTTTTGTTGAGTTTTATATAGTGTGTACTCGACCCGAAGGCATCAAAGCGCTTTACACGAGTACCAGTTGTCTTACAGACACATTCATTTTGTAAGGCACAGGAAGATTAAGTAATTTGCCCAGAATCACAGGATGTTGAGCGTCCCTGACGAGACTCGAAGCCAGATCCCCAGCTTCAAGGTCAACCGCTCTAGCCATTAGGCCCCATCCTCTCATGCTGCGCATACTCCTCCCACCTAGTGTTGGGCCCGGATGTGTGAAAGTTGTTTTTCTTAGAAGAAGTCTTTTCAGTCAAGAAGTAGTGCAGAGACTCCTCTTGCTTGTAATGCACATGGTTATCAACTCCATTCTTAAGACTATTTTCCCACTGTGCAGGTGAGGATGGAATGCAAAGCGAAACTAAGTATGGCGAGATGTCCATGCAAAAGGAGGACAAAAATAAGAGAGTAAAGGAGATTACAAACAGCCACAGGCGTCCGGGGATAAGAGTGGGAGAATGTAAATTTACATCACTACATGCCATAAACAGATGCTTACAGGGTAAGTAACATTTTCCGTTTGAGGCTTGTGTGACTGTAGATACACATGCTGTGCATAGACTAAGGCAAAAGACACACAGATGGACAGCATGCAGAGCAAATCCAACACTCTCCCCCAGTCAATAGATCAGAGTTAAATCCATTGTTCCTTTGCTGACCACACCACCCCAGTTTAGACCCAGCCATATGCAAATAAGTCTTGGCCCTGTGCCTCATGGGAACAGTCCAGACCGAACTGCCAAACCAGGTCCTCCCTGGACCGGAAACAAGCATCCTGGGACCGGTTTCGGGGCATCACCTCTCAGCCAGGTCAGGTAGATCTGATCATGGGTCACCCTGTGGAGGAATGTTATATGTATCACACCCTGCCCCATGTCAAGAGTGAGGAGACCCATGAGGGAGAAGGAGAAAGCTTAGGAATAGGGTGCAGGGGTGGTTGAAAGCGGAGTAAAAGACTGGTCACCTTATTCATCTTTTTGTGCTGCTTCACCGAAATTGGTACGTCCGAAGTTCCTCAAAGGACAGCTGCCACTCGGGAGCTGGACCACACAGTAGATCCCAGAGGGTGGGCATTGATTCAGCATGTATGGGGATGAACTACCAGATTTTTCTACCTTGCATCGATCTTCTTTTAGTTTGTGGTTGACAGGGCCGGCACAGACGTACGATTTGCTGGTCAACCCAAAAGGTTTCTGCTCAAAAAGCCTTCGGTTTCAGCACCGAGAGTCTGGTCGGTGCCGAGGCAGATGTAGTAAATGCCGTAGGTCAGCTTGGTGACGGTGGCCGAGTAGCCAGCACCGAAGCAGTCTGCGCAGAGGGCTTCTCCAGCACAGAGCCAGATATTGACGGACCGTCCGAAGCAAGTGGTGAGAGCAGACAATGGCCCGAAGAGGATAGTGGTCCGAAAGCCTGGAAGGCTGTGTGCCTTTTGGAGGCAGGCTGCTTAACTTGAGAGCAGATTAGAGGGGGGGGGGGGGGAAGAGAAAGCAGTACTCGCAGGCTGCTGGGCTGGCAGAAGAGCCTCTATTTCGAGCTCCGAACCGGAGCCATCCTCAGGGGAGAACGCTTCTTCATCTGCAGTAGCAAATTGTGGATGATGTCCTCTGGACCGAAGAGGTCTTGAATGTTGTCGACACCCTTGCGTGACAGCGAGCTCAATGGTAAGGGATAATCTTTTTGGACCAGAACAAACTGCAAGCATCACAGGTGCCCTTGTGCTTAGGAGAGAGGCTCAAATTACAGATCTGGGGGTATTTCACGTGGCAGCAACAACTGTATCTGAATGGTGTCCATTTCATCACTGTTGAGGCATGGTGGAGAGAGGCAGCGGTAGGCATAAGAACAAACGCAGCTCAAGCAAAGTAACAACACTCGACAAAAGACGAAAAGAAAAAGGGGACGAGATCAAAGAATACATTTGAAGGAGAGGAATCTGTATAGACCAAATAGAGTGTCGCCACGGAACACAGAAGTGCACGTCTGAACCAGACAGTGGAAAAGAAATCAATCTAACAATCGAGTCCATGACAATGCCTAATACCAGCAAGAGGAGTCACACTATCTCATGACTTAAGACTTCAAAGAAAACAATTTGTACACATCCAGGACCAACAGTAGATGGCAGGAGTATGCACAGCATGGGCATCTACAGCTATAAATGCCTCAAAAAATAACTTTCCTTTTATACCTGAAGGAAAGAACCTCTGACTTTTCTAAAGTCTCCTGAAGCAAAGAGGAGATTATTGGGATTAAAACCAGTGATGTCACTTGCACTCCAGTAGAAATTCGACCCTGTTCTTATCAGGAGGGCTTTAATTATTTGTGGTCATTATCTACTGCTGCTTTTTGCAGCACTGTGCTTAACTTCATTAGAACTGCATTTTTAATCAGGAAACGCAATGAATCTTAAAATGAATTCAAGTTTTTAATTAATTTTAGGGTGTTTTCTAATACTTTGTATAAATGTGTTGCAGAATAGGAGGTTTTATTTGATGTATGTATGCAAACTTATGATTCGATTGAATGGAGTAAAGTTACTTGAACACTCCACTAGTAGGATGGCGAGTCAATAACCATGCAGTCATTGTCTACAGATTAATTTTTACACCTGTGGAGAAGAGTTAGGCCAGCCCACCAACATGCAACATTATTAATACCAGTATTTCTCCCCCCCCCCCCCCCCCCACAAAACACAACTCTCAGCAAATGAGGGTCTTACCTCGATCTCCTCACACTGGCAAACTCCTCAGATGTGATGTGCTTCAGAAAATTGAAGCAAAAGAAGAAAATCTAAAATAGAAGACATAATAAATAATCTGGAATTACAGTTGAGAGATGGATAGAGTAATCCAAATGAGTATTGTCCCCTTATGCAAAACTGCATATGCCCAGATGTTAAGTTCACCCATACCCACTTCAACAGCAGCCTTTCAGTCATAGGACCACGGGATATCAAAGACTTATAGTAGGCACTGAAAACAAAGCAGGATAAATAAGTGACAATACTACCCTTTCTGAAAAGAATGGAACCTAGCATTCTTGTCTTGAGCCTCTGTTTAAAAACGCTTCCTGGTCATAAAGCCACTCACCCTCCACAGCCACATCCTGACTTTTTAAAATGTTTTTAATTTCATGGAGTCTTTCCAATCTTCCCCTACACAGGCTGCAGGATCTACAATTTCCTATATCCTTTCTAAAGTATACAAGTGGAGACTGTAGAAAGAGTTTTCCTACTGAGCAGTTGCAAAGGATATTTCAGGCACAGCATTCGTCTGAAACCTTTAGCCAGTGAAGAGAGCTAGGCTGTTTACAAATAAACAGTAATTCTGCAATCAAAACTTACAAACTGTCTGTAATAATGTCTTCAGCACCAAGCGGTCTCACCACGCTCCAAGTACAGATGACATTGTGACACTGGTCACAGTTGAAAGACAATCCAAATAGGAAACTTGGCAAACGAGGAAAAAAGTATAATCACTTCTTCAACAGTGAAAATGAATCACTAACTTTTTGTCAAAACAGAAGTCTGAAAAAGTGTTGAATAGCTTATGAGTTTTAAATCAGAGAGAAATTCATAATGTAGGCAACCGGTTACTAAACACAATCTAGAAAGCAGAGCTGAAGAAAGCTACTCAGCCTAGACAGGCGAGGACTCCTCGGACATAAACCACCAGATGTGGAACTGACGTCAGACATCCAAATGGTGGGCTCTAACCACTCTTGTAAAGATCAGAAAAACACATTTAGAATGACACTTTCACATCATTCATCCTTTTAATAATAAGTGATGATGGAAACAAGAGGTAGGGACCTTTCCCAGACAGCCACTTGAATTCAGCAGGGAAACCAGAGATGGGATCCCAAATCGTTGTGCCAAAACAGAACACACCTCTGAAGAAATCAATGTAACAGATGAGCCAAAGACTGTTTCCTCCTGAAAGCACAGGCCTCAAGATTGGAGCTCTGAGTTTTACAGAAATCTGTAGCGTTCAAAACAAAGTGCCTCAAAAGGATGGACTTCTCCTCTTGAAATGAGCTTTAAATATGGGCCCAGAAGGACAAGGAGAAAAGTCAGAAAAATAAGTTCACTGTACTGACAATACTTGGTTTTGCACAGAAGACACTTATGCCTGCATTGCGCTTCGACTGGTAGAAGTAAAGAACTGGGGAAAGCCAACTTAAGTGTTAAGACAAGAAATGCCTCAAAGAACTAAATGATTGTGATAGGCTAGCATGCCTGTAACTCCGTATCAACAAGTTCTGCAGTGCAGGCAAGTTCCCCTTTGAATCTATGCCACGTTTAGAGATGCAGCTGCTTGGCATAGGCAACAAAATGTTTTGGGTTTTTCTTGCATTCTAAAATCAGTACAGGGTGAGGACCATGGAGCACGTTCTTCTTATTTTTGGGATCCTAGGGTACACTTCATCTACATTAATCTAGGACTTTTTACTGGATATGGACCAGAGTGGAGAGTGAACAAGAGCCATGTTCCCCCTCATTCTTCCACTTTGCTTGATACATTCCCTCTATCCACTCAACCAGAAGAGGTTCTAGTCCCATCTTCATAAAATGTTAACGCTGATTTGCTGGAGATTGTCAATCTCTTCACAATCTAAGCATTTGTACATTACTATTGAACCTGTTCACCTCTGGGGTTCCCACCGGCTCTTCCCTCCTCAGCTTTCTTAAAATATTTCTCTGTCCACTCTTGGAGTTCTCATATTTTTTAGAGTAGACTAGAAATGGTGCCGGGTGGCGAGGGAGTGAGTGTGGGGTGGTCTAGGAGGCAGCAGCGTAATTGCTGAGCTCCGACACTGAGGTCAGCATGCAATTTCTCCTGTCCCCCACCCCGTGGGCCCAGCGTATTGGTGTTGGAGACCCAACCTCCGCAGAGGGTTAGGGGAATCACCTGACTTCTGCTGCCTGAGTGGGGCAGACAGAGTGGCAACAGGCAGGGATGGGCGAAGACCAGGGGACAAAGCACTGAGACCACGTTGGCGCCAGCAAAGAAATGGAGGCGAGAGCAGTATGCTATGAAGCTGGCCAAGACCGGATCGCATCTCTGGAGGCAGCGACAGGAGCGGGGGCCAAGCAGAGACCCCAGCAAGTGGCATATTACGGGAGGTGAACCTCAACCAAAATTGCAGGTCGCTGACTTGGACGCTAGCGGAGCAGGCCCTCGATTTGCCTCGGGGGGGGGGGGGGGGCAGGTATAAAGACTGAATAGTCAAGCCTCGATGGAGTGAGAGGGAGCGCCCGCCCCCCTCACTCCCCAGATAGAAAAACACTCTGCCACCCAGGCACCAGAAAAAGGTGCATGATGAGCCTCGGGGTGCAGCAAGGGGCTGGAAAGCACTCAGCTTCATGTTGAGGGAGGAAGGGCCACACAAACCAGGCATTACAGGGCATACTGAGAAGAAGGCCAAGAGAGGAGAGACCCAGCCAGAGTGCAGGCAGGCTGCGCAGATTGGGTCCTGGTGACTGAGTACTGGAGGGAGCCCCTCCCCCACCTAGCTGTGACCAGGTCAAACATTGGGCAGTGAAGTGCCCCGGGGAGGCAACAGGAAAAGGCACTAGCCACATAGTGGCTAAACATAAGAGAAAAACCACTAGGGAAGACCTTATGGGACCTGTGTTAAGGGGCACAAGGAAACGATAGAAGACTCTGGCTGGAGCACAAGGTGCAACGAGGCGAGGAGGGCATCAGTGGCTGGCCTACAGGACAGTGAGGACAGGAGATCGGTGCACATGCCAGGGGAGCAGCAGATGGGAACGTAACGGCCGGTTGTAACCTTGCGGACAGAACGCAGCCCTGGATGCGGCCCTGAGAATGCCCCCACTATAGTGCAATAGCAAGGCCAGACCATATAATTAGTGAACTCTGCCTGAGAGTGCCCCCAGGTCGGTGGTGAGCAGTGACATCCATACTGAGCCCTGGGAGGCGAGAGGAAGCATTGATGTTGCGCAACAAATCTGCACCGACGGTTGAGGACGCGCTGGGCTCAATGGGGACACCCACCCCACATCATGGGCCACTGTTTCAATTTTATGTTCCAGTGCCTTTTTAGTGTCTTTGATAGCTACCAGGATAATCGCCGTGTGGGATTTTAGCCATTTCTCTGCTGCTGGCAGTGCTATGGCTAAAATCCCACACGGCGATTATCCTAGTAGCTATCAAAGACACTAAAAAGGCACTGGAACATAAAATTGAAACAGTGGCCCATGATGTGAACCTCCTTAGAGAAGACCACAGGAAATCGGTCGACAGAGTGACGGAGAAGAAACAGACTCTGGCACAAATGCGACAGACTGTAGTGGAACATTGCGCTCTCATTTCGAAGCTAGAAAAAGAACTGTCAGAGCTGTAAGGGAAGATCAATGATGCGGAGGGCTGCTACCGAAGGAACAAAGTCAGGGTGGTGGGCCTCCCAGAGAGAGTAGAAGGCCAGTCAATGGAGCGTATTTTGGAGGATCGGCTAGAGACAGTGGCCCTGGAAGGAAGATCATCCAAATGGTTCACGATGGAGAGAGCTCACTGGGTGCCGAGCAGAGCACCACTGCCAGGGTTTCCTCCCAGGGCAGTGGCGGCAGGACTCCTGCACTACAAAAACAGATGAGATCCTGCAAAGGGAGAGAACACATGGACCCTGGGAGGTAGAGGGGGCTACGGTTAAGATCTGTCCAGACTACACCACTATGGTACAGAAACAAATACTTTCATGGCTGTTAAGAGGCAGCTCAAAAACGTAGACATACAGTTTGTATTGCTTTTTCCAGCTAGACTCCGCATCACCTTGGGGTAGCGAAGTACATTTCTACTCCACACCAGCAGAGACATGGGAGTGGCTGGAACACACAGGATACTCCCCACCCCAAGGGGGAGCAGGAAGAGCCATATGCCATCATACTGGAAGGAAGCCCAGCGACACCACAGCCCGTGGAGGAAGAGGTCCCGGACACCAACCAGGGATAAGGTAGAAACTGGAAAAGCAAAAATGGTGGAGGCGCTGCAGCGGCTGCTGAGCAAGCACTTGGGCACTAGGAGGGAAGCCCTACAGGGCAACGTGAAGGACACGAGTGAAGAGAAAACACAGACTGGAGCCTCAGAAGGAGAACTGTCACCACCAGTAGTAATGTCAATGACTTCAGGGTAAATAATTTGAAGCCCGAGGCACAGGCCGCCTCTTCCACCTCCTTGGATAAGAGAACTGAAAGATGCGTAGATTAAGAGTCAGTAAGGGTCTGTATTATGCCTCACAGAACCCGCCTTGCTGCCATGGTCTCCAGAACTTTGGCAAACAAGGGGGTTTAAAACAGGTTTGGATTTGTCAGTGTCAAGGACATCCCATGAATTGAGGGAGGGAGGGGCAGCCAGTTGTAAAAATGTTGCACGGTAAGGTACGGTGAGGTGGGAGTTGGGGGAAACGGATGGGGAGGTCACCAAGTTTGAAGCGGGCTGGCATGAGGGGCGGCTTAAACAATACCAGAAGGAAAGGACACACATATGTTAATGTTGACATGAAATGTTAATGGGTCGGGCAATAAAATTAAGCATAAGCTGGTGGCAAAGGCCCTCTCATGATACTCCACGGATGTGAAATTCCTGCAAGAGACATACGAGAGGGAATCACACACCAGCACTAGGACAAGGACAAGGTAAATAAGGTGGTGGGGCATGCAGGATTTACCAGGGGGTACCAAAGGGTTGGCACAATTGGTCAAAAAAAATCCCTTAAACGGACTGTGACTAAACTGTGGATAGAAAGCCTGGGACACCATGTAGTAGTCCTGGGGGACTGGGAGGGTGAAATGTTAGCGAGGATTAATGTATAGGTCCCTCCAGGGCTCCAGATGGAAACTATTCAAGTACTGAGCAACATTATAGCAGAGCTCCTGCAAGACACAAACCTCATGGGGGTGGCTTTAATATGATCATGGGGGCGGCTTTAATATGATCATGGATCCAACAGCTGGACCAGACAATTTTGGCCAGTAAAGCAAGCCCACGGAGGGAAACTGGAAAGAAACATCAGGGAAATGGGTTTGGTGGATAGCCAAGATAGGGAAGGGTACACCCATTACATGGGTGCGCATAACACATTCCCGAATAGACTAATTTCTACACACAAACCTTGATGCTCCCTAGATTGACAGAGGTGCCCTTTAAGAAGAGAGGAGAGAGGATATCGAACTACTTCCCATTAGAAATTACTTTGAGCACCACGCGATCGAGAGGTGCGGGGGAGTGGCGGGTGGCAGCTTGGTAGCTTTCTTCCTTCACAGAGGTGTCATGAATCACTAGAGGCACAGATGTACACTTCTCAGAAAACGGGGTAGCACAGCCACCTGGTGGGAGTAAGTGGTGATACAGTAAGGGGGGGAAATCATTTCAGGAGAGGTGGGGTACAAACTGAAAGGGAAGCGAGACTGCTTGGTACTGGAGAGAGATATCAGACTCTTCAGGACCATATCCCAACCGAAGAACGGAGTCCGCAGTTGGTGCACAAACAGGAAGAATACCATGGCGTGACGACCAATGAGGTGAGACAGATGTGCTTAGCTAGACAGAGGAGGTTATATGAAGTAGGCAACAAGGAGGGCAAGCTCTTGGAATGACTAGCAGCGAGAGAAATCGAGAGATCGCAAATTACCGAGTTAGTGGGCCTGAAGGCGGACAGGGTGCTGGGCAGTGAGAACATAGCCAGGGTCATGGCAGGATACTTATGGGAATTTTACTCTGGGAATCCAATAAGCCAGGAACCACAGATGAGGAAATTTGTCAGGGATTGCCCTTGTAAAAAACTATAGAAAGGGAAGGTACTGGGGCTTGAATAGGACCTGATGGAAGGCGATATTCGAATGGTCGCAGCTGCAAACCAGGAAGTCCTTGGGACCAAATAGACTCCTGGTGGAGCGCCGAGACGATTATCCACCGAAATAGTCCTCCCCTACACTAAAATGTATGTAGAAGTGCATGAGAAAGGGGAACTCCTACAAGACTTGAGAATGTAAACAGTGGTTCATATCCTAAAGCTGGGGAAACCTTCGGACCGATGGGATTCCAACAGGCCCATCTCCTTAACACTGATGTTAACATCCTAGCCAAGGCTTTAATGAATAGATTGAGAAGAGCGATTCTGGACTTGGTTCACCCTGACCAAAATGGGTTTATACCCCAGAGACCTCCTAGAAGCAGTATTTGGAGATTTCAGAACATTATTGGGCAGATAAGAAGGTAGAGGTACCGCTGGTGGTGGCCTCCCTAGACGCCGATAAGGCCTTTGACTCAGTGGAGTAGTCCTATCGGTTTGCAGTCCTAGATAAAATGGGGTTTGGGCTGAAACTTTTTGCCTGCATCCGTCGGCTCGAAACGAAGCCTAGAGTACGGGTTAAGGTGAATGTGGTCCTCTCCCCAAATTTCTCAATTAGGGGAGGAACGTAACAGGCCTGCCTGCAGTAGTGCAAGCTATTTGCGTTGCTGCTGGCGCTGGAACCGCTAGCTGAGTAGGTGTGAATCGATGCGCAGACTAAAGGTGGGACAAACCCCCTACTTCTTGACGTTCCCAATGGGTGCTTGGCGAACGGGAAGCAACCTTTCCATGCCACTCAGGGTTGAAAGGGGACATTTTAGATATCTGGAAATATGAATATCTAGAGACGAGGTTGTCCAATATGAGGAATATCTTGCACCACTGCTCCAGAGACTGGGAGCACTGCCTCTATCCTTTGTGTTTAACATGGTGGCTTTGACCCGCTTCACATATATATATTACAGAATATCCTATTCCACATTCCCAAGGTGTTTTTTTTTTAAGGCACTCGACACATTGGTGCTAAAGTTGTTGTGGCAGGGAGGTGCTCTGAGGATAGCGCTAACCACTCTTGAGCACTTCACGTATGACGGAGGCAAAGCACTACCTAATGTTAGGCGTTACTACGAGTCGGCGATGAAATGTGGTCAATAGCGGAGTATGTGGAGGTAAAGGATACGGCTTTTCATTTGAACAGAGCGATGACAGGGGGAAAAGGATACTTACCTGTTCCCTACGGTGGGAAAGTGGCCAAGGATGCCCCCAGCGACGAAGAGGGTTGTTTGCAACTTGGCATGGCCTCAGAGAAATGGGATTGCATAGGCACCTTACCCCGAGGACCCCACTGTAGCTAGGCACACAATTGCGTGGCTTCTGAAAATGGGACAAGATAAGGATCGGCACACTAGCTGAGGCGTGGGATGCAAATGGGGTGGTACCATCGGAAAATCACAGAGCGGAATAGGAAACGCCGCCCACTCAGCGTTTAAGCACCTCCAACGAAGACATGCACTAAGGACGCATATCACACCGTAAAAGGGCATTATGGAGAACTCCCCTCTGAAGTATAAAGCATTGGCCCATCCAATATTCACCCAAGCGATTTCCCTCATCTATCAAACCCTAATGAGAAATACAGAAGAGGACTTGAACCTCTGAGAATGAGCTGGCAGAGAGATGAGGGAGAACTAGAGGAAGAAGATTGGGAGGATGCACTGCAGTTCAAGACTGGTGGCAATGAAGGCCAATTACAGATCGATACAGCTCAAGATTTTACATAGAGTGTACTATACCGGGGTCCTCTTGCACAACATGGGTAGAGTACCGGATGAAAAGTGTTTGCAGGGATGGGGGCAGAGGCATACATCTCATTATACATTGTGGGATTGCTGGGCACTCTTAATATTGGGTGGGGGTGATCCATAGGTTGGAGGATGATAGAGATTCAGGTGGACCCATGCCCCCCCCCAAGCCCACCCCCCAACTAGTATTGCTGTAGATATGGAATGGATCTGAGGCATCAGCAGCAGCTGCTAGTTAATCGTGGCTAAGAGCGAAGTGGCACGCGAATGGGGCTCCTCAGTTATACCAACAGGAAATAGAAAGGACTATTTGCTCCGCGCAGGAAAAGGTGATTAACAAAGGGGGGGGGTAAATGTCCCCAAAAAATTGCCAAGATTTAGAATGTGTGGGTTAGTGATGGGTAAAGTAATTCAGTCGGTGACCGCTATGGGTGGGTGTGGGATTGAGCAACAGTTTTCTGGGTTGCATAACCATGCTGCAATGTTGTAAAATTTAATAAAATTAAGTTATAAAACTCAAAGAAACAGTGCCAAAAGTGCTCATTTTATCCACCTCATTGGAATGGCAGATTAACCAGGACAGACATCTGTCATCGCACAACGAAGAGTGGATGACAAACAGTTTTCTCAGGCTCAAATAAAACAAAGACGAGCAATTGGGTTGGTTGATCTCAAAATTCACAACTACTTGCACTGGTCTTCATTTGCAGACTACCTACCTAGCCAGCCCATTTTTCTCACAACCCACAGTTAATTGTTTACTCCAACTTCAAGATACATTTCAAGTTTGTGATGAAGGTATTTACCTTCCACCATAAACTGCATCTTCAATGTTTCCCTTATGCACTCTGAACCTCGTCCCACCCTACTAAGCCTGTCAACACAAGGTTCAACAGGCCTAGAGTTGAATACAATGTAAATACAAATGAATAAAAGAGGGAAAAGTGACCAGAAGGCAAGTGGGAGGGCTACGATAATGCTACAGGGCATTGTTCAAGTAAGGGCCAGACAGCCAGATACAACATCGGCCTCTTCTTCCATGCGCCTCCATTTCACAGTCCAAACAGAAAAAGTAAAGCCCTATCTCCTGGCAGCAGGAACTGCGGGGAAGGAAAGACATACTTTGAAGTCCGAAGGGAGTTACAAATTATTAGAGACCTAGGACATATTCGACCCTCTACACAAAGTTGAAGCAACATGAGCAAACTGGACGTGTGTCGCGGTGCCATCTTAAACGTGTTGCATTTAGCTTCGCAGGCATACTGAACGTATTGCTATTTGCATGTACTGGTCAGGTCCATTATGATAACAACAAAGGGACTAAAGAGACTCCCGTGGCACAACCTTTGACATTGAAGGGGAGATCACAAACAGCAAGAACTGCAGCAGGAGGTGGGGAACTAACCAAAGCCAGTCCCCAGAACCAAAGAAAACAAGAGGCAGCAACTCTGGGTCTGGCAGGGAGAGATTCTGCAGATGGGCCATAAATAATTGCCATTTTGAACTCTTACAGGAGAGAACTACTCAGTGACAGGAATAGGACTAAAGAAGAGCACTTAAAAGAATAAATACTAAGAAAAATCACAATAAAATGCTTAAAAACTCAGGAGCTGCAGGTCTACAGATTATCTGGTTTCTCAGAGGGGAGAATGGGTAGCAAGTCCTTCCTAAGGAAGAGAGCGTACGACCTATGAAGTTACACTGCAGGAAGAGAACGGGAAGGTGCAACAATCATGGTGCAGCATAACATAGAAATGCTGTACGAATACTAAGCAACGGCATACCTCCCAAGTAGGTGGGTCGGCTCAAACTAAAAAGTCCTGAAAGGACCCAGCGGGCAAAATGTAAGTCTTGACGGACCAGATTGTCAAGGGAGTGTGTACGTACATTGATGCCCATTCAGCTGCCAGACGGATTTCCAGGCTAGGGAGTCCACATGGCAATGCAGGGGTATTCTATTCCCCTGGTGGAGTGAGCCACAGACCTTCTAAAGGCTGCTTTTTAGCCAATGTGCAGCAAATTTAATTGAGAGGATGATTTATTGAGAGATGGTGTTTTTCTGCTCAGCCTTGCCCTTCTTTGCCCCACAGAGCACTACAAAGAGGAGATTATGTTATAATATATTGATGTGTACAGCAAACTAATCACCAGAAGGGGGATGCAGTGCTTGGGCAGGTGTGTGGGCTTCTGGCCCCCCAGGGTGCTTATACGAACAGCCAGGCCTTCAGCTTCTTGCAGACCTCAAGAAGCAAGGAGGAGGATCGGATGTGTTGAGGGCGGTCGTTCCATGTCTTGGGTGCGATGTAGGAGAATGAGCGGCCTCTAGTATGGCTGTTGTGGATGCGGGGTATGCGCGAGGGTGAGGCAGAGCGTAGGAGTCTGATGTGTTGAGGGAGGTCGTTCCATGTCTTGGGTGTGATGTAGGAGAATGAGCGGCCTCTAGTATGGCTGTTGTGGATGCGGGGAATGTGCGAGGGGGAGGCAGAGAGTAGAAGTCTGATGGGTTGGTGAAAGTGTATGCTGCTGTTCAGGTATTCATTGTCCACCTGATGTTCTTTGGCCCGATCAATATAAAAAATACGAGTGCCCTCTTAGGATCGAAATGACAGGTTAGCTAGAACCAGATGCAGGATAGGACATCTTCACCTAAAACACTCCTATGGAGAGCCTCACTGTTCATGCCTTTCCTACCCGGTTTAATTTAATAGATTTGTACATAATGCTGGCAACGGAAGCCAAATTCCAAATCTCCAAAGTTATGCTGAAAATACAGAGTGGTGCTCAACTTAACCAAAGCAGAAGGAAATGCCACAACAAAAGCAGGTTTTTGATGCGATCACAAAACTGGATAGATGGGATGTGATCAGCTTCATTCAAAACAAGGAAAAGCTCCTTGCAATTGGCCACTGTAGATAGGAAAGTAGATAAGGAAAAACCTTTTCCTGTATTAAAGAGGGAGAGAGTGTGATAGTCTAAAAATAAGGAGAAGCCCCTCTGATATTAAGAAATGTATAGACAAATTATTCCATTTATACCCCACCTGGAACTAATGAAGTGCATTAAATCACTGAGCAGGTACCAAAGGGACACACATCACTAGAGCCACAGCTCACACAAAATGTGGCTACTGGAATTCCCTACAGACAAGGATCTAACAATCAAACATAAGGAATTTGCAGGTTCGAGAACACAGTACCACGACAGACATACTGCCAAGAAATCAGGTCTCCAAGGTTATGTGAGCGATTCGCTGACTGCTAGTTTATGACTGAATTCAGTTCAATTTGCTAACCACATTCATAAAACATGATGGAGAGACTGCAGGAACAGAAGCAGAAAGCAAGCCAAGGTCAACAGGGAAGATGTTCAGGTGGGTGGGAGAGATTGGGGGGGGTGGGTCACAGGTAAAGGGGGGGAATCCCTAAAAAGGGTCAGCAAGTCAAATGACTTGCAGGAAGGCCTGTGATCCTATGCAAAACTCTGCCCTTATAGACAGGTCCTCAGACCTCACCTTCACCCCCACCCCTCATATTTTAGGAGCTTTGAGGTCTCTGGTCAAAACAGGATAAGTAGAATTAATGCATGTGTTCATTCCGACAGCGGCTAAGGTACCACCTAAGAAAATAGGTGAAATATATGAATTTATGTGAATATGTGCAAGGGTTTCGGAGAGATGCATACGCTGAAAAGGAGGGTTTTAGGAGAGACCTAGTCAAGGTAGACTGAAGCCACATCCACCTCGAACAAGGGAAATCCGACCAAAACATTTGAATGTGATGGTTTAATTATGGGAGTCTCTAAAACAGCCAGAGTGAATTTAGTAGTAAAACCAATAAAAATGTAGTTTAAGAATGAAATGGAAAAGCAAAACAGAAAAATGGTAGGACAATGGAGGTAAAGTCACTGCAAAGGGCGATGGAGGACAGGAAGTGGGAAAGTAATGTTAGTTTACTAGAATTCCACTGCTAGCTAAGTAAAGGTTTGTTAGTGAACAACAATAGACAACAGATTTTACTTCCCTTTTCTCGGATATCGCACCTCAAACAAGGACCCATTCAAAGATTATTTGCATTTCATGAGCAAAGGGGGAAAAAAGCGGAGCTGGGTTGCTGTGAAACATCTCATACACAATCCTGAAGGGAAAGAGCAGTCAAACAGGAATTCCTGCTGTACTATTTAGAGAAGCAACAACTCAGAGGTGTTTTTATTGTAGCTTATCTAGTTATTCATTTAGAACCCTTGTGATAAGCTGCTGCAATGACACTCAACAAGTCAAGAAAAATTGAAACGGTTGATGACATCCTGCATCTTAACCTCTTATTTTCAAAACAAGGTAAAATCTACTGGCTCCCAGAGGAGTCTACGGTAAAGAGTTTGTCGCCCAATGTGAGAATTAATAAAAACAACTATTGCACAAAAGTTGGGATTTTGGCACCAACCTAGAACTCTGTTCTAAACTCCCTCAACTCAGATTTGCGTTTGTAAATGTCCACAATCATTTTGAAATTAAAACCAAATACTAATCTTTTCAAATTGGTATCCTGCATTAGGCCAGCATCTTTAACTGAAGATTTCACTATACGAAAGCAATTTGCCAGCACCCTCAACTGGGGACTGAGCTATCGAAGAGCAATTTTTATATCTTACACCCCAGCAGTTCCACACTAGATGAAATATAGAACAATGTAATGTATATCGTACGAGTGATCATGCAAGAACATATGGATGATCACTGGATCTATTAAGTATTTAACTTCATCAAAACTGTTGCATTTAAATTCTGAAGAAAGAAACCATAAATTGAATAGTTAATGGAAAATATTTGCTTGGCAATGCTCAGATCCATGCTCAGCACATGGATGTAATTGGATACAATTAAAGACTAGGCAGAGTGCTGACATGAGCAAGTTATACACAGAGAAATAACTCATCTAGTGCAGGGAATAAGGTAATTTACCATTGCATGAACATGAGGCCCTGGTGGAAGACAGCAGTTTTCATAGAAGGGATTCAGTTCACAATTACAATAATTTGTTTGAAGCATAAGGTCAGAGAATACAACTTACCTCTTCACCTTTGACAAGTCTATCGCAGAGCATGTGTCTGCAAGGCAAGAAAAAAATATTATATATCCAGAATAGGCTATTTAGGCCTCATGATGGGGGAGACTCTCAAAAGGGGTCATTCCACATTTGTTTCTTTCACTCGTGTCCCTTTTCTCTCCCGCTTACCCCCACCCCAATTGTTTCTTGTGTTTGAAAGAGCCTAAAATGTACACATCTTTTTTTTTAATAAAATATCCTCCAACATAAAGTGAACACACACACACCTTTACTCTGTCCCAGCCTCACCAAGCTCCTGCATCACCACCTGAAGACAGACTGGGCCCCAATCCAAACTTGGATTCCCTGGATTACTTCAGTGGAACAACCAGAAAGATGTAAAAGCACTTCCTCCATACCCTTTACCCTACCAGCGGTCCCCAAAGTGGCCTAGTGCAGTACATACCCGAAGAAAAACCAGTCATAGGCCACCGTCAGGTAAAGAATCTCAGCAGGCTCCAAGGACACATGGACCATCCCATCCTGCAGAACAAAAAATGAGCCAGAGTTTTTTTTTTGTTTTTTTGCAGAGGCGAGAAGGAGAGGTCCAAGTACTGGCAGTCCATTACATCAAAAACAGCTCCATACAATTTCTAAACATCACAGAATGAGTTTTTCAAGATGGGAAAGAACCCAAAGACAGCATTCCTATCAATGCCAGGAGACATGGAAGAAAATGGATCTCTCGAAAGATGCTCGTAGACGGGCACTGAGAGAGACATCATCAAGAGGGGACCTTCTTAGAAGCCACCTTTATGCACATCCAAACTAGAAGGCGTTCCATCAAAAACAAGGTTATGCTCCAAGAACTCATTTGAAGCCATCATGATACTACCTCAAACTCCCAGAACGCTTTACTCATTAAAGGTTTGTTAATTTCAGTTTCTTTCAGCTATTTTTGTTTTAGGAACAAAACTGGCGGAAAAGCTCTTATATAGAAGGTTGGATTAGGATTGCTGCTTCATTGCACAAGAGGCAGACAAAGTAACCCATAGTCTAAAAAAACAGAATACAAACAGAATTGCTTTAACTTTAATAAAGACTAGACCTGTTGCATTTTTAATGCTGGTTAATTATGAAAAGCACTTTAAGGATCTTTTAAGAGACCTATTCTCTTGTCTCACTTAAATGTCCCTGAAAGGAATTAGTCGTTCCTCTCTGGATCTTTCAGCAGGTTGAGAGTTTCGACTCTTGCAGACATTTAGGGAGTATTTAGACGTTCTTTCACTTTATACTTTTAAGCAGTATTGAACACTGGATTGGAACAATGTTCGACTGCTTTCTTTACTTTTATGTGAAGCGTTAAGGTGTTCGCACAAGTGCTCAACAGAATCCACCCAACCCCCACATGCAGTTCAAAACCACAGGCCAAATACTTACAGCCCAGAGAGAAAGACGCAACAGGGAGATGAAGAGAGGGGTTCGGTCCCAGCCGGAAATGCAGTGCACCAATAAACCACTGTTATCTGAATCAGAAAGAGAAGAAATACAAGCCTCTTTATGGTGGATTCACAAGAACATAAAAAAATGACGTGGAAGGTTTGTCCAGTGAGGGGCAGACTGGGGGCACGACTGTAAAAAGCACTGGTGGGGATTTCCTTTTCACAGGTCAGCTCAGACAGCAACCAGCGAGGTTTCAGGGGTTACCCAATGCTTTGTACTGTTAATGACAGAGTTCTGCACATGAACATCAATAGCCACTCGGAGATACAGGAAGCAGGGGTGTAGGAAGCAGACAGTCCAGCATAGCACTTCCCCCAAGTATTGATGGATACTTACTAATTCTGCTGCGTTAATCCCATCTTTTATGTTCTTGAACTCAACAGCCCAAATTGATATCACACCAGTTATACCAAAGATTGTTGTACAAACAAACTTCCCATTACTCAAGCCTCCATACCTCAGCTTACAACAGAGACTGAGGTGGTGTGCAAGGAAGGTACAAGGACAAAGGCCTATAAAAACCCATTTCTGCTAGGTAAGGCATCCACGATCATGTATACACTCGGTAGAGCTATCACAAGAACACAAAATGATTTATTTCAACAAGACAAGTCAGTAGCACTAAAAAGCATTCAAAAACTACTCTTAAACACATTATACACATCACCAATCAAGTGTGGCTGGCAAAGACTACTCAAATCTCCAGTACAACAGTAAATGCATGGAAGCGTAGGGTGATGTGCCAGCTACAAGAATCACTTGGACTCAAACATCACCTTACATGACAGACTAGGAAGGGGACATAGACCACAACACCAAACATTAAGAAAGACCTTCTTTCCTCCTTTGGTGCTGGTCATCCAGAAATCCTTCTCACTCCACTTCTTTAGGGCCTAAAATACACTAGCCCACAGACTGCTACTGGAACTTCCAGGAACGCTGGCAAACCTCACTGGTGCTAAAATCAAACAGCAGATTAGAGCTGGCTCCCACTATTCTCTGGATAAACTCGTGACATTTGGTGTCCCAAGAATCATCATGGGCTACGCTTCTGCTGAACATCCACACAAGACCATGCAAAAAGGAGGACCCAAACTAGACTACAACCGAAAGAATTACTTTCCCAAGTCTTGAAAGATACTCAATAACACGAAAAAATAATTCTGATCACATTCCATTTACAAAATGTGGGTGGCTTCATCCAAATTAAGTCAAGAAGTGATCACCACACTACACTCCCTGCTGTCAACCTGAAATGCATTAAACCATATGGTTCCTGGGAACCCGAATCTGTAATTTACAGAGCCCATACCTGAGGAGTCATCCCACCCTGCAATAATTCAGAAGAAAGTGGACTCTTAGCCTCTTCAAAAAGGTTTTTGCCTCCCACATCAAGCATGGTCTCCAAATGTCAATCGACTTCACTCCTCTGCCCCCCCCTCCTCGCCCTACTCTCTCCTCAGTTTTTAAAGATGGAACTAATGACACTCAACTAGCCAGGATTGCAAATTTCTTTAATGTCACAAATACTCGGTGCTAAACAAAAACAAAATGAATAAGTAAGTGATAAACTTAAAGATACCTATCAAGAGTGCATGAAGTGTGCCTAGTCGCAAATATGTACCATTATGCAATTAGTGAGAGGAATATAACTTTTAGTTCTTAAGAAAGTATGTGACTTCATAAATTCCAATGGAGGTCGCCTATACAATAATCAATTAAAACTTTCTATCTGCATCTTTACATTGGATGCTGTGGACAGTCAAGCCAACTGAGAAATTCCTACATATCCTATATTTTAAAATATTTACATTTAGTGTGCAGTTGTGCTTCTTGACGCCATGTCATCTCTGTACTTTCGGTCTGGTCAGTACTCTATTGTTCACACGAGACCTCACCACCAGCGATCACCAATCCTGTGTGGATTGGTCAAGCGAAATGAACAGAGTGCTCACAAGCAGCAGGCACAGAGCCAGGGAGCAAGTTATCTTGCTGAGGGGCAAACTGCAGGCGAAACCAGGATCAAAAGTCACACCAGGGACTGCCAGCGCAGATCCTTCTCAGGCCGCACCAGGAAATTTCTGTTCTTCCAGTCCCAGCTCCTTGCAGTCCCCATTTTGTAATCAGTTTCTCCTTTACGCAAAGCTACCACAAACATCACTCTTCAGCAGTCAGTCAGCCCCTTCTGTCAAAGAAGTCTCAAGGCAGTTCATCGCAGTAGGTTGCAGAAATTCCAGGATCATGTTTCACAACCTGCTCGTCCACCAGTTCCAAGGGACTGGAAAGTGATAAATTCTTGTGGGGCCTGGTCTTCCTGGTCTTGAACCTAGAAAAGGTGAGTTGGTAGTCAGCGACCCCTTCAACTTTGGAGCAAAAAACAAAAAAGCGCATCGGTATCCAGTTCCTGGGTACTGGTTGATGAGACATCACCGCATCAGTTAGGACCACATTTCCCCATCGCTCAGAGCCTCCCAGTTGAAGCTAGGATTCAACTGAAGGTGGAATGCTTAACACCCAGAGCCTTAGACAATCCAGGACCAAAATACATGACATATTGGATCAAGTTATCAGGAGGCGGAAGAGACTCTAGAAATGTTAAATCTCGCTTACTTGAACCAGCCAGATTTAAAGAAAAGAAAAAAAAAAAAAAAAAAAAGGAAACAGCCACACCTTTGCCGGATCTGCTCCAAAAATATGGAACTCCCTATCAACAAGAGCAACTACCTCATTCTGGCTCTTCAAGAACGAAGTGAAAGCCTTACGACAAGAAAAAAGTGTCATAAGAGAACTTTATTTTAAACGGTCATACACACTATTAAATATTGTGCACTATTGTTTTCTGCCTCGCTTTTGAAACTCTAGATACATAAACTCTTTTGAAACTCTCATGCCTTCTATCTGATATTGTATACAACTGTTTTATACCTTGCTCTTCGAACTCTAAATACAAGCACATCTTAAGAGATATAGGTCTTTACTGTACTAAAAGCAGCATTTTCTTTGGCCAGCGCTCGGATACTAGAATGGTCGTGTTTGCGCTTTATAAAACACTACATACATAAAGATAAATATAAATGGCACCTAAGCACATTATATCAAGTTGTATAGTCCACTGGCCAGGTTTCAGTAAGTTCCTGATTTTTTCATATTCCTCCCAGACTGGTGAAGCTAGTGTTTGTCTTCTAGAGTTAGGAGGAAGGCGGCAGTTTGACAGAAGAGACCCAAAACAAAAGCGCCAATTATTTTTACAAAAAATAAAGAGGCAGATGCTTCCTCATTCAGCTACTTCCTAATATATTTAGTGTCACAGCTCTGGGATAGAATGGACAAACAGGACAGGGACTGTCTCTTCAACTCAGTGATCTTTTGTCTTTTACCCGTCACAGCTAGCATGGGCCAAAACAAAGGGCATCGGGATTATTTTGGAAGAGCCTTGCAATTCAAATTGATCTCTGGCAGGTTGTTTCCATGCTCCATTTTAGGCATCACTCATGCAAGAAATCAAAAGGGGTTCCTAAGCAACCAGTCAAGTACTGAACACACTTCTTACTACACATACAGAAGGCAATAATACATGTGGTCTCCATGTCCAACACAGGCTGAGCAAAGGACGAGGCTGTAGGGAAGCAATACCATAGACCATGTTAGTCTCCACCATCCTGCACATGTACAGAAAAAATTAACTGGGAAAAATGCTTGTAACAAAATAGGAACCATATGCCATTTGTTTTGCCAAATGAAGAAAATATGCCAAGGTATTGAAAATCAGGCTACAGGGTCTTACAGAGACTCATAAATCAACGTTTTATATATTCCACAAGAAATGGCTTGACAGACAACTTAAAGAAAAAACAAAAATTATGGAAGTTAGCAGGAAAATAAAGAAGTAGTATAAATGGCATTTAGGAAACAACCAGGTGGAGCAGATAACCACGTATAAATATCTGGGGATTCATTTTGATCGGGCGGCCTTTAAACCACATAACATGGCTCTCAAAAGAAAGGCTACTTCCTTAACTCCGGCTTTTTACAAATAACTCTAGAAGGTCCCAGTTAGGCACCATTACTGAAAGTGATTTCAAAAAGGCTGTTATCAGCAATTTCATATGGTAGTGAAGTCCTCCGTGGTAGGGATGCAGCTCTCCTAAACGTGATCCTCTCCAAAGTATTTAGATCACTTTTCCATCTACCTCTGAAAGCATCGCCAGCCTAAATAAGACTGGAATTTGTTTTCACTAACCAAACAATAGCAAGGATGGGGAAATACGTGGAAACGTGGAATAGAATAAGAACTGCCTCCAAAAATCATCTGTGTAAAGCCTTGTGGCAGGAGTTGCAATGGAACGAGAAAACTCCGGCCAACACACACAGAAATAAATGAATTAGGTATTCAATCAGTATGGGCAAAATCTCTTCCGCACTCTGCTTATAAAAAATGTATTAACAAGATAAAGAAAGTATCTGTTTTAAAGGATAAGGAGAAAATAGCCATTACAGCCCACGCCTGGTCAGTAATTAATTAATACAAAAACCTTAAAATCCAACCTTATTTAGAATCTGGCTGGTCCAGAAAATTGAAAATCGACTTTATGAACTACCGTTTCGGCAAAACCGGAGGCGAAGAAAATGAATGGACTAAAGCATCTACAAGAACATCCTGCAGACTTTGCAATAATGGGGTTAAGAATATTGTCCACATTGTCTATGTATGTCCAGGATTGATAAAAGAAAAACACTTCTTTGAAAACTTTAATGACCAGGGAACTCGCACCTGCAGGCAAGCTTTCACTGCATGCTTGCAATCCACAGATTCAAAGGTCAGCTGTCGATATACAAATTTTTTATATCTGGCTGGGAAAAAGTTATTTTAAAAAATAGCATAAATCCCCTTCATGCAGGAATCCAACTAATGGCATTTGAATAAACTTAAGGTTATCCCTCTAATGATTTCTTTTGCATTATGCACTCTTTCTGGTACTATAATGATGTTGATATAACTTGTCACTTACTAATAAAGTGATCTTTTGAAATTAACATTTTAACCAATCTGCCTTTTTTTTTTATGGTTTTGTTTTTTAAATAGTAGGTTTCTGTTTTTAACTCCTGTTAGTGAGATGGTCTTGTATGTTATGGTTTTAATTAACTATGCAATAAACTAAATTCAATTTGGGGTTGAGGGAGCAACAAGGAGAGAGTGTTCGGCTTTTGGGAAAAAAAAAATTATTTTAAACGATGCCTGTAATGTTTGGAACTAAAATGGAATTAAAATATTGAAATCATAAAGTAATTCAAAAACAAGCAATATAGTTTTGATGTAGTTTGTCCTACTGTTTAAATATTGCAGGTTTTTTTCTCCATTTTAAATGATGAAAATAGCACAAAAAAGACAGCAAACACAGATAAAGGATTACAAAGGTTGGGAGAGTGGTAATAGTTTGCTCTTAAAAGGCAGAAAAAAAAAATGTACAGCAGTGATTGGAGTGGCTGAAGCGAGGGATGGTGAATTTCGTTACACAGAGGTCAAGAAGAATAGTGTTAGTATGGCATTATACCTCGAAAGCAAAGAATATGAAGGTACCTCCCACTCCCGAGCGTTTGTACTTCCAATTAGGATTAATGAGGATCCACCCTACCTAGCCAGGTCATTTCTGACAATGAGTTCCTTTCTAAGTGGGTCTGATGTGATTGGAAAGTTATTGGGGGGAGGTGGATTTGTTCAGTGAAAAAAAAAAATAAAGATCGAGAAATTTTAAAGGCGTGTAATGCACCTGCAACACAGACAACTTACAACCACACTGGTGGCAACTATATGGTATCTAGGCCAGGTGCACTATTACACAAAAGAGGGACAAACACAATGTGTCAGACGAAGAAGAAAACAAACATTTCCTGGAAGACGTGAAAGTAGGGAGTCAAACTAACATGCAATGCTACTTTAGAAAGAAAGGAAAGACATGCAAATGTGGACCAGATCAAAAAAAGCAATAATCAAATGCTGCTACCCATCCAAAGCCCAGCAACCCACTCAGTCCACTGCCTCCATTATTCTATGCATCCAAGGCCTGCAGGTCCATATGCCTGTCCACTAGCTGAACAGCCACTTCAGTCATAAAGGAAAGGAGGATGCTACAAACAGTATTATGGTGGAGCCCTCTCAGAGATGAAATGTAAGATGTTTTACCATTACCAGGGTCACTCACCGTAGATAGATCATTTAAACAATTAGTCAATTTAGAGTGGATCTTAAATACACAACCTGAAACCTGAGCAGTAAGGTGTGATGAGGCAAGGATAAAAACAGACAAACAAGTTACTTCCCTTCGGTAATGCCTTATCTGATAAAAACTATTTAGCCGAAGATTCCTAAACATAGAATAATCCCCAGGTGTCAGACTGGATCCGGAAATTGTTTTGTGAGCAGCGCCCCAGTGAGCCAGTAGGTGGCGTCATTCAGCTCTGCGTGGCAGCATCTGCAATGGAAGTGACATGCACAGTGCCTATATAGATGCCACCCCAGCGTGCTAACGTCAGTTTCTTTACGTGACTTTCCACGCTAGGAGTGGTAAGCCATGAAGAACATTGACCACTGGTGTGTATCGCTTACTCTGAAACTTGTTCACAGAGCAGGGAGGATGGATGGGTTGGTAAAGAATCTGCAGCTAGACAGTCTCTACCAGATAAGGAGACACCAAAGGTAAGCAACATGTTAATCTGTTAGAGACTTCTAGCTGCAGACTCCTTACCTTAGAATAGACACTCAAGCAATCCCAGAGGTGGGATAGCAACACTGATTTATACAAGAAAATCCTGTAGGACAAAAAGGGAAAAATGCTGGTCTCGTTGGACCTGACTATCCAAGCAGTACTGCTTCATACAAATGTGCAGGGAGGCCCACGTTTCTGCCCGACAGAACAGGTACTCTGCGAATTAACGCAGTGGTCGCAGCCTTGGCTCTGGTGGAGCGAGCATGCAATCCTTTAGGAGGCTGCTTTTTAGCCAATGCATAGCAGACCACTATCCAACCTGAGATGGTCCGCTTCTGCACCGCCTTCCCCTTTTGGGGCTCTGATGTACCCCCAAACAGTTGGTCATACACCTGAATTCTTTTGTGCAGTCAAGATAGACCGACAATGCTCCTTTTGGGCCCAGCTGATGTAGTCTCTCCTCTTCTTTAGAGAGCTTATATAAAAATTAAAACAAAAAGGTAGGCAGTGTGGTGGACAGGCCTACATGAAAGAAGTTGCCTCATTTGGCAGAAAGGATGCTCTATCCAAAGGACCAGTTTGTCTGGATAGAGAGTGAGCTCCGGCAGCTGAAATGACAAGGCCTGCAGCTAACTGACCCTCTGGGCAGATGTTAGCATCACTTGGAAGGCCGTTTTGATGGCAAGGAGCCAGCTGTGTAATAGCTCGAAAGGAACACGCATGACAAATGCAAGGACTAAATTAAGGTCGCACTGTAGCATAATGAAGGGTGAAGGTGGAACATGTGTTAGAGACCTTTCAAAACCTATGTACAATAGAGGACTTGAAAAGGGGAGGTTGATCTGGCAACTACAGAAATGCCAAGATGGCAGAACGATAACCTTTCAAAGTGCCAAAGGCAGAGCCCCCAGGGCTAAGAAACAAATAAACAAAAGAACCTGAGAAAGGGGCACAGGAAGAGGATCAACTGGTTAGTCTTTACCCCATGCCACAAACTTGCTCCAACAGCAGGCGTATACAGTTTGGGTGGAGCGGCGCCTGGTTGATAAGATAACATGGCAGACTTCGGGCAGAAGGACGAAAACGGTCAACTGCTGCTGCTTATTCTCCACACATGAAGGCAAAGTGTTTTCCGGTTCGGGAGCAGAACCCGGTCCTGTTGCTGCCACAAAAGATCCTCCTGAAGAGCCAACCTGGTCAAAGGACCCGTGCTCATGCTCAACAGATCGTGATACCAGACTATCGATGCCCAATCCAGAGCAACAAGAATTACTTGGGCCTGTTAGTTTCTGATCTTCTTGAGAACTCTGGGAGATGGTATTTGCAGAAGGTGAACAGGAGGCCTGTGCCCCACTAGAGACCAAATGCGTCTCCAAGCTAGAGCGGCCTTGGAAACTCCATCACGCAAGACTGCAGACATTGCAAACAGATCCAACCAAAGCCCCCCCATTCTTGAAAAAGACACTGCGCCATCTTCAGATAGATTCTCCATTCGTGATCCGCTAAGCATCACTGGCCAAGTTCGTTCACACTAGTATTCAAAGGGTCCGCCAGGTGTTGAACCACCAGGCATATGCCCTGACATTCCAGCCATGTGCAAAGGCGCAGAGCCGCTTGGCAAAGGGTCCACGATCCCACCAGACATGGCTGTTGCAATTCTGTAGGAAAGTGGCTAGTTAGGCCTCACTGTGCAATAATCTCACAATGCTCGCAATAGGCCCTTTGCATCCACAATAATAAACCCCTAGCTCACTCTTGGTAGTGTCAGAGAGCAGGCAGGCTTTACTAGAGGAACATGTGTTAAGCATTTCAGAGAACCAACATGGACGATAAGTAACTGAAATGACTCGAAAGAAAGCCAACACAAATCTATATACAACAGTATCCATAAGAGCCTTTCATACGAATAATATATTTTTAAAAAAAAGAACAATGGTGCCTGTGGAAAAAGTAAAACAGGAACAATAATACTTATAATGGCATTTGTTAAGCACAATGGTGATAATCAGGGAGAAGATGTACAAGCTCAGAAGAAACACTCAAAAAGCCCAGCAAGTAAAATGCTGTGTGTTATTTATGAAGAAAAATCCCTCAACAATAGAAAGGAAGAAGTGTACGGTGTCCCAAGTGACAGCAGAACCTATATATACACAATTGACAGGTAGTGACATACATTAAGGTTTCCAAAAAACAAAAAAACGACCATCTAATCAATTCACAGTAGTCATTTACAGCCTCCTGTAACAATGACGGCGGCGGAGTACATTGGTTTGTTTCACAAGCAAGTTGATGGCGTTTCGACCTCTTAGGGTAGGAGGTGTCATCAGGACCTAGCAATAAGGGACACCTGGGTATAAAATGGTATTCTGTCAGAGCGGTGAGGTGTACACCCATAAGGAAGTGACTCAATTGAGTTAGGGGAGGAAATTTTACTTGCATGGGGCCCAGCCGGGCACCCTGTATGTAGGAGGTGATCGGACAGTCTGTGCAGCGTGCATCCAATTAAACGTCTTATATTAAATAAGATATATAATATGTACCCTGGTTCCTCGTGAGTAGGGTGACCCTCATCTCTGCTGAATGTTTCAGACGAATAAGGCACTGGCTTCATCATGGGAAGTCCGCCCCAGTCTGCGCCGGATGACGCTGTGTCTGAGTTGGGCAGGAGACAAAAGACTCACAAAAACTTGACAAAAAGTCAGATAAAGAAAAATAAAAAGACAGAAGGGTAAGTAGGTAGGTCTCCAGATCGGCACGAACTACTGCGGAAAGAAAAGAACTGATGTCAGCGCACTGGTGTGGTGCCTATATAGGCTATGCACATCACTTCCGGTGTGGAGGACGCCACATGGAGCAGAATGACACCGCCTACAGGCGCGCAGGGGTACTGCTCATAGAAAAAAAAAAATATATCCACGGATCGAGTCCGACGCCTTGAGTTTACTCTACGGTAAGGAATCTGCGGCTAGAAGTCTCTAGCAGATACATGCAATGGTGAGCGATTCTTACAAGCTGATATTTAAGACAGCATTTGATAAAAGAAACGGAGTGTCCTGGAGCTCCAGGACACTCCTCGGCCCCATTCTTAAGCATGCCAAATTAGATACAGCTAACTCACTATAAGTAATTCTGTGACTAACCATTGCCAAGTTATGTGCACTACAAATGGCTTGGTCGAATAACAAGCCTAGGGCAGCGTTTAATGTCTAACACTGCAGCAACATGCCCCAATGTGGGAAGATGAAAGTTCCAAACTGGAGAGTAAATGGACACATACCAACATGCAGTAATTTACAGGACAACTTGAACAGGTCAGGTAAAGAGTTATGAAAGTTAGGGTCAGTAATATTTGGAGCTTATAAAGAAGATCAGCATTATTGGGGGCTTACTCCTCTGTACAAATAGGGAGGGGTGCAGCTGGGGCAGAAGACCAATGTTGTCGCTTTTGGGCACATGAGATGTGAAGTACAATTGTCTGTTCTTTGCAGGTGACATCAACTTCATGTAGCCCCTAAGATTGACATCAGTAGACAAAATTAACTACACGTCCAACTAGGGAAAATATTCAGTCACAGCACTGCCCTTTTGGTTTTGGATTCTAGGGCACGGTCATAGTCAAGGAGGCCATGCAGGTCAAGGGTCTCTTACAACCTGCACGAGGACAGGCCCGCACTACCACAAGTAAGAAGTCTGACTGATCGAATTGGAGTGAAATCCAAAGCCAATCGCCATGCAGCTTCCAGTCAGCCCAACGATAATGCACTTACTGCAAACTTGATGCCATTTGTTACAGAGTATGGGAGTGCAGAGCCACCCTGAACAAGAAGACAACAGACTCCTGCCAAGGGATGCTCAAGTAGCACCTGCAGTCATCTCAAGTCCTTGCAAGAATTTCAACAGCCACTAGAGCTGGCAGAATGCAAGAGTTGAGGTCGCATCAGATCACCTAATTGACTTAATTCTGTAGAGGGAACGTTAGAGACAATCTCATTATACATACAGCCATGACTGCCTGTCTCTGCCACCCCTTTCTGACAAGAATGGTGTCTATACCTGGCATCTCATGGTGGAATCCCAATACTCCTTTGCTTAGACTACCACCAATACAGCACTCGCATTTCACAAGGCATCTGCTGCCATAGTTATTTCCCGACTCATGAAGTAGTTTCATAAATTCAAACATGGTTATGTACTACTTTCATAACTGTTGCTGTCGGAGTCTGATTAACAAGGTATACATCAAATATCTTTGCCCTTTTGAACGGTCTAACCTTTTGGCATCAACGTGCCTAACATTTATTTGGCACCTGATGCCCATCAGTCCTGGCGTGGGTCAGGCTCTCTCAGTAGATAGAGAAGATATTTGCATATTTTATCAGTGTCCCTCAATAAGGGTCTGTAAAACACGTGGATCATTTGTCAATTTCTTTGCAAAAATAGTTCTGTTATAGAGAGTGACAACAGTTTTGTAACTTTTGCTCAGATTGATATTGCTTGATCCTCAGATTGTGCAATTTTTATTTAGATATCGCAGCCACAGGTTAAGAAACATTTAATCTTTTCACATGATGTCAGGGTAGGGATGGGCAGGGGTTGATGGGTGTGCCACTTTGTGCCAATGAGTTACACCAATCCAACAGGAATATATGCAGACAGTAAATGGTCTTGTGTGGATGAGAGGTTTAGGTGAGGTCCAACCTCACCTAACCCTTCATCTACACAAGATTCTACCCGAGCCCATAGTTCCCGATAAGGTTTCAGCAACCTGTGAAAGAAAGACCAAGGACGCTATACTGTACACTTCCTTCGCAGACGCCATTGTTAATTATGCAGGAAGTTTGTCCTACTCCTGGTACAATGTGCAATTAGTCCTTCGGACAGACTCACAATGGCCGATACACAGTGCCCCCGATGAATGGCTCCATCCTCGGACACGGTTTTGTAGATGAAGACTAGGGAGTTCCTACTAAGCCCAAGGACAGTCTCAGACAAGAAAGGGCAGCAGATCGAAGACAGGATAACACACTCCAGTCCATAATAGATCTTCCATATGATCAGCAGATAGGGTGGGAGTGGGAAGGATGAAGGTCACAGCACAAGGCACATGCGGTGCTAGCCATCCTAGCTGTTATAAGAATCAAAAAGAGGTTCCATATCACCACAATGCAGAGGCGGTGCCCGAATATTGGTATAGTCAACAGGATGGTAAAAGCACAGTGGCAGTGTCTGCAGGGATTCATGTTGTGGCGGCGACTGTAAGGGGCATCTGAAGCACTTTTAAAAACATATCACTGAACTGATATCTGCACTGTTTTTATACCGGACTGGAAATAATAATTAATTTAAGAGCTACTCACGGTCTCAATGACTGCTCAATTCCACCCGCCCTGGTCCATTGCGGCGTTTGAGTGTCGAATGAATGGAGGGCAGGATAAGGAGGTGGACCACTTCCGGTCTGGGCTGCAGTTAGCGGTCTAGTGTGGAGGCGGGAGGGCACTACATAAGGTGCATGCCTGAAGGGACGCACAGCGGCGAAAAGCAGACAGTGGCAGTGTCCGCAGGGACACGTGCTGTGGCGGTAACTGTAAGGGGCATCTGAAGCGCACTACATAAGGCGCAAGCCTGAATGGCCGCGCAGCAGGCGCGTCAACAATTGGCCTACTCCAGGAAAGAACTTATGAAACTAAAAAATACACCACACACACCGACCTTCCCAGACTCACTAGTAGAAAATCTCTGCTTAAATAAGCTGCTAGTGGACACCAGAGACCCACCGAGGAGTGGTATGCTGGGTGATAGGGCTACAGATTCGGGGTTAGAGGCACCCTTTGTCCTAAAGACCGCTCTTCTGAACACCCGGTCTCTCCAAAAGCACAATTTAGAGATTTTTACATTACTCCAGGAAAAGGAGCTTGGCCTCCTCGCACTAACGGAGACCTGGTTAGAGGAATCCTCTGGTCCCGCTATAGTGGCCTCCCTCCCCCAGAAGACATCTTAATGTATAATCGGCAGGGGAACAAGAGCGTGGGCGGAGTTGCAGTTTGCAGCCGCAGGTCACTTACTACCGAGAAAATAATTGAGGACAGCCTGGATGGGGCAGAGGGACTCTGGAGATTAAGATCGGGCTTAAATCATCTTGCCTGATAGTGGTAGTGGTAGTGGTATACCCCCCACCCCCACCCACTTCTGGGTTAAGGGTAGCCTTGGATATGGTGGCTCCCACGCAAAGGGAAAGGGTAACAAACAGTCGGAAGGGTGCCCCCTGGTACACGTAAGAACTTAGAGGTGAAAAACAGGTTCTCCATCAATGCGAAAGGCACTGGCGGAAATCATACGACCTAGAATCCCAGGAGAAGTATAAAACAACATTATCCCTCTACAAAAAATCAATCATTAGATCCAAATCTGTGTACTATGAAGTTAGGCCACAAATATTCAGATAGAGACCTTCAACGTACGGAGTTGAGTCGCACAAAAGAACAAAGGACGGTCGCTAACCAAGCGGACTGTGAAAAGGTACAGGACTTCTTCCTAGCCAAGGTCAAAAACCATCAATACTGAAATAGGGGGCAGGGGGTAATGCAGGTTTTGCCTATCAGTGGTGGACCTGCCAGAGTTTCTAGACGCTTCTCTCTCAACCTTCCTGGCACTCGACTCAAATGGTCTAGCCCACATTGTGGCCAAAGTAAAATCCGGGTCACCTGAAGATCCCTGCCCCCCTATGGTGTTCAAAAGAGCTATTCCGGCAGTAGAGTCAGAAGTGCTATCCCTAATAAATCTCTCCTTAACTACAGGGAAGGTACCTCAAAAATTTAAAGAAGCCATGGTGATCCCACTGCCGAAAAAAGCTGGGGCAGACGTGAACAATTTGAAAAACTTTCGACCAATCTCTCAGATGCCTTTCTTGGCCAAAGTTCTAGAGCAACATGTGCTCAGAGCCCTCTCGTCCTTCTTGGAAGAACATCTGCTGTTACACACACGACAAGCAGGATTCAGGGCACACAACAGCACTGAGTTGGTGATGCTCTCGGTGCTGGATGAATTGAGGCTAGCAGCTGACAAGAAGATTCCCTCAGCACTGATCTTATTAGATCTCTCAGCCGCATTTGACACGGTGGACCATGCACAGCTGCTGGCCCGTGTCCGACGGCTGGGAGTCACCGGGACGGTACTCCAGTGGATTACCTCCTTCCTGGAAAAATCGGTCTCAAAAAGTCCAGCTAGGAGAATGTGGGTCCAGGCAGGGTGCTCCGCGTTGGGGGGGGGGGGGGGTCCCACAAGGCTCCGCGTTATCCCCCTTGCTATTCAATATTTACCTCCAGCCGTTGGTTGAAGCACTGGTAAAAACTAGACTGTCAGGTGTTCAACTACGCTGATGACACCCAGTTAATTGTAAGAGTTGATAACTGTCCCCAAGCACAGCTCAACATCCAGAATATCCTCCGGCTCACCATGAACTGGATGACCTCTAACTCACTGAAGGTAAACCCGGATAAGACAAATGTGCTGGCTCCAACTACAGATGTCTCACCCTGGCCAAACCTCTTCTGGCCCAAAGAGCTCCGCACCACCCAAACACCAGTGCCAGCCGTAAAGAGCCTGGGCATCAAACTGGACACTAAACTAACCTTAAACAATCAGGTATCAGATATAGTGGGAAGCTGCACTGGTCTGACGCAGCAACTCCGCAAGTTCGGGACCCTGCTGTCATTCTCTACTATGTGTACCGTCGTGACGGCCCGAATTCTGTCACGTCTGGACTACGGCAATACAGTATACACAGGGCTCCCGGACAAACTCCTGGGGAAACTTCAGGTGGTTTTAAATAATGCGGCAAGGCTGATTCTTAAACTACCAAGAAGAGCACATGCTACCCCCCTGCTAAAACTGCTACACTGGCACCCTATCAAGCAGAGGGTCAGGTTCAAGGGTCTGCACACTGCGCATAAAGCACAGCATGGAGCTGCGTCCAAATATATCAAGGATCACCTGAAGCCCCATGTGCCTGGAAGCTACTTCCGGTCAGCGGAGGCTAGCCTGTTGACCTGCCCGCGCTTTAACAGAGCTACATCGGGGGAAAGGGGGGGGAAGAGGATCAGGCTCCCAGGTGTGATTCTCCAGATCTGGGAAAGGCTCCCGAACAATATGCACAGGGAAACCACGCTACTCCCATTTAGGAAGAAACTAAAAACCATCCTGTTTACTGAGGCATTTGGTTAAATCCACCTACTGTGCGCTGTATATCCTCGGGGCCAGGGACCCCTGGCTCATGGTCCACAATGCAAGCGCCTAGAGACCTTCAGTGATTGGCGCTCTATAAATATAATCCATCATTCACATTATCATAATATTAACATTAACATGGCAAAAACACGGCTGCAACTGCCTCAACTCTCCTTTGTGACAAGCACTAGAGCTTGTTGAGGCGAGTCCACCACAAACCATCAACAGAAGGAAAGATCAAGCTCTGAGTGCATGAACAAACGAGGGGAAAGGACTCACCATCGCCATTCATGATGTGGATCAGCAGCTTCAGGTAGTTCTGCGTCTGTTTCACCAAGTCCCATGACTAAAAGGAAACAATGTTAGATCAGCGCAAAGTGGCAGCACAGTAACCCATTAACATACCCTTTGGTCAATTTTAGGCTCCCTAGATTTGTATATGGGTATGGGTATGGCCATCATGATGACCAACAAGATTTCATGAGGTGGTTCATCCCCATTGAGCAGAAGAAAAGGGCCTCTTCTGGACCTTTGGTGAGGCATCATGCAGGA
Organism: Triturus cristatus; assembly: GCF_964204655.1. Classification (NCBI taxonomy): domain Eukaryota; kingdom Metazoa; phylum Chordata; class Amphibia; order Caudata; family Salamandridae; genus Triturus; species Triturus cristatus. The sequence continues at coordinate 21,519,732 of NC_140592.1, read as the reverse complement.
CTTGGAGGTCCGCTACAGCAGATATCCTCAAGACTCAAAGGTCTGAGTGAACAACCTGCCCCTCAAGACATCCCACAGGCTCGCTGGTCAGTGGATTAGACCCATAATTCCCTCAACTCTGAGAACTCCCCAGGACTTTCACCATTTTATCATTATTAGGACTGTTACTACTGTCCTTTTCTTTCTCACTTATTGATTCTCTTTGGTCTAGGTCTTTACTTTGCCCTGAATTTTGCAATCATTTCCAAAGTAGAATATCGTAATACATCTTTACTAAAAACACGCTATAAAGTCAAATACAAATATAAACCTGTACAGACCACGCCCACAGACGCAAAGTATACCTATGACCATTTATTCCATGGCAGTGAAAATAAATGTAGCCGATTGTATGTTATTTAATGCACCTCTACTAGTAAATGCACATTTAAACTTCAGGGCAAGGTTCAAGTTTGAATTCGTCACGACAGCATAGTAAATCAACATTAGAAAATCATTCTTTACTTCCTCACAGACTACATTTAACAATTACTTTACACAGAGTGACAACTCCAGAAAGGTAAATTCACACTGGATAGGCCTTCTGTTGAACAAATTTAACTAATTGAATCCTGGTTTTGGTGAACTTTTATTGCAACAAATACGCAGGGAAAATACAGCAACATAAACAATATATCCATATGTGCAGTGACAAATGTGCCATTTATTACCACTGTTGAGAGTGAAGAACCATCAAGACCCATTCAAGGCTTCCCCAAGCTCAACAATGGTAATAAATAGGAAAGTACCCTCAGCACATTTATCTAGATATCTATAGTCCCTGAAGAAAACAAAGGTTAAATTTGCGTTATAACTGCGTATGGTAATATCTTACTATGCATTATTTAAAAAACGTAGAAAGTCACTTGAGGAAAAGAAAAGGTTAAAGTGGCATTAAAGGTTACGTTGGAACTGACATTTACAATGTCACTGTAACCTTTTATTCAGTAGATTTTTGAGTTTAAAATGTTATGTTTGAACAGACGTTTACAAACTCAAAACTCCGCTGAAGTTCACCAGTCCCAATTATAGTATCCAGGACTCGGAAATGATGTAATTTCAGATTTCAGTAAGGTCACAGAACTGGTCATAAGTGATGTGGAATCAAACAGCACATGGCAAGGGCTGCATACACCCAATGCAGGCGCAGAATACCTCCCCCACCGACCATGGTCGAAGGCAGTGTGTGGCAGGGGCTTGCCAACAGGACCTGCCCTGCAACCAACCCTCCTGCCGCACATGCGAAAAGCCTGTATAATCAGTCAGGTTTAATAAGTGCGCTACTCACCCGTGAGGGCCTCAAGGCGCTGGGGGAGGGGGTGTATGGGTCCGCAGATCTGTTAGCCGAAAAGCCAGGTCTTGAGGCTCTTCCTGAAGGTGTGCAGGGTGGGGGAGCGTCTGATGTTGACTGGGAGTTCGTTCCAGGATTGGCTGCGATGTAGAAGGCTCTTCCCCGGCTCTGGTTCTGCGGATGCGCTGGGTTGTTGCTAGGGCGAGGTCGGCGGAGCGGAGGTTTCTTTAGGGTGCGTGGAAAGAGATTCTTTAGTTGAGGTATTTTGGTCCGACGTCATGCAGGGATTTGTAGGTGTGGGTGAGTAGTTGGAAGGTTACCCTCTTCTCGACGGGGAGCCATTGGAGGTCTTGCAGGTGTTGGGTCATGTGCTCGTGTTGTGGGGTACCGTGGAAGAGTCTGGCTGCTGTGTTTTGGATGGTCTAGAGTTTCTGTAGCAGGAATTTGTGGATTCCTGCGTAGAGGGCGTTTCCGTAGTCCAATCTGCTGGTAATGAGTGCGTGGGTGACAGTTTTTCTTGCTTCGGGTGGTATCCGCTTGAAGGTCTTGGAGGATTCGTAGAGAGTTGAAACAGGTGGATGCGGCAGCGTTGACCTGGCCAGTCATGGTGAGGGAGGAGTCTAGAATGATGCAGAGGGTCCTGGCGTGGTCCGTCGGGGTGGGTGGGCTTCCGAGGGCAGCAGGCCACCAGGAGCTGTCCACACGGAGGTGGAGGGTCCAAGGACGAGGACCCTCCAATGCACAATGCAGCAGGGGGTTGCCGCTTGCCAGGTCCCATGTCCAATGCCCCACAGGCTGCCAACCACCTGCCACATACAGCCTTCCGCCAAGCGCTGAACGTGGTTGGCTGCAGGGCATGTCCTCAAGCCAACCCCCTGCAGGTGGCCAATCGCCCTACCCCACTGTGCATGGGGTTAGCCGCAGGGCCTGGCCTATGGCAAAGCCATGTGCCCGCCCTCTTGAGGACTCCCATCACACAAGTACATTTAATATTATTTTCTTTTTAGCTGTACTTATGCAGTACCAACCAGGGGAGAATATATATATATATATATATATATATATATATATATATATATATATATATATATATATATATATATATATATATATATAAAAAATCTCCACTGAAAAAAACCATAGGTTTTAGGCACATTATAGTTAAAAATTAGCATTTAAAAAACCTTAGAAATTCACTGAAAAAACTATAGGTTTTAGGGAAAGTTATAGTTAGTTGGACATTGCACTCCCCAAAACCCATGACATTCCCCCGTTATAGTCAGTTCCGCTAACTAAAACTCGCGCCCCCGCAATGCACTGCTGATGACGTCACATATTACATCACTCATGACATGGTCAGTGACATCACTGATGACATCTCAAATGACATTTTATTTTCGGACGCTGGGTGCGCGAATCTCGCCAATTTTTTTATTTACAAAAATGCTTTTTTGGGCCCTGGGGGTCCTTGTGGGACACCCTGAGCAGGCCTCGGGGGTCAGGGTGTTTCTACCCTGCCCCCTTTTCTTGTTTTTCGAGTTTCTTTTTCTTTTTTCGTGTTCCTCGGTTCTACCGAGGCACAAGATGGCTGCCAACACTTCCTGGTTTGAAGTGTTGACAGCCACTTAGCATTAAGCTCGTGATCGGGAGGGTGCGCGGATCCTCCGTGCCTCTAGATATCATTATCTTTATTTCTTAAATTTCTCAAAAACTACTGAACGGATTTACACCATTTTTAAAAAGGTCGCTTTCTAAGCCAAGCAGTACCGTTTTGCCAAATTTGGTGTAATTCCGTTCAGCAGTTTTTGCTATAACCGGGTCTAAAGTTTCCTATGAGAAATTGATTTTTTTTACCTCTATTTTTTTACTTTCTCAGGAACTACTGAACGGATTTACACAATTTAAAAAATAAAAAAAGGGCGCTTTCTGAACCAAGGACTACCTTTTTGCCAAATTTGGTGTAATTCCGTTCAGCAGGCTGTAGCCGGGTCTAAAATTTCCTACGGGAAGTAACATGGGGAAAATGCGTTTGGAGCCCCCCCCCCCCCCCTTTTTTTCCTTGGCACCCGCTTGACAAATCACTCCCAAACTTTCAGGATAGGAGCTGACCAGAGCGCCCCACCAGTTTTGAAAATTTTGCGAAGATTGGTCAACCGGCGCCAAAGTTATTGGGAAAAGAACGTTACAGTTTTCCTATGGTAACTAGGTCCTAACTATAACTACCTACTGGTGACCGCCGGTAGGTAGGTAGAGATTATATATATATATATTTTATCTTTAACACAGGTGCAGTTATATCTTTACTCAGAAACTGCTTTTTATTAATTAAAATTAGCATCTAATTATAGTGAGATCTAGATAGTTTGTTCCGCTAGACTTCCACTCTACTGCAAATTAAAAAAAATACAGCATTCTGATTGGGCTTTGTCCACATTGGCCCTTTCAGTCCAGGGAGGAAAGAGCTGTGTGTCTGGCTGTAACATAAAAAGGAAATGTTACAGCCACCATTTCATGACTCGGGGACTCTGTCCAGTTTTCTAGGTTTACAAAACAATTGAGATACAAGGGGCAGGGTAAGCATATTCTCGCCCACTTGAGGCAATACAATGATACCCCACCCACAAAACCCGCGACCAAATAAAAAATAAAGAATTCTCTCACTGCGAGTCCCACAGGAGCAAGTGCGACCCCCGTGAAGTACCTCAGGAGCCATGATACTGCGAGATCATGTAAACCTCAACATCTGAAGCTCACACAGCCTCGCGGTACCACGGCTGGTGCTTCGGCTACGGTACTGCGAGAGTACTGAGAGAGGAAAGAACAAAAAAAACAAAAAAGATGGAAAATGTGCTTGGGAAGTGGAGTGTAGGCCCTGCAGCCAACCCGATGCAGCACACAGCTGAAGGCTGTGCGAAGTGGTGAATTGGGCACCTGTGGAGAGGAGTGTTGGGGGGGGGGGGAGGGGGTTGGCTGCCAGCAACGGGGGTGGTGTTGGGAACCCTGTGCCATGCACAGCCACAGTGTGTAGTGAGGTGTAGGCTGCACACAGGCGGGTGGCCGCAGGCCTTGCGTCCAACACCCACACTACACACAGTCAAAAGCTATGCTGCGTGGTGGGAGTGAGGTGAATAGGATCTAAAATTCACAGGGAAAAAAACAAAGGTTATAGTTACGTTATAGTTGGGTATGGCAAGAATATTTTGTTTAACATTAAAAATAAACTATAGAAAATCATTGGTAAAAAACTAAGACTGTTCTAGTTATTTGTTGTAATTGTATAAACCAACATTTAAAAACACTGAAATTCATCAGTTATGGTTTACCGAACTAACTATAACTTGAGCTCATGCAATGCACTGCCAATGACCTCGCAGATTACCTCACACATGATCAATGATGTCATTAACATATGGTCGATGACCTCATCCAAAGGATATGCCAGTTTGCTACAAGGGTATTCAGCTGGGTACATATGGACCCAATGTTCCATAACATCTGTAGTAGTAATGGGCAAATTATTTTGCAACAAGTAGGACAAGGAAAAGAAAAAACAGATTTATGAAAACATCCATATTAAGCAGATATTAGGATTTTATTTTCACTGGTATTAAGGTACGCAAGATGTTATGACTCTGTAGACCTTAATGAGAGAAAACAGTGTTTGGGTATTATTTATCTTAATTCGATGTCGCCGTTAAATAATTCATTCGACTGACTATTTAAAAGAATAGCTTCACTTCAAATCATTAGGCAGTTATAAGGATGCAATACCAAGCCCCATGGACAAGCCCCCCCCCCCCACCTTCCCATAGTATGTAAGAGTACCCTACACATTCCTGAAATGAGCAAACCTGTGCGCACCATTTCAACAATGCTTTCAATCAACTGCGACTTGAACAGCCTGGAATGGAGTCGCCCACAGACTATACATTCTACAACAAAGTATAATGTCTCAGATCAGAACTTTAGGAAATACATTTCTAATTTTTATAAGTCTCCAGTTTATATAGAAATGGTCTATAGCACTGCACGGTCAACTGTTTAACGCAAGCATACACACAGAAATCCACAGGTGAATAACTTCTGCATTTTCGATAACAGGCTTTTGAATTAAAGCACAGCCTATTTAAGACGCGAGGCTGCAACACACGAATTGTGTGCAGTCTCCAACTGAGCGCAATAGCTTGGACGAGGTAATCTGTGAAGTGATTAGTTTTGCAGTTTTACATATTGGTAACTCGACCCAAAAGGTATACATGAGCATAATTACAGATGGATACATTCTTTTTTTAGGCACGGAGACATTACGTGATTTGTCCAGAATCACAGGATGCTTGAGTATCCTGTCAGACTCGAACCTGGTTCCCCACCTTCAAAGTTGGATGCTCAGGCCATTAAGCCACATCCTCTGATGATCCAGTGATTTCATCAATGATAGCATTTAACATGTCATGAGTGATGTAATATGTGAAGTCATGAGCAGTGCAAGGCATGGACTCAAGTTACAATTAGCCCAATAAATTCATAACTGGAGAATGTTAGTGGTTTTTTTTTAAAAACATTAGTTTTATATTGTTGCAACACCTAACTAGAACGTCGATTAAACGGTTTCTTATTTTCACTGAAATATTTATTACCTACAGACTCTACCCCTCTCCTATGGAACAGAAGCTTTTGCTCTGGTGTTCTCTCAAGCCACTAGTCACCTTGTAAAAGCCACCCAGCTTGGGGGTGTGCAAGCATCCGTAGCAAGTAACTATCTGTTATTACAGTTAAATAAAGAAAAGAAAGGCAAAACAGCTCTTGGCCAAGGGGATCTGTCTGATAATAAAACAAACATTACTACTCAAACAGATCCTGGTAACCTAAGAGTATACATGCAGACATGTGAATCCAAAAGAAAGGCAATATACACAAGCCTTACAGCTAAAGGCAATGGAGAGAGAGAAGGAGCAAAGGGAAACTTGTGCGACTACAATTGTATATGGGGAAGATAAAAGAAACTCATGAAAATTGTAAAGGGGCTGGGAGAAGAGACTAAGGCCAAAAAGAGTATGAAGAAAGGTAAAGAATGGGTAGGAAGAAAGAGAGGAGGAGGTAGGAGGCCCAAACAGGAAGTATAAAGCAACCATTAAACATCTATTAAGATACAGATACTACAATTTAATCAGGAAGTCAGAGTGGTGCAAAGGTTATAAACACAAATAGTCATGTAACATCATTAGGAACATAAAGTTAAAAGATGAACTGTGGTAGCAAAGTCACCAACATCGCAAGTCGGCTCAGAAAAAGGGCAGCATATCCAAACACATTAGGGTACGATTAACAGTTCAAAAGGACTGACATGGCGCTTACTACCGATATCTGTAGCTGGGCTGTCACTTAAGAATTGCCTGCATCATTCAGTTTATAAATTAGCATGTCGTTTAAGTCAATTAAAAGCCTTGCTTCACCTTGTACATTAAATGGTCGACAGACGCTTCTGGCTTGGACAGGCGTATTCAATGACAAACCTGTTGTGAAGTTTTCTAAAGAAAAACTGTTGGTCTGAACGCAGATGTTCAGGGGGGGGAGTGTATTCCAGAAGCTGGTCTATAGTCCTTTCTATAAGACATGTAAAGTAGGGATGAGAATGCACTAAGCAGCCAAGTTTATCTTCATAAAGTGAATTCAGTCATGTTTCAATTGTGCAAACAGAAATCAGAGCCACATCTGGACTATGCCAATGGACACATGCGTGTACCTGGTCTCGCAAGTATCCAGGTCTGCCATGAAACATGAACCCTACGCCAGCAGATTGCATAAAGAGGTGATCCTACAGAATGGAGCTCCTGGGAAAGAAGGCCTGAGGGACCAAACAGAGGGATTTATGCAACCTGGCTGGCCAACTTCAGGCAAACCCTTCTCACTCTTTACTCGATCATTAGTGCACTTCAGTCTTTTATTCAGAGTTTGGTGAAGACATCTCAGAGGTATGGTGGAAGAGGGATAGGACATGCAAGCACAACTCATCATGGCTGCAACTCATCATGGTACGCAGAAGGGCCTGCACCAACAGGTTTCTGCTAAATATTAGTAGGATGCCTTGCACCATTTAGCATTGGTTACAAGCCACTTGCGCTTAAAAGGGTAATTTCTACATTTCACAGATACAGGTCACAATAATCTGAACCCATAAAATATTGTAAACCCACCTGGTACTTGCTCCAGTCAATGTTCAGAGACTTTGTCAGGGAGTCAGGAATACTCAATGGAGCATCTACATAATCCTATTAAAAAAAAAAAGAAAATATTGAGTCGAAGATGTGAACAAAACATTCCAACAATGTTATCACAAACCTACCCTAAGGATGCAGCTCTGCCCACTCAACAGCCACTTCACAGCCCCCCCCCCTCCCCCCATCTTAAGTGCAAGACTCCGATATGGCAAGAACAGTTAACAGAATCCTCCATATGAGGCGGTGCGTGCGGGGATTTCCACATGCAATATTACTGCACAAATAGGAGTATTTTAGCATGGAACAGGGAAGTTAACAGATATCTGCTGTACACAAAGTTATTACATTTTTCCTCAAATTATGCCCCTTTTGCATGATACAATTCATGCAGTTGAAATTTGTTTTAGGAAAAAATGTAAACTGGGTTCCTCAAATCTGGTCATAAGGACCACAGTAGATACATTTTTCCAAACATGCGCACTAAAATGTCCAGTGCAGATTAAATAAGTGGTGCCAGGACACCCAGTGAAAATAAATGCAAGACTCATACCTGCTTCCAATTGAATATTAGCCCTTCTCCAGAATAGTCTCGATCTTTGTAATCTTTAAAAAATTCACAACCTGAAATAGGAAAAAATTGATTCATAAAAAAAAAATAAAAAAAAATCTGAAAAAGATGGTATTAATATGCAAGCTACAGCAACGCAACTGGAAAACAGAATGGGATATTGCATAAGAGGCATTCAAGAGGTGAAGCCAGTGGGTCCCAGGGTCTGCAGGATTGGCAATCTGGTTTGGAGATGCCATAGATGCACAACGGTAACACTTGTTATACCTAAAGATAGCGACACTTGGCAATTAATTCCATTTGACTCACTAGTGTGCCCCCCAACTAAACACCCTCAGAGTAGGATTTCATTTCAAGGAACAATGCAAGTGATGTCACCAAGGTGCTAGAATATTCTCCCAAGACAGGGGCACATTTCAGGATTTTCTTTCAGAGACTTCCATTGTCTACATGATTGCTTTGGACAGAGGAAAACAAAACCTACCAAGCCACCCGAGTCAAGAGCCAGCCATATACAAACCAGCCTTGGTCCTGCCCTATTGTCACTTGAATTGGTCTATTCCTATCGAAGCAGAACTAAGGCTGATTTGCATATCTTTGCCAGCCTGAGGCAGCATGGTGGGGAAAAAAAAGATGGAATGAGGCCAGAGTAATAACCAGTGGCTGAGAATAAGTCAGGCATTCTACCCATCAGTTTATTTACAAGAGTGCGACGCTCTAAGTGCTCCCATTATGCCCAGACATGCAGCCCATGCTCGTTCTGCCACTGGAACCAAGCTGTACCCTACTGAAAAGGCCCAATATCAAAATAGGTCTTAGGGTTACTTGTGCTTTGGTTCAGAGGGAACCAGGCCTGAAAGTTTGGATTGGACTGACCCTGTTGGAGCAGGGCAAAGGATGACTTGCATATGGCTGGTTCCTGTCAGAAGGCATTGAGGGCCAAAATAAAAAGGGGCTGCAATGATGTCCCCAAACATTTATCAGTGGCAGAGATCAATTCAAGAATCTCACCCATCCCTGACAGACAGGAAACCAATGGTAATGGAGTTTGAGGTGTGCCTAAAATGGCTGGACCACAAGACATCATTTCCAATATCGTAGTTGTCCCGCATAACACCGGTTTTTTAAATCTTTTTGGTTGGCTGAAGTCCTGCTACTCCCCTCCTCTAAATGCGGCCCTTACTTTCGCACTTTGCCATCATCAACAAATCTACCAGCAGAGAGCTCAAAGTCACCACAACAATACATGCATAATGGAACTGAGTGGCATAAGGCAGGTTCTGTCCTTTGCAAGCGGCCTTCTAACGGTCTGAGCACAGCGCTCCCCTACAGTTCAAAGAGCTGCATACAGTACCTGGATAAGGAATGGAGAGGAGAGTGAAGTCTGCATAGCGCTGAGCTTTGTCCACCTTCTCTGAAGAGGTCACGCTGAAACCAGAACAAAATTACAAAAACCATGAACGTGGGAAAATAAAATGAGGATTGTAACCGGTCAGGCAGTTCCAAATATTAGTAATTTCAGAAATTGAATACAAGAGACCCTCAGGGGCAGTAAAGAGGATTAAAATACAGAAAAGAAAAAGGTTCTGAAACAGGTAAAAATTGCAAACAACAAAGCAATATGACGAGCTATTTCAATCCAACAGAAGAGTGATTCAAATGGGTGGCTATTTAAATGAAGTGTTCCCTGGACTCCCTAACACACTGGGTAACAAGCTACTGACCCAAATGACTGCACTAGACTCGTCATATCACCGATTGATATGAGTAGCCGAAGGGACCCCACTATTCCCCGGACCTTCAAGGCAGGTCGTTGTACTTTGCATTCTTTTTTTTTTTTTAAATCAATATGAACGGTTTAAAGCTATAGCCAGAAGGGGGAAAAAAACACCACACATGACTGATACCAGAGACCCCAAGGCACTAAAGCCAGCAAAAGTTGGGGACTGTGTTGAAAGAGCAGCAGTGAAACAGGGGACATCACCTGCCTAAAGTGGCAGAAATGGATCGATGAGGAAATGCAGAATCTTAATGCAGAGAATGAACTGGGCACACAGCATGCACTGCAACCAAAGGGGTGCCCAATTCTCCAATGAGAAATCTCAAATTTTAACCTAAAACATTCAAACCTAGTACAACACTGTACGATGAAGAAAGGATAAAAGTAAAAACCCGCAGAAAAGCCCTCTATATGCACTCACTTCAGACCAAACTTCACTTTTTTGTTCTCCACCATTAAATCACAGATGTAGCTGATGGACAGGTAGCGAAGAAGCTTGATGTCGTGGCCACGGACTTTGTCAAACAGTTGGGCATCCCCATTCCTGAAACGGCAAATGTAGAAACATATAGAGGCAGAATTACACAGGATTTATCCTTGTTTAATACAGTTATGAAATTAGCTTTCCTACTTCAAGGAAGGCTATTGACTGCAAACACCAGGAACCAATTAGGTCATTCGCATTTTTATGCAAAGAAATACTAACCAAAAAGGGGCTTCACTGCATTAAATACAGACCTGTGCATCTTATACCAAACACTTCGAATATAAAGACGAAATGAAATGGGAAACAAATATTCAATTTCATGTGTGCAGGGGAAAAGATCAATTAGTGTTCACACGTCGATAAAACAGTTCTTCCGAACCATTATCAAGAGATGACATATGCAAATCAGGTCCCGGATAGAAGCGGCGGAAAAATGCATTTCACAGCAGGTGGCAGAAATCAAGAGTCCTTTTCAGCTTTAACAGTTAGAAGCAGAACTTCAAAATGTCTTTGTTGTCACTCAAAAAACAACTTTTTTCAAAGATGTTCACTAACTAGAGACGGATTTCCTTCAGGCTGACAACATCCTGTGGCAAGGTCTTCGCCGCCAAGAGTTTCTGCCAGAACAAAACATCGGTTTGCACCCAGAAAAGCAGTGAAGCAAGTTGAGCTGCAAACACAGCAAGTGTGTATGTACATTATTCCTCCATAAACCTGCCTATGGATCATGTATATTATAAATGTATGCCGCTTTGTGTGCGCATACACGGTGTATGTAATGATTGTGTGCTGGCTTACAGTCTGCAAACCATTCAAAATGCCGAAGTTTTACTCGCATTTAACCGCAGTATGAAGTTTGCCGTACCTGGGCTAGTCATGTTTGTAGGTCTTGCATCGGAAAAGTAGACGGAAATTACTCAACGATTTGCACAAAAAAACTACTGTTTTAATTGAAATCTGGGAAGAGGTTTTTTAAGCTGGGAATTCGAATGATATCCAAGAACCGAGCAACTACCGCCCTATCTCGAAGCTCCCTCTCCCAATCAAGATACTCAAAAAATACCTCAGCAAGATACTAGCTGACTTCCTTGAAGATAACAATCTGTTAGAACCAGGGAAAATGGGCTTTAGGCCTGCGCATGGAACAGGGACGGCACTGATTTAGGCCACCAACAAAATAGGAACGCAATTTAATGGCAGTAAAACAGCAGTACTGATCCTATTAGATCTTTCCGCTGCACTTGACATGGTCAGTCATCGAATCCTGCTCAAACACCTGAAGGAGATTGGTATGAGAAGTACAACGCTCAATTGGTTGGAGTCCTACCTCTCAGAGAAATTACAAGCAATAACCTTCCCACCGTTTAGATCAGACTACAAGAAAATCGATTATAGAGTCCCCCAAGGTTTGGCCCCAAGTCTTAAACTGTTCCATATATACCCAAGAGCACTGAAAATCTTTTGGGCTATCGTTTGTAAACTATGCAGACGATACTCAATAATATCCCTGAACAACGCGGACCCTAACCAACTAAACAACATTCACTCCTGTTTGAAAGAGATGACCCAATGGCTGGATGATAATACACTAAAATTCAACCGAGATAAGACTGGATTCCTGTGCTGCTCACTAGCAACTTCCCACAAAATGATGCATTATGCATTACTCATAGGCAATAAATGGCACAGGACCTATAGCTCTTCAGCAAATAAAGGAGCTATATGATCCACCCATGCAGCCCTCTTGTCCTTTTCCGCTCCTTCCATAAAAAAAAAAAGAAAAAAAAAAAAAACACGAATGGGAGGTAGAACCATTCAGGTAGAAAGTGCACAACTCTGGAACAACCTTCCTCTCTCCCTTAGAACCTACACTGATCTGCTGAGCTTCAGGAAGAACCTGAAAACCCGGCTCGACCCCTGGAAGCGGAAGACTAGAAAAGGCCAATGATGGTGTTGGTTTAAAATCCGAATAGTGAACAAGACTCATAACAGAGCACAGAGGGTAAATAAATCAATGCCGATTCAAATATATATATATATATATATTTTTTAAAGTAGTATTTAATTTCTAACTCCACGCATTCAAAGAAAGGTTACGAGAATTATAACCAAAAATATATTTTCCCGTTTACGGGTGGCTGCATCCAGGAAATGTAGTAGGCCTTAACTCGAGAGTTCACTCAGACTTAGAAAATTGTCCCCCAGGCCCAGTAGGACCGTAACCAGTCCTACCCGCTCCAGCAGCAAGGAAGTGTGCAGCTTCAGAAGGTGCCCCATTCACGGGCACTTGCAAGGGTCCGGTCCCGTTTGGTGAGTAGGCTGCACACGAGATGCACGGCAGCACCTGCCAATCGCAGGCTCTTCTCTGTGCTTACACAGTCTGCTCCAGCAGCGATCGGTGGTGCTCCAATGTTCCTCCTGCCCGGCAAGTTCTGCGTTCCCAAATGGGGCAGGGCGATCCCGATGCTCTCCATTTAGGTCCCAGTGATCTGGTAAAACACCCAGAGTTTCCTCCTCAATTTACGGGACAGGTCGGGTGCAATCCTCGATACTTCCTTGTAACTTATGCGTCACACATCACAGTTCTCGACAGTGGCCCAATCGTCTCAACACTCTCGATACAGACTGCCCCTTCTGGCATACTATGTTGCCGCAGCACTACCAGCCAAGGTCCCGGCCCTGCAAGGCAGTTGGTATACCACGGTGGCCCTCTCTGGCATACAGGGTCACGGCTAAGGTCCTGCACAGGCTTTGGCCCTCATTATCCGGCAGTACCTCTCAAAGCAACCCCTTTTGGCAGATGGGGTGTGGAAGACCGAGGGGGGTGGGGAGGGGGGGTTGCCGCAACAGCTTAACATAGGCTTTTACTCTCCCCACACAGCACTCCGTTCATGGCTATCTTCATGGTGCCCCGATGGGTGCAGCAGCCGTCATGTCACACCTTGCATCCTTAGCCCACACAACAGGGATCCCCTCTGGACCTTGCTCCAAAGCACTCTTTTTCTCACAGGGCACACTGGTCTTGGCACGCTGGTGCTGCAGAACAGGCAGTCTTGGTTTCTCTGGGTGATATCCCCTTAACCAGCAGGGAGACTAGCAGCCCTTAGCACCCAGCCTTGATCACAGACAGAATTTTGAAGAGATTAAAAGCATTCAACTAGAACTTTGTACGGTCAATCCAATATAAGCAAACTACAGGCTAACTTCAAATACCACTACAAAACTGCAGCCTGTAACTCTCCTTTTACAAAAGGAGCAGCAAGCAGCAGTGCCCATTGAGCCACCTTCAGCCCCCCCCCCTCTCCTCACTCTCCACCACCATCGCCCAGGACATTGATGAACATCACGTGATCCGGTCTTGGAAACGAACAGATGACAGGGCTCTGCACCGCACTTTAATAGTGCATCATCCATGTGCATTTTATTTCTTTGTGCGATTATATGGTAGCCCTATAGACAAATAAAATACTTGCTAGAATTTAAATAAAAAATCCTCAGTATGCAGCAGCAAGGCGGTTATGCATGCAAGTCAATTTTGATCACATCCCAGTTTGCAGAGGACAAGAGCAGTTTAAGATGTTTTGCTCCTCTACAGGCAATAACCCATTACAAGAGAGTGAAGAGCCCAGATATTTTTATAACTTGCTCCTAAGCTCTCAAATAATGAAAACTACCTACTGGTTTTATGTAAATTACAGCAAGTTACTTTTTATTTTTTAAAGAAAAACAACCTGAACAAAAATCAATCCAAAGAAAAGTCACTCGTGCATTTCAAGTCTAAACGCAGTCCTGAAAATATTTTCCTAAATTCTTGGCAAACAGACGGAGCCTACTGCTGCAGCAGTTGATTTGCCCAGACCAACAGGAATTTGTGGAAGGGTTTCAAGTGGATGACAATACAAAGAAGGTACCCCCACCCAGCTGCTGTGGCTCCCAGACTCAAGAGGGAGTTAGTGTGTGCTCCTCTCTGGATGCCGAAAATACATGCAACATGAAAAGCTAGACTACCACATAGAAGCAAACAGACATGGGCCTCATGGCTTGTTTGGCCTTCAAGTGTAGTCTTGGCAGGAAATGCGGCTCCTTCTGCAAAGGTGCAGAAGGAGATAGATTTGTAAGCCTTCCGGAACAAGTTGTGTGCGGTGGGGGGGGGGGGGGGGGGGGGGGTATGAGGGGCGAATGAGACTGGAGGGCTCACTGCCCAATCTTCTTTTTGCATTGTACCTCAAGCCTGAGCACAGACTGTCTGGGAAAGCCAAGGGATTAGAGGAGCTCGGTCTGGTACCAGACCCAGATTAGGGTCACCATATTTGCAGGCCAGTCCTTGGTCACCAAGCAGACTAACTTCATCCCACAACTGTTGGAGCAGCTGGAGTAGGTGCCTAGTGATAGGATAAATCTCCCTTAATCAGAGGATCTCAACCTTAATATGGCTCCAGCTATATTACACACCATGCGCCAGGTGATTCAGTTTAGATGGGCCACTATCGATTAAGGACCTGGGGATAAAGATCACTGCACACAGAAGGGACCCGTTTGACACCAACTATAGCCTGCTGCTAACATCAATTAACGGCAACCTGCAGAGATGGCACAGGCCACACTTACTGTGACTGAAGCATGGGGTAACGATTAGGATATTACAGAGGACCCTGTTCCTCTTCCAGGTCTTGGGACTCAGGTTTGAGAGGGATTTCCTGAACCACATGCACTTGTTATATAAGAAGAAGGGAGAGGCTTGTGAGATAGCAGTCTACTCTCTCCAAAGCACAGAGTGTTAGGCATACCAGCGTTGGCTACTGTGAGAAATTGGGTGATTGTAGCTGTTTGAGAAGAGCTCACACAATCCTCAGTCAGGGTGAAGCACAAAAGTTACAAAATTAACCTGTGCTTAGTTTGGCACAAAAGCAATCAGGCTTAACTTGGAGGCAAGGTGCAAAGTATTTATGTATTACACAAACAGTAATAAAAAGAGAACACAATGAATATCCCATACCAATTTAGAAAAAAAAAGTAAAATTAAATAAAAATGACAACAAAACAAAAGTAAAATCAGTAGAAATTGAGATATGCAATTGTAAAAAGCTCGATAGAAGTAGCGCCAAAATGTGCAAAGCACCAACTGAGGGTATCTGATCGCGCTGGATTCGGAAAAAGTCACAAGTTCAGTCTGACCGCAATGGAGCGCAGGACGGGCACAGGACCACATTTGTCCGGCTAAGGATTGTAACCCGCTGTGACTGTAGTAGGTTTGCCTTTGGTTTCCTGTTTCTCTGGGCCTCTTTGCCAAAGCGCCGGGACACCCTTTTGGGGTAGCCGTGCGCTCAAAAAGTGCGGCTTAACATAACATAACATAACATTGTACCTTGGGTCCTTGGTGTGCAGCAGGGCTTTGCGCAGATTTGGTGGAACCTTCACTTAGGATGGTACCGCACCTTTTACCCCACTTACAAGAGTCCAGGACTGGAGGGGCACCACTTAGACAAGACTCTTAGCCTTTTCTGTTCCTGCGGCTCGGATCGGGTGGCCAGCAATAAGCCTTTGGAGTCACTCCGATAGTCCTGTGGGCAACCAGAAAAGCAGGTCTCAAGCAGCAGGGCAGTCTTCTAAAGTACACAGCAAGCCACAGAGGGCAGGCCACAGACAGAAGAGCAGTCCTTTTGCACGTCCGAAGTGAACTGAATAGTTGGTGTGAGGGTCCTATTTTTATACCTGGTGCACTCTTTGAAGTGGGAGAAGTGTCTGCAGTTTTCCCCTCCAGATTGGTGTCTGGAAATTCGTGCCTCCCTACCCTGGTCTCAGGTTGTCTGGGGGTACAATTACCTAGTATGAAGCCCTCTGCGAGTGTGCGGAGGCAGCCCGTGCAAGTGTGGTAGACAGTCTCTATTGTGTGGCTGTATGGGAGGAATACACAAAGGCGAACTGCCACTCATGCCTAGTCACCTGGCCCAGCAGCAGGCTGCAAGGAATAAATGGTTGGGACAAGAAAATGCCAACTTTCAAAAATTTGCATTTTCAGAATTAGAAAACTATAACACAGCACTCTGTTCTATGGGCTGTTTAGGGCCTAACCTAGGGGTGACTTGTATGTATTATAAAGAAAGGTTTAGGCCTGACAAAAAGGTTTATTTTGCCAGGTCGAAATGGCAGTTTAAAACTGCACCCAGGCTGCACATGGCAGGCCCGGGACAAGTTTGAAAAGGCAAATTAAGTGGGTGGTACAATAAGTGCTACAGGGCCACTAGTAACATTTAACACATGTAGTACCCCTGTAATGGGCACTTAAGTAAATGTGCCAATTGGGGTGTATGCCAATTTTACCATGTTTAAAGACAGAACAGAAGCACAATAGAACTGGTTAGCAGTGGCAAAGGGTGCAGAGTCCTATGCCCCCCCCCCCCCAAAAAAGAAATTATAATAGGAGGGGTGAAGGCAAAATGTTGGGGGGGCTGACCCTGCGGAGAGGGCAAAGTCCAAAAGCTGCCCACTATAGGGCTACACAGCCAAGGAACATGTGGGAGTAATCCAGGGAGGAACCAGAAAAGCTGTGGTGTTTCCTGGACCACGTACCCACAGGGCATTCCCTATGAGCTCCCTGGATCCACAATGGGGCAGAATGGGAATGGAGCTGGGTCCTTGGGTGGACACTACAGGTATGGGATCAAGCCAAAGTGACAAAAGGCTGACAACCTACCCTTCATTTATCCCCCTTACTCAGTAGCTCAGAGTTTGACTCGGGTTAGATGGGCAGGCTGTCTGAAGGCTGGGAGTATAACAGATGCCCAAGCCTGAAGCTGGGAGATCTTAGACAAGAGGAAAAATCATAACCTTTGAGCAAATTAGAAAAGACTTCAACCAATAGAACCCATAAGTCAACTTTACGCAGCAGAGGCATGGAGCACAACACATTTCAATTAAGCCGAAGGAAGCGAGAACAGTCACAAATTTTGAGAAGCTCCAACACTCAGCTGACTCCGCATCAGGGTCAATTGGGAAAAAGAGCTGGGTATGGTTCACTTAGGGAAGCACTGTGAGGAAATTACTAGATATGTGCACACAAGGAAGAAGTGTAAATGGGGTTGAAGCCGGTCTGAAAATCTTATACAGGCGGCACTATGCGTAGCGGATGCATGAAATACAGATAGACACCTTTTGGATTTACTGTGTGTGAAAGAACATTACATTTCTCTTTAGGACACTGTCTGAAGTTAAACAATTTTGATAGAAATCATTGATTGAGTCTGCTGAATCACAGGAGGGAAGTGAACAGCAATCCCTGCAAGCAGACTTTTGTTATGGTGGCAGGGCTGAACTGGGGGAACAGCAAGAGGTGCACACTAACCCAATAGATTACTACTCTGGACTGCAAAGCAAACACTACTAATTAAGTGGAGGCAGGCAGATCCACCACTGAGCTGGCATCAGAGACTATAGCCAGAGCTGGAGATGGAAAAGATCTCCCATGATCAGAAAGAATCCAGGGATAAATGGTCTCCTCTACTAGATTACTTGCCGGGGATGCTGCCTCACTGATCTCCTAAGGGCCTTGTGAGCCCTGCAAAATGTGCCATGAGGAGTGTTTAACCCAAAGGATGGTTAAGAAGGGAGTAGGCAACTTCCCCATTCTTTGCTCAGGAGCGACACAGCGCAAGTGTGACCGGTACACTTACACGCTATGTTAAGAAACAGCATTTCCCGAAGGTATTGGGAGTTTTTTCCCCCTTTAAAGTGGTCACATTTTAACTGTCAACTGCAGGAAACTAAACAAAAATGTTATTTTCAAAGTAAAGAAAACAACTTTTCTAAAAATACTGGCATAGATCTAGTGAGGAGCCATGAGAAGGCATTCTAGCCTTCATGGAATGCAAATTACCAAGAGTCTTTCTTACGAAGGGTTACAGTTAGAAGACAATACCTCCATAACTCAGAACACAGACCTGCTCGAGTCCTCCCCAGAAACTTCTTCAGTATCAGCCCATGCATCTTCAGAGCCTGCTACAAGAGACAAAAGTTAAAAATCCACATTAAACAAGCAACTGTCACATCCCTGGCTTATCTTTAGACTACAGAGATTTCAATTCAGATACTCCCTTGGCAAAAAGTCAGATTTCACAGTGATTTCTACTCCAGTCCTTCTACTCGCTCCCCTTTGAGAAAGCAGAACGATGTATTAATGTGTTAACGAAAATGTCAAAATACCTTAATAAAAAAAAATATATTTTTACGTTCAATTGCAACATCGTTCTATAGTAGCTTAACATGCATATTATCCTTAAAATACCTACTACATTTTATGGATTTGAGGTCCAGGAGTAATTTTATTTGGAAGATGTACATTTCATGTGTAATGAGCATAGACTGGTTATGAAAATTGGCAGCAAAAAGCATTAATGAGAAAGTAGTGACATCTGTTATGTATCTTTATCGCTCCTGAAAGGTCTTCTTGCATTCTTCTTTCAGGAGAAGATCCTGGATCCAGCTTATTAGTTTAGTTGAAGTAAGAGTTTCTATCGCATGTTCACACTTCCAGTGCCCTGCTTTGCGGGGAAAATGTGTAAGAGCTTCCAAACCGTACAGATTACATCGTCATATGCTCCAAATGGATTATGGCGAGAAGCTCTGGTCCTTCGAAACAATGGATGTGAATTACTCTGCTGGATTATTTCTATTTTTGTATTAAAGAGGTTTAGACTTCCCCGAAGCGTGTTTTTTTTTTTTATTACACACCTATGAGGAGGGTGCCTCGATTTAAAGCAGGTAGAAGCGACCTCTCATTTTTTGCCTTCTCTTTAATATTTTATTCGAGGCGCATCAATCCAAGACAAATTCATAAATGAATACCAGTTAGTATTCGCAGCACATAAATGCATATTAAAACATATCTAAAACCGAATAAACACAGATTTTAGTCAAAGTGCCCATAAAATAATTGATTACAGTATAGTTACATTATAATGTAACCAATTTTCTATAATTACAGTTCTCCCATTTCACGCTTCTACGAACTAAAAACTTGCACCACTTGATCCCATTCTATCAATCAATCAATCAATCAATTCGGCCACTGGTGCTGGGATCAGGTTTCGCCTCTTTCTCGCCTCACGACCCTTGCTCTCCAAGTGATATATATTGACAGCAATCTGGCTAGCCAATGATATGTGGAGGGGGAGGGAGGGATCCAGGGTGAGCCAAGCCATGGCGATGCATACACGAGCCACTGCCAAATACAGAGATTAAGTATAATTTTCCCAGGTCCTTCATAAATCGCTCATCAATTCCAATCAGGTCAGGCGTAATCGAGACCTGCATATTAAGTACAGACCTTAAACACCTACAGATTCCTTCCTTAAGGGACTACAACTTTGCACAATTACAAAACACGTGTGCTAAGTCTGCTTCGTAACTGCCACAACGGAGGCATCTAGAGTTAGGCTCTTTCCCTCCATCTAGAAATTCCTGTGACAATAACACCTCCTGGCCCACCTCCAATGATTCCTGAATGTTCATCCCTTTGACTGCTCATCTCCAGTGTCAGTTTTCTTCTTGCTTTCCAAGATTGTCGGACGATAAATTAAAGCATCATAAATAAACCCAACCTTCCTCTCCCCCAGCAGATCCACGAGTGGAACCTGCTGCAGTGTTAATTTGTCCTGGTCTAGTCTCAACAAAATCCCCAATATGCACATACTTAAAAACAAAACCTCTATTTAGTCAACCTAAATTTTACTTGCAAGTACTCATAAAAATAAATGTGTTCCCGATTGAATAGATCCCCCCAACCGATCACTCCTGCTTGCTCACAGACGAGACAGCTCTCATCATGAAATACAGTTGGAAAGACTAAATAACGCCACCGAGGGGTATTATAGTTCTACATCCCTATAGCCAACTTCTGCTTCTGTTGTACCCAGATTTTAAATGATGCCTATTGCTTGGTTCGACAGTCCTTAAAAAAAAACAAGCTTTTGCCTCGGCTCCCAAAATGAACTCGTAGACGGTAATCCCTCTGGCCCCAGATCCTCACTCGGCCGCCAGGTGATTAGAACCATCATATGCTGTAGTATAGCGACCAAGTAATAATACCGACGTTAGACACAGCCCAACCACCTCCAACCCTAGGAAGCATCAATCATCTTAAAGCTCTCCTCACCCTTAGATAAGGTCATATAAAACTGATGCAGATCGAACAGCTCTGGTTTAAATAATTAGTTGCCATTTCCAAAGGGATAATAAATAATAATCTTAATATATAATAACATCAATATATAATAATTTTAATATTTAATAATAATATGGATATTAATAGTAATACCATTAACGCCATTAACATTAATAGCAATAATATTACTATTAAGAATAATCTTATTTAAAAATTGCCGAATCCCTTCTTACCCCACCCCACCCCACCCCCCACCCCCCCCCCCCTTGTTCCCCATATTGGCACTCACAATGCCCAATTGCGGTGTGATCAAGTTGCTGAGTTCTTCTCAGAAAAGATACAAACCATCTATAACTTCCCCCCCCCCCCCCCATCTCTGCTCAACAAATGCCGGCATTAAGTGACATAACCACTCCCGATATCCCCATTTTGCTGGAGCAATTCCATCCAATGGACCTCAACACCCTACAAAGGTTGCTCGGAGAACTCAAAATCGGGTTCCCCCTTAGATGCCGCCCCCCCCACTATCCTCCATAAAATCTCGGAGGTGGTGTCACCAGTTATACTTGATTGCATAAATGCGTCACTTAAAACTGGCATTGTTCCACCGCAATGGAAAAATGCTAGGGTGAAAGCACTCCTAAAAAAAAAAAAAAAAACTAACTTTGAAACTTGGGGAAACTACCGTCCTCGCTCTTTACTGCCAGGAGTCAGTAAACCAGCAGACATACATCAACTCGATTTTATCGGCCTTCTTGGAAGACCATAACCATCAGCATCCGACGCAGACTGGATTTAGACCCCAACAAGGCACAGAGATTGCTATCCTGGCTGCAGTAGAGGAAATCAGGAAGACTCTTGATAATGGAGGCTGCGCTGCCCTGACCTTATTGGATCTCAGCGCGGCCTTCGACACGGTCAATCATCAACTAATGATACAAAGACTGTGGGGAGGCCGGAGACACCGGAGTGGCACTAAAACGGCTACAGTCTTTTCTCCAAAACAGCGGTCTATACAGTCTTTGAAGGGGAATGCTCCTCGAACCACATTCCTTTGACTTGTGGGGTTCCACAGGGATCTTCCCTATGCCCCACGATGTTCAACATTTATAGGAGTTCGTTGGCTGAACTAGTACACAGATTTGGGGTACAGATAGTCACATACGCCGACAACACAGTTAATTATCTCCTTGAAGCAAGCCAACCATCTGGACCCTGATCTAGCCACTTGCTTGGAGAAAGTTTTTAATTGGATGTGTGGTTCCTTTTTGAAACTTAACGGAGCCAAGACGGAACTCCTGCTATTGGGGAAGTCGGCACCCCCAAATGTGGATCACCTATGGCCTAGCTGACTAGGTCATCCCCCTGCCCCAAAAAAAAGGAAAAAAAAAAAATAAAAATAAAAAATAAATAATAAAAAAATCGAATAAAGAGCTTAGGAATTTGGATCGATTGCAATCTCGATTTCAGAGAGCAATCACGCATAGTGGCAGGGAGTTGCTATGGTTTACTTAGAAAGTTCAGAAAGTTACTCCCCCCTGCTTCCTTTTGCTGCGAGACGACTGTTGGTGCAGGCCCTCGTCTTATCACGGCTGGATTACGCTAACGCTATATACCTTGGAGCCCCACCAGGCGACTATTAAAAAACTTCAAATAGTGCAGAACTGTGCGGCCCGTATGCTGCTGAACATTCCTAGACGCTCCTCTGCAAGGCCTGTCCTTGCAACGGCTCCCAGTCCAGGAAAGAATTTGCTTTAAGGCTCTATGTATCACCCATAAGTCAGTCTCAGGAAAAGGCCCGCCCCTGATTCGCACCACCTCCGGAGTTGGTATTGCTGGGGTATCTATTCTAAGGTGAGGAATCTAACTAACGTGTTTCTTTCAGATGAAAAAGTTACTTACCTTCGGTAACGATGTATCTGTAAGAAACATTAGTTAGTTAGATTCCTCACCGACCCACCCAGCCTCCCCGTTCTGCGAACCGACATCTAGGGTTAAGGTTTTCCCTTTCAGGGCCCTAGATTTTTTGGCACCAGTGTCGGTCTCTTGCATGGCTCAGCGTCCCTGGCGCGGAAAGCTATGTATAAGAACTGATGTCAGCGCGCGAGGGCGGCGTCTAAGTACTCCGACGTCATTCCGGCGCACGACGCCGACGACGGATGCGGAGCCGCAGACGATGCCTAGCGACACGCAAGGGGTATTGCTACAAAAATCTTTCCGGATCCAGCCTGACGCCTGGGGATATTCTAAGGTGAGGAATCTAACTAACGTGTTTCTTTCAGATCTTAGTTCCTAAAATTAAACGTGCACGGAGTGGAGGCCGACTGTTCACATACAACGGATCCAGACTCTGGAACACTATCCCCATCCGCATACACTCTGAACCGGACTATATTAAGTTCAGGAAACTCCTGAAAACCTCTCTTTCATTAACCTTTCGCAGTTTTCTACTTGGTGCCTAGAGCTGGGATACCCCTGGGTAACCATGCGCTCTATAAATGTTCATTCATTCATTAATATTACTATTATCAATATTAACATTAATATTATTGTTATTTACAATATTAGTAACAATGCTGCTAATAATAATAATAATAATAAAGGACCTTTGGCAGTAACAACATTTTAATGACATTGCATTGGTCTAGGAATGTTAAGAGCAATTTATTATTTCACATCAGCGCCCTCCTACTTTTGAGGAACAATGGAATAAGATTTAATTCCACTATATTTTCCACTCTGGCTGCTACCGGTGCTCCCAGATACGACGCACTGTCAACTCTGCATTCGTTTTCCATTTGGATTCCTTTATTGCCTATTAATTGGGTCTTATTCGGGTGACAGCCCTCTATCTTACCAAACTTTTCCACCTCCAATTGTACCTCACTTATAGCCCCTACAGGATCAGGAGTTACTAATGCAATATTATCGGCATAAGCCAAAATCTTAGTATTGAATCAGTTCACAACGACCGCAAGCCTGCACAGTAAATGGTCAATATACAGAGTGAATAAGAGGGCTGAGCATAGGAATCTCTGCCTTGTCCCCTCCTTGCGATACAAATTTTATCAGGCTGCTGCCCCATTATATGCAGTCTTACAGTGGGTTTGAGATATATCTGGATAGCTGTGATGAAGTAGAGGCTTATCCTCTTTCTCTTGAAAACTGCCCATAGATAGTGCCATGCGGACCAGTCGAAAGCTCTCTCGATGTCAAGCAGAATCATACCCATAGGAGTCTCCAACACGCCTGCCGCATCAAGCACCGTGAAGGCTCACCTAACATGGTCGGTAGTCCCTCAGCCTGGAGCGAACCTATGTTACCAGGGAGAAATCATTTTGGCTATGACCCTGCCCAGTCGTGAGGAGAATATCTTAGAATAAATCTTCGTATCACTATCCAGCAGTGAGATCGGCCCATATGAGCCTGGATTCAGCAGGGGCTTCCACTCTTTCATGAATACCATGTTAGTGGCTGTCCAAGGCCTGCGGGGGCTTCTAGCCCCAGCCTCCTGGAGAGCAGTATTAACCAAGTCCCCCGCCAATACTGTATGGAAAACAATATAACATTCCAGCAGTATCTGGCCCCGATGCCTTGCTTGATCCTAGTGAGCCGAGGGCTAGTTGGACTTCCTCCGGAATAACTAGGGCGTCCAATGCTGCCTGCTGCCCTTCTTACACTATATCGGAATACTGCCCAACATCAACCAGAGGGGGAAACTGATCTTCCTAATAAAGTGTTTCATAATATTCCTTACAGACCAACAATATCTTCCGGGGTTCTAGTCAAGTATCCATCCTTATTCATTATAGCACTGATTCCACTATGTACTGCTTTCTGACGCATACGCAGTGTAAGGAGCCTGCCTACACTCACTATATTCGTAGCTCTACGCCCTCCGAGCTTCAAATTTCACTGCTTTTTTCTTGGTATTAAAGCTATTGACGCTAGTTTGGACCACGGCAATCTTTTGAAACTCTTCTGACCTTCCAATATCACTTTGACAAGTAAAGCTTTGAGATCCCCTTGTTCCTTATACAGTGCCCTCACTTTGTCAGCCTGTATCCTTTGAATGTAAAGACTAAAGCTAAGGGTCTCTTCCCCCCCCGCCAATTGCTGCTTTAAATGAATCCCAGACTACACCTGCCGATGCACTTCCCCTGTTACTTTCCATAAAGTCTGTCAGCCATCCCTTCATATGTTCAATATATTCTGAATTAAAGAGAGACCCCCTTATCAAAATGTCCATGTTTGAGACTGCCCAATTGCTGCAGATACCAAACCGTATGGTCCAAGAAGATCATTGGGTGTTTACCTCTCACAAACCCAGATGAAACCAAGAAAAGAATACAACCGAGCACATTTTTTTGGGGGGTATGAAAAAGGTATCGCCTGGGGCAGGCTTGCAGCATGAAGACAGATACTCTAGAATTTGCTCTAGGTTGTCGTGGAACAAGAACATGTCAAAGAACAGTGTATTTATTCATGCAACTCAAAATGCTGCATACTGCTGAAGTGAGTCAACGCCTTCTACAGTGAAAATTAACTAGATGACAGCAGGGCTTCCGAGACAGGAGACATGTCAAATATTATTTTCCTTAAAGTATTTAATATTTTACAACATCTCAATAATGAACATTCTTCCACAGATCATTTTGTGGCCAACACACTCCTAAAACGTTGAAAGCAGTCAAACTTTTTTCTGCAGCGTGGAAACACACACTGTTTAAACGTATATATAAGAACTAAACGTATTCGTGAATTCACGCCTTTTACTACAATTTAATGAAACATGTTTAGTGACTTCTACTATTTGCAAATACGTTAATATCCAACTTTTAGGCAAGAAAGTGTTTCCCAGAGTTACACATAGTGAACTCAGCTGGCAGGCGGGAGCGCAGCACTGATCTTTTGCCATACAGCACCTCTCTCAGACACCAGGACAGGGTCACACAGGGGTCAGTTGGGGCCACTTCTGGGGTGGAGACTAAAAGGAGTGACTTAGAGGCCAGCTTCTTAGAGTCCAACTTTCGTTCTTTGGTGGTTGCAGAAAAGCCATAACTACTGCTTACCCCTTTTGAGACTGGGCAATGTGCATGCCCCCGAGAGTCTTTGATGTGTTGACTTATTGTTTGCCTCCATGTGAGAATTCCTGGTACCAGTCTCCTTAAAGATCTCTATGCATTCCCCTCCCACGGTCCTCATTGACCTGATTTTCATTTGTATATCTGGCAATGCGCAAGTTGGCAGAGAGGTGCTGAAAGGTTTGCAAAGTTTTAGCCAGTTTTTGATTGGCGTTTATGTGACACTTAAGGGATAACTTTAAACATCCACACACATGGAACTAAGAAACAAATGCACTGTTCATGTCCAAGGCACTTATTCCTTATCCCTCTCCCAGGTGCGCAATGCATACTGAATGTAGTCCTACCTGAGAATATGTAATTGTACCCTGTTCGTCCATAGAGCTCACCCCATCCTGCAAGTGTTGCTGACCGGCAAATATGCTGCAAAGTAAGAATAATCATTTTCAATTACGTTGCTGCAAGACAAAATACTAAATACATAAAACCTTTTCGTAAAAAGAACTCACATAAGTTATTCAATAAACATGCTTTGTAGATAAGCAAGTCCAATGCAGGTACCAAGCAAGAAATAAGAAAAACAAAGTGAGAATTTAAAGACCTCAAGAACAAGCACATCTATTTGTTTATCCCCAACATCAATGTTAAACCGGCTAAGAGCAGGGGTAAAAGAAATCTGCCATACATAGATTCCTTTCCCCAAGGTCAGTAAGAATACAGACAGCCAAGGACAAGGGTCAAAGATCTACAATGCATAGATTCATTGCCTCAAGATCAATAAAAGCACAGACAGCCAATGACAACAGTGGAAGATATCTAGTAGGCATGGTTTCCTTGTCCCAAGGTCAGTAAGAGCACGGACAGCCAATGACAACAGTGGAAGATATCTAGTAGGCATGGTTTCCTTGTCCCAAGGTCAGTAAGAGCACAGACAGCAAACGACAACAGTGGAAGATATCTAGTAGGCATGGTTTCCTTGTCCCAAGGTCAGTAAGAGCACGGACAGCAAATGACAAGGGTCAGTGAGATGTACAATGCATGGATTCATTGCCCCAAGGTCAGTAAGAGCACCGATAGCCAATGACAACAGTGGAAGCTATCTAGTAGGCATGGTTTCCTTGGTAAGTGACAGCACAGAGAGCCCACTAAAGAGTGCACGAAATCTGCAATACGTGGTTTCCTTGTCCCAAGATGAAAGCACAGAGATCCACTTATAAGTCAAAGATATCTGCATCACAATGTTTACTGGTCCAGAGGGGAGAGCACAGACAGCCAATGAGAGGAGTCAAGATATCTAATAGGCATTGGTTCCTTGGTAAGTGACCGCACAGAAAGCACGCTACAAGAGTGAACGATACCCGCAATACATTGTTTGGAACTTCAGTAATTACCTGAATCCCTTCCTGCAACTGCTGTACTGAGCACTGCAAGGCTAAGCTGGACTGAGAGCACACCTCGATCGTACGGTGGCCGCGAAGGATGGATGCAAGGCTGATGCACGAGGTCATGCTCCCACTGGCCTAGAGGCAGCTGTAAGTCCTGAGCATGCATTGGCTGTACTAAGTCTGCAGCAAGTGTGTCACCGTTGGACTAAAGACAGACAGTACTGAAAGTCAATCATGTCCTAGAACGGTAACTATTTCATAAAATATTGTAAAGTACAGTATGAGGAAAACCAGAAGCTGCACAAGGTGAAATATTTTGAGATAATCTCATCAATGTGCAGTCCGAAAGGGGCGAGAAAAGAAGGGCACTTTGAAAAACTGCTTTTTAAAAAGGAGCCAAAATCTGCGGGGGCTTTTCTTTTAAAAGTCTGGGGGGGGGGGGAGGGGGGGGGGGGACGTGGAATAACAGAATCCCACAGAAAAGGAAAAAAGAACCCGGATGGTGGATTTTTAAAGACCATATCATTTTTTAATCTACACCTGGAGTGGGAGCACAAGTAATCATTTGTTATAATCAGGGAAGTTGAAGCTGAAAGGCAAGTCATTTGATAAGCATAACATGAGAAGTGCACTACCCTACCCCCACCCCTCCCCCTTTCCAAACATGGTATTAAAAAAAAAAAAAAATTATATGCAAACTTTCCCCAAAGGCTAAGCGGTCCTTTAGTTTGCCATATACAGTTAGCAAGCTGCAGGTGACCAAACTGACCTTGCCAAAGAGAGGAATCAAATACTAAAAACAGGAACAGGTTCCAGCTTAGCCTTGCGGACAAGGAATTAATTAGAACTAAGTGAGGCGAGTGGAGGAACCGAAATTTGACCATACATGTTTAGACATTCAAGAATAGGAAAATGACATAAATAAAGGCAAAATTTGAACAAACGAGAATGCCTTGCTGCAGTCTCCACCCAACGTGATGCTGGGATTGAGATGGCAAATCTAGTTCTTGTCTGGCCTCTGGAGAACAGAAACTTATTGGAACTAAATGTCCCACCCTGCACACACTTCAAATCTGGTCAATTGTTGGTGGGGGCTGGGGGTGGATATATAAACGAGAGTACAGGAGATGTGCCTTGCTGGATCATGAAAGAAGGGTGAGGATACGAAAACGGCGTGTGCTGTGGAGCCTACGGTGGACACTGCTGCATCAAAAAATATGGTCTTTGAGCGCTGTTGGAAACTCCGTTGATTGGGTTGCATGTCCTTACTTTGACCACTCTTACTTCTCTCTATATATATTGAATAGATCTTTACTGGGTCCTACCTCTCCTTCCTGTTGCATCAATGAAATAAACCCAACTTCATCCATTTATACGGTCCTACCTTCACTGCATTGCCCATCCCCAAGTTAGATTAGTAACCGCTCTACTTTTGGTGATCCTACAACTAATATAAGATTTAAATCACATTAACTTCCCCTATAATAATTCCCACTCTAACCCCAAGTGTAATTAGAATACAGTTATACACCAGGTTCTAATAGTTAACACATTTCAAAATAATTTAAAGAATAACGTTAACCATCAACGTTCCTGAGATAACTAGACTTGCATTTTAATTGTAATTCATGTGTATTTATTGTAACACTACCTCTTACACTTCAATTCAATTCCATCAGACTTCAATTGAGAGGGGCCCCAGAAGCACAGGAATAGTTCTGAAGTGTGCAGGGCTGGCCCGGAGGCAATGGAGAGATTTGAAAGTGAAGGGTGCGGCCTGGATTGGAGGAAAACAATCAATGTTTTTAATTGGTTTAGAAGACTCTGTGCAACGGATCGACAGGCCTCTAAGGGGAGGACGCCTATTACAACAAAATCATGTGGACCGTGGACATTTGAAGATTCTTGGGGCTGGGACACCCTCCAATGGCACCCAAGCTGGCTAACTAGCCATCGTGTTCAAGACATCGGCCCTTCAGATCCAGCTTGGACACAGTAGAAAGGAAGACTTCCTTGAATGTTTGTAGTAAAGCGGTCTGCTACCTGCTGACCAGACCTCGGACTGGAGTGTTTATAAGACAGGATCAGAGATTTGCTGCAAGGCTTTGTTCTCTGAGCAAATCTACAGTACTGATGGAGGCTTTGCATGCTGAGAGCGGGGAGGCTCTTCAGTCACTGAAACCCGGTGTTTGGAGATGGCCTAGTGTGCAAGAGGCCTTTGAAGGATTACCACTTGACGGGAAATACTGAAATTACTGAGTGACCGTGTACCATCTGCCTGCGGAGACCAGCTCTATCCAGTGTGGAAGTGGCTTCTGAAGTGCCTAGAAGCTGAGAAGGCAGAGTAACAAAGTAAGCCTGTGGCTGACCTATGGTAATCCCAAGAAACTACAAAAAATGGAGACATATTTCCCAATGGAGAGAAACCCTGTGAACCACTTTGTTTAGGAGGAAGAGTTCTCTTATGAGCAATATACAAAGACACCAAACAAAAGCAACTACTTTAAAAACAAATCCCTGCAATGTTGGCATGTAAATCCGAAGGCCAGTGAAATCTTCATGGAGAAACGAATTGCAGCACGCAGAAACGGTCATCACCCCAGCATGATTGCTCTCTACTGTCATCACCCAGCCTGATTGCTCTCTACAAGCACCTTCGAGAGTAGGCTCCCGGATGTGTACTTTAGGGGTACTACTGCCTTCCAGTGGCCACATTTGATAAAATACTTCTTCTAGAAAGTCGCCACCATTAAAAATTTGATCCATCTAGGATTGCAATGCAGGTTATTTTTACTTCATACCTGCAGAAAAAGAACGTTTTGTTCTTCCATTTTTTAAATATGTTTTTACCCCACTTAACTTGGTGTTCACCTTACCATCCTGAACTGCAATTGTAATTGTTCCTTGGAGAAATGCCCTGGCACTCGGTTCAAAACACATGCCATAGTCCCACTTCTTGAGATCGGTTTTGTCAGTAAATAGTGCTCTGGTGGGCAGCATTAGATCAGTTTTAGATCATATAACAACTCCGACCTTGCTTTCTTGTATGGTTATGGGAAAGACGTTTGGTAAGAGCATGGCTGCATGTGGCTACAAGTCTGCAGGGAATGGGATAGCAAAGTTGGCAGGCTTAGAGAAAATGTTCTTTTAACACAACAACAGACTATGTGGGGACATGAAGGACCCTAAACTCTTGGAGCCCGGCTGCAAAATATATTTACATTTCCAACACCGAAAGATAAACTGAGCATGAAGTGAACTGAGCGCAGACGTGGAGAGAAACCTATATTGAATGTGTACCTTACTCCAAAAAACACGCAGTTGTGCAGCAGAGTAAAGGTAAAAAAAGAAAAATATATAGAGATGTCTACAGTACAATTGTGCATCAGCAATTTGAAAAAATACCCTTGCTATAGGCTGGATTACCGACGAATAGATGTTCACAAAAAGTAGCCCATTTATTTTCAGAATAGTAAGCTGGAGACAGATAAGCAAAAAGGGATGAAGGGACCATGTTTTTCAGCTGGCAGTATTCGCCCTTCACCTGGGTTTAGCTTTCATCTGATCCACTATTATCCAAGAGTTGCCTAAATGAGAGATGCACCAAAGGCAATCGTAATCATTCATCCTTGTGCCTAGTTATGATGCTGGCAAGTAAGCATTGGGTATGGTGACTGTACCACAAATCTACAGAAAGGATGCCACCAGGGAGATCTCAGCTACGGATGCGCCTTCGTCAGTTAACGCTAGGGAGACCAGTTTAGGGTGTCTCAAATCCCAGGGTGTGCTCTTTGGGAGCACGAGATTTGCTTTTTGGGGGATCTCTTGGATCAGTAGCCACTGATAGCCGCAAAAATACAGCAACTCTGAAGGGACAATAAGATCAAATGGCATGGATGGGAGAACTTGTATATTGGCAGGCAGCTTCATTATCACAACAGCATTTTTAAATTTGTGATGGAAGGTGGGGTGGGGGCCAGAAAAACAAAGTTTGGTGTCTGCATCAGGAGAAGATCAATGGAAGCTCAATGTATTTTTGTAGCTGTTCACAGGAGCTGCGGCACACACTTTTTGGACATGGCTTGGAACCGCCATTATGTTTTTTAGGAGCACAAGCGCGTAGATCT
This sequence comes from Triturus cristatus, assembly GCF_964204655.1. Lineage (NCBI taxonomy): Eukaryota > Metazoa > Chordata > Amphibia > Caudata > Salamandridae > Triturus > Triturus cristatus. Next base: position 21,488,594 of record NC_140592.1, on the reverse strand, counting down.
GTTGGTTGGGTCACATTACTTCCACTTCTCATCGGTTAGTAAAACCTTCTTAATCAGCATGCCCGTTTGCATTCACTAACTCCAGGACAGTGGTGGCCATCTCACTCGAGATCAGTAGGAGTGGTTGCCTGCTTTAGTCCTGGTACTGTCTACGTATAGAAGAGAGCACCAAATGTCTAATCGGACACTCAGAATGCCATCTGGCAAATCAACTGACTGTCGTTCTGTTCCTCTTGCAGATTTTACCGAATAGTGAACGGGCAGGTGGGTGTTCAGGTAAGGGCTACAGGGGCGAATGTTTGAAGAGAGATGGAGGAAGGACATCAGCAGATTACAGCTAAGAACTGTGCCCTTGTGCTAAGAGTGTGAATGAGACTGAGGGACAGCACCTGTTCTAGTGAAATAAAAGCCTCCATGAACACTCCCCAATAGGTCACACCCTCCCCCAAATATGGCAGTGGAGTGGCAAGAAAGACAGCAGTGAACAGCAACATGTTGCATCTCTGAGCCCTGGATAGCTAAAAACATGGATATCGGAATGTGTTAGGCAAAAATCAAAAATCTGAATAAAGATGCAGAGATAAATCCAACATCAGATATTAATTTTCAGGATTTGTTCAAAATAAACAAATTATAGCCAGGGTGGGAAGAGGTATTCAGATATTCCTTGAGATCAAGTACCTCAGTAGATGCAATAGGTTTGAGTGTAAGGAGGAAGCAAGTTAATTTATTCTAAGCAATACATAAATGTGTCACGGAGTAACAAATCAGAAGTTTTACGCATTCTCCTCTGAGACTACAAGAACACTGCCTTCAAACCTTACTAAAAAACAGATTGTCTTGAAAAACATTCAGAAGGAGGCTCTGTACATCATTCATCAGGTGACAATGGCTGCTGTATTTGAAGAACGTACTTTTCCCTTGTATAGAATGACTGGGCAGACAAAGCGACCACGACATCTGGCCATCTTGCTGCGATTGACGAGGTCCTGTAATTTACTGATGTGCACTGTGCTTTCGAACCTGCAACAAATACAAAAACAGTCATGAGCACAAACTCCACTCTTATCTACTAGCAGGCATGGAACCAGTAACACCAAATCTACTTCAATTAGTTGAATTGGAAAGATGGGTGTTTTAGGGGGGGGGGGGGGGGGGGGGGGGGTTTGCCTCTCCGACTCTAACTTCTACCACCATCCTGTGATCTTGCATACGAACATCCATCCTTCCAGCCAAAATGCACTGCAGATGCCTGTACCTGCGCCTTTGAGACTAAACAGAAATCCAATATCTACAGTAGTCTGGCAATGCTCCTGAAAACACGCCTCTTTCACCCTCCTCCCATTCTCCACGAGGAGTCTGTACAGCAAACACTTCCTATGGGGTGCCCATTGATCCGAGTGGCAGAGAGACCATTCACGAGCAAATCAGCAGAAGTGATCAGGACTAAATATTTGCAACATGGTTTACTTTGTGCTCTACTAGTCCTGGTTGTATATAGCCAGTTATATAGGTTCGACAGGTTACATAGTTACCATACAAATATCTTCACTTAGAAATAAACATGCCAGAGTAGAATTCATTGGGTGCCAAACAGCTCCTTGGAAGTTTAGCATGGTTTTAGAAAGCTTTGCATTCCGGGGCACTGATGTGAGGCCGGCACTGGGAGCGGAACTGCTTGTGAGCGGAGTCGAAGGTCCCAGGAGAGATGCTGGAAGCCCCTGCCTGGTGCAAGTGAGTGAGTTTGCTGCCCGCTCCACCTGGTGCCGGCAGTTGGGGGCCTAGGATATGAACAGCAGTGAGTGCAGCTGGCTGGTCGTTTCACTGTACGTGCTCAAGCAGGATGACTGCCCCAGGGTTTCATAGGCTGCCAGTTTGGACCGGGACTGGACTGACGGTGGAGGTAGAATTGCTTTGCCCTAATAAGGCCCTGGAGTGTTGCGCCTGGTGTGTCCGGTGGGAGACGTGGGCAGGAGGGGGTGGGGGTCGGCTAGAACTGCTCGTGCCCCTCTTACCTCACCTACTACAACATCTCTGCATGTGGGGAGAGGAGAGTCCATCAACAGCATGCCCCCCCCCCCTCTAGACTGCGTGGCATCGCCGCTGGAATGTGGAGGTCCAACATCGCTGAAAACAGCTTCAGAGCGGTGACCGTTGGGTGTCTCACTACGCCGTGGTGGCGGCGGCAGCAGACTGCTTATACCCCTATCTCTCCACTTGTAGCCCCTTGATGATTAGGTGTGGTGGGTCCCTACACTGGGGAATGTTGAAGTTATCGCTGACAGTCTGTTGAGGTTGGTGGAGGGGGAACAAAAAAAAACAAAAGGTCACCCCGATTTGGCCGCATACTGACCAGTACCCCCAGACTGCGCCTGGCACGGAGGAGTGGTGGCCATACCACAGCACCATGGTTCCTCTGGGTTGAGTGCTGCGCACTGCCGATCAAGTGGAGAACGGTATAGCTGATCATTATTTCGGACTCACGCCGGCCTGGGCCACCTAGCCCAACAGGCATGCCTAAAGTAAGATATGGGGAAAGGCGGGGGTCCTAGGACCCATTCGCTGAGTCACCAGGCGGCAAGCACCCCGGAGTCGCCGAGGAGGTGACAACCACCCCCTCCCCCCCTTTCAAATAGCAAATTTGACCAAATCCTGGCAGCCTCACTGCAAACGCAAAAGGACCTGTGCAACAGGATATCAGAAGAATTTGACAAGACGATTCACCCAGATGGAAGGAGTCATTCATGAGCTGTAACCAAAACTCAAGAACCTCGAGGGTCAAGTCCGCTCCCTGGTGGCCTAGGTGCGGGAACTGGAGGGCAGTGCGGAGGATTCCGAGGGACGCTCCTGCCACAACAACCTTTGGATTGTGGGAGTCCCACAGGGGATGGAAGGCTGAGACCCCAGTATCCTCCTTTGAGTGATGGCTTGCACAGGTAGTGGCCCGGATGTCCCATTCTCCCCATTACCAGGTGGAGTGGGCGCACAGGGTCCAGGAGAAGTGGTGGCCTCTGGGATCGTTCCCCCAGACCGGTAGTGATTCCCCTGCTGAACTTCAGGAAAATGGAAACTATCCTGAGAGCAGCCCGAAATGCAGATCCCCTACAGTACGAAAATGCACGCATCATTCCTTTCCTGGACTGTACCTTGATGGTGCAACCCCGGAGGGTATCCTTCTTGGGAGTCAAGAAACGCATGCCAGAGGTAGGCCTTACATACTCACTGTTGTACCCAGCAAAGCTTAACAAATTATCTAAACAGACCAGCTATTTCACAGGACCCACAGACGCTGGGTGGAACAGTGCCACTTTGAGGCATCTGCCCTGGGAGGGGTGGAGAATCCATAGAGTGTCTGGCTGGCCTCATTCCACCGGCCCTTTGCTGCTTGTCCAGTGATAAATCTAGAATGAGCATTTGACACAGCAGACTGGCAATCTATGTTTACTGCACTTTCAACTCCCAGTGCGCTTGCTTCGCATGATTAGTTTATTTTATACAGCCTGGGTAAATACAGGTCAGCTCCTTTCAATCCCATTGGAGATCAGTTGAGGAACACGGCAGGGATGACTGCTGTTGCCACTTTTGTTTGTGCTGACAGTGGAAACATTGGCTCAATAGCTGCAGCGTGATGGGTGGGATAATACTTTTAGGGGACGAATTTCACACAGTCTCCCTTTACACGGATGGCGATGTATTGTCCTTATTTAAAATACGTGGCGTCTGGCAAGGACTTGGAGACATCAAAATAGCACTTAAGGAATTCCGTAAAGCCTTGGATCTGGGAGTGAATTGGGCCAAGACTTGCCCGTTTCCTGTTAGTTCAAGCTGCCCTCCACAACACCTAGTGGTGGGATCCCCATCAAGTGAGATGGGAACCGACCACATTCCGCTATCTCTGTATTCGTATATACCAGGATACTCTGGACTTAGACAGTAACCTCACTAGGGCGGTCACCTCCCTGAGACTGCAACTGGCTTTTTAGAGTACACTCCCACTTACGGTGCAGGGACAGTTCTCCCATTCTAAGATGGCAATGCTCCCCTAACTCATATTACTTTCACAATTTACCGGTCCACATACAGAGCTCTACCTTCCGTACTTTGCACGGCATGCTAGGGACATTTCTGTGGAACAAGGAACATCACTGTGTCGCCCTGTCAAAGCTCCAGCGGCCGGTTGACAGGGGGGGGGGGGTGCATTAATAACTCCTAATTTCGAGCATTATTACTTGGCAGGCCAATTTGAGTGGCCGTCTTGTTGGCTGCCAGGCTGGAATCTGTCTGCATTGGGCCTACCCACATTGGATTGTGCCGCAAGAGTGATCCACGAGCTGTTACCATCGGACAACTCCGCCCACACTCAAATAAGCTTATGACCATAGCATACAACAGCTATACCAGAAGCCTTAGAATGATCCCAGCCCTGACACCATACACACCAGAGATCAATATCGGCAGCTTACGCCCCTTCAGAGAGCTCCTTGGGAGAGCGGGGATTGAGCTCTGGGAGTCAGAAGGGGTTGATACCCTGGCGCCCCATTTCAGAATGCAGCCCTTGTGCCCTTCGAACAGCTCTGTATGGATCATGGTCTGCCCCTTGGCCATTTTCTTGCGCACCGAACTCTGCTGGTCGAACTGCAGCAGTATTGCAAAATCATGGATCCACCTCCCCCCATGCATACGATGTGCAGCAGTCAGCACCTAATCAGGTGGGTCACACACGCAATTGCTTCTGCATCACAGGACCTGTTGCTCTCCACAAGATAATGCACTCCACAAGATAATGCTGGGAACAACACATTGGTGTTGCGCTAGCACAGAAGGAGTGGGACAGGGCTCTTATATACACCCGCGTCAAGTTTCCCGCAACGCAAAATTCCAATATATCCTTAAATAGATCGTACCTCATGCCAGTACGTTTGACGGATTATAAGGTAGTGTATCAACATGCCCCAGATGTGATTCCAATGATGCAGACATGGCACACATGTTTTGGGATTATCCAGAAGCATAATTGCTGTGGAAGGAGGCACCGGAAACCCTGACAGCTGTCATGGGGAGGAGGACTTTTGTACAATGTAGACAGGCCTGCTGGGGCTATACAGACGTAGGAGGGAGGGAGGTGCTGCTTATTGATTCATAGACTTTGCCCTGCTCATGGCTAGGAGAGCCACTGCCATTAAGTGGAAGGATTCCCACCTTCCTGGTATGCCGTATTGGTTTGTGGCAATGTTGAAGTGGGGCAGGGTCGAATTGGTGGCACTCAGGGGAGGGAAGGAGGGGCAGGGGTGGGGGGGGGGGGGGGTCGAAATCATCACCGCCCAACACAATGCTCCAAACCACATTTGTTGCCTAGCACTCCCTCATCCTTCTCCCTTTTTCCCTCCTTCCACTTCCTTTCCTATTTTCGTGGTTCTTAGGCCTGTACCCCATCTCTTTAAGCCTCGTCTCGAACGCACTCCCAGATTATGTACCGTTCGAATGGAAGGACAAGGCGTCTGTCGGATGTATATATGCAGCGCGACCCCATGGCCGTTTTCAGCCAGCGTCTGATACTATATTACCAGTGCATGGATCTTGTCAGTTTGCAACGATTGTGACCTGCCAGTTGACCTTGTTACACAAGTTGATTGTGGATTAAGTAAAGATGAACCAATGCCTCCTGTAGTAACATGGATTGCCGTCTGCAATTTACCTACCCACTGGGAACATTTATGTCAAGCTCCATTATCATACTGCGATGATTGCATCATTATTTATGTTACGCAACAACAAAAAAACAACAAAAACACACAAATTCAGTTATAGTTAGCAGAACCAACTATAACTTGAGCCACCGCCAGGCACTGCTTAGGACATCAAGTATTTATTTTGTTATTTTTTATTTTTACACAAAGCTCTATAAACTAGTATGTGATTAGAGGGTTAAAAGTATAAAATAGCTCAGAATAGTAGCACAGGGTTTTCCAAAAAGTAGCTCGGGGGCGACTGGTAGCTCTCCATCTACCTGCGACTAGCTCTCCCATCTGTAGCCCAACCTAGTAAATAAAAAGTGTTGGTTTGGTTGGCTTGGATAGGTTTCCAAAATTGAAAAAGGATCTATTTTCCGGAGTGATAATCTGATCTCTAGAGAAAAATATATATGTTTAAAGCTAATAGTTAAATGGTAATTAAAGCTGCACTGAGGAGTTTTATAAGTGATGCTCTTTCCTATGTGCCAGGCAGCACTATGCAAGAGACTGCTACTCCGTGTAGAGGCATCGACGTTGATGAAGCATTTTTCCATTATTGCTGGTGATCTTCACTGATGCACCGAGGTCAGTGCTTGTAATCCAGCATGCAATGGTCACTAATGGAATCTTGTCTGAAGTGGTCACTGCGGTTACAGCCATAATTTGTGTTAGTAGCTCAGGGTGATTGTCACTGACCGCAAGTCCTAGAAAAGGTTGGAGATCCCTGATGAAGCACCATTAATGAGATCACAGATACATCTCACTTAGGTGTAGCAAGCATGTGTTGTGTGTAATATTGACCCTATACCACACACGTCTCTGGAAGCCTAGTTCACATTAACAAATCAACCACAGATATTTGGGAAATTCTCATTACACACCGTGTTCAATATGTATACAACTGTTCAGAGAAAGCCACCTTCAAGATGCTCAACGTCTGTTCCAAAAACAATGGCCAACTACGGACAGCTTTTACTAGCATCAAACCACACCGAACCTACATTGAGAGAATGCATTGAACTGCAATCGTACCTACCCACAAACCTTCACCGGACCGGAGCTGAAACCAAGGACAGGAACCAGGAACCGAGCAGCTTCTCATTATTACTTTGGCGAAGAGGAGGTCAAAGGAGAGTGTGCTACGATCAGAGTACCAGCAGATTTTACTCATGCCCCCTTGCATTTGTGAAGTGCGCGGAGGGGTGCCCTTCAGGAGCACCACAGCTCTTCCTGTGGCAGAGATACTCTCGCCAAGCCTCGACTCCAGTTTGTGTACGTGAGCGCGGAGGACTCCGCACCAATACTAGAATAAGGGAGAGGGCAGAGGTCTACTGTGACTTGCTGGACCTCATACTTGGGGAGCTTAGGGTGGCCCACAGCATTGTACTGATTCTTCAAGCCCCCCGGGTGTTTCTCAGTTCACAATGGCAATAAATCTGCTTAACTGTTCCATCACTCCAAAGGAAAAGGAAGCACAAGCCTTAACCCTGTTGAAAGACAGTGCATATAGATTTTAAAGGCTTCTAATACCGTCCATTTGTGTGGACTCCCTGGTGAGAGGCAAGTTTGGCATGATCTCTTCAAAAAGTTTTCAGTAGCTTGGCTCTTACTTTGATTCCCTCCCTTCCCCATTAGAAGGATTGTTCTCATCGATGATAATAAAAGTAAGATAATCAAACTCTTGTGATGAAGCGGCAGGGAGGAGTGCAAACAAAGTAGGGGGGGGGGGGGGGAGGAGGGGGAATCATTACACATCAGTTCATTAGAAGGTTTAACATCCATACCTGAATTTTATCCTAAATTATCTCAGGCAGTGTTAGGAAGTGAAATTGATACAACAGGCAATGGAATGCTTAATATTGAACAACAAGATGCAAAAGGAACAAGCAAGACTCCTCCAACGCCAAAGGATTCTGCAGAAGCCTAAATAAACGTTTGGTTTCTCTTTCAATAATGTCGAACAGCAGACTGCCCAGGAGGTTACTTTAATACGAGCTCCTCATCTAGATTTTACTTTACCAGCTATTGATATGAGCCAGTTACCCCAACGCTGCCAGGAATAAGCCACTGAAATAGACATAAGAATTTTTTTTAATAGTACACCAATTATGACTGAGATTGCGGAAGATTTATCCAGCTCGCTGGACTATCCCCTTTAGTCTTCTTTCCAACCCACAAAAGATTATGTTCATCTCTCTGAAACAGTGCAGACACTGCAAAAGAAACTTAAATATATTTTAACGCTTCTAGAAAAAGCAACTTCCAATTGGGATCATACTATAGAAAGTCTAACCGCAATATTAAAATCTTTAATCAAAATGCCTTTACATGAATAGCAAATACGAATAATGAAACAGAGGTCAAATAGTTACTAAGATGGCTGGAGTAGAACAGTTCGGAATTCCCCCCGAAAGTTAGGCACACCGCAAACAGGCAAAAAAAAAATCCAAAGTCATGAAGGAAGGGTTACAAGAAGGGAAAAGTATACTCCCTTCAGAAGTTATTGTCAGAAAAAAAATCATCAAATGAAGAGTTGAATTCTGATTTAGTCCCTCTTTCTAGTTTTCAAATTTTTAATATGCATAAACTTGTCAGTGATCAAGAAAATGTGCCTATTGCATCCAATGGCCCTCCCACAATAAAAGAAGCACTAAGAAAGGCCAATAGCATTAAGACAAAAGGAAAGGAGTAACGGGAGAAATAAGGAAAGTAAATCATAGAATTATTAAGAGAAGGTTACAAAGAATAACCTTTAATTCACAGAATAAGACAGGTGATCACTATCAATGAAACTAATGGAGTAAGCAGAAATATACCTATAAAGGTAGTTATTCATGAAGCAGACATTTTCCATCCCTCCCTCTTTATCCGCAGAAGAAACAAGCTTTGCTAAATCCTCACGCTCCTGAATTTACCAGCCCAAAACCTTCTACGGCAGTTAAATCGTCTACTTAAGCAGTTACATCAGTAAATTCAATCAGCGAATAAACAAAGGTTTAAATTATTTCTAATACAGTCAGAGTTCTTGAGATTGATTTCTTTCCTAATGGCAATGGCCACTAAATAGACACAATAAAAAATAAATAAATAACATTAAAAAAAGAGGGGTTACAACGCAGCGATCCACAATTATACTCACTTTCTTCATCAGAAATACAGATGGCTTTCTATCCAAACAAGTACGATCTACCCACAGCTAAGTTCGAATTTTGGTCTAACTTGATTCCTGCAATAGTGCTGCAGGCCTAATAGGTTATACAAAAATGGTTTTGATGCTGGAGGAATGCACTATAAACCTCCCCCAGTCCAGAGTTTGTCAGGGACATGACAGTGAAGTTAATTTCTCGTCCTCTTATCATTTCATTGATACACTTACAATACTCACTGACTAAGGCGCAAGACAAATAAATCAAAACCAGCCCATAACAGATAATAAAAATACTGATATCTGTTGGTCTGGGCTTTCTGGGAATTGAATGAAACTAAATCGAATGCTTCTAAACTTCCTGTTTTAGCAACTATCTGGAGATGGAATTCTCTGGGAATTTAGCGGTTTAGGAAATAGACAAGCGGAATGGATTGCTAAAATTAAATTGGGCAATCATTTGTCTTCAAGAGACCTGGTATACAGTCAATTTTGACTGAAAGAACTATTTGCAATTGATGTTCCAAAACAGAGTTAGGAAAGGCCATGCTAGGGGTGATCCTCCTCCGTGTAGATCCAGTGGTACTTTGAAATAATACCGCTCTCCTACAGCAATGTCCAGTGTACCCAAATCAAGTGTTGATTCTGTAGATATTTTAATATTTATGTTCCTACTGGATTACAATACAATCCCCAGTTAATTGGGATATTTGAATTCATAAAATCTATCCTCAAGTCTTAAGAAAGTTCACGGAGGATAATATTGCGAGATTATAATGCGAAAATTGCAAACACTGCATTAATGTCCTATAAAAATAATTAATTTGATGAAACCTGGAATGTTCCCGATTCAGTAATTCCACCCAAGGTTACGGCAGGTTACAAAGTGAGTATGCTATTGGATTTGCTGGTCGGCAAATATGCTGCGATTCTAAATGGGAGAGTAGACCGGGATGTCCCAGCATCATTTACGAGAAAAGGGGGCCTTTAGCTTTTCTATCATTGATCATGTTATGGTGAGTTATGACCAGTTTCATAACTTCTTGTTACTTCAAACTGAGTTTGTTCAAGGTAGCGGCCATGAAATATTACATTTAAAGCTTTAATGGCATCTACAGCAAATGCCTTCTTGGTAACTAACTGAAGGAAAGGACTTTGCATCAATAGCCTTGAACCAAGGTCGAATTATTTGGAATACTGACAACACGATCACGATGACCACGTTAGTAACCTCAGCTTGGGCCCAACACACACCAGAAGAAGGAAATCCCATCCAATATTTGAAGACAAAATTTCATATGCTGTACAAATGATTTAGAGTCTAAACTTTGTCTAGAAAAGGTATTTACCTCTAAAGATCCCAAAAGAAGCAGAACTTGTGTAAACTGAATATACTTATTCAGCAAGTTTATTGAATATTCAGCCTCTAGAGACAAAGAAATCCAAGTTCTACCCAATAAAAGGAGGAATACTAGTTCAGCAAGCAAAGAAACCAGAAAATAAAAATGTATATATACACAGCGGATCAAAAATTGCTTGGATCTTCAACAAGCCCAACAGAAGGCTGAAGAAGAAAATAAAATCACAAAACCTTCTGGCAGCACATAGCAAAATATTACAGGCAACAGGAAAAAATCCCACGGAGATATCCATTCACCGTCGGAATGGATGGACTTTTTCCAACCTTTATGCACCTAAATTCAGTTCCAAATAAATATGTGGAGCCTCAAATACCACTAAAAATACCCATTGCGCTTGATTGGCAAATAAAACCTACACCTCTGAAGGAAAAACCGATCGAGATATACATAACGAAAGAAAGATCTTCTGCTGCGATGGGTTCGCTCAACATCCGGAGATTCGGGACAAATCACTTAAGATTCTTGTGCCTATAGTGCCTAAAAAATAAGGAATGTGTCCGTGTGTAATGTAGCTAGTCCTTTGGGTCGAGTTCACTCTATAGAAAGCTACAAAAAATCTCAAATCCATGCAGGTTTCCAAATGTTTCAAAAACACTTATACAGCACATCTTTACAAGTTAAAAACTGCCCCAATCTGCAAACATGGGTCAGTTTTTATAGCAATCCGATTCGCTAATGGTCCGCTATTGTTTTGAACCCATGTCTATTTTCTAACCCAGTCCGACCTAGTCCTTAATCCTTATCCTAAAGCCCAGCCCCCTCCTTCTCCCACATTTCCCTGGTGTCCCTTGCCCTCCCCACCCCTAAGCCACCCTGCCTGTCACCTGTGCAGACGCCCCCTCTCCTCACACCTCACCCATGTGCATCCTTTTCACTCCTACCCCACCCCTCCCATGCTGCCCCTCGTCCATACACCTCACCTGTGCCTGCAGAATCTCAGAGGAACGGTACCCTGGATGGGTCGAGCCTGAAAAACAAGATCAGGAAGAGTAGTACGAAGAAGCAACCAAGTTTTACCTGCAGCAGGTAGTTCATGGCGGCGGGGCAGCTGTTGGTCTGCTCCAGAGGCTACAGCACAATGCCCGCTACTGCGGCCAGCGTCAAGCTCCGGCAGCCTCGGTTCCCAGTCGCTTGAAGCTAGTTTGACTCGGGATCTCCGAGCTGTGTTCTGGGCTTCCCTCGTCGCTCATCTCCCGCAGTGACCGTCCAGTCCGGAGCACAGGACCCACCCACGCCCCGCCTACTTGCCGGCTCGGTCTACAGCCGTGAGCTTTTCTAGTTACACGCTACCCGCTTTTGAGCTGCTCTGTGGGTGCACATGGCAGGATTTACCACAGGGGCTGCCGCTGTGAACCACAATTTCACGCCGACTTTCTGAAACCTGTTTTTTCATTACGTGTCCTGAAAAATGTAATCACCCTCCTGTTCACGCCCATGCCTGACCCAGCTTCCAGCTTTGTAGCCTTGGGTATTAGTCGCATTCTGGGATCTTTCTCGCTTAAGTGAGTTAGGTTTTTAGAGTGAAAAACAAGCATTTGCAACGCAATAGGACTCGCATTTACGCAAGACCTATTGCATTGCAAACGGGAGTGCGGGCAGGCGAGAAGGCACGGACTGCGGGAGGGGGCAGCACAGGAAGAAAATAGTGCTCAGAGTATAAATAAAACCTACTGTGCAACACTTGAATTAAAGGGGCCAGTAGCCATGGAAGGATACAAATGACGACATGCTCGTCATAAGGAGGGACTAACAAGCCTAAAACTAATCGGAAGGCAGCATTTAGGAACTGAGCCAATGAAAAAGATGGGCGGAGCGTCCACAGATCTTCCACTCCATATACTGCATGCTTTGCAGAGCGAGCAGCGCATGCGTGCTGCCGCTGTATGCTCGACATAAAAAAGGATTCCAGTTTCTCCCCTGCAACAATCGTCAAATAGCCCTTCTGCATACTACAGGGAAGCTCTTTGCATCCTGTATTTTGGACCATATAAAGGAATGGACATGCAAGTACAGGCGGGCTTCAAAACTAAACACTCAGTGACTGATAACACTGCAATAGTCCAAACTGTCACTGACAAATATGTGGTGCCTAAATTGCAAGTTTTCTACTCCGCATTTGTGGACTTCCCGGACAGCATTCAAAAGGGCTGAAGACCTACCCTTTGGAAGAAAATGGACAGCCTGGGGATTCCAACTAATTTATTAAGACCGATTATTGCACTCCACATGTCTACTTGGTGTAAAGTTTTAATGAGAAGTGTGGGGGGGCAGGAGGGTAAAGAATTGACTCTTAAGATTTTGACACAAAACGGATTGAAACAGGGTTGTTTACCTCCTCTTTTGTTTTCCATGTATCTTAGTGATCTACCAGCTTCTTTTATTAATATGAATTTTCCTCCCCAAATTGCTTTCCAACATTTGCATATCTTTCTGTATGCAGACGATGTCCAATTTGGCCTTAACACCATTGTTCTTCAGCGAAATCTAGACGCTTTATTTAAACACAGAAAAAGTTCCTTTTTGTTAATCAAATATTGCTAAGACCAAGATGTTGCCTTTCAGAGGAAAGAAGTGGTATGGCCCTTTCAGCTGAGGTTTGGGTGGACTGCTCCTCCTGAATGGAATGAACATGCCAACCTATGTAGGGTTTTTTTCCGCACCCCAGTCTCTAGACAACATGCCACATTTTTTGCACATAGGTACCAAGGCATCTGCCCACATAGATGCGTTAAAATATTGTACAGTTCTTCCAGTAGGCAACACTTGAAAGCACTCTAGTATCTATCGAACAAAGATGCCTTCTATTTTGCATTATGCCCTTGAGTAGATCTCCTTTATGTAAATGGTCAGTTCTAAATCCATACAAAAGAAAACATTTTCAGGTGATAATTTCTTTAAGTCTATTTAATATCTCTAGCAAATTTAATTAGATAATGTTAGAAACTGTGTGGTTGGTTGACAAACGTAAGAGCCTAAGCCAGGCAGCAAGCACAATATTTGGCAGGCAAACCCTAAATTAACCTGAAATCACCCCCTGGTAGCTTGGCACAGAGCAGTCAGGCTTAAATGTGAGGCAATGTGTAAAGAATTTGTGCAACACAACAAACAGTAAAAACACCACACAAAAATATCCCACAGCATGTTAGAGAAACAGAACTTAATTTCATAAATAAAACAAGACCAAAATGACAGACATCCAATAAGAGGAACTTGAGATATGATTTTTTAAAGAATAAACTGCAAAATAGCACTTCGAAGCAATAATCACGTACTTGGGATATCTGGTCACACTGGATTGGGACAGAGTCTAGCATTCAGGCAGACTGCGATTTAGCACGGGCCGGATACAGGGACCCAGTGAGGCCTGCGGAACAAAAATTACCTTAATCCTTGATGCGTTTACAAAGATGCGGGATGCAGCCAAGCGATGCATCAATGTCTCCACACAGTAGGAGTGATGCGTCAATTTAATCCACGCAACAGCAGCAATGAGTCTGTTACAAAGCTAATCAGCTGTTTAGAGATGTGATGGTTCCGAAGGAGAGGTGCCAGGTTTCTCCATGTAAACGAGGAGATGCGTTGATCTTCTCCACGCAGTGCAAAAAGAACAATTGATGGACAATATGCAGAACAATGTCATACATTCACCCCAGTACAAAGATCTGAGCCTAAATCCAATCTTTTTTTGCTCACCATGCCATTCCAGTTTGGACCCAGCCATATGCAAATCAGTCTTGACCCTGCACCCAATGGGAATAGTGCAGCCCGAACTGCCAGGCCAGGTCCTCCCTGGACTGGAAACATGCATCCTAGGACCAGTTTCGGGCTTTCAGCCCTCATCAGCTAGGATAGCTTGACTCCTGTGGCATGGAGAGCACCAGACTCACGTCTGGGCATACCCGTCCCACTCGGGGCGACAAATGCAAAAAGAACAAATGATGGCTGATGAAGCGTGATGCCCTGAAACCAGTCCCAGGATGCTGGTTTCCAGTCCAGGGAGGACCTGACTTGGCAGTTCGGCTGGACTGTTCCCACAAGGAACAGGGTTAAGACTGATTTGCATATGGCTGGGTCTAAACTAGGGTGGTGTGGTGAGCAAAAGAATGATGGATTTAACGCAGATCTTGGTGACTGGGGGTGAATGTTTGCATCGTCCAGCATTCCAGCCATCAATTGTTTCTTTTGCATATGTCGCCCTATGTGGGAAGGGTTTGCCCAGACATGGGTCCCGTGCTCACTACACCACTGGATTCAAGCTAGCCTGGCTGATGAAGGGTGATGCCCTGAAACCGGGCCCAGGATGCTAGCTTCTGGTCCAGGGAGGGCCTGGCTTGGCAGTTCGACTGGACTGTTCCCACAAGGAACAGGGTCAAGAGAATGATGGATTTAGCCAAGATCTGTGTGACTGGGGGGGGGGGGGGGGGGGTGAATGTTTGCATTGTCCAGCATTCCGTCCATCAATTGTTTCTTTTGCATACTTCTCTACTCAGTGGCAGCAATGCATTGGTTCTGAAGCGAAGGTTCCAACTGCAATACGCTGGTTCCGAGGGCCATGCGCAGGTCCGTTTCATGCAATAGCGTCAATGTGTCCACTTTCTGCTTGCAGCAGAGGATGCATCAGTTCCACTGGAGCAAACACATTAGGTGCTCTTCTAAAGGTCCAGGACTGGGGTGGCACCACTTGGCAGGGTAGACTCACAGGCTGCAGAGTCCATGTGTAGGAACCGGGTGGTTGAAGTCTTTTATATCACTGAGACTTCAGATCAGAAGGCAAGCCAGCAAGCCCTTGAAGTCACTCTGGGTTCAAGTGGCGCAGATCCAGTCCTTCTCACCCAGGCAGGAGAACAGCAGGCAACTGGGCAGCACAGCACGGCAGGAGTCAAGCAGAGCGACAGTCCAGCCAGTTCTTCCTGCCAGAGTCATCACAGGTCCAGAGGTGTACTGAAGTGGTGGTACCAGAGGTCCAGTACTTATAACCAGTTGGGCCTTTGAAACTGAGGAGACTTCCAATACAGATTTGTTTTAAGTGTACAGAGGTCCTCCCTTCCTGCCTTGGCTCCAGACTCACTACGGGAGGGGGGGGGGGGGGGGGACTGAGGTAATGAAGCCCTTTGTATGGCGTCGGTACACAGCATATTCAGGTGTAAGTGTGAGGCTGTGCGTAGCTCCTCCATTCCATCCTCCCAGGGTGGCCCATTAAGTTACACCCAAGCTCCCATTGTGTGTGGCTGTCTCTGGGGGAATACACAAAGCCAAGCTGTCATCCTCCCCAGACGTGTATCAGACAGGCAGCAAGCACTAAATGGCTAAACAAAGAAAATGACAACTTTACGACTTCACCATAAGTTGTGATTTGAAATTGAATCCAGAGACACCAAACTTGAAATGTTGCTCTTAACAATTGGGAATAATCCTTATAAAATGTAATAAGGTAATCCCAATGTTATCACATGGAGAGAGAGAGATAGATTTTGTAGTAGTGAAATACAAATGTGAGAATTGTTTCACTACCTACACATTTAAAACTTAGTGAATGTCCAAACTTTTAAATACAATGCACCCTGACCTCTGATGTCCAGGGCCTACTTAGGGTTGACTTGCATGGATAAAAAAAATGAATGTTTAGGCCAGGCAAGAGGTTTATCTTGCCAGGTCGATGTGGCAGTGTAAACTGCATATACAGGCTCTGCAATGGCAGGCCTGGGCCATGGTTAGAGGGCTACTCAAGTATGTGGCGCAAGTAGTGCTGCAGGCCCACTAGTAGCATTTACTTTACAGGCACATGAAGTGCAATTTATTAGGGACTTGTAAGTAAATCAAATATGCCAATGGGGATGAACCAATATTATCATGTTTAGGGGAGAGAGAGCACTAGCAATTTAGCACTAGTTAGCAGTAATAAAGTGCACAGAGTCCTAAAGCCAGCAAAAAAGAGGGGGAGGTAGGTAAAACATTGTGAAAGAGGGTGGGTAGAGATCACCCTAAGGCTGTTATGTGTAACAGATGGCCTTATAAGTTATTGCATGCAACTGACAAGCCTATTTAAAAGCAGGAAACTTTACAGAAACGCTAAAAAAAAAAGTTACCTTTTAATAATAATAATAATAAGATGCCTCTGCTCAATTACAGTGTACAATCGTCCACTAATCAAAACATTGAAACCTGCACAACCCGAACAGTTTCTAAAAATAATGCTATAGTCAGAATACGTTTTATCAGTGATATTACCCATTGTTAGACCATAAAAATGTATAAAGTCTTACTCCGATAGTTTAGTTTTAAGCAGAGTCAAGGATAAATATTGTTTCCTTTGGAACATAGTGTAAGACTAAATATATTTGTTTAAACTGGGCATTTTACTCCTAAATAATTTTTAAAAACACTGATCCAACAAGTGAAACAAGACTTGTGACCTTTGCAATGGTGGGATTCAAGATATTAAGCATGCATTTTTTGTTTGTTCGAATGTGATGGTGGTGGACGCCAGAAATAGATTAATAAAGCTGCTTATTTTAAATCTAAAATATCCAAAAATCAATTAATTAATTGTTTTGGCATGGTCACCTCCCAATGAACTAGTTTGTTACAATCTTTATACATTTTTAGAATTGCTTTTACTAAGAGTTTGCATTGAGAGCGTTGATCTTTAATATCTTCTTTTAACTGAAATTACTTATTGAAATATTGCTGATCTCAGATGAGATCAAAATCAATAAAACTCACATTCTGAACCTATATTGAGAAAACACGCTGATATAAGCAGAAGAGAGTACTGTAAATGGAGTTTACTCTAACACACACCGTTTGTAAACAGTGAAACTCTTATGAGAAATACACCACAGAGTAGAAAAAAAAGTATCTGCTAAGAACAGTTTACAAGCTATGCAAAACTGGTTTAAAAAAAAACAAAAAAAAATGAAATTTAAAAAAACACTTGTCTTAAAATAACCACGGTCTGAAGGTGCTAAAGATCATACTGCATTCAGCCTTCCTACTGTGGGGAGACCTTTGAAGATAGTCCATTTTCTGAAGCAAAACAAGAGCACGTGCATAGGCTAGTATGTTATGCAGAAGTATCATGCCGAGACGATTCTGCCCAATAACTCAAGGCTGCTTACAATAGTTAATAAGTGCTGCGTACAATCTTTGTCCTGTTGGAAACTGTATGCAAAACCAAAAACCTTGTATGTAACATACTGGACAAAAGTTGTCAATTGTCATCTGCACACAGAGTTACTCTTCATTACAAATATTTCTAACTTATTCAATACCTCTACACACCTATGACGCATTAGAGAGATATGCGTTTTGTAAACACTTACACCCATAAGCTGAACACAGGCTATAGAAAATTAGGTAGGAAAGTAATATTGTATCTACCCACCACTATGTGAACTATGAAATAATCTAACACTCACCGACTGATGTCGTCAGTGAGGTCATTTGAGATGTTATCAGTGATGTCCTAAATCATGTCACAGAACATGTCATGAGTGATGTAAAATGTGAGGTCATAAGCAGTGCATGAAAGGGGTGCAAGTGAATTTGTGAGTTTTTTTTAGTTCAAATATCTAAAGTGGTCAGGGACATATTCACCTAACTAACGTCACTTTAACCTTTAGTTTTTCAGTGAATTTCTAAGTTGTTTTTTTTATTTAAATAAACAGAAAAAAGATTTTTTTTAATCACACCCAACTATAACCAAATTTCAAATGTATTTATTGTGCGATTAATCAAAAACATTGCAATACTTATGCACCCTACAAGTATAATAAACTGAACGGCCTAAATACAGATATTAAAACTAGACACAGCTGGCATTATCGTTGTGGGCAAAAAGATTTGAAAAGAAGGGACAATTCAAATTATTAAAATCCGAATGAGTTCAGAAGTATGTTCTACATGTCCCAATGAGCATGGTTGTAGCAAGAACATACAGTTATTGAAGAATGTAAAAGTGACTAGGAGGTTCCCAATGCCAACTATTTGAGTAAGGAATCATCCTAGTAGGAAGCCTCGTTAAAGTAGCTACAGATTTGAACAGCCAGTTTTACATTTTAAAAAGTGGCACTTAACAGCAGAGATCATACAATAAAGAAAAGACCCTAAAAGTAAACTGCAATTGTGCACAAGTGCCCTGTTACTTCTCTTCACCGTTGTTTCCAAGCTGCAATGTATAAAGAAGTTGGCTAGCTATTTAAGTGCCTGTGCTTTAAGTGATACAGTGCTAATGCTCCAACTATCCAACAGATCCTGCTCTCTGGGATTAAACTCACGAGGTCGGGTTCATAACGGAGGGCTAGTTCTTAAAGTGCCTGCACCTACACAGATACTGATGTGCCAAGTATCCATCTAGGGCCAATCGTCCGAGTCGCTCCCCGACTATGCTACACTCGGCAACTGACTAACTAATCGCGTACCTTTGCTGGATTTACTCCGGTTATTAGTCATATTCCTGAGCTGCTCCTTGATGACTAGGTCGCTATTTAATTGCCTGCGACTACCCAGTCAGGCCTCGAAAAATACACTTGCCCACTCGCTATGGCGAGTTGGATTTTATCTGGCCAGCTGACACAGAACCGGTGTTCTGTTCAGTAGGAAAGTGAAGGAGCAATAACGATTCCTTTGAATCTTTTTATTTTTTATCTGGTCACATTTGATTTGGACTTCGGAAACAGAGGTCAGTAGTCAGTTTACAATTACTTTTCCTTCTCGGGCTGCAGGCTGCCAGGATTCTGCAAAGTGAACTGTCTGACCTGCTGTACAAAGTGTGAAATGAAAGGCTGCATAGTATCAGGTTTTCCCTAACATATAAATACCCAAGTCAACTGAACAAACTTCTCAACATATTTAAGTAGTTGTGACGAAAAAAATGAATCGGATGAAAAACAAAATCAGAACACTTTACTTGGTGATGTGCTAATGATGAATAGGTTTCTGAAACCCAATTTTAACAGATAATTGTTAATACACACTATTTTTGTTTAGATTTTTTTATTTTTTCATATAAAAAGAGTTTTATATAGCGCAAACTAGACCCGAAGATATCAGGTATCAGAGCACTTTACAAGAGCACCAGTTTTGTTACAGATTAACGCATTCATTTTTGTTAGGCACGGGGAGATTAAGTGATTTGCCCAAAATCACAGATGTTGAGCGTCGTTGCCAAGACTCTAACCCGGTTCTCCAGCTTCGAGGTCGACCGCTTTACATCCTCATCCCTATATAGTTTTATCAGTAAAGTTGCATGGTGGTGAGAATTGGCATTTCTTGGAAATTTACTGTCTGCAAATAACGGTGCACTACCACATCATGCTTCAGTAATATGCTTATTATAAGTGAGTATTTAAACATGAACTGAGAAACCCTCCTGCCCCTGCACGGATGGCAATGCTATTCATAAACTGAGAGGCAAGTCAGGGATCATGTGTACCCTATATGTGGGCTAGATTCTTAATCCACATGGAGCAGACATTTAGTCTATTTAATCAAACAAAAGAGTTCTGATTTGTACAGCAGAAATGCTTAACTCGCAAATTTTAAGGTGCACTCTTATGTGAGAATGGAGAAAACGGCACCTCTGTAAAATAAAATATTTACCAATGATCACACAATTTGAGACACGTTTACGGGTCAAGTACGTTACAGTTAGGTCGAGGAGATTAACCAAGTTACTCGACCTGCAGGTATAGTCACATTTTTATGATTTTTAGAGACCCAATACTGCCTGTTCACCTAATTTGCACCTGACACCATACCTCCCAATATTTCCTTTTATGGCTAACTCGATGTTGCAATACCTGTGCCGAAAAAAGCAAAGGTCTTATGGAGCTAGCAATATAGGGAACTGTGGTGTCAGGCCTGAAAGCACAACCTTCCGTGCTCAGACCATGATGTGCTCTATTGTCCGACCCAAGCAAAGCGGTAGCGTCGGGCATGAGAGCTCACACTGACCAATGTGAGCTCTGCTGTCCAATACAAGCCAAGCTCAAGTCTTCACTTCACATATAAAGCGCAGTGTGCAAGTTGCCCAACGATAGCTAAAGGTCTCCCAGGATACACTGCGCCCATTTCATGCAGGTATTTCCACGTCCGCTTCATTTAGTTCCTTAATCAGCATCTTTTTTCCTACCCTCTGGAGGAATTTTCTATAATGTTACTTTAACCATTCGTTTTTTTTTTTTTTTTAAATGTCAAGTAATATGTTATTACAATACGTTAAACCAACCCCCACAGTACACAGACTTTGGTCGTGTGGGGTGGGCAGGTGAGGGTATCGGCCACAGGGCATGGCCAGTGTCCAAGCCCTGCAGCAAACAACAACCCCCGCACCCTACAAGAAGTCAGCCCCACGTTGGGCACAGCCTCTGGTTGAGCAGCGTGGGGTTGGATGCAGGGCCTGGTCGCCTTCAACTCCCCACAGGTAGCCGCCTGGAGGCAACCAACCCCTTGTCATGCATGGCCTTTGGTCGTGCATGGCATGGAGTTAGCTACAGGCCCTGTTTCCAACTCCCCGCAGGTAGCCAATCCCGTGCTCCACACAGGTAGAAAAATCCCATGCTCCACACAGCCTTTGACTGTGCGCAGCACTGTGTTGGCCAGTGGGCTTGGCCTTCCACCAGCCCTGGCGGCCAAACCTCCAGCAAGCTACTAATCCCACACAGCTTTTGGTGTGTGCAACGCAGTGTTGGCCTTCGGGACACGCAAAACCCATCCCCTGGGACAAAACATTAAGGGAGGGGACATGCAGCCCCCTTCCTGACCCCTAATTTGCCGGAGATCATGTACCAAGTCCCAACAAAAAAAGGGGGGTGCCTTCTTGGGCAACTAGGAGGACAATGCATTGAATGAACATTCGCACTCTCAGTCCGTATTACAGGTCAGGCGAGAGTTGCTCATGAAAAATGGTGCTAGGAGTACTGGAAACAGGAAGGGCAACACCTAGGGAAGCCTTGTAAGGATGGAGCAACAGGTGCCAAGACTGGAGAAGCACTCAACTGTAGTGCTCCCTATTCCGAAAAGTCCACAACACAAACACAAAGTCTGGCAACAAATTACTGCTCATAGTTACAAAAGGTGGAGATTGTGACCTTTTTAGAAGCAAGTAGAGCTTACAGGGAAGAGAATCAACACAGCCCCACAGATTTCAGTATATGGAGTGAATCAAACATTGAAGTCAAGGGAGTCTATGGAACCAACAAAATTTAGCATTCCTGACAAGATCCATCAGTCAGCTCCCCTGCTTATCCAGTGCTGTAACCCTCTGGCAACCTCCACAGGGCCGCAATCTTGCAGTAGAGAAACAAGAAGAGAGTCTCCCCATTAAAGGGAGCAAAACCAAAAACGAACCACATTCCTTCTTGCAGGAGAATTCCATAAACAGGAAGCAACATGGGGCGATAGTCATTCGCTTGTAACCAATACCCACATTGTAATAATTAAGATGCCCAGAACTAAGTATAGGGCGCTATCTGACACCCTTTGGGGAGAAACAAAAGTGGTCATACCACTGTTTGGGCACAGGACCTGCAGTCTTTAAGGATGGTAACCATGGAAGCCTAGGAAGAACCGTCTGAATTTGTGGTGGTACAATACTCAGCCAGTAACCTTCCAGACTTTGAGGTGAAGCCAGATCTAAACAAGTGTTCCACAAATATGAAACGGAGTAGAGGAAGCAGAAGTTAAAACAGTAAGGAAGCTTCCCTCTTGCCCATAATGTATAGTTTACATAAAATGAATCCGCTTTCCTCCCTTAGGACAGATTGCATTGCTAGAACACGTGCTGCAAGTTATAGTTCCTCTTTTAGAACATGTGCCTGATGAATGCTTAGTGTTGTAGTGGACTGTGCAATAAAAATGCAGGTTGTTGCACATTCTTCCAATCTCCATACCCTAATATATTTTCTATTCATTAACTAATTTCCATTTGGGGTATTTCTATCCTTCATCTTCCTTTTTTTCCGTTTGGGAAAAGCACCAGTGGTCATAACCAATAAATACAATTCAAATGTCAACTGTGGAGCTCAAACACCAACTATTTATGCAGATTCCAGTTTGTTTCGCCCCGCCTTTCTGTGTTAGTCACCTCTGAAGTACTTTCCCAGCTGACACCCAATACTTTCTAACCATCTAAATAAACAGAACTGGCAACACATTTAACAACTTTCTAAACTTGCAGCTAGCCTGGAGTACACGCCTAACCAAATATCAATGCCTGGGGGCATCAGGTTGGGGGCTCTAGGTGAAGCTGTGACCTGAAAGTTGAGCAAGGGTTGAAGGGTTTAAGGCCAGTGCCATCATGGTGCACAGTGGTTCCTGCAGACGGAAGAAAGCCAGTACTACTGCAGTCACAGAAGTGGGCAGGCTCTCATCTACAAGCTGGTCGGAGGGCTACAGCCAATTCTGAAATAATGCAGAGGGTGAAAAGAACCACTCCACTGGTTCTTGGACCCTTGCAAAGTACATGTTGTCCCACTACTACTCCATTCTTCTCCAACCCAGTGAGTGAGAAATTAAGCTGTTTATTTTCCATAAAGACCTCCATAGCAAGACGCAAGTCCGAAGGTTATCAGTACTGTATGGGGGACCTGGTTTGTAAGGCTGGAAGCACAGCAGCACGTACTGTGGCCTCCTGCTTTCCAGGCTACAGCGACACAATGCCTCATCTCATCGCAGCATTGAGAAGGTAAAGTACTCCTTAAGCAGCTTTCAGATGTGTTGGTCTGCAGAGCAAGCCAGCAGTCTAAACCAGCAGAAGAGCAAAACACACTCCCCTCAAGGCATAAACAAGAAACAAGATCTGCACGGGTATATACACACACTCACATTGCTCTTCAATGGTTAATGCCAACATGGATAGTCAGACACAGACTTATGACTGCTCAAAACAATTACAGGGTGCAACTCGTGGAGCTCCTAACCTGTAGGAGAGGTTTCCAGCAAGTTGCTAATATCAGAGTGTCCCGACAGGAGCTCTTGAAAAATTGAAGCTAGATGCTCATGCAGAATATGGCCTCAAGATGCCACAGACTTACTACACTGGTGGGTGACTGGGTCAAATTCTCTACAGATGGGGAGCCCGATATAGAAGGGAGCAATATCTATGTCTGGACAGATATTTGTCATTGCATACGCTACGGTGAAGTGACATTCAGTAATGACTTCAGATCCTGCTGCATGGTTCAACAGGAAAATGAGCACTGAAATTCACTTTCTTCCCAGAGTGAGAGCAGAAACCTCAAGAGCTACATCATAGGAGACAACAAATTAAGATGGCTGGATCGGTAGAGGCTACCACCTCTGCGTGCAAGTACACCCACATGCTGCTCAGGGGTCACCCGGTAACACCAGGATTGTTCAGTACCCGAAATTTATTTTCGGTTTATTGAAAACTTCAATATAAAAATAAGCGTATTAAAGAAATTAGAATATACACTTGCTACGAGTATTAGAAATTCAGATTGTGTTAAATTATTGGTTGCCATTGGCTGCTCAAAAACCCAGTTTCCAAGATGAAAGCATGCCTTAAAACTCAGCTCCAACTTGTGAATTTTGGCTACAGCTGAACTAGCGTAAAGTTACTGCCAAAATATAAAAGGTCCCCTTAAATGATCTTTCAGACACTCCAGGAACTACCACATAAAATCATGGTGACAACTGCTTGGTCAACACCCCTAAGAAATATGAAACATCTTTAAAAAAATATTCAA
This sequence comes from Triturus cristatus, assembly GCF_964204655.1. Lineage (NCBI taxonomy): Eukaryota > Metazoa > Chordata > Amphibia > Caudata > Salamandridae > Triturus > Triturus cristatus. The sequence goes on along the minus strand of NC_140592.1, from coordinate 21,464,587 downwards.
AGAAAAAAAAAAAAGATAGCCTTGAAATAGCCATTTAGAAAGATGCTGGTCTTGTGAATTTCTGATAAGCGGCTTTACGTGACAGCCAGATCCATATCAAATCCTATTTCAGCCACATGCAATACAGCGGTTCACACAAAAAGAAAAAAAAAAAAAAAGTTAAATTAAACGGAAATGGCCAGTGCTCATCACAACATCACAAGATCCACACCTCACCTATTAGGAGAATACATAACTGCAGCTATAAGAGTTAGCCAGAATTTACTACTACAATTTTAAAGAGCACCAATATTATAATGAGGGTTGGTGAAAGAAATTAGAGGACTTTGAGAGAGCTCATTTAATTGTAAAACAAGTCAGAAAACCACCAGAACCAACATTTCCACTTTCTCAAATCTGTGGAAGCAGCACCGCCCACATCGAGGCACAGACTTCCTCATTTCTGTGAAAGTAGGAGTATTCTTCAACGGGTGGGAGGAGCTACTGTTTCCCCTATTCAATGCTTTGCTGCAAGTCATTTACTGCAAGTGGGCGTCATCAGATGTCAAATACTAAAAATAAAACTAACAGCGTTTGATTTCCTTTCAAGAGAAATATTCAATATAAATGGTGCTCTCGGCTTAGTCCGCGCTGTACTCAGGAGGGATCTGCTCTTCTTTCCACTGCAGTCTTTGTGGTTACCAAGTTAATGGTTCCTAATTGTTTGAGGTTAGACTGCTAGAAGTACAAAAGCTGTGCAATGAAAGCCCTTCTAAGAGCCACATGCTGTCTGGAAGCAAGGCGCCAAACATTTAGATTGATTGAATAACGTTTGTACTTACGGGTCTTTGTCGCGAAGAGAGCGTTCATACTCCAAGAAGACTATCAACCGAGGGTAGTGACCACACAGCTCGCCATTTTCATTGAGGATCAAACTGTAGCAGTAATCGCGACTAAACAAGTCCAGGCATCGCTTCTCAATGTTATCCACCTGAAAAGAGAGACACAGTGGGACTTGGTGCTGTATTCACCAAAGACCAGCATTTTTTTAATAAAAGTGCTATTCCGTTACTCAAAGAGCTTGTTAAAAAGGGATCTATCCATGCTCTCAAAAGTAAAACTAAAACAATCCACTAAGCCAACTACAACTTTTAACCACTTAAATCTAGTTCTATGGAGGAAATAAGCGCTTTTTGGGCAACCAACTTATTTGGTCAATACTAACAACCACAAATAAAATGAATGCATATAGCAGTAACTCCTGGCTCTCTCAGGAGGAAATAAAAACAGTTAATCTAGAGGAGAAATGCGAATGAGAAAGATAAAATAGGAAAACTTGTATTGATTATAATATTTTTGTCTGATTGAAGCCCAAGGCAGTCCTACTGAATTTCATCCTGAACATGCTTTTTAATGAGGCTAACATTCTGGCCCCATTCCTCAAACTAGGCAAGCAGATAAAAGTAAAAGGACAAATGCTCCAACTTAGTGGTTTTTAAGAACCATCTAACAGGCTTTCAGCCAAACACTACACCTTGGTTTTTCAATACTCACCAGCAGTTGCTTTGTGCGGCGCGAAGAATCTAAAGTGTGCATTAAAGATGTATAACACCACTGTCCAAAAGAACTGGCTCATTGGTAGACTGCAGCACAGTGACCAAGTGACTGTCTAGCTTTGGTGGGAATACCGATAGATACGTATTTTGTACAAACACAGGTGCTAAATTGTACCACTTTTTAAGGCCTTGGTTCGTGAATTTTTATCTTGATTCGTGTCCCTGATACAGGGCTTGGATGGCATACAATAAATTCCTTGGTTCCCATCAAGCCATTAACTTGATTCAAAGACAGCTTCACAGAAATTGATTAAAACATGGACACAATAATGCTTTGTTAGAGTGGTTAGAGTTCTGAATCAACAATGATATAAGGGCAAAATTTTATAAGTGATTATTTGAGCAACCAACATAACAGGATTTCTTGTAGTACACAAGTGCTGGAAGTTTAGGTATATTTTCCCATGTGGGTTTTGGCTCCGTAGTTTACCTAAACAAATAAGTGTACCTTCTAATGTTTTCAAAGAAGGAAGAGATTAATAAAATTGCCCATTTGTCAAGCACATCACGCTCTTCAACAGGTGTTAGTACGCTCATATTTTGAGAGCGCAGCAAAAAACCTCTATACCAATGGCAGCCTACAGGTGTGGTGACGGCTGTGGGTCAGTTAGAAAAACAGCATAATGAAATCAAAGCTCAAGTCAGCTTTCATGCCATCTCTCACTACACCATGGCAATCACCTGCTCCTTGGTAGACCGCAGACAGATCAGAGGCAGCACAACTTCTCCCGCAATAATGATCAGAGACCTACTTAAACCACACAGCTCCTGAAGCGAATCACAATACTGGCATTATACATTATTTACCATGATCACCACTTCTCTAATGACTTGCTCTCATCAATCGACCACATCATGTCGACTCGGCAACTTCTGGCTCCTAAGAAGGGCAACAATCCGCAGTTAAAAATGCCCGTTTCTCGTGCACCTTGAAAGTAAACCCCCTACCCACCTTTGCCAGCCTGGTGATTCATGGTTCTTCCATTCTGCTCCGATATATCCAAGGACCCCCAGATCAAAACACAAGGCAATGAATTTTACAAAACTCTGCAAGGAACTCCTGAAATCACGATCTGTTCTTCCTAATATAAAACTTTAAAATTGGGCACTGTATTCCTGCAGAATGTTTATAGATAATACATTCTGCAGTTTATACCCATACTTTCTCACCCCACATCGGGTAAATCACTCACAGAAAAGTGCACTGGATGTCCAGAATGCACGTGCTCCCAGAACTAGTGAATTCGAACACTAAAAGTGCTGCTGTGGGTTTAAGGTACTTACATCCTAGTTTCTGCCAGATGTTCCTATGCATTGACATAGGCGTCATCACCTAGCAGAAAAATTGCTATTTGAGCACCTGCAGCAGGGCATGGATCCCGTGCTCACGTGCCACTGAAACCAAGATGCACTAGAGTGATGCACCCCAAACACAGCAAAACCGGTCCTGGGTTGCGTGTGCCGCGGTTCAGGGAGGACCAGTACTTGTAGTTCGGACTGGACTGTTCCTATTGACACAGGATCAAATCAGACTGGCTGAGTCTAAACTAAGGTGGCTTAGTGTGCACAATAACAATGGACTGAAAGGCGGCTCCAAGTATTTACCAGAGGCCGAGGTTACATTCATCACTTTTTGTATACTTCAATTAATGTAAACTCATCAGGTTCGGATACGCTTTAAGTGGTTCAAGTGACAGGTAACCAGGCACTAAAAACGGTAAGAAACTTTAAAACCTCAACGGATCCAAAGCGAGATATTTTTTTTTTCCCCCACAAAGTATCACACTGATTTGAAGACTGCTCGCAAAGCAAAGGGAAGCGGGTTAAAATGACAGTCTATCCGTGCAGCGTGTTTGCGTTGTTTTCTGTGCAAGGAAGACAGTTTGCGATAAGGGACAATGATCTTCTTAATCCAGTTAGCTATTGGGACAAACCTATTTAGACGCTACAACAGTGAACTTAGGCTCTCAATTTAACTTGCCATTCTTCTGCCTCCAGACAGTAAACAAGCATCAGCGTTAAGGTACCGCCCTGTACGAACCATGACACAAGAAAGGCATAAAGCCACTCGAAGGAAACCGAAGCAAACCGCTGTGGAATACCCAGGACTACAAATCACGTGCATCACACCGCAAACATCCGAACAGCGTCTCTTCAAGTTGCTATTAACAACTTCTGATCATACCCGACTTGAAACTGCCTGTCATCTTGGTCTGATCCAGTCCTTCCTCACTATGCGATTCCGTCACCAATTCTTGCACATTCATTTTCTTCAAGTTAGTGGCCCTGTGCAGAAATATAACTAATCTGACATTGGGTTGCGAGCTCCATCAGAGAGGTGACTCCCCAACTGCAGAATAGTTAAGGGTGAGAATTGGGAGCGGGGCACTCTCGAGGAGGAAACGTGGTGTTAAAGGGGGCGCCCGGGATGAGACCCATATGTGTGGCCAAGGTGCTTAGACGTAGTAGTCAGTGTGACAGATGGAGGTGTTCTCTAACCAGACTTCCGGCGCAGGTCTACAGGAGCCCTCCACCTGCCCTTATGGCAGATATGTTGGGGTGGTGTTCAACTAGCTAACGCTCTACGCCCCAGCACGTCGTTGCAAGGATTGCTTTCTCAAACAGTAACCCTACTCCTGGATTGCTCATTACTACGTAGACGATGAGTGTTCCCTCCACTCCTTAAGATCGTGCACAATGGGTGATAAAGGGCTCGGATCACATGAACTGAAGGGAGGAAAACAGATCAAACCATCTCTCGGACTCTTGACACTACCATGTGCCATTCTTAACTGGTCAGACAAGACTAGAAGATCTTTAATGGCACAGGATGGGAAAGTGTATTATGGCGGGGTAGGGCAGAATTCTGTTCCTGACTTCCCGCTTACCCTTCACTAGACAAGGGGTAGTATGCTCTATGGCCAGCCCACAACACCCCTCTCTTTCTCGCCCCTGTAATGCTAGTTAGTGGAAAACTACGTTGTTTCGAGCTCAAACACTGGATGGGATCAGATAGGTTTCACCATGGCGCCGTCCAATTGGCAAAACATAAGGCGTGGCCATGGCTGGACGGCAGCCTCATCTACCACCACCCAGGCTTAAAGTTTCCAAGAGCCCCTGCGCCCGATATAAATATCTTGCAGTCTTGCCTTTAATAGCTCAAAGCACTTTGCACTTCGTGGTTCCGCTTTTCACGCTGTAAGCGTGGTGGTGCCACAAGTCCCAACATTTTAAACTCTGCTCGCTGAAAGAACAGCACTGATCGGTGGTACCCCTCCCTGCCCATTTCAGCGCAGAAAAGGGTGTGCTGGTCTGTTTGCCCCCTTTCTATAGACAAGTGCAACCTGTTGTAACCGGCGTCTTACCATGGTATGGGCCAAAGCAGTCTTGCAAGGTGGTTGTCACCTTGCACCCATCCCCAAAAGCCCCTACTGGACCAGTACTTTATGTGGGTGAGGGATGCTTTCTTATTCCAAACCCCGAAAGCGTGCTGACGTGATTTTCTGGGCTGTTGCCTAGGCAAACGTCCCCCCACCCCCCAACCCAGAGCTGGGTGTACGATTTGGTGTATGGATTATGGGGGGGGGTATAAGACTGGAACGAGTCCCTGATCTTCGCCCACTCTGGCTTGTGCCACTATACCCCCAGAGCTGGGTTCTGGGTATGTTCCTATCCAGGTCCAGTACTGCAGGTGGTGTCTGGGTGGTCTGGATTGCCCCCGCAATCCCTGGAGCGCGGTGCTAGGTGGCCTCGTACCCTGGGGCCCCTGCCACAGGGTACGAGGAGGTGACTGGGATCTTGCTGGGGTTCCACCTCTCTTGCATGGCTCTTTAGTGTGTGAGGTGGTTGTTGGGCTCCGACCACAAGCCCTCTCGGTCTTGTGCATGTGGGGCTGCCTCTCACCACCTCCCAATGCCCCCGGCAGCTGGCTGGCCACCTACCTTGATCCCCCCTTCCTTGGCCCGGTACTGGGCTCGGCTGAACTCCTCCAGCAGCTCGGCCAGCGCCCTCCCCTCGGGCCCGTACCCCGGGTTGTGCTGGGGCCCGGCCATGGCCCCGCGCTGCGGCTGGTCCTCAGTGGCCGCTGCCCATGCTGTCCGCTCCTCCAGCCGAACTCACTCAGGTCCGGGGTTCATCGCCACAGCCATCCAGCTGTCATTCCTTCCGCCAAGCAGATTTATGACGTAGTCTCGCGGCCGGCGGTCGGGTGACGTCAGCGGTAAAGCGCAGCTGCCACCTGCAGAGTGGCGGAAGTGCCGCCAGCCCCGAAGATCACATTGTACGCAGAGTGAACGCGGGCACTGTAGACATCTTATGATTGGCGTCACCGCTGATTGACGGGTATAGCGCACTGGAGCTCGCCCCGAGGAAGCAAGCCCTATCGCCTTCTTGTGATTGGCAGAAGCGGACGGTATATATTTATTTAATGCATGTTTACATAGCGTGGACTTTACCCGAAGGTGTCGGAGCGCTGTACAATAGAACCAGTTACGTTACATGAGAGAAATGGTACAAAATAGAACGTTAAAAAAATAAACAGGAGACTAGAAGAGGTAGGGTAAAACCATATAGGCAATAACATAATATCAAACACAGCAATCAAGGGTGGGGAATGAACGAGAAAATATTCCAAATTTACAATGATGAACTAACTTCCTAGAGGGGTCTGAGAATGAGGGTATTAGTTCTGAAAGTGTCTTTGGAAGAGAAGAGATTTGAGGTCCGCTTTGAAGATCCCGGTAGAGGAGGTGGCACCGAGTAATGGCGGAAGCGAGTTCCAGATCCTCACTGCGTTGAACTAGTGACTGGACCAATGTTTTTAGGTCTTTCTCCGGGAAGAACTGACGGATTCCCCACAGAAGGCGCAGCTGGTAACGTGCGTTCTTAGCAATGGAGATTGGGTTGAGTCTTTTGCCAAGTATGACACCTCGAGATTTAGCGCTGTCGACAATGATGAGTTTATTGTTGAGTAAACTCATCTCATCCATCCAGGATTGAACCGGAGGAGGGGGGAGATAGATAGATAGGAGGAGGAATTAAGTTTTGGTGGGATCGAGAATGAGTTGGTGAACTAACATCCAGTTGTGAATAGAGTTGAGAGTAGAGTTGAGTAGTGAGAGATCGTGTGTGGAAGACACCTTGAGGTAGATTTGAGTGTCATCCGCATAGAGATGGTAGTGGATCTCAGATTTACTTAGGAGGTTCCCTAATGGTTCCAGATAGAGATTAAACAAAGTGGGTGCAAGGATAGAACCTTTGAGGGACGCCTTGACCTACCGCCAATGGAGACGAAAGACTGTTCACTATCTTGATCATTTGGGATCTGTCCGAGAGGAATGAGGCAAACCATTTAAGCACTGTGCCTTCCACGCCAATTCTCTGTTGAAAAGTGTTAAGGAGGGTGTTGTGATTAACAGTGTCAAAGGCTGCCGAGAGGTCTAGAAGAATCAGAAGGCACGATTCCCCAGAATCGAGTATATGCAGCGCATCATCAATCACTTGCAGCAGGGTTATTTCAGTGCTGCAATTTTGAATGAAGTCACACTGGAACACGTCAAGGAGATTATTGTCCATAATATGTAGGGAAAGTTGTTTCGCAAAACATTTTTCTGTGATTTTAGAAAGAAAAGTGAGTTTGGTGATGGGGCGGAAGTTGTTGAGGTCATTCACATCTGCTGAGGTTTTTTTTAGAAGAGGGGTAACCTGTCCTGTTTTGAGGGCAGCAGGGAGGGAGCCTTGACTGAGGAAGAGGTTTACTAGCCTGGTCCAGTAAGAGATAGTATTGGTGTAGAAATCAATGGAGATACCAATAGGGATGGGGTCAAAGGAATGGTTGGAGGGTTTGGTTTCAAGGATGCATTTGAGAAGGTCATCTTCCGAGATGGCGGCAAAATTCTGCCAAGTGACTAAGGATTTTCGCTCCTCAATGGGGGTGGGTGACCTGATCCACTAGTGATTTTACCTTTTTATCAAAGAATAATGCGAATTCTGCTGCTTTCTTTGGAGAATCATCAGGCTTGATGGTTTGGGGAGAGCAGTTTGGGTTTTTGATGAGGTCAAAAAGTTTTTTGGGTCTGTTTTTGTCTGAGTCGAGGAGGGATCTGAAATGTGATGCTTTTTCATGGAAGATATGCTTGTGGTATTTGGATCTTGCCGAACGTAAATGAGAGAGATTGGTGGTGGATGGAGATTGTCTCTACTGTTTCTCCAAGATTCTAAGGTTTTTCCTTTCATCATAGATAGCTTTATTTAACCAAGGTGCTGAGGGGGTGGGTCTTTTCCTTTTGCTTTGGCGTGGAGCGACTTTATCGATTTCGACTGCTAGGACTGAGAGGCAATGGGAGGTGAGATCATTGACATCCACGTTAGGGTCAAGTCTAGGAAGTGATTGCAAAGCAGAGTCACACAGAGTGTCAAGATCAATGTTTTTAGTGTTGCGGAACCAGGTAGGTGCCCTTTTGGGTTGGCCGAGAGTTATAACGTGCGATAGGTGAAAACAGAAGGGAATGAGGAAGTGGTCTGACCAGTCTACAGGGGGAGCAATAGTGAGCAGGTCTACTTTAGACATAACAAGTTCCAGAATTGAGCCCTTAGAGTGTGTAATTTCTGAGCAGTGTTGGAAAAGATCATTAGCTGAGAGAAAGGTGGGAAGCTTGTTGGCAGCCGAGTCTTCCATAGAGCCCCAGTGTAGATTGAAGTCACCCAGGAAGATCTGTCTGTCACTTTGAGACAATTGGTCACTGATGAAGTCAGTGAGTTCCTCTAAAAAGGGAGAGCAGTTACCGGGTGGATGGTAGATGACATGGAACCTGAAAGGTGAGCCGTGATGTACTTGAAGTTCTAGGCATAGGCATTCGAATGTACGGAAGAGTATGGTAGGAAGGGCTTTAATTTGAAGGGAGTTTCTGAAGATGATAGCGACATCTCCCCCAATTTTGTCAGTTCTGTCGTTTCTGAGGATAGAGTAGTCGGTAGGAATCAGAAGATCAAACAAAGTATGAGTGCAGTCATTAAACCAGGCCTCAGTGAGGAAGAGCATGTCGAGATTGTAGTGGGTGATAGTGTCGGAAATTTCCAATTTGTTCTTGATTGCAGATCTGCAGTTGTGGAGCAAACAATGCAGCTCTGACGCAACTGTTTTGGTGATGGGGGTGTTTAGGCTATTAAGGGAGATAGGGATAAGATTGTTGTATGAGGGTGCCAGGGAAGAAGAGGGAGGCTGGTTAGATCTGACAGAAGAGATGGTCTGAATAGAGAATTGAGTAGGATTATTAGGAGGGGAAAGTGGAGTGGGATTGACGTTGGAAGTCTTGTAGCTAACCAGTAAGTTGGTGATGTCTGTTGAGGACAGACTGTGGTTGGCTTTATTGGGGCGTGGGAGCATGGGACTCCTCTGGAGATTGTTAGGGAAGTGGGATATCTTAGCACATAGAAGTGAGATGGACGCTACAAGCTGGGAAATGGAAGAGATGAGAGAATCAAGTTTATTTTCAAGGGAGAGGAGGGCTGAGCACGAAGTGTTGGGAGGCTTGCTAGTTAAGGGAGGGAGTGCAGTAGGCGAGGGAGGACAGGGAGATGTGGGGGAATGGGGGGGTATTTGGGTGCAGGGGTCGAAGGTAAGGAAAGGTGTAGCACAGAGGAGTGGAAGTTGTTACAGTGATATTTTTACTGGTGTTGAGCAGTTGGGAAAGAGTAGAGATCAAAAGTAGGAGGAGGCAGTTGAGGAGTAGAGAGGGAGAGCGGGGGTGGAGGGGGGAAGGAGGGGGGTCAAAGGAAGGCTGGAGATATGGGAAGATGAGAGGAGAGGGGGCTGTACAGGGAGTGGAAGGAGGGGGGCCAAGGGAAGGCCAGAGGGAAGAGGAGAAGAGAGGAGACGGGCTGTACAGGGAGGGGAGGGAGGGGGGATCAAAGGAAGGCCAGAGGTATGGGGAAAAGAGAGGAGAAGGTGCTGGATAGGTATGGTATGCTATGACAGGTGTATGTAGGGGAACGGGCACAAGGCAGAGTTGGGGGCATTGGGCTAAGTGGTAGTTGGGGGAGGAGTATGGGACTGTAGGGTCAGAGGGAGGGAAGAGGGTGGAATTACTGATAGGGTAGACAGGCTTGTGAAGCATAGGAGGAGTAAGGGGAGGTAGAAGAGAGATGGAAGGTGAAGGAGAAGAATTAAGGGTACGAGGGAAGGGGAAGAGCGGAAAGGGATGAGAAGAAGGAAGGAGGAAAGGGGGAAGGTAGGGAAAGTTGGTAGCTGGCAAGGGCATCAGACGGATATGGCACATGACTATTTATTCATTTATGTTATTTAATGCAGTTTTATATAGCGCAAGCTTTACCCAAAGGTGTCAGAGCGCTTTACAATACAACCAAGTAAGTTACACACTAACAAGTTACATATACAATCAGGATTATTAAAAAATTAAAGGTGGCAAAATTAGGTTAATACAGGTATAGAATACATATTTACAAAGTTGAGCACAAGTGAATGCCAAGCGGATGTGAGAGTCATGAAATGGGTATTCGAGGGACATCATGGCGCGTGATGTCACAGCACGTTATATATCATTGCACCTTGCATATTGCTTCTTGTGAGAAGCAATATTACAGGAAGCTATATCACAACTATGAACTCAGAGGAAGTTACATCACACGAAATGACATCAGAGCTTAAGGCTTCACATATATTTATCAGGTGTATCATGAGTACATGTGAGCGCATTATGAGATTTAACAAATGAGATTTTGTGTTGGCGGTGTGCCAAAAATGTGACCGAACCCCAGTGCAAGATCTGGGCCTCAACTTATACATTTACTTTTTTTAAAACTCTGCAACAAAGAAATTGTCAACAATGATAAATGTGGCAGTAAATAGAACATTTTTTAGCATATTCATCAAGAATTTTAGATTCTATTAAGGACATGGAAGAGAGGATAATACTTCTAAATCTTTACCACTCATAAAAATAGCAGCCAATAAAAAAACAGTAAACATAAAGCATCTAAATTTGAAATGAAGCTTTGAAGCATGTCTCTAACAAACTCACCATTCATCTATTGACATCCCATACAAAATAGAGAGGCACCATCTTCCTGCCTCTTTCTTTGCGATCAAGCAGTCCATTAGTAGGAACATTGTCCAAAAGAAACAAGCACACAGTTCCAAAACTCTCAATAGAAAGTTACCACAATCCAAATTAGGAATCCAAGCAGAAGGAAGAAATTCAAACCGTACCAGTGGAGTTGAAACACCAACCAGTGGACACAGCCACGCCATGGGCGTTAACTTTGTTTAGAATCTGATCCTGAAAAGAGAAAATAACTTGAATCCCATCTTAACCTAAACCTAAGTGTAAGCAGAAGGGAGGGACAAATAACATAATACTTATACCATATAGTACATTGACAGCAATGAGATCATAAATCTTACCTGTCCCAACGGGTGGGATAATCCTCGTGTGTCCTTAATAGAATCTAAAATTCTTGCTGCATACGCTAGAAAGATTTCTATTCAATGGCAGGACCAGAGGCCCCGATTATGCTGGTACAAAGCTCACCAAAAAAAATAGATGATACATGCACAATAGATTTATAATAAAAAATCTTAAACATGGAATCAGATGACCAATCAGCAGCACAAAGAATATCTTCCAACATAGAACCCATAGCAAAAGCTTTAAAAGTTACAGCACCTCTAGCTGAGTGAGCACCATACACTGAAATATTAATTCCATCTTAAGAGATGACCCAACAAACCCAACGGCCTAAGGTCGCCCCTGAAACTGGGTGGAAAGGCTTTTGGACAGCCAACAACAAGAGACCAAGAGAATCCGTTCTATGAGCCAAAGTACGTTCTTCGTAAACCTTCAAACATTTCACTACATATAATTTAGCATTTTGTGGAAAAGCAGGATAATCAATAGGCCATGACATGGTCTTTGTTCTTTTTGAAATAAGAAAAGAAACACCATCAGAAGAAAACAACCTACCTGCAAGGTCCGGAGCACATAAATCCGACACTCGTCCACACAAAATCAACCATAAAAGCATAGTCAATTTGGCAGAAATGTGTTTCAATGTCAAATCAGGCCGTGACTCTAATAGAGACAAAGCATTCGTAATGCTCCAGCGGAAAAGGGCAAATTTACATATCCTCCCTATGTCACAGACGCGTCATCACACTTACTCATTCATACATACATTCATTGGTGGGGCCCATAACACCAACACTCATACGTCTCACTCGAATCTGCACATAGGAGGAAAAAAAGCGCTGGACATGTGGGGGGGTACCTTGTTACCTATCAGGAGAAATTCCTTTACATTATATACGTTATATACATCTGTACCTATAGAATCCTAACTTTAACATCAAGGCACTCCACCACTTGGTCAATGGACCAATTAGTTGGACTGGTTGATGGTGATTTAGAACCAGCTAAAACACATTTAAAGCTTCGGAACCTTTTTATGATAACTTTCAATACCTTATTAAAGAATCACAAACTCGTTTCTTATTAATAAAAGTTTAGTTTATCTAATTAGATCACTCTGTGTTGGCATATTCAGGATTACAGTTCAAATCATTTCTCTATTGAGCGATTTCCAATCTTTGATCTTTAACATAAATTGACATAACGTTTATATTTACCTAAATTTGGACATTGGCGACCACCTTCAGAAGAACCCGTCAACCCACAGCAATAATCAAAATCCCTTCAGATGGAATCGTCCTTTTATAATCAAAGAAACCCAGGTAAATCCAGGAAATCTCCTTCAGCACGACGCAGTTCCTGCGATTCAGCCAAAGGACCGGGCGATCGAACCAACAACCCAGCAAATCAATCCTCCACACCAACAACCCCCTCTTCCAAATCCCTTTCTTTTATACTCTTTTTCTCCTTAATTTTAGAACAATGCGCAACAATTTAGGGGTAGAAAGTGTTCTGATTGGCTAAACCCTCTGAAATTTGTAAGTCTCTTGAATGTTTCCAGGTTTGCCTGTTTCCCATGAGACCGGGCATGACATTTCTCAATTGTATTCTTTTTGGTAATTTCACAGGCAAAAGTTCCGAAGTAACAACATGTAAGCTTTCTTGTACAGGTCTTTCATTGTCCCCTTGGTCATTCACACTAGTCTTCATCTTGGCAGTCCTCCATGTTCCTATCCTTGACAAGGAACATTTCGGTTCTCTTCGGAGGTCGCTTGGAGATCTCCAGAGCCATCCGTGTCTGCGAAGTAGACATTGTGCTCACATGACGGTGGCCACTTCCGAACTCCATTTTAAGTACTGCGGCCTAGTAGGCTCGAATGCCAACTTAAGCAAAAACAAACATAACAGTAATTAATATATAGAAATGAAGATTCTAATGTTTAAACCCACACTAATCCCAATATATATTAGTATTTTCCTAGCTTGTAGCAACATTTAAAGCAATAATACTCACCATTCTGCAGCACTGGAAGCACAAACCATCACAAAAGCAACATGAATCATGCAATTCTCTATTTCAACACATCCAAAAGTTAGTTTGCGTACCACAGTTAATCATTTAATTATTTGCCATGCAATTAGCATTTTAGTCCCACGTATATCTCGTGTTTATTAAGGTGCAATTGTTGGTTAGTCATGCCACTGTACACAAATTAGTACAAGGTAATATTTAGAATGATTACGTAATTACATTTCATGCAAAATAGAGGAAGTATACAAAATTTTGCTTTACCTGCTCCATCAGTAACATTCCATAACTGAGTGTACTTAGGTTTCGGAGACTGAGCTGCCCTGATACCTTTCAGTAGTTTACATACCATGGGCTGGACACCCACTAGCTTGCCATCAATAGGGTTATGTCCAGCAGACAGTGCTGACCGAAAATTATTTACTGACCTGTAACATAAGCCCGATTCAGCACATTTGGAAAGATAATTCAGGACATCTTTCAACTCAGATCCCACGGAATCCACCTACTGTTGAAGGCACCAACCCCCCCATCGTTTGCATGCAACTGGTCTTGAAGAATCAGAGGATGCGGCAAAACCACTGGGTCCAGGTGTAGCTGAGGGAAAGACCTAAGTCATAAAAAATAAAACCTTTGGGTCAATCAACACTTCACATATCACACTTACACATGGAACCTCAAATCACCAGTATGATGACAATGGACAAAAAGAAAATGTAATCAAAAATTATATATAGACAATATAAAAATTACAAATGCATTCAATACAGATATCTATAAAAAACAATATTCACACATATATTAAAAAATATATAGTCCCTATCTGAACTACATACGACATAAAGCAGTTAAAAATCATCAGTAAAGACTTTACAATAGCAAAGACATTGTCATACTATTAAAAATTGCGAAAAACAAGTAGGAAAAATAATTCCAAATCACAGAAAAGTACTACTAAATCAGCAACAAATCAATTATAATAATCTCGAGCATTATTTCATCTAACATATGCAATACAATTGTCCACATAGATTTAGAGTAGACTTTTCTCCTCAGTGCATCTACGTGTTTTGGTGGGCACTAGTTTATGGCCATCACCTTCTTCAGGAAAAAACACATATAATTCCCAATATCAATATAAAAATCTGTAAACAAATAAACATAGAAGCAAAAAATTAGCCACCACACTTTTTAATCCATCGTCTCATTGTCCAAAAAAGTTAACATAATGGTGACATTAAAAAGGTTTCCACATTCATCCTAAATTTGCATTCATTTCTCAACACAGCGACATAATTCCATACAACTGACACAGAGGAAGGACTAAACAGCCACAACCTCTATATAAGAGGACCAGAAATCCTTCTCTTCTTATCTATTTATCTAGTGATCCTATGTCTAATTTCCAGTTCCACAATAATTTCATAGATAAGCTGGAATAGAGATAAATATTACCTTGACCAATGTATCAATTGGGCAGAAATAACCTCCAAATACAAACGGCCAAATGGTAAAGGTGCCAATAATTCCAAATACCTATATGCAAGGGGAGATAATGTAGCTGAGGGAAAACCAGAAAGAGAATGGGAAGAGCCACAGATAATTCCAAAAGAATCGGAAACCACTTTTGTGTCTTCCATAGAGGGCTGACCAGAACCAGAGTCGCAGATTGACGTCTGACCTGAGCCGCCACCCTCAAAATCATGTCAAATGTAGGAACGTGTAATTCATCTGATCTCTCATAACTTGAGGAAGGCATCCGTCCCCATGGCCATTGGATCTGGCCTACAACTGTAGCACGTTTCAGTTGAGCGTGGAGCCGTGACACAAACAGGTCATGGACCAGAGCAGACATTATCTCTTGAAAGATGTGAGCATGAAGTTTCCAGTCGCTGTAATCCATCAGGAATCTGGAATTCCAATCTGCTACTAGATTGTCTTTGCCAGTGTTAGACCTGGTTCGATTGACGTGAGTCTCCCTATCATTTTTTTACTGATTGCCCCCTCTGTTTTTGATCTGTTTGCTGGTTTAGATGCTTTGGGCACTGTGCTACTGCTATTCAGTGCCACAGTGCAAGTGTTCCCTATGTTACATTGATGTATTGATTAGTGACCCCATGATTGGCTTATTTGATTTACTTGTCAGACCTTTATATAGTGCACCATGTGTGCCCAGGGCCTGTAAATCAAATGCTGCTGGTGGGCTTGCAGCACTGATTGTGCCACCCACAGAAGCAGCTTGTACAGTGTGTCTCAGGCCTGCCATTGCAGAGCCTGTGTGCAGTCTAGTACTGCCGTGTCGACTTGGTAAGTGCACCCACTTGCCAGTTCCTACACTTCCCTTTTCTACATGTCAGACAGTCCTAAGGTAGGCCCATGGGCAGGGTGCATTGCATGTAAAAGGTAGGGCATGCCCTGATGTGTGTGGCATGTCCTGATAGTGAATTACAGCCATTTTCGTTTTTCACCATTGCAAGGCTACCTGTCCCCATAGGCCAGAGTGGGCAGTTTGAATATAACATTTTATAATCCTAACTTACCCAGGGAACATGGTAGAAAAACAAATTTAGTATGCCTGAACTCAGAATGATAAAATTCATCTTCTAATGAAGTTGGTTTTAACATTCTGTGTTTGAAAATACCACTTTTAGAAAGTAGGTATTTTCTTACCTAACCATCCAGCCTGCCTCTGCCATGTTGTGTATTGCGTGTCTGGTTTGTGAGTGACAGTGACTGGGGAGGCTCCAGGAGACAGGGTGAGTCAGCACAAGGCTGAATAGATCTATCTGCACGTAGAGTGGTGGGAGGAGAACAAAGGATTTGGTGGTATAAATATTGGGGCCCAGACCCCAGGTCTTTAGATCACTTCTGGAACAACAAGACAAACTTTTGCCAAGGAGAAGAACCAAGGAAGCTGCAGGAGTTTGGACTGCTCCCTGCCAGTGTGCTGTGTTGTTGGGTTGGCGTTGGCCTGCAGTGGTGTCTTCCTTGCCAAGGAAAGGAGAAGAAACTTTTAAAGAACTTTCATCATCTTGCAGAATATTTCTCCAAGGGCTTGAACTTGTGCTTGCCTCCTGCTGAAGTCTCAGGCACAAAAGACTTCACCACCAGCTCCCCTCTGAATTTCCTTGCTGGCAATTCTATCTGCAGAATCATGCATGTCGCTGGGAGCTGGAAGCGCGACTTAATGAGAAGAAGCATGTCGCAGTCGCAGCTGTTGCTGTCGCATCGCCGGAGAAGCATGTGGCCGCCCGAGGTCGCAGCCTCATCACCAGAGAAGCGTGCCTTCGTCGCAGCTGTTTACCGACGCATCACTGGAGAAGCGTGTTGCCACCACGAGGGTCGCCTTTGCATCACCGGAGAAGCGTGTTGCAGGGCCTGTCGCGGCTCCAAAGTTACAGAGTTCGCCGCACAGCCACCGGGTGTGCACGCATCGTCTTCACGTCATCGCATCTCATCAAGGGCATCATCTTATTGCATCGCACCGGATTGTCGCATCGCATGGAGGCGCTATCTTGCCGCATCATAACCGGAACGCATTACGAGAATCAACACATCACCTCCTCTCTGGTAAGGAACAGGACGCATCCACTACTCTGCGCAAGCATTGAGGAGCGACGCATCGCCTCCCCCGAAGCAAGGAACCGACGCATTTCCCTCCCTGCGAACCTTTTGTTTGTTTTGCGTTACGCATCCAGGTACTTTTGTGAGAAACATGTCGCATTTATCATCAACTCGAACTAAGTTACTTCTACCATCTTTAAGTCTATTTTGAGTAGAGTATTGTGGATTGTTGTCGTTTGTGGTCTTGTGTTAAGTCTATATAAAGAATACTTATTTTTATAAAACCTGTGTGGTGTCCATCTGTAGTGTTTTCACTGTGTTACTGTATGTGTTCACAAATGCTAGCACACTGCCTCTGAGATAAGCCTGTCTGCTTGTGCCAAGCTACCAAGGGGGTAAGCAGGGGTTATCCAGGAGTGTAATTTGGTCAAAGGTACCTACCTCTGCCAACTGGAGATCCCCAGTTCTAACAGCCAGGAAGGTATTCTTCCAGAACCATAATCTTCTGAGAAAGGCAGAAGTGCCAGCTGTCTCAGGCTATGTTGGCAGGCAGGTGCAATCTTGTACCCACAAAGTGGTGGATGTATTAAACCGCTGAGACATTGTCCATCGGCAAAAGAATGCAGCAGTTGCTTTTGATGGGAAAGATTGATTTTATGGCAAAAGAGCCTTCCAGAATCTCCAGGCAATCAATATGAGGTTGTAATTCTTCGGCAGACTAACAACCACCTAAGAAAAGTCTCTGCATCGTACACCCCAGACCCAACAACTGGCATCTGATTCGATGACTACGTCTGGGGATAGCCAGAAAATGGCCTTGCCATTCCACGTCTCCATATGGAGGAGCCACCAGTGACGTTCTTCTTGGGCTTCGGCCGACAAGGGAATCAGATGGTCGTAACTGAAACCCTGTTGCAAATAATGAATCTTCAGACGCTGAAGAGCCCTGTAGTGCAACCAGCCCAGTAAATCTCTTGAATCAATGCTAGCAACCCCACAATCCGGGCCAGGGATTTCAAAACTTGTTATTTTGATAAAGGGCCAGGGATTTCAAAGACACCATTTGTTTCGACAGAGTCGATCTCAACTCCCTCTTAATGGACTTCCCTTTCAAGGGAGGAAGAAGCAACTGTGCCGTGAGGGAGTTCACCTGAAAACCCAGGGATTTCACTTGTTGGGATGGAATAATCATGGTCTTTTTGGTATTTATCACAAATTCCAAATCCTGAAGAAGGGACATTGTCCAAGATAAATGAACTAGCAGATGGGAGTGTTCTTGAGCCAAGAGAAGCATGCCGTCCAGATAGACGATCATACGAACCCCCATCTCTTTGAAACGGACAACCACTGGTTTCAGAAGCTTGGTGAACACCCAGGGAGCAAAGGATAGACAGAACAGAAGAGATTGATACTGGTACCATTGGCCTTTCTAGTGAAACTGCAGGTACCGACAATAAGAGGTTCAAATGGACCCCCACCCTTCTTTCGTAGCAGAAACACATTGCTGCAGAATCCCTTTGGGCGAGGGGATGTAAATGCAATTGCCTGTTTTGACAAAATTTCTAGAAGTTCAGAGTCTATAAAAGACTCATCTTGTTGGGAAAAAAGGAGGGGGGGGTAAAGAGTCTTGATAGGGAGTTCGAGAGTTCTATCTGATAACCCTGAACAGTATCCAGGGATCCCGGTTCAGCAGTTGCCAGTTCCACCAATTACGGGTCAGTTTGAAGAAGCACGGACTTGCGACACTGTGAGGCCAGTGTGCAATTAGCGTTGCGCAAAAGGCAAATTGCCCTCTGAGTCCAACCTGGGAGCAACTCCGGATGAAGAGGAGCCCCTTTCTCTTGGGCTTGGAGGGCCACTTTTAAGATCTTGGCCAAGGGGCTAGAAACATCAAAGAGTTCGTCTTGGCATGCGTGAAGTGCCCAAAAAGCTTATATAAGTATTGTGAAATGGGTAGAAGTATTGAGCAAAGGGCCTTATCCAGAGATTTATGGACCGATTTAACAATAATGACTTCCATGCCATCATCATAACAATAATCTTCGTCTTCGTCCTGGCTAAGACAGCTAGACCCTGGTCAAAGGTCTCATAGTCAGGCATAATCACAAGAGGGTAGGGGACACCACTCTCAAAGTCTCCAGAATAATTATATATGTATATTTACGTGATCAAGGCTGCAGATGCAGTTGAAACGTGTTGTGGTGGGACCCGTGATCAAGGTGCGGCTGCACCGAAACGCGTCGGGCATTTGACCTGCTACATGCCATAACAAAATAAATCTTTTTGCGTTTATGGAATTGGGCTGGAGCACCTTTTTGTCAATAGATAACGAGAAACTTTATGTTACACACATATATATATATATATATATATATATATATATATATATATATATATATATATATATATATATATATTCACTTAAAAAACCATAGGTTTCACACACGTTATAGTTAGGAATTAGCATTTAAAAAACCTTGCAAATTCACTTAAAAAACCATAGGTTTCACACATGTTATAGTTAGCTGGACATTTCCCTCGTAAAAAACCAATTAAATTCCCCCGTTATAGTTAGTGCAGGCAACTATAACTCACGCGACCGCAATCTTCTGCTGATGACGTCAGATATTACATCACTGTATTTAGACACCTATTTACCCATGTCTTCTTCCATTAATCTTTAGCTATACATATATTACAAGTATTTATTTTTCAGAAAGACACATATGTAGTCTAAATACAGTGATGTAATATCTGACGTCATCAGCAGAGGATTGCGGTCGCGTGAGTTATAGTTGCCTGCACTAACTATAACGTGGGAATTTCATTGTTTTTTTACGAGGGAAATGTCCAGCTAACTATAACATGTGTGAAACCTATGGTTTTTTAAGTGAATTTGCAAGGTTTTTTAAATGCTAATTCCTAACTATAACGTGTGTGAAACCTATGGTTTTTTAAGTGAATTTGTATGGTTTTTTAAATGATAAGTTATGTATTTATAATTATTTTTTTTTTTCAGGTTTTTCACCGTGCGCGCACCGTGCGCTTCGCGCACCGAGCGCCCAGAAGCGTTGCACCGCGCGTGCTCCGTGCGCGCACCCCGCGCATTTACGACAAAAAAATAAATGTTTTTTTCACCCTTGGGGGTCCTTCAGTGACCCCCTGACAAAGGCTAGGGGGTCAGGAACTGTCCACCCTGCCCCCTTTTCACTTTCTCCACCTTTGTTTTTCACTAACTCAGACTGCGAGAGACAAAATGGCGGCCGCCACTTCCTGATTTCGACCGATTCGAATGTTTACTGACATCTAACAACCAATCAGAATTGCGCTCGTGCACGGCAGGGTGCGCGCACAGTGCACGCACGGTGCGCGTGTATAGATATTGATATGGTTTTAAATGCTATTTTCTCAGGAAATACTGAACAGATTTACACAAGACCTTCAAAAGGCACTTCCTTGACCTTATGGCTACCTCTCTGCCAAATTTCACGTAATTCTGTTCAGCCGTTCGGGCTGTACCTTCGACTAAAGTGCCGATGGAAAAATGCATGGGGAAAACCCGTTTTGGGACCCACCTTTTTTCTCGGCCCCCGCAGCCCAGGGAGAGGCAGCTCCAGCGATGTCTTATGAAAGCTTCCAAGCGTGAAAGAGAGACGCTCCGGTAGGCTTCTGTAGAGGTACAGATATCTATAAAAAAAACAATATTCACACATATATTAAAAAATATATAGTCCCTATCTGAACTACATACGACATAAAGCAGTTAAAAATCATCAGTAAAGACTTTACAATAGCAAAGACATTGTCATACTATTAAAAATTGCGAAAAACAAGTAGGAAAAATAATTCCAAATCACAGAAAAGTACTACTAAATCAGCAACAAATCAATTATAATAATCTCGAGCATTATTTCATCTAACATATGCAATACAATTGTCCACATAGATTTAGAGTAGACTTTTCTCCTCAGTGCATCTACGTGTTTTGGTGGGCACTAGTTTATGGCCATCACCTTCTTCAGGAAAAAACACATATAATTCCCAATATCAATATAAAAATCTGTAAAAAAATAAACATAGAAGCAAAAAATTAGCCACCACACTTTTTAATCCATCGTCTCATTGTCCAAAAAAGTTAACATAATGGTGACATTAAAAAGGTTTCCACATTCATCCTAAATTTGCATTCATTTCTCAACACAGCGACATAATTCCATACAACTGACACAGAGGAAGGACTAAACAGCCACAACCTCTATATAAGAGGACCAGAAATCCTTCTCTTCTTATCTATTTATCTAGTGATCCTATGTCTAATTTCCAGTTCCACAATAATTTCATAGATAAGCTGGAATAGAGATAAATATTACCTTGACCAATGTATCAATTGGGCAGAAATAACCTCCAAATACAAACGGCCAAATGGTAAAGGTGCCAATAATTCCAAATACCTATATGCAAGGGGAGATAATGTAGCTGAGGGAAAACCAGAAAGAGAATGGGAAGAGCCACAGATAATTCCAAAAGAATCGGAAACCACTTTTGTGTCTTCCATAGAGGGCTGACCAGAACCAGAGTCGCAGATTGACGTCTGACCTGAGCCGCCACCCTCAAAATCATGTCAAATGTAGGAACGTGTAATTCATCTGATCTCTCATAACTTGAGGAAGGCATCCGTCCCCATGGCCATTGGATCTGGCCTACAACTGTAGCACGTTTCAGTTGAGCGTGGAGCCGTGACACAAACAGGTCATGGACCAGAGCAGACATTATCTCTTGAAAGATGTGAGCATGAAGTTTCCAGTCGCTGTAATCCATCAGGAATCTGGAATTCCAATCTGCTACTAGATTGTCTTTGCCAGTGTTAGACCTGGTTCGATTGACGTGAGTCTCCCTATCATTTTTTTACTGATTGCCCCCTCTGTTTTTGATCTGTTTGCTGGTTTAGATGCTTTGGGCACTGTGCTACTGCTATTCAGTGCCACAGTGCAAGTGTTCCCTATGTTACATTGATGTATTGATTAGTGACCCCATGATTGGCTTATTTGATTTACTTGTCAGACCTTTATATAGTGCACCATGTGTGCCCAGGGCCTGTAAATCAAATGCTGCTGGTGGGCTTGCAGCACTGATTGTGCCACCCACAGAAGCAGCTTGTACAGTGTGTCTCAGGCCTGCCATTGCAGAGCCTGTGTGCAGTCTAGTACTGCCGTGTCGACTTGGTAAGTGCACCCACTTGCCAGTTCCTACACTTCCCTTTTCTACATGTCAGACAGTCCTAAGGTAGGCCCATGGGCAGGGTGCATTGCATGTAAAAGGTAGGGCATGCCCTGATGTGTGTGGCATGTCCTGATAGTGAATTACAGCCATTTTCGTTTTTCACCATTGCAAGGCTACCTGTCCCCATAGGCCAGAGTGGGCAGTTTGAATATAACATTTTATAATCCTAACTTACCCAGGGAACATGGTAGAAAAACAAATTTAGTATGCCTGAACTCAGAATGATAAAATTCATCTTCTAATGAAGTTGGTTTTAACATTCTGTGTTTGAAAATACCACTTTTAGAAAGTAGGTATTTTCTTACCTAACCATCCAGCCTGCCTCTGCCATGTTGTGTATTGCGTGTCTGGTTTGTGAGTGACAGTGACTGGGGAGGCTCCAGGAGACAGGGTGAGTCAGCACAAGGCTGAATAGATCTATCTGCACGTAGAGTGGTGGGAGGAGAACAAAGGATTTGGTGGTATAAATATTGGGGCCCAGACCCCAGGTCTTTAGATCACTTCTGGAACAACAAGACAAACTTTTGCCAAGGAGAAGAACCAAGGAAGCTGCAGGAGTTTGGACTGCTCCCTGCCAGTGTGCTGTGTTGTTGGGTTGGCGTTGGCCTGCAGTGGTGTCTTCCTTGCCAAGGAAAGGAGAAGAAACTTTTAAAGAACTTTCATCATCTTGCAGAATATTTCTCCAAGGGCTTGAACTTGTGCTTGCCTCCTGCTGAAGTCTCAGGCACAAAAGACTTCACCACCAGCTCCCCTCTGAATTTCCTTGCTGGCAATTCTATCTGCAGAATCATGCATGTCGCTGGGAGCTGGAAGCGCGACTTAATGAGAAGAAGCATGTCGCAGTCGCAGCTGTTGCTGTCGCATCGCCGGAGAAGCATGTGGCCGCCCGAGGTCGCAGCCTCATCACCAGAGAAGCGTGCCTTCGTCGCAGCTGTTTACCGACGCATCACTGGAGAAGCGTGTTGCCACCACGAGGGTCGCCTTTGCATCACCGGAGAAGCGTGTTGCAGGGCCTGTCGCGGCTCCAAAGTTACAGAGTTCGCCGCACAGCCACCGGGTGTGCACGCATCGTCTTCACGTCATCGCATCTCATCAAGGGCATCATCTTATTGCATCGCACCGGATTGTCGCATCGCATGGAGGCGCTATCTTGCCGCATCATAACCGGAACGCATTACGAGAATCAACACATCACCTCCTCTCTGGTAAGGAACAGGACGCATCCACTACTCTGCGCAAGCATTGAGGAGCGACGCATCGCCTCCCCCGAAGCAAGGAACCGACGCATTTCCCTCCCTGCCAACCTTTTGTTTGTTTTGCGTTACGCATCCAGGTACTTTTGTGAGAAACATGTCGCATTTATCATCAACTCGAACTAAGTTACTTCTACCATCTTTAAGTCTATTTTGAGTAGAGTATTGTGGATTGTTGTCGTTTGTGGTCTTGTGTTAAGTCTATATAAAGAATACTTATTTTTATAAAACCTGTGTGGTGTCCATCTGTAGTGTTTTCACTGTGTTACTGTATGTGTTCACAAATGCTAGCACACTGCCTCTGAGATAAGCCTGTCTGCTTGTGCCAAGCTACCAAGGGGGTAAGCAGGGGTTATCCAGGAGTGTAATTTGGTCAAAGGTACCTACCTCTGCCAACTGGAGATCCCCAGTTCTAACAGCCAGGAAGGTATTCTTCCAGAACCATAATCTTCTGAGAAAGGCAGAAGTGCCAGCTGTCTCAGGCTATGTTGGCAGGCAGGTGCAATCTTGTACCCACAAAGTGGTGGATGTATTAAACCGCTGAGACATTGTCCATCGGCAAAAGAATGCAGCAGTTGCTTTTGATGGGAAAGATTGATTTTATGGCAAAAGAGCCTTCCAGAATCTCCAGGCAATCAATATGAGGTTGTAATTCTTCGGCAGACTAACAACCACCTAAGAAAAGTCTCTGCATCGTACACCCCAGACCCAACAACTGGCATCTGATTCGATGACTACGTCTGGGGATAGCCAGAAAATGGCCTTGCCATTCCACGTCTCCATATGGAGGAGCCACCAGTGACGTTCTTCTTGGGCTTCGGCCGACAAGGGAATCAGATGGTCGTAACTGAAACCCTGTTGCAAATAATGAATCTTCAGACGCTGAAGAGCCCTGTAGTGCAACCAGCCCAGTAAATCTCTTGAATCAATGCTAGCAACCCCACAATCCGGGCCAGGGATTTCAAAACTTGTTATTTTGATAAAGGGCCAGGGATTTCAAAGACACCATTTGTTTCGACAGAGTCGATCTCAACTCCCTCTTAATGGACTTCCCTTTCAAGGGAGGAAGAAGCAACTGTGCCGTGAGGGAGTTCACCTGAAAACCCAGGGATTTCACTTGTTGGGATGGAATAATCATGGTCTTTTTGGTATTTATCACAAATTCCAAATCCTGAAGAAGGGACATTGTCCAAGATAAATGAACTAGCAGATGGGAGTGTTCTTGAGCCAAGAGAAGCATGCCGTCCAGATAGACGATCATACGAACCCCCATCTCTTTGAAACGGACAACCACTGGTTTCAGAAGCTTGGTGAACACCCAGGGAGCAAAGGATAGACAGAACAGAAGAGATTGATACTGGTACCATTGGCCTTTCTAGTGAAACTGCAGGTACCGACAATAAGAGGTTCAAATGGACCCCCACCCTTCTTTCGTAGCAGAAACACATTGCTGCAGAATCCCTTTGGGCGAGGGGATGTAAATGCAATTGCCTGTTTTGACAAAATTTCTAGAAGTTCAGAGTCTATAAAAGACTCATCTTGTTGGGAAAAAAGGAGGGGGGGGTAAAGAGTCTTGATAGGGAGTTCGAGAGTTCTATCTGATAACCCTGAACAGTATCCAGGGATCCCGGTTCAGCAGTTGCCAGTTCCACCAATTACGGGTCAGTTTGAAGAAGCACGGACTTGCGACACTGTGAGGCCAGTGTGCAATTAGCGTTGCGCAAAAGGCAAATTGCCCTCTGAGTCCAACCTGGGAGCAACTCCGGATGAAGAGGAGCCCCTTTCTCTTGGGCTTGGAGGGCCACTTTTAAGATCTTGGCCAAGGGGCTAGAAACATCAAAGAGTTCGTCTTGGCATGCGTGAAGTGCCCAAAAAGCTTATATAAGTATTGTGAAATGGGTAGAAGTATTGAGCAAAGGGCCTTATCCAGAGATTTATGGACCGATTTAACAATAATGACTTCCATGCCATCATCATAACAATAATCTTCGTCTTCGTCCTGGCTAAGACAGCTAGACCCTGGTCAAAGGTCTCATAGTCAGGCATAATCACAAGAGGGTAGGGGACACCACTCTCAAAGTCTCCAGAATAATTATATATGTATATTTACGTGATCAAGGCTGCAGATGCAGTTGAAACGTGTTGTGGTGGGACCCGTGATCAAGGTGCGGCTGCACCGAAACGCGTCGGGCATTTGACCTGCTACATGCCATAACAAAATAAATCTTTTTGCGTTTATGGAATTGGGCTGGAGCACCTTTTTGTCAATAGATAACGAGAAACTTTATGTTACACACATATATATTCACTTAAAAAACCATAGGTTTCACACACGTTATAGTTAGGAATTAGCATTTAAAAAACCTTGCAAATTCACTTAAAAAACCATAGGTTTCACACATGTTATAGTTAGCTGGACATTTCCCTCGTAAAAAACCAATTAAATTCCCCCGTTATAGTTAGTGCAGGCAACTATAACTCACGCGACCGCAATCTTCTGCTGATGACGTCAGATATTACATCACTGTATTTAGACACCTATTTACCCATGTCTTCTTCCATTAATCTTTAGCTATACATATATTACAAGTATTTATTTTTCAGAAAGACACATATGTAGTCTAAATACAGTGATGTAATATCTGACGTCATCAGCAGAGGATTGCGGTCGCGTGAGTTATAGTTGCCTGCACTAACTATAACGTGGGAATTTCATTGTTTTTTTACGAGGGAAATGTCCAGCTAACTATAACATGTGTGAAACCTATGGTTTTTTAAGTGAATTTGCAAGGTTTTTTAAATGCTAATTCCTAACTATAACGTGTGTGAAACCTATGGTTTTTTAAGTGAATTTGTATGGTTTTTTAAATGATAAGTTATGTATTTATAATTATTTTTTTTTTTCAGGTTTTTCACCGTGCGCGCACCGTGCGCTTCGCGCACCGAGCGCCCAGAAGCGTTGCACCGCGCGTGCTCCGTGCGCGCACCCCGCGCATTTACGACAAAAAAATAAATGTTTTTTTCACCCTTGGGGGTCCTTCAGTGACCCCCTGACAAAGGCTAGGGGGTCAGGAACTGTCCACCCTGCCCCCTTTTCACTTTCTCCACCTTTGTTTTTCACTAACTCAGACTGCGAGAGACAAAATGGCGGCCGCCACTTCCTGATTTCGACCGATTCGAATGTTTACTGACATCTAACAACCAATCAGAATTGCGCTCGTGCACGGCAGGGTGCGCGCACAGTGCACGCACGGTGCGCGTGTATAGATATTGATATGGTTTTAAATGCTATTTTCTCAGGAAATACTGAACAGATTTACACAAGACCTTCAAAAGGCACTTCCTTGACCTTATGGCTACCTCTCTGCCAAATTTCACGTAATTCTGTTCAGCCGTTCGGGCTGTACCTTCGACTAAAGTGCCGATGGAAAAATGCATGGGGAAAACCCGTTTTGGGACCCACCTTTTTTCTCGGCCCCCGCAGCCCAGGGAGAGGCAGCTCCAGCGATGTCTTATAAAAGCTTCCAAGCGTGAAAGAGAGACGCTCCGGTAGGCTTCTGTAGAGGGCCTTGTGTGAAGCCCAATTGGGTTGCACACAAGACCTTGCTCTGGGGAGGGGCTGCCGCTTGGTGTGCAGCTGCACGGGACGCTCTATACGGGAAAGGAGAGCTGTGAGTAAAAGCACCAAAAGGGATTAAGAATTTAAATAAAATAACAATTAAAATAAATAAAATAAACAACCTTAAGGCGAACACGCACCGATAGAGATACAGAAGAAGTTACCGGAAAGCGTTCATGCGAGACAATAAGGTACGGAGCACCGACCTTGAACTGAAGAGATTACACAAACAGATAAGAAGCGGCGAATCCGCAGGCATACACGAATAGATAGCACAAATTACACAGTATTAATGTGAAGCCTGTACATTGACAAAATTGAGAGGCACTTATCTTGACTGCGGAGCAGCGAAGAAAGAGGCAGGAAGATGGTGCCCTCTTTATTTTGTATGGGATGTCCATAGACGATTGGTGGGTTTGTTAGAGGCGTGGTTCAAAGCCTCATGGGACATGTAGTTTGTTTTATGTTTACTGTTTTTTTATTGGCTGCTATTTTTATAAGTAGTAGGATTGAGAAGCATAATCGGAGCCTCCAGCCTCTGTTCTGCTTAATTGGTTGCAAAGTCTGCATTCTAAAATATCTTATGAGGTTAAGGCACCTGCTGCAGAGATCTTTATGTGCCAAGTAAACCTCAGGGTACAATAATAATGGTAAAATAACTCTAGAGGTTAACGCATTTGCTGGAGTGATCTGTCTGTATCAAGTCCCAGTTTTGGATTAAAGCAGCCAGCATAGAGGATTAACGTGTCTCCTGCAAAGCACATCATGTAGCACGCATATGACAGATTTTTTATTTATGTAGGTAGGTAAGTGTTTTACTGTTTTCAGCACAGGGATCCTTTTGTTACTTGCAGTTCATAAATCCCAATCCTTCCAATATAGCACAGTGAGCTATGAAGGACATGTGCCTCCTACACCTTGTGACCCTCAATGTGCTATGCAGGCCCATTGCAATTATGCGATTCTGCCACCACTGCATCTTTTGCATAATTATGGATTTGCCACAGTTGCAACATAATCCATCATCTGCTCCATAATGTGCAGATTATAACAAAAAACAATTCTAGCTCAAACTGATCAAAAGTTAGTAAAATTCATGTTTCTGTGCAGGGGAAGGCATTTCACAAAGGTTGACTGTTCACCTTTCAGTTGTACATTCCTGTATGTGGGTGTTAAACTAGTCCTAATAAAGTGTAACCTTTGCCCAGAGAGTGTTAAGAAGATGTGTAGATATTACAAAATAATGAATAAAGAAAACATCACACCCTGATCTTATCAATTAGTTACATCTTCCAAACTACTGTTTAAAGATGTAACAAATTGATAAGATCAGGGTGTGGTATCTTCTCACTGGTTTTATTCCTTTCAAGTGATTATAGTATCTACTATAATGGACACTTTGCAAATATAATGAGACTTATGTTAAATCATTACTTGAATTTTGCGTAGGAATGTATTTTGTTTTATTTTCAGAGGGGTATTTACCAAGTTAGAACTAAGTCGTCACTTATTGACTTGCACCAACTGTATTATGATGGAATTTGTTTATCGGTGATTACTGCGTCTTTGTGGCTCTTCAATGCAATGGACAGAATAAAGTTTGTTGAATGAAGTTTGTTTGGTTTGATTTGATTAATATGAAGGGTCCGCCTACGACTATAATGCGCGCGACGTGCCTCTGCTATGTCTGTAACCTACTTTCAATATCTAACGAGATTTTACTGAAAACCTTTGTGACTCCACAGTAAATAATTTAAAAGTAAATGCCATGTAATTGCAAAAGTGATGTGTGGGCTCCCAGTGTGAGAAGAGTAGCAGTATTCTGTGGTCCTATCAATGAAGCATTGATGTGGTAGAGCTCCTTGTAGCTCACATCTCTCGTGTCGGCATTAAACGGGAACCTCTACTGGTCATATGGACCTTTGGTTGTCGACTGAAGCATGTGAGAGGAGCTGGCATCGACTTCTCATTTCAGTCTCAGCGAAACCAATGTGGCTTCACAATAATGACAGCGAGGATGATGTCCAAACCATGGAGGCTTATTAGCAGATTCAAGAAGAGTTACAATTCAATCAATCATTTAGTAAATCCATTTATCCTAAAAGTGCGTTCATCTGTGTAATTCTGCTGTCTACATTTGTATACCATGAAGAAAAAGATGCAAATGAAAACAATGTAAAGAACACCAAATATGAAGTAGATTTGTTCCTTAAATGAATTTCCATATCTAAATAAAGCATTGAAAGTGGCAAGGGGAAGTTAAATGAGGAACATGTCGGCATCAAAAGAAACAAGTTCTCAGTGAATAAACATGCATTCAAGCATGAAGCTGAACACCCAGGGCAGGGGAAACCGGCAGAGCTGAGGAAGGTGTTCTCTCAGCAGAGTCAGAACAGGATCTGCTAAACTACTCTTAAGGAACACACAATTAATAAGCAATGGAAAGCCCTGGAAGCTTTCCCCTTCAGTCCCTCTTGATGGGCCAATCAGCAGACAAGGCACTCTGGGAGCAGGTAGACTCCCCAGGCTCCCAGAATCAGACAAAGAAGCAGATAACTGCACAGCCTTGACGTTGGCAACATTCCTGAATAACTGGTACAGGAGACTCTCTCCCATCCCTACGCAGTACATATGTACAGCTAAATTCCAATTAGATGAGCTAATCTTAACAGTTCTCTACAATAGTAAAGGCCTATTGTAACTAACAAGCTCTCCTTCAGACAGCACCTGGAGAGGAGAGACAGACATGAACTTGCAATGCATTTATTTAAGAAATAATTTGAGTTGCTGAAGTCTAGACACATTTCATGTCAAGCTTTAGGAAAACAGAAAAAGATGGCTATATTGAGCACAGTTAGCATGACTAAAGACATGAATACAATGACTGTAAGACGGTTATATGTGTGGCTCTCACTACACATAAATACAGCCACCTACTGGTATTCAATCGATATGGTACCCACAGGTTGTTCGTTTTCGCATAATGTGTGTATCTGATATATGCGTGCATGACGTGCTTAATTGCGCCGCACTAACATATCTGAGATTTATTCTGATGCAGCACTTTGCACGATGCAACCGTGTTTCGGGCTGTATTTACTATGATTAATCTTTATTTCCAAGTGATGCTGACATCACAATCAATACATTTCAATAACGTGAAGCACATTAGGCCTCACAAAGATGACAGAGAGTAATAGATTTGCAAACCATGAAGATTTATTAAAAGATTAGCGAAGTTACACATTCAAATAATCTATTTAGTCATGATTATATAGCAAATACATGAATGCATTAGTCAATATATTTTAAGCAATTAAAAATCATGAATGCTAAGACAAACTGTTATGAAGTTGTCTCAAATAAAACAGAGACAAAACAGTTAACACAAAGGGAACACTCAGTCTGCTTAGCAAGGGGAGAGTCGGCAGGATGGGGAGAAGTCGAATAAAAGGTGTCCGCATGAAAAGTCTGAAAGTCAGGTAACGCTTCTTATAACATAACATAACATAACATAAGTGTTTGTAAAGCACACTGATCACCCAAGTGTATCAAGGCACTGAATAACAGATGTTTCTTGTTACCCAACTCAATGGTACTTGTTTTATCAACCTCGGAAGGATGAAAGGCTGAGTGGACCCTCCGGGATTTGAACCTGTGACCATAAGGTCGACCACAGGCCCCTACAGTGGAATGAGAAGTAAAAATCATCTGCTCATGAGCAATAGAAAAGAGAATTCTGTCTGAGAGTCGGGCAAAGGTTCTTCTAACAAGGGGGGAAGGCATCTGAATATGAGTCTACATTAGATTAGTTTACATTAATCTTTTTCTACATTTCGGTACACCTACACATGGTTCCGTGGAGGGGAACCGGCCAGGTTCAAGGAACAAAAAGATACAGCACTTTTATTAGTTTCACAACCATAAACACCAAACCAGCTTTCATAGGAGCAGATTTACATGCCCCCTTTGTCTCGTTTGCTCTGCTGTTATGCCACTTTTTGTGACGCAGGTGACACATCTAGGGAGATGAGTCATGTTGTAAAGCCCTGCGCTACATTATACCTGCGTCAGGTATAATGTATGCAGGGTGGGCGTTCCCACGCAGGCAAGCCTCGTAGAAGTGACGCAGTGATGTCTACAAGATTTCACTGAGTCACTTTTACGACGCCTCTGCGTCAGAACCTTACGCCTGCTTGGAGCAGGCGTAAGGAGTGATGCAGCACAATAAGTATAGACCTTGCCTTGCATTGCTGGAGTTGCGTCTTGCGTGTGACACAGCTCCAGCAATGCGTCACTTTTGGGTCAACAGATCGTCAGAATTTCTCACGCATCTGTCAATCCTTGCACCATGGTGTGCCGTATTGTAAATACGACGTATCCATGGTGGCGCCAGGGTTTCGCATGCAGGCGCAGGGAAACTGATGCATCTCTGCTCTGCTGTGAAGAGTCTCTCGGGAGGACTGATGTGTTGAGATGGGTAAACAAGCAGTGATGCCGCAGGAGAAGTTGACACAAGTGGGGATACCAACCCAGGAGAAGAGCAACCTGGGAGGACTTGGTGAACTTTTTCAGTAGTGAGCTTAGAGTGAAGTCCTCAGATAGAGTGTTTACATCCAGTGGGAATTGGAGATCGGTGTCCAGTCCTCCAAATGATAAAGCACACAGGTCTCTGAAATGACGCAAACGTCCCAAGAGTCTATTTGAGCTTCTTTCATGGAAGCAAACTTATCCTTAAAGTGCAGTTCACAACCGGCAGGAGAGAGGCTCCCGGATAGCTGTCGACTCTTCTTTACAACAGTGAGATTCCATGCTCTGTGGTCCAACATGTAGCATGGAACCAGCTAGACCCAAAAGTCTTGTTTGAGTAGGTGAAAGTATGAGGACTTTCTTATCATGTAAGGTCATTCTTGCACACACAGCGAGTATTGATCCCTTCACATTGGTGATCAGGTATAAACAAGAGTCAAAGGGAGGGTCATTCTTTGTTGACGCTTTAGATTTGAACAAGACACTGTCTCTTGAACATAAGTTGGAAAGCGGAGCTCTTCCTCTCTTGTGTTCATGCAACTTTTTTGTGAGCATCCATTTGGAGTACGTTGTCATGGTGTTGGGGTGACACAGAACTTGTTCAGACTGCACATTTTCATATGGTCCTCGCGAATAGCAACCCTGTTGGAGACTTTCAGGGGGGTGCTGAGTGAGTTACCACAATAGTTCTATAGCGCCTGGGGTAGAAACCTTAAGATTGGGGTCTTTGGTCAGCTTGGAAATTTGTATGATCATTTTTAGAGTGGCCATGAGTGTTTTTCCAAGCGCTTTGTCATGTCTACAAGTGAGCACTCCAGGACGGATGCTGCTCCATCACCTTCTGGTTCCTTCGATCTGACCTCTGATGCTTGTGCTGGATGTGAGGCCTCGACAGACTGACTGAAGAGGCAGCTTTCACAGCCTTAATTTCCTCAACTGTCTTGTCAGTTTTGTAGGATGGAAATCAAGATTTTCTTCTCAAAATGTCCAGCAAAATGGAGAAACCTTATAATCCTTTTTCATCTGCAAGTTATCCCTTATGGAACCAAACTCACCATTGCCCCTCCCAAAGTTTTAGATGGGAGGTCATCATAGCCCTCTTTGGGACGGGTAACATACTAATCCAAGCGACGGACCAACACCTCACCATCTTTGACTGCCATTTCTCGACACTTATCTCCCGTATCGCACAACACAGTCCCACTCGTCAACCACCCCTCCATCCCAGACTGGCAACCCAGCACCAACTCTCCAGCACAACCACACTGCTGCATTTCCCACTAACATTGCCCCCTATTGAAGATCCAATGACTACACAGCAACCCAGACCACTTTTGTACACCTTAGTCATGATGTCGCCAATCCTAGGATCACCACAGCAACGGCCTTAGTCCCTTAGAACACAAACACTCCAACATGGAACCCACCCAGCCGAAATAAACACAATGTGCTTCCAATCTCAATGTCTCTGTCCACTCCATGAATATGGTTCATTTGCCCACTACACACATCGGAACCACCAACTTCCACCCCAGTTTGTGGCATAAGAACCCCCCTCCACAACTGACCAAATGCAACCCTTAGCCAAATAGAAAATAAACTTGAAGCCCTCGCCGAATACATTTCTTGCATATAAAAGGATCTCCTGACCTAGACCAAGTTGTTATGCAAACCAAACTCTATGCCAGGAAATATGAATTCCCATAAAGAGTCTTCTAGTGGCAGTAGGCAAACTTAATGGACCTCCATCTGCCTTGGTCATCTATCGCACAGACCCCACTGAGCCCTCAAGCCTCTATCCCCTTCCGAAGCGATATTACTTAGCAAATCATACTGCTCTAAAGCACACCAAAGGGCCCCCAACCAGAATCACAGTAATCATCGGCACAAATAGAATCCTTCAAGCAAACACAGTTACCCCCCCTTCTCCATACGACACTATGCAAACAATCCACTCTCTAAACAATAATCATATGTTTATAAAGCGGTAGTAGTGGTTGACGAGATCACACATCCTCCTAAACAGCAATTTACGTGGGTAATTGAGAGATGCAATTAGTAACAGGTAATCAACATGGTGCTCGTTGATATCCGACACCCGACACACGACTACCAATGGTGTCAAAGGAGAGTGATGGACCCAAAAGGCCACCGCTCATAACATGTACACAAAGGATATCGCATAGGTGATCTAGTAATTAAAATTTTAGTCCAATAAGTCATGGTTATGAAATGTGCAATCCAGGGTTTGTTTATTGTTAAAGATCTTCATGTGACAAAGTGACATCAGGTGTCCCTCACGAGTCAAATGCAAAAGCATTGAAATTATTACATCAAGCTGCAGTTCCACTAGTCGTTACTAGGGGTACCTCACGAGTCAAATGCAAAAGCATTGAAACCCTTTCATGAAGCTGCAGTTCCACTAGTTGTTACTAGGTGTCCCTCATGAGTCAAATGCAAAAGCATTTTACTTGAGGGACACCTAGCAACGACTAGTTGAACTGCAGCTTGATGTAATAATTTCAATGCTTTTGCATTTGACTCGTGAGGGACACCTAGTAACGACTAGTTGAACTGCAGCTCTTTGTAGAATTATTTTGATATTGGATACTATAATATTCACTGCCCACTGCTAATCTCATCCCATAATGCTTTGCAGGGCCTTTGGTTGGGATTGTATTTTTTCCCATAACTGTGCTTGGGGTGGTCCTAAGAGGATGGGACCACCACCGAATCGTTCAGCATGATATGCTCTTTGTGTTCTAGGCATCTACTTGGTCCTACCCTAGGTTAGGGGACCCCAAAATCATCACCTCTCTCATTGCCTAATATGTTACATTTTCAAAGTTCACCTTTGTGAATTGGTTATATGCTTATTAGCATGTAAAGTTGTATTATCAAAGCTTTGTGGGTGCATTTCTGGGTGCAGTTTAGTAGCTGACTCCGTCTCCGCAAAGTTTGGGAGTAGGAGTTCAGCCCCATCATGAAATAATAGCCATCAACGAACACTGAAGAAATAGCTAACTTCTTCAGTGAGAAAACTGTGAAAATTGATCAATCTCTTACCCACGTCACAAGTCCAACTCCTCAGCCCTCCCACTCAAATGACACACCTGTCTCCATCATAACTATCCCTTCAGGCACTACATCAGACGTGAGCGACCCACAAATAACTAAATTCAATAATGATCTCCTACTGAAAAACAATGCCAGTTGGTCAGAGCTCAAACTGTTAACAGAAGGAGAAGTCTACAGTTAGTAAGTAATTACGAACTTGAAGCCCACAATTCCATACTACAGATCTCCTCCCCTCCACCGTAGTACAGAACGTTAACTACATCATCTATCCATTGTAGACCAAAATCATCAATGCTTCCCTCTCATTGGGAGTGTACCTGACTCCCTCCAACTAGATCAAATCACACCGATTCTGAAAAGACCTGGGGCAGATCCTAGCGACCTCAACAACTTGAGACTTGTCACCAACCTTCCCTTCTTAGCAAAAATGATCAAAAAGTGTGTCCTGATACAACTCAACCAACACATTGATAAATTCAACCTCCTGGATTCCTTCCAATCAAGATTCAGAAAAGGTTGTAGCATGGAAACCGTTATGCTCAATATATCATATGACATTCTGAGAACCTTAGATGAAGGCAGATCCTGCCTCCTAATCCTACTCAGCCTATTGGCGGCATTTGACACAGTTAATGAACAAGCTTTACATGAGACCTTCAAGAATCGCACTGGTATCAATGGCAGGGACTTGAGATGGTTTACGTCCCATCTACAACATCGCTCTCAACAAATAAGAATCAGCAGCTGTCTCTCACAACCTACACCAAATCCACAAGGAGTTCCACAAGGCTCTATACTCTCTCCAGCCCTTTTAATGCTTCATGGAACCCCTTACAATTATTCTGTACCAAGTGGGTGTCAAATACCACCTATATACCGATGACACACACCTTTACTATAAAATAACATCTCACACAGACATTAGCCATCTGAATGCTACACTAAACAAGGTACAAACCTGGCTAAGCACCAACCACTTAAAGCTAAACCCCAAAAAAGCTGAAACTTTACTCATTTTCCCCCCCAAGGACAAGTCTTTGCCAATCTGAGAATTGCTCATGAATGTGGACGTACTATACTGTTACCTTTCACTCGCCAACTCCGTGAAGTCCATGAGAATCATCCTCAACAAAAGCATGTCAATGAAAGAACGCATCAACAACTCAGCCAAAGGGGCGCTCTTCACCTTAAAACATTTCAAGAAAATCAAACTGTTTATTCCCTCATACGATCTAAAGACTGCAATGCAATCACTGGTTCTCTCCAAGCTCGACATCATTACTGGGATCCCGAAAAGTCACCTTGTGCCTCTAAATACAACTCTTGATACAGCCGCCAGACTCCTCACAGGAACCAAACGGTTCGGCCACATCTCACCTGCTCTCAGTACTCTCAATTGGCTCTCCACCGAAGGAAGATGCATCTTCAAGACAACTTGTATCACACACAAAGCCCGTCACACTGCAAACTCAAAGTATCTGGAGAAGAAACTATCAAGAGTGGGAAGAAGCCGGGTCCTGAGAAGCTTCAAATCACTTTTCCTTGTCCCGCCCAAACTGAAAAAAACCCATCCCAGAAGCGTTCATTCTCAAGAAACGCCCCATGGATTGGAAATTGACCTCCTAAGGATCTCTGCTGTAATCCCTGCTATGCTTGTTTCAAATGGAACCTCAAAACTCTTATTTCTAAACAAATACTTCAACACGCTCCAAACCTGATTTGTTTTTACCCATGCTCAAACCACACCAACAGGATCACTCGATATGGTCGCTCGACCCATTCAGCGGCTAAATCAGTTGCTAACGCCACTGACCTATATTGTTTGGTTTTTTTACCCTCTGATATACCTATAATTTTGTATTGTTTTATTCCCTCTGGTTATTCTGTCAACCATCACGAATCCTCGTATTGCTCTGTGGAACCTCTTCCCATTTTGTAAAGCACTCTGATACCCTTGGGTCTAGCTAGCGCTACATAAAACTCTGAAATAAAGAAGAGGAGGGAAGAGAGGCAAGTTGGCCGTATCATGTTGTAGTACTGTGGTTTTCTGCCGCAATTCAGGGGCAGGCTGAAGGTTTCTCTGTCTGCCCCTCTAACGTGCCTAGAAGTGGAATGGAGGGTGTTTTCAGGTGGCTAGGTAAGGTGGGGTAGGAGGGGACGTTGTTCGAGGGCATCTCTAAAATCCTTAGGAGATTTACTCTGAATAAAACGCTCTTGATACAATGGTCTGTGTCACCCCCTGAAATACACAGGAATAAATAGTTATAATTCCCCCCTTGAGTGCATTTAGTGTAATGGAGAGGAACTCTGCGTTAGAATGAATTGATTGACTGTACTTTAACTGTCAAATGAATTGAACGAAGAGTAACTGATCAGTAAAATGCATCGTCATCATTGATCAAAGCTCCCCACTGGTATGCATTTGGCTTCAGAATATTAAATGTTATCTCTCCATTAAAACGCGTACAGTAAAATGCAGTTTAATGCTCTATTAAACTGCAGTGGGCTGAGTAGAGTTTAACACTTAATTGAAACAATCTGGAGTTGGCGTTCACTTCTCTTCGAAGTCCACTGACATATTTGATTCACACTCATACGTTGGGCAAAGTGTATTGTCATCCCGTGCAGACCTTCATTGTGCTGTAAGGTATCTCTAACTGCCCGATGAAATTTGATGGGCAGTATGGATCTCAACTCCACATTCGAAGGCATTCAGCGCTCTGGGTTTAGCTTTCCGTTGAGATGCATAGGGCAGTATGGATCTTAACTCCCCACTTAAAGTCATTGAGCACCCAGGATTTACCTTCCCATTGAGACGCATTGTGTAGTATGGATCTCAACTCCACATTCGAAGGCATTCAGCACTCTGGGTTTAGCTTCCCGTTGAGATGCATAGGCAGTATGGATCTTAACTCCCCATTGAAAGTCATTGAGCACCCAGGATTTACCTTCCCGTTGAGACGCATTGTGTAGTATGGGTTTCAACTCCCCATTGAAAGGCATTCAGCACTCTGGGTTTAGCTTCCCGTTGAGAAGTATTGAGCAGTATGGATCTTAAGTCCCTATTGAAAGGCACTGAGCACTCTAAATTTAACTTCCTGCTACAACACCTTGGGCAATACGCATCTTAACTCCCCATTGAAATGCATTCAGCGTTCTCGATTTAACTTGTCATCGAAAATCATTGGGTAGTACGGATCTCTTAACTCCCCATTGAAACGCATTCAGCGCTCTTGATTTAACTTGTCATCGACAATCATTGGGTAGTATGGATCGCTCAACTCCCCATTGAAACGCATTGAGCACACTTGATTTAGCTTCTGATTGAAATGTACTGGACAGTACGCATCTTAGTTCTGCATTGAAAGGCTTTCCGCACTCTGGACGTAGCTTTCCATTGAGACGCCTTGGGCAGTATGGCTCAGATCTCTGCATTGAAAGACTCTGAAGTTAGCTTCCAGTTAAGACACATTGACCAGTATGGATCCTAACGCCTCCTTGCAATGTATTGAGCACTCTGGTTTTAGCTTCCCGTTGAGGTGCAGTGCAGTGGGCAGTATAGATCTTAAATCTGCATTAAAAGACATTCGTCACTCTGGACTTTGCTTCCCGTTGAGACGCATTGGACAGTATGGATCTTACTCTCCCCCTATTGTAAAGCATGGACTGCTTCAAGTCCTCATTAAGACCATAAAGGATAGAATTGCATTTCCCGTGCCTTAAACATGGCACCTCTCTTCTCAGACCAGGATCAGCCCTACAGACACTTGATATATAAAAGTGGGGCCCCTGCCCCCAGTTTTTGTATGATAGTATAATTTAGCCATACTTGTGGTGCAGGGGGTCCTACGCACTTCCGCATCCTGGTATCTGTACCTGCTGCACTAATGGACTAATAATTGCTACACCCTTGGGCTGCAGGGGTGAGCAGGTGTCACAGAAGCTGGTGGCCAGCAGTTTACTGAACATGATGCATTAGCAGTCAGTTATCAGTATCTGTGTGCTGCAGGCTGTGTGGATGGAAAGTGACTGTGTGCTGCAGGCTGCGTGGATGGACATTGACTGTGTGCTGCAGGCTTCATGGATGAACATTGACTGTGTGCTGCAGGCTGCGTGGATGGACAGTGACTGTGTACTGCAGGCTGCATGGATGGACAGTGACTGTGTGCTGCAGGCTTCGTGGATGGACAGTGACTGTGTGCTACAGGCTGCGTGGATGGACAGTGACTGTGTGCCGCAGCAGGTAAGTGTGTCAGCAGTGCCTCTGTGTCATAGCTGCAGTGAATTGGCAGTGCCTATCTTTGCCAAAGTAGTGAAT
This sequence comes from Triturus cristatus, assembly GCF_964204655.1. Taxonomy (NCBI): domain Eukaryota; kingdom Metazoa; phylum Chordata; class Amphibia; order Caudata; family Salamandridae; genus Triturus; species Triturus cristatus. The sequence goes on along the minus strand of NC_140592.1, from coordinate 21,425,896 downwards.
CAAGAGTGCCTGTGGTTCACTGGCACTGTAAGTTGGGACAAATCTGTGTGTGCTTCAGACAGTTGGCCTCTGTCACCTACATGTGTTACTAGTGTAATATGAGACCAGTGCTTCTGTCACACGCATGTTGATTACGCAGTGGCTGTGGTTAACAGGAGCAATGGGTCTGTAGTGCATGTATGTCAGTGAGGATTGGCAGTCTGGCTGTGTCTTATAGCACAGTGATTGGCAGTGCCACTGTTTTGCCAGGTGGCAACAGGACATGTACTATTTTTTCAGAGAGTTTGCCATGCCTGTGTGTATTGCAGGGCAAATGTTTCATCAGGTGCCGCGATGCGTTTGTTTTACGATCGTGGCTGATTGACAGTGCTCGCGAGAGCGCGCAGGAGTGCGATTTGCAATCTCTCATCTGCTGGATCTATTAAAGTTGACTGAGACACAATTCAATCGTCATGAGGCCCATTTGGCCCCACAATAGGGGCCAGAAATCAATAATGGAAGTTAAGTACTTTTATTTCCAATTGATAGTCAATCCAATAAATATATGCACATCTGAAGAATATTAAAAAGATACAGCATCACAGCTGGCAAGCTGAAATATCACAATAGGGTTGTTATCAGTAGGATACAATACAAATTAATCACAACCACAGCAATACAGAAACTGAGAATCAGAAATAGGTGTTCCTTAAAGAAACTCTGATTCTGTCTCTCAAACATGCACACGTTCTAAGTCATCTAATTAAGGCTCTAAGGGCCAGTTGTACGACCCTTTTTTGCGCTCGCAAACGGGAGATCGCCCCATTTGCAACCTCAAAAAAGGGTCCAGTCATGTACAAACGCTATTTTGTGAGTCACTGACTCGCAAAATAGCATTTGTGACTCTCGCTATTAGGAATACGCGTCCCTTCCTAATAGCGAGACTCAATGCCATGTACAATTGTTTTGCGGCTGCAAAACACTCGCAATTAACCACCTTCCCCTTTGAGAGTGTGTGAGAAAATATTTTTTAAGAGCAGGCAGTGGTCTCAGGGACCACTGCCTGCCCTTAAAAAATGAACCTGAAAAGTTTCATTTTTCTTTTTTAAATGCATCCCGTTTTCATTTAAGGAAAACGGACTGCATTTTAAAAAAATGCTTTATTTTAAAACCAGTCCCAGACATGGTAGTCTGCTGACCCCAGCAGGCCACCATCTCTTGGAGTGCTATCCATTCCGAATGGGGTCGCAAATTGCGCTTGCCTCATGAATATTGATGAGGGATGGAATTTGTGACCCCATTGAGAATCGCTAACAATTTGCTAGTCGCAAAATGCAAGCGTCATACATCTTGCCCTAAGTTTAGAATAAGGGTGGTTCGTAGAATAGGGTCGCAAGGAAATTCGTAAATGTGGGAAGGTATCAGCATAGTGAAGACTCTAGTAAAAGTGTCCCAGAACTGAAATAAGTGTTTAGTGTGAAGCTTCACACTTGCAAGAATGAGGGAAACAGAGAGGTGTGTACCTCTCAAAGCCTAAGGGAATGAGCTGTAACATCTAACACTGTGAACGCTAATTAAAACAACAGAAATGTAATTGTATCTCTTCCCACCCCTCCAGGAACCCATCGTCTCTCTTCTTATGTTGTCCATTCGGAACATTACCAGGCTTCCCCATCCCACAGAACTTGAACAGGTCGTGCAGCCTTGAACATCCCTCCGTTCTTGATATGCGATGAATAGGAGGACGGTTCATCTGCTCATTAGGTCTTCACGTTTCTTGCCAAGATTTCTCTTCTCAGGCCTTACTATCAAGAGGCTAACACCGACAACAATACTTCTTTCTCTAGCTATGAAACCTTGAGCACACACCTGTGAAAGAAAGAACACGCTGACCAAGCAAAGCATATTTCGAAATCACAAGACCTTTAGTCTGGCTAACTTTAACTATACATTTAAAGGTGTACTTCAAATACATGGTACTACTTGTGCACATATAACTCAAGAACAGATGTAAACGTGACTAAACGCATACATGATTGCACTTTCAAATATGACTTTCAGACCATAGGCAACTGTGACTTAAAGTATAAATGCAACATGAATACAGAATACAACTTCTTGTTTAAAATGAAGATTATTGCGCATGTTCATAAAGCTTCCGTGTCTCAGTGGTTACATTTCATTACTGCGTTTATAGGTTCTCACATGTTAACCTTATTAGGGCACACACTAGATATAATGTCAAATATAAATGCAAATTGTGCTTTGGTGACGTGTAAGGGATGGAGTCTAAATTGCACTCCTCCACTTGTGTGTCACAGGCACTTTAGGTTGGCAGCGCCTCTGCATGACAAAGTCACAATGGGGTGACGTTGACTATCCATGTTACATTGAAAGTGGGGTGACAATGCCAAGAGGTCTCCTCTTGTATGTCACAGTTGGTTAGTAGTAGTAGTGCATGTGATTAACAGTGGGTAGGCTGTGCCTGGGTGAGCAGCAGCCACACCGTGGCAGGCCCCAGAGTCTGCAGTGCCTCCTTGTGGCAGACTCAGCAGGTGGCAGGGCTGTGTATGCTGCATGGGTAGTGAGTCATAGGCTACATAGGCCAGCACTGCCTGTGGGGTCCGTGGTTGTGTCACAGACATGATGAGTCAGCAGTTCCCAAGAATGCCCCTGGAGCACCAGGCCAGTAGTGTTTACATGCCATAAGTGGCAGTGCCTACGTGCTACGAGTCAGCTGTGCCACGTTGTTTCCCAAGCTACTTTGGTAGGTTGTCTGTGCAGAGCGAGTGCAGTCAGATTGCATTGCCTGTATAATGCAGTGCCTGTATAATGCAGTGCCTGTATAATGCAGTGCCTATGAGTAGCAGAATTAGCAGTGGATCCGTGTGCTTTGTAAGCTCTAGAAGTCAGCAATGACTGTGTTTCAGGAGTGGTGGGGCTCCAGTTTGTATGTTCCATGTGCCTGCGTAGGCAGTGTCTGCATGCTTAGCTCACCAACAGTGCGGGCTGGTGTTGCAGTTGCATTATGCCAGCCGTTCCTTTGTGGCAGGCAGAGTGTCACTGTTGGTTGGGCGCTTGCATCTCCGGGGTAGTGGTGCAGGGTTCTCGCGGACACTTTAGTGATCGGATGTTTTGCACATTTTCTATCGTTCAAATGCGAAGCAAATCGCAGGCCTTACAGACACGGGCAGGATGTGGGGAGCTGAGCCTGAACCTCTTCAAATATTCATGGAAGAGCTAAAAATACTGGGCTACCTGGCGCCAGTACAGGTCTGCTCTTCAGGCAGTGGGGCACCATGGCACCAGTACAGATCTCTTCGAGCAGCGGGGTCCATGGCGCCTCTACAGGTCTGCTCTTCGAGCAGTGGGGTCCATGACACCTGTACGGGTCTCCTCTGTGAGCAGTGGGGGTCCATCACACCAGTAAAGGTCTGCCCTGTGAGCAGTGGGGTCTAAGCCAATGGTGCAGGTCTCCTCTGTGAGCAGTGGGGTCCATGGCACCAGTACAGATCTCCTCTGTTTGCTGTGGGGTCCATGGCACTGGTAGAGGTCTCCTCTGTGAGCAGTGGGGTCTAAGGCACCAGTACAGGTCTCCTCTGTGAGCAGTGGGGTCCATGGCACCAGTACAGATCTCCTCTGTTAGCAGTGGGGTCCATGGCACTGGTACAGGTCTCCTCTTCGGGCAGTGGGGTCCCTGGGGCCAGTACAGGTCTCCTCTGTGAGAAGTGGGGTCTAAGGCACCAGTTCAGGTTTCCTCTGTGAGCAGTGGGGTCCATGGCACCAGTACAGATCTCCTCTGTTTGCAGTGGGGTCCATGGCACTGGTAGAGGTCTCCTCTGTGAGCAGTGGGGTCTAAGGCACCAGTACAGGTCTCCTCTGTGAGCAGTGGGGTCCATGGCACCAGTAAAGATCGCCTCTGTTAGCAGGGGGGTCCATGGCACTGGTACAGGTCTCCTCTGTGAGCAGTGGGGTCCCTGGGGCCAGTACAGGTTTCCTCTGTGAGCAGTGGGGTCGATGGTGCTGGCACAGGTCTCCTCTGTAAGTAGTGGGGTCCCTGGTGCCAGTACAGGTCTCCTCTGTGAGCAGCGGGGTCTAAGGCACCAGTACAGGTCTCCTCTGTGAGCAGCAGGGTCTAAGGCACCAGTACAGGTCTCCTCTGTGAGCAGTGGGGTCCATGGCACCAGTACAGATCTCCTCTGTTAGCAGTGGGGTCCATGGCACTGGTAGAGGTCTCCTCTGTTAGCAGTGGGGTCCATGGCAGTGGTACAGGTCTCCTCTTTGAGCAGTGGGGTCCATGGCACCAGTACAGATCTCTTCGAGCAGTGGGGTCTAAGGCACCAGTACAGGTCTCCTCTGTGAGCAGTGGGGTCCATGACACCTGTACAGGTCTCCTCTGTGAGCAGTGGGGGTCCATCACACCAGTTCAGGTCTGCCCTGTGAGCAGTGGGGTCCCTGGTGCCAGTACAGGTCTCCTCTATGAGCAGTGGGGTCGATGGTGCTGGCACAGGTCTCCTCTGTAAGTAGTGGGGACCCTGGTGCCAGTACAGGTCTCCTCTGTGAGCAGTGGGGTCCCTGGTGCCAGTACAGGTATCCTCTGTAAGCAGCGGGGTCCCTGGGGCCAGTACAGGTCTCCTCTGTGAGCAGTGAGGTCCATGGCACTGGTACAGGTCTCCTCTGTGAGAAGTGGGGTCCATGGCACCAGTACAGATCTTCTCTGTTAGCAGTGGGGTCCATGGCACTGGTACAGGTCTTCTCTGTTAGCAGTGGGGTACATGGCACCAGTATAGGTCTCCTCTTCGGGCAGTGGGGTCCCTGGGGACAGGACAGGTCTCCTCTGTGAGCAGTGGGGTCCATGGCACCAGTACAGGTCTCCTCTGTGAGCAGCGGGGTCTAAGGCATCAGTACAGGTCTCCTCTGTGAGCAGTGGGGTCTAAGGCACCAGTACAGGTCTTCTCTGTGAGCATTGGGGTCTAAGGCACCAGTACAGGTCTCCTCTGTGAGAAGTGGGGTCCATGGCACCAGTACAGATCTCCTCTGTTAGCAGTGGGGTCTGTGGCACTGGTACAGGTCTCCTCTGTTAGCAGTGGGGTCCATGGCACTGGTACAGGTCTCCTCTGTGAGCAGTGGGGTCTAAGGCACCAGCACAGGTCTCCTCTGTGAGCAGTGGGGTCTAAGGCACCAGTACAGGTCTCCTCTGTGAGCAGTGAGGTCCATGGCACCAGTACAGATCTCCTCTGTTAGCAGTGGGGTCCATGGCACTGGTACAGGTCTCCTCTGTGAGCAGTGGGGTCCCTGGGGCCAGTACAGGTCTCCTCTGTGAGCAGCGGGGTCTAAGGCACCAGTACAGGTCTCCTCTGTGAGCAGTGGGGTCTAAGCCACCAGTACAGGTCTCCTCTGTGAGCAGTGGGGCATAAGGCACCAGTACAGGTCTCCTCTGTGAGCAGTGGGGTCCATGGCACCAGTACAGATCTCCTCTGTTAGCAGTGGGGTCCATGGCACTGGTACAGGTCTCCTCTGTGAGAAGTGGGGTCCATGGCACCAGTACAGATCTCCTCTGTTAGCAGTGGGGTCTGTGGCACTGGTACAGGTCTCCTCTGTTAGCAGTGGGGTCCATGGCACTGGTACAGGTCTCCTCTGTGAGCAGTGGGGTCTAAGGCACCAGCACAGGTCTCCTCTGTGAGCAGTGGGGTCTAAGGCACCAGTACAGGTCTCCTCTGTGAGCAGTGAGGTCCATGGCACCAGTACAGATCTCCTCTGTTAGCAGGGGGGTCCCTGGGGCCAGTACAGGTTTCCTCTGTGAGCAGTGGGGTCCATGGCACCAGTACAGATCTCTTCGAGCAGTGGGGTCTAAGGCACCAGTACAGGTCTCCTCTGTGAGCAGTGGGGTCCATGACACCTGTACAGGTTTCCTCTGTGAGCAGTGGGGGTCCATCACACCAGTACAGGTATGCCCTGTGAGCAGTGGGGTCCCTGGTGCCAGTACAGGTCTCCTCTATGAGCAGTGGGGTCGATGGTGCTGGCACAGGTCTCCTCTGTAAGTAGTGGGGACCCTGCTGCCAGTACAGGTCTCCTCTGTGAGCAGCGGGGTCCCTGGGGCCAGTACAGGTCTCCTCTGTGAGCAGTGGGGTCAATGGCACTGGTACAGGTCTCCTCTGTGAGAAGTGGGGTCCATGGCACCAGTACAGATCTCCTCTGTTAGCAGTGGGGTCCATGGCACTGGTACAGGTCTCCTCTGTTAGCAGTGGGGTCCTTGGCAGCAGTACAGGTCCCCTCTTCGGGCAGTGGGGTCCCTGGGGACAGGACAGGTCTCCTCTGTGAGCAGCGGGGTCTAAGGCACCAGTACAGGTCTCCTCTGTACGCAGTGGGGTCTAAGGCACCAGTACAGGTCTCCTCTGTGAGAAGTGGGGTCCATGGCACCAGAACAGATCTCCTCTGTTAGCAGTGGGGTCCATGGCACTGGTACAGGTCTCCTCTGTTAGCAGTGGGGTCCATGGCACTGGTACAGGTCTCCTCTGTGAGCAGTGGGGTCTAAGGCACCAGTACAGGTCTCCTCTGTGAGCAGTTGGGTCGAAGGCACCAGTACAGGTCTTCTCTGTGAGCAGTGGGGTCCATGGCACCAGTACAGATCTCCTCTGTTAGCAGTGGGGTCCATGGCACTGGTAGAGGTCTCCTCTGTTAGCAGTGGGGTCCATGGCACTGGTACAGGTCTCCTCTGTGAGCAGTGTGGTCCATGGCACCAGTACAGATCTCCTCTGTTAGCAGTGGGGTCCATGGCACCAGTACAGATCTCCTCTGTTAGCAGTGGGGTCTGTGGCACTGGTACATGTCTCCTCTGTGAGCAGTGAGGTCCCTGGGGCCATTACAGGTCTCCTCTTTGAGAAGTGAGGTCCATGGCTGTCCCCTGTCTGAGTCCTTGGAACTCAAGGTATAGCCTCAGTGCTGTGGTGGGGCTAAAGACCGTACCATTACTTATGTGAGGGGGTCCTAAGGACATCACCTCACTGTGGCATGGTGTCTGTTCACTGGTGTGCAGGAACAAGAGCACCTCAGTGAGACTTTGGGTATGAAGTCGACCTGACATTGAGCCTTGAGGTTAGTCAGTCATCTCATCGCTGAAACATGAGTGTCGCCTAGCCACGGGACTGGAGGAGAACATCGAGAATGCCATTATTGACCGGCCCTTTACACCTCCCATGCAGGGTGCTGGCGGCCCCTTTAACGTAGACTGGATCACTGCAGAAGGAGGAACGACTCTGACGACGTCACCAGGATCGGACGAATCAGAAGCCAGTGAGCCCCGTAAAGCGGAAGTCCGGAGAAATGACGGCGCGAAAGCCCTTGGAGCAGAAGACGGAGACGGAGTGAGCAGAGCGACGGGAACGGAGAATCAGGAGGAGAACGGCGGACGAGAACCAGAGAGCGGAGCGGCAGGAGCCGAGAAAACTGCGAAGCCAGGAGGCCAACTTCACGGCATCTCGCCCCGCCACGCGCCTGGAGGAGCGTGGCTGGGAAAGGTACGGGGCCGGATCCTGGGGTTACTGTCCACAAGGGGAGGGAGATAATCTGGGAGTTTTTTTTTTGTGGGGAGGTCACGGGGTGTCTTGAGGGTTATTTTGTTGTGTTCTCGGTGCACGAAGCACTTACTGAGCTCCTCTTTTGTCACGTGTGTTGATGGTGACGGACCCCCAGTGATCCCTCACTACCCTTCCCCCTCAAACCTCGGAAGAATAGGAACAGTAGACTAATCCTTGCTCTTACCTTCCTTTTCGTATCCCATGGAGGCATACCCCCCTGACCAGGACCCCGCCGAGATGAAGACAACCGCGACGACCCAGGCAGAACCCCCTGACCAGGACCCCTCCGTCAGTGAAGACAACCTCGACCCTTACACCTCCTGAAGAGAGAAGAAAGAAAGAGAGACCCAGAAGCTGATTCAAACTTTAATAAAACCTCAACCCTATCCAATCGTCTAGTGGCGTCTTTGTCATACTCAGGGGGAGTACAGCACCTAGGCGACAAGTGGCGAGCCAGATAGGAGACTGAACTGCGAACCTCCACCCGATACAGGATGGACACACTTATTCACCAAATGAAGGAAGGGCAGGCGAAAATGGAGTGGGCCATAGAGCGGGCCTCCTCCCAAGCGGAGGCCGATCGGGCCGTCTTCACGTCGGCCATCCAAACGCAAGCTGAGAATCTGGTCGAATTGGCTGAGGGACAAGCTCACCTTATGGTCTCTCTGGGGCAGGCTAGAGCGGCCGCCCCTCCAGGAACCGTGGTCCCTCTTCAGAAGTTCGCCCCCGGAGAGGACCCCTTGGCCTTCTTCCTGAATTTCGAAAGAGCCGCCCGGGCTAGTGCCTGGGCAGGAGAGAGGTGGCCCTTTTATCTAGCCCCCTTGTTGGTTGGGGAAGCCCAGGCGGCGTATCAGACTGTCAATAAGGATGGAACCGCTACCTACGCCATTATAAAACAATACATTCTAGATAGACTGGGGGTGGATGACGAGACTCATCGGCTGCGATTCCGGCAAGAGCGAGGGGCACCTGGCGACCTACCAAAGGCTCTGTTCTTTAAATTAAAAGAAGCTGCTGATCAATGGCTAAAAACCCAGGACTCCAGTATGGAGGAGGTAATGGGAAAAATATACCTGGAACAATTCCTGGAGGCCCTCCCCTATCCCAGCCAACGATGGTTAAAGCAACATGCCGGCTTAACACTAGAACAGGCTGTGGAAATGGCCACATCCTACGCCCGAGCTCAAGGCCGCCCTCCCAAGGAGCCCGAGCGACCAGTAAAACCCGCTATCCAAGGAAGAGGGGATCGGAAGTACAGTAAAGCGATCCCTGAGCCAGTACTAAACCGAGGAGCCTGACCAGATCACCCCCCTTTCTCAGGTCCCCAGTGCTATGATTGTGGGGAGTGGGGACACATAGCTCGCTATTGCAGGAAGAAGAGGGACAAAGAGGAGGAACCTATGGATGTGAGCTATTTGCCCCACTCTCTTCTCTTCGCTCAGGAGACGGGACCCGTGTTCTACGTGAGTGTAAAAATCCAGGGTAAGGGAGTACGGGCCCTACTAGACTCAGGCTGTAAACACTCTGTAGCCAGACGGGAGCTCATACACCCCTCTTGGGTCCTACCGGGTAGAAGGGTGGGTATAAGGTGCGTACACAGGGAGGTGAGGGATTACCCTTTAGCCACAATCCAGTTACAAACACCAAAAGGAGCCAGCATGAATGCGATAGTGGGGGTGCTTCCACAGCTTCCAGAACCCGTCATATTGGGAACCGACAATCCCTGTTTTTCCTCCATGATGAGGGAAGTTCTCTCTTCCCCGAACCAGTGGCCGGTCTCCGTATTGACCCCCGAACCCTGGGCTAAGGACACACACTTTCGTACGGCCCAATTAAACGATGCCAGCCTTGTCAACGCCTGGTCCAAAGCCCGGGCAGAGCAAAACCAAGCGACCAAATCATACCCTACCTTCGTTGAACAAAAGGGTCTCCTCTACCGTTTAGCGAAGGAAGACGCTGTTCCTCAATTACTGGTTCTCTCTGACTTCAGGGATCAAATTCTTTTTTTTGCCCATGCCCACCTTTTGGCGGGGCACGTTGGGGCTGAAAAAACGGGGCAAGTCATACTGCAACATTTCTTCTGGCCCGGGGTCTATGCCCAGGTCCAGAAATACTGCCAAGAATGCCACATATGTCAACGGCGCAATCCCTACACACCTCCTGCGGTCCCCTTGCAACCGCTTCCCATTATAGGCAAACCGTTTGACAGGCTAGGAATGGATCTCATAGGCCCCTTACCCAAATCTAGTCGAGGACATCAGTACGCCCTTGTTTTAGTGGCTTACGCCACCCGCTATCCGGAGGCGTTTCCCCTCAGAGCAGCCACAACCACCGCCATAGCTCAGCGGCTGGTAGAAGTGTTTTCCAGGATGGAGTTCCCTAGAGAAATGGTCACTGATCAGGGAACCCCATTCGTGTCCAGACTGATGAAACAGGTGTGCCACCAGCTCAACATCAGCCCGCTTCTCGAACTCGGCGATGAGGAATACGACAAGCGACGCTAGCTAGGAGATTGTACCCCTGAATACAACGAGTTAAACTGTGCAAGCCAACAGGATTGACATGCAGCATATCTGTCTAAGGTCTTATGCACCGTAACAATTTGGATGAAATTGAAACAAACTATCAGACACAGTGGAATCAATCGTTTGCGTTGTGTTTTTGAACATACAGCATGTAAGAATGAGCAATGGCCCCACATGCTAAGATATACGTAATAAACTCATAAAGGACCTTTAGAATACCTTCGTACCCATTATATCAGTGGGAGCCCGGAACAGGTGTTGGGATATCAGAGGCAAAGTCGATCAATACACAGAGAACCCCTATTTTTCACCGTTCAGATATTAAATGATATCTGGAAGAACATACTGGTCCTGAAGAAGGGGACGTGGTACTCATAGTCAGTCTCCGAAACGTACGTCGACCAGAAACACCAACCACACTCTGGGAGATCCTCAGAAGAATTTGATTTAAAACGTCATGACTTCAGAATTCTAGGACATAATAAGAACTGTCATAAACTTATGGATAGACACTAATTTTGTTTGTATTAGAATTGAAGTAGGATCTCTCTCTAGAGATGGTTTGTTGGTTTTTAATGAAAATTTACCTATGGAGAATGTTTGTTAGTATGCAGGAGTGAATGATAGGTGAGAATGTTGATGTGACGGTTTTTTTGATTTTCTTTTTTGGGGTCTCTAAACAAAAGTCTCTCTTTATATAATTTTTGATTCATGTTTACAAGCACTTATGAAATTTAACTTATGAGGAAACAAAGTGTATGCTCAACATATGAATTAGATGCCTACCTAATAATCATGAATATTCTGTCATGTATATCTTTGTCTCCCTTTTTTTTAAAAAAAAGTAAATAATAAATATCTTATATAAAAAAATGAAAATGTTTTTTGAGTAACTTTGCACTCTTGGGGGTTTGTGTAGTATACAAGAGATTAATTCTATAAGAATAAGACAGGTCAGATAAGAGGTTCCCTTTCTTCATTTGTCGTTCTCCCCTCCTCTTGGACCTAAAAGCACTTAGGGGAAACCTTTCGCCTATATGACCAGCTCAACATCAGACACATAAAAACCTCAGTATACCACCCCCAGACAGACGGGTTAGTTGAGCGCTACAATGGAAGCCTGAAACTAACCCTAAAAAAACTTTTGTCTGGGGATGGGAGGAATTGGGACCAAATGTTGCCTTTGGCCCTGTTTGTGTTACGGAGTCAAACCCAGTCCAGCTTAGGAGCTTCTCCTTTTGAGCTCCTTTTTGGGCGGAAACCAAGAACCTTACTCGAAATAACGAAGGACAGCTGGGAAACAGAGGGGAAAGAGGAAGCTGAGGCACTCCTAGACTATACCCGTCAGTTACAGTCTAGGTTACATAAATTGAGGACACTTGCACATGAATACCTAGCCATCGCCCAAACCAAACAGAAGTATTTTTATGATAAGGGGAAAAAGTGGAGGGATCTCGATGTGGGTGATTGGGTCTTGGTGTTATTACCCACATCTGCTCAAAAGATGAGAAAAGAGTGGCAAGGTCCCTTTCAGGTGGTGAGAAAAGTGGGTAGAACCTCCTACGTTCTACAGGTGTCTCGAACCAAAACTCAGTTATACCACATTAACATCCTAAAAAAATGGCTGGGAACCCCTCCGGCTTCTTCCCAAACAGTCTCCTTTTCCACCCCTCTGTCGCATACCATTCCTGAATTGCCTATCAACCCCGAACTGTCCACCTGTCAGAGGGACGCTATTGATTCTCTGCTACATCAATTTGCTGGGATATTCTCTGACCAACCGGGAAGAACCCACCTGGCTGAACACACCATACCGACCCCCTCGGGGGTTGTAGTCAAACAAAAACCTTATAGGATACCTGAGGCCCGGCGAGCGGCCTTCCAAGCCGAAATCCAACAAATGCTAAAAACTGGAGTTATTATCCCTTCCCAGAGTAATTGGTGTTCCCCGGTTGTCCTGGTGCCAAAACCAGACAGAAGTATCCGTTTTTGTATTGATTTCCGGGCGGTCAATAGGGTTTCAAAACAGGACGCGTACCCTCTTCCCCGGGTTGACGAGTTGGTAGAACGCCTTGGTGAGGCCAAGTACATAACCACTATCGACCTCACCAAGGGGTATTGGCAAATTCCCCTTGCTCCTGGCGACCAGGAGAAAACCACCTTGTCAACTCCCTCGGGGCATTACCAGTTTACTGTCCTCCCATTTGGGTTGCATGGGGCCCCGGCCACCTTTCAACGGACCATGGATACCCTTCTCAGACCACACCTTCCTTATGCTTCTGCCTACCTAAATGACATTGTCGTCTTCAGTAAAACGTGGCCTGACCACCTTCACCACTTGAACCGTATATTAGACAGCATTTGCCAGGCGGGGTTCCACATAAACGCCAAAAAGTCCTGGGTGGCTTATCACCAGGTGAAATATTTAGGGTTTCTGCTCGGAAATTGGAACCTAAAACCTCAGACGGAGAAGGTGGCCGCTGTTCAGGCTTTGACCTATCCCAAGACAAACAGGGATCTTAGGGCGTTTTTGGGATTAGTGGGCTATTACAGACGGTTTGTCCCACACTTTGCCAATCTGGCCAGTCCCCTGACTGATCTCCTACGTAAATCCCAGACTTCACCCCGCTTACGAGCTCCCAATGAGCAGGAAGCTACTGCTTTTCAGGCCCTCAAGGACGCTCTCACCTCTTCCCCTGTGTTAGTAGCCCCTGACTTTCAGAAACCCTTTATCCTCCAAACAGACGCCTCGGGGTTGGGATAGGGGCAGTGCTTTCCCAAGAGGATGCCGAGGGTCATGAGCGCCCTATATTGTACATCAGTAGGAAGCTCTTTCCCCGGGAGCAGGTCTACTCCACCATCGAGAAGGAGTGTCTGGCTGTGAGGTGGGGGGTGGAAAAGCTTCGCTATTATTTGGAAGGCAGGTCCTTTATCCTCTTTACGGACCATGCCCCTCTCACCTGGCTCCAGCGTAACAAGGGCCACAATGAACGTATCCTCCGCTGGTTCTTGGCCTTACAGCCCTATCGCTTCGAGGTGAAACATCGCAAGGGGTCGGATCAGGTTAATGCTGACTTCCTCTCCAGATACCCTATTTCCCCCGATCGGGAAAATCCGGGGGTTGGGATGTGTCGCCTAGCCACGGGACTGGAGGAGAACATCGAGAATGCCATTATTGACGGGCCCTTTATACCTCCCATGCAGGGTGCTGGCGGCCCCTTTAACGTAGACTGGATCACTGCAGAAGGAGGAACGACTCTGACAACGTCACCAGGATCGGACGAATCAGAAGCCAGTGAGCCCCGTAAAGCGGAAGTCCGGAGAAATGACGGCGCGAAAGCCCTTGGAGCAGAAGACGGAGACGGAGTGAGCAGAGCGACGGGAACGGAGAATCAGGAGGAGAACGGTGGACGAGAACCAGAGAGCGGAGCGGCAGGAGCCGAGAAAACTGCGAAGCCAGGAGGCCAACTTCACGGCATCTCGCCCCGCCACGCGCCTGGAGGAGCGTGGCTGGGAAAGGTACAGGGCCGGATCCTGGGGTTACTGTCCACAAGGGAAGGGAGATAATCTGGAAGGTTTTTTTTTGTGGGGAGGTCACGGGGTGTCTTGAGGGTTATTTTTTTGTGTTCTCGGTGCACGAAGCACTCACAGAGCTCCTCTATTGTCACGTGTGTTGATGGTGATGGACCCCCGGTGATCCCTCACTACCCTTCCCCCTCAAACCTCGGAAGAATAGGAACAGTAGACTAATCCTTGCTCTTACCTTCCTTGTCGTATCCCGTGGAGGCATACCCCCCCCCCCCCTGACCAGGACCCCGCCGAGGTGAAGACAACCGCGACGACCCAGGCAGAACCCCCTGACCAGGACCCCTCCGTCAGTGAAGACAACCTCGACCCTTACACCTCCTGAAGAGAGAAGAAAGAAAGAGAGACCCAGAAGCTGTTTCAAACTTTAATAAAACCTCAACCCTATCCAATCGTCTAGTGGCGTCCTTGTCATACTCAGGGGGAGTACAGCACCTAGGCGACAATGAGTTTCTTCCTCACTGAAGCCTGGGGTTCAAACCCTGTTTAACATGGAGTTCTAAGGGTGTCTCTCAATGAAGGTATCTGCAGGGGTCCCACTGTTTCCTTACTAAGTCCTGTGTTGCCAGGGTGTCTTCTCCCTGAGGGACGGCCTCCAAAGGCTTGGTTATCTATGGAAGATCAGGTCCCAGCAGCCAGCCCTCTGGGAGGCCTATGATTCGTGCAGCATCTCACCTCTGAGGCATGGCTTTTCTGAGGCATGTGGTATTAAGGATTTCATCACACTAAGTAGCAGGGTATCATGAAGGCCGTCTTTTGACCGGGGTACTTGTCTAATCATTGTCCTCATATGGTATCTTGAAAGCAATCGCCTCACCGAAGCACGAGGTTCTTTCGCTAATATTTTGCTAAAGATTGTGACCCAAAGCCATATCCCCGATGAGACGATGGGTCTCATGGAAATGTCCTCGCAAGTGAATGGTGTCCCAAGTTCATCGTGTCACTGAACATAAAGAACAGAAGTTTGTGAAGGCACCATTTGGAGTGTTTATTTTATATTTTAATAGCAGATCAATTACAATCAATAATGATAATAAGCGAAATTACTCTTCTTGTACCACAATGTAATTACTGTAAACACTGAATGTCACCATTAGAGCGCTAGCCTCTATTGGTATGCGCATATAGTTAAATAAAGACAAACATCACCAACAGTGTATGTAAAAGAATAGAGCAAGCTATAAACGCACTTGGTGTCCTGAGTGAATGAATGAATTTATTTATTGTTTCAATTAATTAAAATTGTTACAAACAAGACTGGACGGGATGTCTCCATCCACGCACACTCTTCAATCGTGGATAAAACGTTATCAATTAATTTAACAAGTCTAATAATCACAATACACAACAGTAAGAGACAATAAAATCAAATATGTAAACACTAATCTGAAGCTGTATTCAGCCTCTAATCCTTGCCTGAGTCTTTACTTTTAAGTTCTTTCAGCTGGTGTGAAAATTTCGCTAATCTGGCCAGTTCCCTTGCAATCTCCAAATTAAAAAGAAGTTTCATTGCATCTGTGCAAGTACGAGTGCCATATTTTAAAAACAGTGGTTTCAATAAAGTGTGACGTGCCTAATTCAGTCGGTGGCGATTGCATACCAGGTGAGCCATGGACTCCTCGTACTGGTGACACAGTCTGCAGGTGGTAGCTCCCTCTAATGTTTTCCAGCCAGTATTTATAGCTTTTGTTGGCAATACCCTGAGTTTCACTGACAGAATTTGCTTTAAAATTGTTTTGTTCAAGGCTGAGTCAAGGTATGGCTGTCTCAACTTGTCATGGAAGGAACTAGCTATTTACCTGATGGTGCTGCTTGAGGACTCAATTGCCTTCATGTCGTCTTCCTTGGATAATAATCTAACTTGTTTTTTTTAAATAGATTTTAAAATTCTGGGTTGATGGATAAAGTCCTGCCAGTTGGACAGGTCAAGGTTCAGTTCAGTGCAAGCAGTGAGGAGGCCGTTGGCCCACGGATTATTGCCTTTCGCAAACATTTCCTTTAAGATTGCTTTCATTGTATTTGGTGGTGCTGCACAGGCCCCTCGATAGTAAAGGACAATCGATGCCCAATGTTCGTAGCGTTGTTTGTTTAGTCCGTATTCCAGCTGTACCAAGGTGTTCTAGACGTGGGCAGGTATCTCAAAGATCAGTTTGAATGCTCGGCAGTTGGCAAGTTCCATGGTGTTGATTGATGCCGCAGGAAATACCAATTGGCCATATGCAATTGAAGCTCTTATGACTTTTCGGATGGGCTCAGTTGTCGGGCTACTTAGGTTGGAGTTCAGTTTGCATTGGGCGTATTCACTGCCGTAGCTTTTGATTCAAAGGATGCAGTGTGTGCTGTGCACTTCCCGTTGCTCATGATCCAAACCCCCAGATAGTTATATTTAGTTCTTGTTGCTATTTTCAACTTGCCCATTCTCCATTGTTGTTTAAGTTTATTAGCATACTTCCCAGAAATGACTACCTTTGTTTTTCCTGCGTTTACTGTTAGATCGTTTTCATTATTATAGATGCTTAGTGCGTCCAATGAACTTTGCATACCCGTCTTAGTATGATCCATTAGCACCATGTCATCTGCGTACTGCATTAGGAACAGTCTGGTCAACCCGATTTTAGGGGCTAACAAATTGGCTTTAGATATTGTTTTGCCAAGGTCTGCAATGTATAGATTAAAAAGCATGGGCGCCAGTACTCAGCCTTGTTTCAGCTCTCGGTCTGTGTAGATTTCTTTTGTTGCTGAATTCATAGATCATTTCACCCATACCCAAGTTCCAGTATAAATGGCAATGATGGCTTTCAGCAGCGTGGTCGGGATCCCCCAGTTTTGTAGTTTCCGCCAAAGCAGGTTCCTGTTAACGCAGTCGAATGCCGCAGAGTAATCTAGTCCTCAGTGATCACGCAGACAATAGTGAGGAAAACACTTGGTTTGTGTGTATAAAAGGTAACAAAAAATGACTACAGTCAAGCATGGGGGATGGAACAATGGTTCAAACAGGATTCTCAGCCCAATACATAAACGGATACAAGGGGATCTAGTCGGTTCATTGCTGTATCGATGACGTTTTGACCTCAGTGATTGCTGTACAAAGTCATCATCAGGACAGAAAATGAGGTAGGACACACTGCTTAGTGGAGAGCATCCTTAGGAAAGACCAGAAAGGTGAGAGAGATGAAAAGCCCAAACATGTCACTTTGGTGAGCATGACGTACGGAGCGGTACTCATGTCCACTGCCAGGCAGTGGTGAAAAGTGGGCAATGATCCAGAGAAATGGTATGGAAACTTCAACATTTTGGGGTGACAGTGATGGTGCACAGCTGCCCCACTGGCTCTTCTGATGGCAGAATGGTGGCCTTGTTGGGTGCTTCTTCCCCTCTTGGACAGATGTACCACAGTTTGAAGATGCACATTGCTCAGCATTTCTGTAGCTCATTGCTCACATGTCACTATTGTGTGCCAGATGACGTGAGTACAACTCTGCGTGCAAAACCATTGGGCCATCGTTGCAGAATGACACTGTGTTCAGACCTCATCTCCTTCCCATAGTCTTGGTATTGTGACACTAATATAATATTGTCTATGTGTTATATCCTTGCATCCATGCCTGCCTAGCTTAGTATCGAACCATAGCTGCATTAAGTGGCCGATACATAGTTTCAAACAAACTTACTTCCACTGTGGATGTTTAATGTATTGTTAATAAAATGTTCCTCATCTCAAAAATGAATAGAACAGGTTCCTTAGGTTGAAGTTCTACGTGCGTTTAGCAGGTGCTACGATTGCCTAACTTACTCTTGCCTAATAAATGACCAATCCTAATAGAGATGGCAAGGTGTGCTGCAGTACAGAATGGCTAAATGCTCATTGCCAGAGTGAATAACTCTCATTGGCGAGACCAGGTCTCAACAATAATATTATCTAATATTAAGGGGGAGGCAGCATCAGTGGCGATCTGCCAACACTTAGGGGAATTTGATGTAACAGAACATGCAGAATTAGGAAGAGACAGTTTGGGTGGAAAACCCTTGAAGCCAAAACTGTCTGAAGGTCCTGAGAAGGACTCTAATATTCAAAATCCTACATCTTCTAAAAAGAAGTGGTAAACTAATAAACAAAATCAAAAAGAGACATGTTCTCAATCCCGAGGTAGGTCTTCTCAAAAGGAGCCCTCTGAAAGGAGGTATAACCTGAGCAACAGGGATAATTTAAGAAAACCTGAGAGGTATCAAGATACTGATACACGATCCTCTCGTACCTTTCAGATATCGTCACAGACATCCGAAAGAAGAGGACGGTCAGATCACAAAGAAGAACGCATGAAGTCAAAAGATGATCAACACGTTCAGGAAAATAAATCAAAACCTCAATTCACCAAAAAGAAGGTAGCAGGTCTGAAGATCAGACATGCAGAGAATACTGAGAACACAGCTCAAGAATGGAGAATGGGCTCAGACAATGCTGGACAGTGCAGCAGAAGTAACAATAGCTCACCAGAACCTGAAGGAACTTCTGGAGATAGTGGACTAGAATGAGTACATCACAGTAGAGACTGTAGACACTAGGGTTAGTACTCCACAAAAGTTATATGAAATAACACTCCGGATGGAGGGAGACATACCAAGAAAAGTGAAAGCACTCTTTTTGGAGAAACTTTCAAGGGGTTATGATATACTTCTAGCAGAACAGGATTGGCCACCAAACTTTGTCAGGGAGTGCCCACATGGCGAGGACATCATTATGCCAGCCTTCTCCAACCATATTCCTATTCATCTAAAATATACTTATGCCAGGAAATGGACAGTAGCCCAGGCCCCAGCAATATACAAAAATCATGTAGGATGGGATGAGGACTCACCTCACCACAAAATACAGCTAAAACATCAACCTACTGCACGAAGGCAGTACCCAATAAGGCAAGAAGCTAAAAAACAGGTCAGGGTGATCTTAGATCAACTTGAATACCAAGGGGTGATTGAAACATGCACCTCCTCAATAAACAATCCTTTGTTTCCTGTATCCAAACCAGACAATACATATTGTCTAGTTTTGGATTACAGACACTTGAACACTTTTTTCAAAACATAGCACCTGAAAGCAAGTACTTAACAGCTTTCTCAATAATGGGCACTGACCGTCAATTTTGTCGACTCCCACAAGGGTTCAAAAATAGCCCGGGGTTATTCTCAGCCAGGGTAACAGAGTTACTACAAATTTATGATGACGAGGCATTGTCATATGTCGATGACATCTATCTGACAGATGATGACCTAGATAGGCACTTGAACAGAGTGAATACCATTATACTGGGCTTCGCCTCTGGGGGCTATAAATTCAACTTTAAAAAATCCAGAATTGCCCATTTCAATGTCCTTTTTCTAGGATATGAGCTTTCAAGTGAAGGCAAGAGCCTGGCAGCTAACCTTTTAGAAAAGTGTGTGCTTCTCCAACCTCCAAAAATGCTGAAAAACTTACAATCCATCTTGAGTTTCTTAAACTTTGGAAGAACTTACATTCTAAATTACGCAGAAAGGGTTAAACCTCTATACGAATTAATCAAACCTGATTCTTCAACAAAACATTAGACACAGGAACACACAGACATCCTGCGTTCACTCCAAGCTAACATGTTAGCAACAAATCACTTACAAACATGCGTAAAAACACGCAATTTAGTGATTCGAATAATTTCGTGTCAATACGGATTCACCTATTTAACATTTAATGAGGGTGAAAAAGTACCAATAGCATACAAATCACATTTGTATACACAAGCAGAAATGCGCTTCACTTCAACAGAAAAGATACTGACGGCAGTTCAAACCGCTGTAGCAAAAGAAAGAGCACTATCTCAGGGTAAATGCATTATTGTCGTGACTCCAGTACCAGCCTTAGAGGCGGTTACAAAAGTGAGCATTCCAAATGCAAAAGCTTTACATCCTAGATGGATACAATGGGTTAATCTTATTGCTGCAACAGATGTTGAATATGTTTTTGATCCTGATTTAAAAACACAAGCGTTCCTGCAATATAAACATGAATGTCCTATGCCCACTGAAATTCTGCCTCTCGATCAGTACGAATTTATAATCTATACTGACGGAACATCACAACCCGCTACAGGGAGTAAGCAAGCTTACAGTGCAGCGTGCGTAATCGTTAAAGGTCGCATGCGTGATGGTAACTTCCGACCAATGGTCACTATAACTCAATCTCTAGGAGATTGTACAGCTCAGCGAGCTGAAATACAAGCATTCAAACTGGCACTTGAAAGTACAGATCGCGAATTCCCCACACTTATAGTGTGCGATTCCTTTTACTGTGTTCAGTCATATAATTAATATTTACAGAATTGGCTTCAAAATGGATTCAAAGATGCAAAAGGTGGCACAATAAAGCATAAAATGCTTTGGGATCAAGTAGTTCAATTGAGAAATGAACTACCAAAAGCTTACGTGATACGGACGCTGAGTCATCAACGTGATGGCGTTCACGTTGCCGGGAATTAATTGGCTGATGAAGCCGCAAAGGAGGCTGTACAAACTGCTTCCGTAGCTGCGATCACTCGTTCAAAAACAAGAATAGACAGTGAGCTGTCAATGCTTCAATCAAAGGCAGTGGTGCAGCGTTACCAAATAAATTTAAACTCAAGATCTCTTATGTAATTGATGCGAACAACGTTCCTTTTGCTCGAATCCCTGGATTGGGGGATAGGGTAATTCCAAACATGGAACGTAGAGCAGCTTTGATTTATGAAGCACATCTTGGGGAGGGTCTGTCACATCAGGGGATCTCTAAAACAATATTAACATTAAAAGAGATGTACTGGTGGCCTGGAATGAATACACTGATTCACATCTTCATCAATGACTGCAGAGACTGCAATAGACAGTGTAGTGCAGAGCGCCATCAGACACCAGACTACGAAGTAGCCTGCCCAGTACAGACACCATTGTTAGACAGCATTAGACTATCTACGCGCAGGCATCCTTTATGACAAATGCAGTCCCACAAACACTAAGTCAAGGTTCCTATGGATGTCGCCTCAGCGCTCGACTGTCGCTCGAACTGTTAGAAAAGATTTGCGAGTCTTTATCGGCACATAATCAATTGGCACTCTACTTTCTGACCAGGGCCCTGCATTTATCTCTCTGGCTTACAAAGAAGCAATGGCCAGTTTGGGCGTAGCATTGCGGTACTCCTCTCCGTTTCATCCTGAGGGAAATTCTGTTGTGGAAAGGAAAAACCTGGACATAAAGCGGTCTATAACAGCTAGAGTATTAGGTTCAGGTGATGGGTGGGTCAAACATCTTAATGGGGTCCAACACTCATTAAATAATTTGCCAAAACGTTCTCTAGGGGGGGTCACTCCATATGAGGTCCTATTTGGAACAAGAATGTGGGTTCCTGATCTCGAATGTAAAGGCACAATGGTGGAAAATAAACCTTTTGATATCAAAGATCGTTTGGCTGTTTTACAGGATCTAAATGAACTAAGATCAAAACAAAGCAACGTGTTCCTGAAGCCAACCACCACTGGGGGAAAAACCAGCAGTCCCAGCAAAGCCTGTCTGGATCCGAAAAGTTGGGGATCTAGTCAGAGAGAAGATTGTGGACAAGAAGGAATTCGAACCTTCTTACAGACAACCAGTACCTGTCCTAGCTGTCCATGGAACAAGAACAGTACTTCTGCCGCCGCTTGCTGGAAAAAAGGAGAAAGGATTTTGTCAATCGGCCTCATCAAACCACACTATGTGGCCGATACTAAATAGTAGGCCTCGTGGACTCTGACCTAGTAGCAGACGCCCTCCTCTCGCTACTATCCAGGAGGTTCAGACTGAAAGGCTCATAACAATCGAGAATTCAGCAGTAAGAGATGAAGGACTGAGCAAAAATGCTATGGAACTCATCCCTCTTGAAACTCAAGTAACAGTTCGTCCAGATACACCTGTCTACACCAATGTAACACGTGATCAACTGGTCCCAGTGATTTCGACCAATCCTGATGCAATTCCAACAATTGACCGAACTGCTTCTGGCTACTTCATTAACTTTGTTACGTTTTCTGAGGATCCAAGTGAGCCTGAAACTGTGCCAGCCCCGAAAACCTTCAAACGTTTTCTAAAAGACACTTATCTGGTTTCACCACGGATTGAAGTATAGATTATTTCTGGAATATTTTTCTTTCTGCTTTGGCCAGCTTTGGTAATGACTCTTAGCGTGCTTATGAATGGCAGATACATTCGTATGGACACTGTAGAATGCCAGGGTTGTGTAATTGTGACCAGCCAGCATGCATCCCTCGATGCTGTAGAATGCCAGGGTTGTGTAATTGTGACCAGCCAGCATGCATCCCATGGTGCTGTAGAATGTCAGGGTTGTGTAATTGTGACAAGCCAGCATGCATCCCTCGATGCTGTAGAATGCCAGGTTTGTGTAATTGTGACCAGCCAGCATGCATCCCTCGATGGTGTAGAATGCCAGGGTTGTGTAATTGTGACCAGCCAGCAATGCCCGATGCTGTAGAATGCCAGGGTTTTGTAATTGTGACCAACCAGCATGCATCCCTTGATGCTGCAGAATGCCAGGGTTGTGTAACTGTGTGGTGACCAGCCAGCATGCATCCTTTGATGCTGCAGAATGCCAGGGTTGTGTAATTGCATGGTGACCAGCCAGCATGCATCCCTTGACGCTGTAGAATGCCAGGGTTGTGTAATTGTGACCAGCCAGCATGCATCCCTTGATGCTGAAGAAAGCCAGGGTTGTGTAATTGTAACCAGCCAGCATGCATCCCTTGATGCTGTAGAATGCCAGGGTTGTGTAATTGTGACCAGCCAGCATGCATCCTTTGACGCTGTAGAATGCCAGGGTTGTGTAATTGTGACCAGCCAGCATGCATCCCTCAATGCTGTAGAATGCCAGGGTTGTGTAATTGTGACCAGCCAGCATGCATCCCATGATGCTGTAGAATGTCAGGGTTGTGTAATTGTGACAAGCCAGCATGCATCTCTCGATGCTGTAGAATGCCAGGTTTGTGTAATTGAGACCAGCCAGCATGCATCCCTCGATGCTGTAGAATGCCAGGGTTGTGTAATTGCATGGTGACCAGCCAGCAAGCTTCCCTTGACGCTGTAGAATGCCAGGGTTGTGTAATTGTGACCAGCCAGCATGCATCCCTTGATGCTGAAGAATGCCAGGGTTGTGTAATTACGTGGTGACCAGCCAGCACGCATCCCTTGATGCTGTAGAATGCCAGGGTTGTGTAATTGTGACCAGCCAGCATGCATCCCTCGATGCTGTAGAATGCCAGGGTTGTGTAACTGTGACCAGCCAGCATGCATCCCTCGATGCTGCAGAATGCCAGGGTTGTGTAATTGTGACCAGCCAGCATGCCTCCCTCGATGCTGCAGAATGCCAGGGTTTTATCATTGTGACCAGCCAGCATGCATCCCTTGATGCTGTAGAATGCCAGGGTTGTGTAATTGTGACCAGCCAGCATGCATCCCTTGATGCTCCAGAATGCCAAGGTTGTGTAATTGTGACCATTCAGCATGCATGCATTGATGCTGCAGAATGCCAGGGTTTGTGTTTTCTAAGAGAGGTGTTCATTCATTAAACCAGGGCTGAGCAACATGTTATATAGCTGCTCCTGGCAGGGTTGTGTGTGCATACTCAATAAATACGTCTCTCACCTCTAGTAGAGTCTATACGTGTTCATGCCTCTACCCTCAACCTAACATTTTACTTGAGGAGTAATGCAGGTCCCTGCAACCCCTGCAGCACAGGGCGCCCCCAAACCCTCAGGACTCCCCAACCCTTCAAGGGGCCCCTCTCACCCCAAAGCCAGTGAATATTTGTGAGATATGGGAGACTCGGGCCCCTCCTCGCACTCTGCAGAAGAGCACCATCACTTTGTGTTATACCATTGCATTTTACCATCATGTCCTTTTGTCTTGTTACTACTCAAGCAGGTCTCATAGAACTTTCGTACGGAAACTATCAAGGGTCTCTTGGGACTAACCAACAAGAATCCTAAAATCAACGCTTCCTACTGTAGACATATGGAATTGTCGTTTTCTGATTAAAAAACCCGCAGGAACAGTAAGGTATCATAGACCATTGAGTGGCATGGCCTAGATGGCGGACGCACAGGATGCGTTTTAGCGAGCTCCATCGGGGCCTGCAAGTCATCCTGGTGCATCCCACTTTTATCTGGCCGAGGACACCCAGGATCACTGGGCGACCTCCTTCAGGGTGAGACTGATGGCTTGAGGCAGTCGGTGGCCACTTCACCACTGCTGCGGCACACAAGGGGTGGCCCAGCCCCCGACAACTCTGAGAAGTCCTACACCTGTGGCGGGCCATGGTGCCTGGTGGCCAGGTGAGTGGGGGCTGCCACAGGGCTGCCCCAATTGGACTGTTGCCCCTGCTCTGCCACCGACCTCCTCCTCCTTAAATCCTGCAGCCTTCTGCGGCCCACTGATAACGGGGCCTCTAGAAAAGTCTCTCAAGACTTGCATGACAGCTCACAGGTGGGAGACCACCAAGGAGGGTACCACAATACCCTGCTACCTACCTGAGAGAGGCTAGATTGGCAATTGAACCAAGACGGCTCAGAATACCCACCACCCCTGCTGCTGCCTTTTACTCCTCTTGCCACACCTTATTCACCCTGTTGTGACCCACTCATCAGAGAGCCCCCTAGTGTAGGGGGGGCATGCAGAAATCCACTCGGGAGACTGAGGTGGACTTGAGAGCCAGTGAGGGGGCTGCAAAAGGTCTAATATCTAGCACTGTGAAGAAGCATTCCACATACTGCTGTTGATCACCTTAGATTTGGAGACCTCATTCTGCATGTATATGCTGGGGATATCTGGACATTATAAAATGGACATTGACATGGCGATCTGTGCAGGGTGAGTGCCCGACCCACCTCCATGGGACCACATAAACCCAACCTCAGCTGCACAGCTTTAATTCCTTAGGAGCACGTGCCCTTGCAGGAGGCACTGGCAGGCGCCCTTTCTAGGCCTGCTCCCTGATGGTGCTGGATTCTCATCCGATGGGTTGGATGGTGTGACTTTGGGAAGCCGAAGATACGCATAAGGGATGCACTCCTCCACCACAGGGCGGTGCGCATTGCCGACACCCCCTCATACCGCCTTTGCCTATTGGACCCTGATCCACAGCAACCTTGCCAATGCCACCCTGTGTCTGCGGTGGGGGAGTGAGAATGTATCGCCTGGGCACTCACAACCAGCTATGCTGACGTGCCAGTACACTATATAGCCCTCCTAGGGCACCGCCCACATACGTGCTCCTGCGGAGGCAAAATGCTAATGCCCAAAACCACCAGAAGCCCGGCTCCACGCCCCAAACAGGCCGCAACTCTTTGTGTTTCACCTGACAATGCCTTGGGAACCCTGAACCATTTGGAGGCCACCCTGCACGGCCATCATCACAGTTTGAGAAAGTGCTACATGCAATACTGGACACTAAAACCTTGCTGGAAGCCAAAATCAATGCTGCCTCCCTAAATGTGAATCTCAGCGTGGATAACCCTAAACCTGACGGGCCTGGTGGGTGATACCTAGTCCGCTTTGAGCACTATATGACTGGCGCTACAGGATCTGAAGGCCCAAGTGAAGGAAATTAAGGAATAAATGGCTCCCTCCATCGTAGGGCAGAAAATGCCAAAGGGCACTTGAGGAGAAACATGAGGGAAACAACATTTGTTTTCAGGGCTTTCCGAGAGGGTTGAGGGCCCAAGCTTGGAACTCTATCTTGAGAACTGGTTGATGTTCTCAGTATTGGAGAACAGATTCCCTACATTCTTTTCTGTGGAACGGGAACACTGCGTTCCTGGCAGACCACCATTCCCGGGGGCCCTGCCGCATCCTGTCATTGCTCATCTCCTAAATTATTGAGACCGCCACATGATCGCGCAACTGTTTCAAACAAAGGGCCCTTGGAAATTACAGAAAGGGGTGATCACTGCATACTCTGACTTTACTTGGAGGTGCAACATCTTTGTAACTCTTATATGAAGGCCAAACAACGCCTCCAGGAGCTGCAACTCAAATATGCACTTTTGTGCCCTGCTAAACGTAAAGTGATTGATGTTGAGACCTCCCACTTCTTCTCATCTCCCAAGGATGTGTGGAACTTGCTCCTTTTTAAGGACTAGTGACCACCTCCAAGGACGACCAAACACCTGGGGAATGATTAGCACCCGACCCTAAAACAGAAGACACAGAGGTGTCAGGAATCGCCCTACTCTGGACCAACTGACCAAGGAGCAGGCACGAGCTGTGACAGGAGCGACATTGGAGACTCCGGGATTTCAACAACAGATTAAATTCTCTGTCCTACCCTCACACCATGGATGGCAGATAACCTACTTTAAACAACTACCCACAGGAGAACACAAACTGCTGGTGTACCACGCCCCACAGGGTTCTGAAGTGAACATGTTTGATCTTAAGCTGGGTTTTACTTTTGTTAATTGTTATTCAGTGGGAGTTGTTGGCTGGGGACAGAAGCTCTATCTTGCCGGGGTTGGGTGGGGGTATCAGGGTTTTCCTCTTTTAGTATTGTTTTTATGGCGTTTTACAGGTGCAAGAGGTCTAAAGCCCAGATGTGTGTGCAATAGATGATTGTATTTGGGATGCAGAGATGACCATCCAGGATACATTCACAGGGAACTGGTGTGACGGCCTGCTACATAACAGGCATTACCGGTATTGTCAATGGGCACCCCCGCACTTAACCCCACCCAACTATACAACTTAGTGACGTGGAACGTCAGGAGCATGGCCACTCCTGCACAACACTACCACATGCATGCCTACCTCAAGCACCGTTACACACATATCACCATGTTACAGGAGAGACACTTGACACTGCAGGAAGTACACAAAGTACGAGTGAAATGGAGGGGACAGGTGTATGGCACCTCCTCGTCATTGCACATGGAGACCTGATATGGATTGCCCCAGGGGTACCATTTGTAGCGGACACACATAGTGTTGATACGGGGTGGGAATTGTAATAGTAGAGGGACATCCTTATGGGTCTCCGCTCACACTTGTAGGTTTTTAAGCGCCCCCCCACACTAACCAAGCCTCCTTTCTTGACACTCATTCCTGAACTCTTTCAAGACCCACACACCCAGAGTATATGGGGTGGTGATTTTAATTGCGCTCCTGACATAATCTGCAACCGCTCTGTTCCCCCGCTGCCCAATACCCTCTGTGTTTGGGTAGCACAACACTTACGGAACTGGATGGCACATCGGCGGCTGCAGGATTTGTGGTGATTAGGTCACCCAAATGACAACAAATTCTCGTTCTGCTCCCCAGTTCATAATATACACACCAGGTCAGATCTCTTTTTGTGTACTGATAGATTGGGCATGCAGATTGTCCATACAGATTGCTTGTACACACTCTGTAAGATTATTGCCTGCTGCAACTGACCCTAACCTGGGGGCGACCATGCCCTAGGACACCGACCTGGCGAATGCAAACAGCAGCACTCCCAGACCCCCCTTTCTGGGAAGCACTAGCGACAAATATAATCGACGTCTATGGACTTAGCAAAGGCATTACCCCCTCCAGGGCACTGGAGTGGAATTGGCACAAGGTGGTCTTCAGGGTCCGCTGAGTCCTGAACAATGAGTTAGTGACCCTGGAACTTAATTTGCTCCGTCTTGAAACAACGGTGGCTAACCGGTCCGTGGAAGTTGGGCTCGCCTCCAGTTGCAAAAACAGCACAGGGAACTGGAGATGCACCTAGGGTGGCATGACTATAAAAGGAGGCTTGCCCTCCTACATGCTGAGGGGGACTGCTTGTGGAGGAGGTTGGCATGACTAGTAAAGGAGGATCAACAGTGCTCACCGATAGAAGCCATCAAACTGGGAGATGGAACATTAGGCACCTCACAGGCAGCCGTCTACGCTGCATTAAGCGAGTACTATGAAACCCTGTACAAGGCAGAGGACACACTCACACCCAACCAAGTCTTCAAGTTCCTACGGGAACTCCCGCTACTCAACTTGGCCCCAATCCAGTGAGCAGACCTGGATGCACCAATCCAGTTAGAGGAAATATGGCCAGCCATTGCTCAAACTGTCTGGAATAAGACGCCGGGTACGGACTGGATGCCTATTGAATACATTGGTACGTTCACTTCACATCTTACTCAACACCTTTTGGGCATGTGTAATGAAGCAAGGGCGGTGGACCAGCTGACAGACTCGTGCCGCGAGGCTCTGATTGTTGTCCTCCCCATGGTGGCTCAGGACCCCTTGGATGTTTGTTCTTACCACGCACATTCCCTCTTAAGTCTTGACTGCAAGATACTTGGGAAAGTGCTGGCCAACTGTTTGCCTGCCGCAATCAACACGTTGGTTCTTGCGGATCAGTCAGGGTTTATACCTGGACGCTATACTATCCTTAATGTTTGTCGACTGCTACGCCTCATGCAGGCTGCTCCCGCTGGGTCCCATGGGCCAACTGTGGTGTCACTTGACATAGAGAAGCATTCGACACCTTGGGGGGGACTACCTATGGGTGACTTTGGAGGACATGGGCTTCTGCTCAGGATATATTGGGTGGATTCACACCCTGCACAAATGTCTGACAGTGCGAGTTCGGACGGGCCAGTTGACTTCAAACAGTTTTGTAATACAGAGGGGTACTAGGGAGGGCTGCCGTCCCCTGTCCCTGCTGATATCTGCCATAGCCATGGAAACCCTAGCTTGTGAATTATGACTTTGATGGAGCAGGTAAAACAACATTTTGTATACCTTCTCTATTTTGCAAGAAAATACTAATGGCGTAATCAATTTACATATTAACCTGTATTAACTGTGTGCCGTGGTATATTAATCAACAAGTGCACCTTGATAATCACGAATTACACGCAGGACTAAATGCTAATTGCATGGCAGAATAACTTTAATGACTAACAGTGGTACGGATATTAACCATAGAAGGTGTTGTAATAGAAATTGCATGATTTATGTTGCTTTTGTGATGGTTTGCGTTCCTGCTGGGACAAATTGGTGAGTAATATTGCTTTAAATGTTGCTATAAGCTAGGAAAATACTAATATATAATAGGATTAGCGTGGTATTAAACATTAGAATCTTCATTTCTGTATATTAATTGTATTTTATGTTTGTTTAGCTTAAGTTGCCATTTGGGCCTACTAGGCCATGATATTCAAAATGGAGTTCGGAAGTGGCCACCGTCTTGTGAGTGCGAAGTCTACTGCGCAGACTCGGATGGCTCCGAAGATCTCCAGGTGTCCTTAGAGCAAAGCACAGTGTTCCTTGTCAAGGATAGGAACGTGGAGGACTGCCAGATTTCAGCTAGTGAGAATGACACGAAAGAACAATAACCACCTATGACTGGAGGTCAACACGCCGATACATTGGATCTTTTCGCATGAGAACGTTATAAGCTAAAGAAATGACATAGTCATTTTCCCTGAGAACCCTGGGCTATGGGAACAACGCACCATATTACAAATTTGAGGGGCTTAGCCAATCAGAGTGTTTGGATTTAGAAATTGTTGCCGATTGCTTTAGAATTCATTATAAAAGAGGAACTGTAGGAGAGGAGAGACTAGTGTTAGTGCGTTCCAGAGGGTTGTCCCGAACTTGCGTGACAGGTTTGCTTGCACGATTGCCTGGTCCTTTGGATATCTTTGGGACTGTGTCGTGCCGAGCGAAAGAACTTTTTCGGACTTATTTGGATCTTAGCCTGCATTCAATTGGGACGATTTCACCTGAAGAATTTGGTTTATGCAGGGCTAACAGGGTTTGAGAAAGGGTCCCCGATATCAAGAATTAGGTAAATATAATTGTCATGCTAAATTGTGCTGAATAATCAAATTTGAACTCTATGTTGACCAAAATGCTGATTATGCAAATGAATGCAAATTATTAGATAAACTAAACATTGATTAACAGAAAATGAGTTTGTGATTCTTTAAGTTAGGTATTGATTAAAGATTCCGAAGCTTTAATGTGTTTTGGCTGGTTCTAAATCACCATCAACCAGTCCAACTAATTGGTCCGTCGACCAAGTGGTGGAGTGCCTTGATGCTAAGGTTAGGATTCTATAGGTATTGATGTAAATATGTACATATTGTAACTAATTTCCTTCCCTATAGTTAAGAAGGTGCCCCCCCAGATGTCCAGCGATTCTCATCCTCCTGCGTCCAGATTCGAGTGAGACAAACGAGTGTTGGTGTTATGGGCCCCACCAATGAATGCATGCGTGAATGAGTTTGTGCGATGACGGGTCTGTGACGCAGGGAGGATATGTAAATTTGCCCCTTTCCGCTGGAGCAACTTCATGCGCAGCAATGGGGAATTCAGGTGCAACATATACACTGTAACATCTCACTCTATATGGACGATGCCCTTGTCTTCTTACGGGATGTGGCCGGTTCCCTTCCGGGTGCGATATCACTATGGGAGGACTTTGGGGCTGTGTCAGGCCTCAGGGTGAAGTGGGCCAGGTCATGCTTGTTCCCTTTATCCCGGATTCTAGAACCAGACAGGGGTAGCCGACCGGGCTTCCTCCTCCAATGGTACGTTCAAATACCTCGGCATCCAGGTATATCGTGCCCCGCCGCCAATATTATTTTGCTGCACTGCTGATCTCGCTCCGCATTCAATTCTTCAGAGAACTCGTTGGCCTCTTGCTGGAGCTGATATGGGTGCGGGCAGACGACGTGTTCGCTGTACTCCAGCGGCTTCTGTTTGAGGGAGGGACTCACTGCCCCCAATTATGAGCTGTACTCTACAGCGGTGCTGCTACACTTGGCTGTTACATTGGTCGGGCACAGCTCCCTGTCCCAAGAGAGCAGATATCCTCATGATCCTAGAGGGGACCAGCACATATACATGTCTGTCCGACCCGGCAGTTAGCCCACAATGGGAAATGTACCCGATTATAGTGGCCTGTTCCTGTGGCGGAGGTATGTACAAGACGGAAGGCCCCTTCTGCCATACTTCCAACTAATATTGGTGTGGCAGTTGCCAGACCTCTGAGAAATGGTCAGGAGATTTGACACAGCACTGTGGAGGGAGGTGGAGATTAACTACCTGGGACCTTCTATAGTGACAGCAAGCTCATGCCCTTTCCAGACATCATGGATAAGGAGCGGGGCACTTTCTGAGGCACGCCCCATACAACCTGTGATTCACATCACATGAGATACTGCCTGGTGGAACCACCTCAGTCACCCATATTTCATGTCTCCTGCAGCATCCCCTGAGTGTCCTCGATGCAGGGCACCTGAGGCTGGATTCTTTCACAGGGTTTGGGAATGCCGGGGCTCCTGAGGTCATGGGTAGTACCTCCGAGCTCGCAGAGCATGCCCTTACATCATCACCTGAGCCATGCCTACTTGCAATTCACCCTAAAGATGAAGGAGACAAACACTTACATAGATTTATGGACCTCACCCTTTTCGTCTCCAAGCACCAAATTGGGTTGTCGTGGAGGCGCCCAGGGCCCCCGATACCCACCGCTGGCTGACCCCTTTATTGAAGTGGTCGTGTTCAGAGCCAGATGCTCTTAAACTGTACACACCAGAGGGGGCGGGGTGACAGAAGGTGGATGTTGGTAGACCTAAATCAAGAACATAGAGGCAGCACGATACCCGCCCGCCCTGAATGACACCTTGGATTCAATTGAATGTCATTATATCCTCAGGGACTGCCACGAAGGATGCTCCAGGGTAAGGTTGTGGTCTCCTGCGAGACCCACGTCCCGGGCGATCATTGGACTATCTGGCCCTCTCCTGGCCCTCCCGTTGACTGCTGGGGTGGGATTGGGACCACTGCAGGGAGCACTGGGGAAGCTCCAGGGAAACTGCCCGGACCCAAGGCGCACAGTTGCCCCATGCTGGCACCGCCTCCAGTCTATCCCTGTGATTGATAACTGGAACTGATGGTCAAACACAGACTCCCCATCAGTTACGGCTTTAAACTTGTGACATGCACATAGTGAACTATCCGGACCTCCACCTACCCAGTGCACTACCACACCCTCAAAGGACATCGGGTGCTCTTCTCCCCGGTTCCACTCACACAGTCCTATTTTCTTTTTTCTTCACTTATGACAATATTTGTGGTAATGTTGCGGACTCACAAAGTGATGTTGCTGACCTTACGCTGTCATTGGCAACTCAAATGTGGTTTGAAGTTGACTTGATATGTATCAAAACAATATACATATCTATATATAAAGATAAAGTATTATACACCATTCATAAGGAAAGAACACAGCAAAGTAACTTATGCATAAAGTAAATTCCTCAAACTTATCTAAACTCTTGTGAGTCAACCTTTTCAACCTGTCTGTGGTACCCTTGTGAGCCGTCCCTGCACAACTGTATCTCAAACTCTCCTCAAACAATGAGATGCAGAGACTCGCAGGCTCCCTCTCACTCAAAGAACTCATTGGCAAGAAGACCAAAACAGCCTACTTGCAGCTAGCTCGCCTGACAAAAGTGAATCATGTGCTCCACAAGAACACTACCACAGGGATCATGTCTATCTCAAGGATCCTTTTAAACTAACCAGTAAGAACCCTAGAATGGACGTTTTTCACTGTCTATGTAGGGATTTTTACTTTTCTTGTAAGAAACTTATAGGAACTGATAACATATATGGAACATTCATAAGGAAAAACATAGAGACGTGCATAAAGTAAACTGCAGAACCTTTCCTAAACTTTTTTGAAAACACCTTATAACCTTGCTATAGAAGCCTTGGGGCCATCCTTGCAGCAGCAACATTAAGACCCACCAGTGCGCTGATGACACAACTCTATTTTAAAATCTCCTCAACCAGCCACATATAGACACTTGAAACCTTGAACGCATCCAAACCTGAATGTCAACAAACTATAATTGATGCTAGATCCTATTAACAACCTCAAATAATCTCTGATTCTATCGTGACTCTCTGACATAAACACAATGGGCTTTACACCCCCAACTGACAGAGCGCGCCCGATCCTTCAGATTCAGCCTTGACTCGACCCTCCTGCTCAAAGAGCTCAAAGCCAAGAAGACCAAAACCTCCTGGTTCCATCTCTATCTCTTGAAACACCTTTTTTCCCAGGAGAAGACTTCAGAACAACAGTTCAGGTCCTATGTCTCTCCTACCTAAATGGACCACCCTTGCTCCCCTGAAAAATATCCTTTATGCAGCAGCACAGCTCATCAAGCTGAAGAGATCTGTCAACATGATCCTTGTGATAAACATAACATGTTTTTGTAAAGCGCATGTTCACCCGTGGGCATCTTAGCGCTGAATAACAGATGTTTATTGTATGGATAAAGATCTACAAAGGCTGCCCCTGCAATCCTGGAAGACCTACCAGGCCAGCTGCTTCACTTACAGGGCTCGCTACACCAAGATTCCTGTTTACTTAGCTGACAAGCGAACAATATCTGGAGGCCAACGCTAGACACAGAGCTCTAACGGGAAACAGCGTTTACAACACTGCTAACACCACGCGGGTAGGTTACAACGCAGACGTTACATCGTCCGCATTGTTACCACGCATGGCATTACATCGCAAGTCGTTTCAACAACTTGCGCTAGATGGCGCACAATACCAGGAAATGTGTTGGGTTTTAAATCCAACACATTCCCTGCTGTTGCGCTAACTGGAGTAGGAATAGTAATTTATACTATTCCTAAATCCAGCGCAATCTAGCGCAAGTCGTAGAAACGACTTGCGATGTAAAGCCTTGCATGGTAACAACGCGGGCGATGTAACGTCCTCGTTGTAACCTACTGCGGGGTAATGGATGGCATACTAACATCATACATTCAGCTCTAACATCACCACATGAGAAAGTAAACACAGCAGGAAGGAAAAAACAAGTCTTTTCAGCCTACTCCCCCAGGATGTAGAACAACATCTGCTCTGACATCGGAACAGCACAAACCATCTCACTGTTCAGGAAGAAACTGAAAAGTCACCCCCTAAAGAACACCACCTCAAGTAGGCTGACTTCTCATCCCTTCACAAGCTCTACCTTCTCGCGCTTTCCCCTCTCCCTCTGTGTATCCCCACTGGGGATTGCCCTCCTTGCAGAACTCTCTTGCTAGCTGTGAGAAAGTGCCATCTTTCTTTCATGGTATGCCCCCACTTTTTGCTGAATTGCTGATGTACTTTGACTGAGTGTGCCCTGGGCTCCTGCCAATGCTGCCATTAAGAGTATATGGTGCTGGGAGCTCGTCAACACGAACTCCACAGCACCATGATGGCAACACTGAAGACTGAGAAGTTTGGTATCAAACTTCTCAGCACATTAAACCCGCACTGATTCCAGTGTGGGATTTAATGTACCATGCATGACAGAGGACATCTTAGAGATGCCCCCTGAACCTAACCTCCAGTCCACGTCTTGTCTGAGGGGCTGCCTAGGCTGCCACACAGCAGACATGTTGCTGGACCCCTGGGTAGAGAGCCATCCGCTCTCCTGGGCCTGCAACAATGCACATCCTGGGCGAGGTGCTACGTCTCCTCCCCCAGGATGGGCAGGGGAAGCTTCAAAGGCATGCCGCCTTTTGTGAGCTTCACCAGACCACTTGCTGTATCCAGCAACTGGCCCCTACCGGTTCTGACCCCCACTCTGGCGGGAAGACTGGCCGGAAACCCTAAGGAAGGAAAGGGGGTGTGCCAGCTTCTGCCAACCCCACCCCTCAGGTGGGGGAGGCGAGGTGAAGCACATCTCCGGGCTCTCGCCATCTTGAAGATGGGAAGCCTTGCCCAATCAGGACTAGGCTACTGCCCCCCTCCCACAGAAGAGTGGCAGGTAGGGGGTGTACCCACCCCAGGGAGGGGACCCATTGGTCCATGCCCTTTACCTACCTGTAACGCCCCTAAATTTAGTATTATGGGGCACCCTGAACCTTCCTTCCTCAGATCCATATTCCAAAACAAGAAAGAAGAACAAGGAACAAGAAGACCTGCCGTGTAGCTGCTAACAAGAGGAAGACACCAACTGCTTTGGCCCCAGCCCTACCAGCCTGTTGACCCTCGAACCTGCTCCTGCTAAACCCTGGCATCTCCAGTGGTCAGCAACCTCAAAAACCCCGAAGGACCTGACTGCTTTGTGACTCTTACTACCTGGGACTCCCACGAGCAGTGGTACTGCTCAAAGCAAGTGACTGACCCCTGGCATCAGCCAGGAACCGCGAACCCTGCACACTCTGCCCCCGCCAAGCCTGGCCTGTGCCGGAGTGGACAAAGACCTTGAGGACGTCCCCCCGGCGACTGTGACCCCGAATCCAGCACCCAAGGACCCACCTTGACGCTCATGACGACTCCTGCAGCCTCAGATCCAGGGACCCCTCCAACTGCGACCAGCAGAGGGTAAGATTTCCCGACACCAAAAGGCACCCCTGCACCCGGCGCCCCCTGTGCCCAACTCCTGGGTGCCTACCTATCCTCCAACTACCCAACTTACCTCTCGAAGTGGTGGTCGCACCTGAAGAATCGTCGTCCCCGAGCTTGCAGCCTTTGTTCGTTCTTGAGCTTCTCCATTGCAATCCATTGAGCGCCCGACGGCTCAAAAGCACCCTGCACCCAGCCGCCCGAGTGCCCCTGGCAGTGCAACTTCTACTCTAATCTACTTCCCCATTTGCCCTGAGCAAGTGACCAGGAGCCCAGCTCCCACAGCCACGTGGCCTGCTAGCCAGCAGCCACCAACCACAGGCCCTCTGCCTCCCATAGGATAACATTGGGCCTAACTCACTCTGCACCCGGCTGCCCCTGTGCCGCTGAGGGTGTAACAACTGTACTTACCTGACCCTGGGAGACCCATGAGTCTATGCCCAGAACCTTAACTCTGCCAGTCGAGTACTTACCCAAAAGCCGATATCTCACTTTTATTCCATAGGGTAACATTGACGGGTTTCACTTGGAAATTCTTCTGTGTCGAGTTTTGAAACTTTAAAATATTCATCTAAAATCAGCCGAATTACGAAAACGAATTTACTCACCTGTTATCAGGAGAGATGCCAGTGCAGGATCTTGGTGCCCAGCACTGACCCTGAAAAGTAATTACAACCGTACTTACCTTTAACTTGATTTTCCTCCATAAGATTACATTGCCTGGTTTTCACTAGAATTTCTTCTGTCGATTTTGCAAACTTACAAATATTCGTTAAAAATCGCCTGTATAACAAAATCACATTCTTTCAACTGTTTACAGGAGATGCACCAGTGCTGGATCCAGGATCCAACACTGAGTTAGAAAAAGTAACCATAACTCTACTTACCTGCTGAGTGAATTTCCTCCCATAGGATAACATTGGTGATTCTATGTGAAAAAGTTTCTAAGTGTCAACTTTTAAAATACAATAATATTCCTTAAAAATCACTACTGTAACCAAAACGTTTTTACTCAACTGTTTACAGGAACTGTCCCAGGACTGAATCTAGGATCCAGTCCTGTGGTAAGAAAAGTAATCCAAAAAGTAATGTATTGCATTTAACTAGAAATTCCCGTTGAGCTTAATGTATAATTGTGTTTGAAATTGTGTTGCCTATTGCAACAACTGTAACATTGCATTCAAAAGTCTATTGCCTATTGAAAAGTATTTACCTAAAGCATCTCATCCTGAGAAAGTATATTTTGATACCTATTGTTGGTTCTAAAATAAAACAAGCATATATTTTTATATACACACCATTGGCCTAGAGTTCATTTCTTGAGTGTGTGAGACCATTTACTGACTGAGTTTGTACAACAAATGCTTTACACTGTCCTCTGATACTGCCTTACTGCTCGAGCAAGCTACCACTTTAGAGAGTAAGGTTATATCTAACTTTAACCTCTGCCAAACCTCTGGGGACTGTGGACTCTGTACACACTGTACCTATTTGGGAACGGTGTATACAGAGCCACTTTCTCACACCCACGTCTGGGCATACCCTGCCAACTTAGGGCGAACAAAGCAAACACAAGGAGATGATGGAAAGAGCGCTGAAACTTTTCAGACACTCATCCCCAGTCACAGAACTGGCATGAATCCATCATTCTTTAGCTCACTTCACCACCTCAGTTCAGACCCAGCTATATGCAAATCAGTCTTGACCCTGTGACTCGTGGGCAGTCCAGCCCAAACTGCCAAGCCAGGTATTCCCTGAACCGGAAACAAGCATCATGTGACCGGTTTCTGGGTAACACCCTTCATCAGTCAGACTAGCTTGAATCCAGTGGCAAAGTGAGCAAGGGAGCCACGTCTGGGCATACCCTGCCAACTTAGGGCAAACAAAGCAAACACAAGATGATGGACGGAGCGCTGAAACTTTTCAGACACTCTCCCCCAGTCACAGATCTGGGTTGAATCCATCATCATTCTTTAGCTCACTTCACCACCTCAGTTCAGACCCAGCTTTATGCAAATCGGTCTTGACCCTGTGCCTCATGTCTGAAATGTTAATTTCCAAGGGTTCAATGGCACTGAAATTTTCCATATCTTTCCAAATCCACAATATTACTAAGGACAAAGCGATGCCAGTGTCAGCTGCCCCTGTGCCGCACCGCTGAGGGTGCAAAAACTGTACTTACCTGACCCTGGGAGACCCCTGAGTCTATGCCCAGAACCTTAACTCTGCCAGTCGAGTACCTACCCAAAAGCCGATAACTCACTTTTCTTCCATAGGGTAACATTGACTGGTTCCTCTTGAAATTTCTTCTGAAAGTGTGGAGTTTCTAAAACTTAAAATATTCACCTAAAATCAACAGAGTAACGAAAACGGAAATACTCACCTGCTATTAGGAGAGATCCCAGTACTGGATCTTGGTGCCCAGCACTGACCCTGAAAAATACTCACAACCGTATTTACCACTAACCCAATTTTCTTCCATAGTAAATCAATGACTGTTTTTCTGTGAAATTTCTTCTAAGTGTCGATTTTTGCAAACTACAAATATTCTTTTAAAAATCGTACCAACTGTGAAAACGCAATTACTTACCTGTTTTAAATAGATGCCCCAGTACTAAGCCTAGGAGCCCAGCACTCGATTACAAAAGTAACGATAACATACTTTACCCGTAACTTGAATTTTCTCCCATAGGAAACCATTGACTGTTTTTCTGTGAAATTTCTTCTAAGTGTCGATTTTGCAAACTTACAAATATTCGTTAAAAATCGCCTGTATAACCTAAACGCATTCTATCAACTGCTTACAGGTGGTACACTAGTGCTGAAACCAGGATCCAACACTGAACCAGAAAAAGAAACTATAACCCCACTTACCTGCTAAGTGAATTTCCTCCCATAGGATGACATTGGTAAGTGTCAACTTTTAAAATACCATAATACTGCTTAAAAATCACAACAGTAACTAAAACGCATTTACTCACTTGTTTCCAAGAACTGTCCCAGGACTGAATCTAGGATCCAGTCCTGGAGTTAGAAAAGTAATCCTGAAAGTAATCAATTGCATACAACTTAAAATTCCCATTGAGCTCAATGTATTATTGTTTGAAATTGTGTTGCCTATTGCAACAAACTGTGACTATTGCATTCAAAAGTAAATTGCCTCTTGCAAAGTATTTAACTAAAGAATCTCATTCTGAGAAAGTATATTTGAATACCTATTGTTGGTTCAAAACTAAAACAACCTTATATTTTTTTTTTATAAACCATTGGCCTAGAGTTCAGTTCTTGTGAGTGTGAGACCATTTGCTGACTGAGTGTGTACAACAAATGCTTTACACTGTCCTCTGATACTGCCTTACTGCTCGAGCAAGCTACCACTTTAGAGAGTAAGGTTATATCTAACTTTAGCCTCTGTCAAACCTCAGGGGACTGTGGACTCTGTGCACACGGAACCTTACTTTGGTGCAGTATATACAGAGCCACTTTCTTACACTAGCTTCTCACTTTAGAAATAGCAAACCATACATAAAAGCCTATATCATCCCCTAAAATGTGAGCGCAGTGCCTCCTGCGTTGTCCTGCTCGTAACAGCGACACTGTTGAGTTATCCTGTTTGTCGCTAGTTCATCATCATAGTCATGGTTCTCAGGAGTCTATGGGGATCAATCAATCAAGGATTGATAAAGTGCAGCAAATCACCCATGAGAATCTCAAGGGGCTACAGTAGGTGACTGCTTCGTGGTGATTTGTTCCTCCACACAGAAGTTATTGGCTCTGGAATTATGGAGTTTGATGAGACTTCAATTTATGCTGAGAGTCAGAATAGGCTATGGGCCTGATCTAGATTTCGGCGGACGGGTTACTCTGTCACAGCGGTGACAGATATCCTGTCCACCGAAATATAAATCCCATATTATCATATGGGATTTATATTTTGGCGGACAGGATATCCGTCACCGTTGCATCAAAATATAAATCCCATAATATCCTATGTGATTTTTATTTCGGTGGACGGGATGTCCGTCATCGATGTGAAGCAGTAACCCATCCGCCGAGATCTAATTCAAGCCCAATGTCTTTTTCATTCATTGTAAATACATTTTCATATTACTTAAAAAGGTTGCATATCAGAGAGAATAAGGTTCTGTCCATAATCACAGGGCTCTATAATTTTGGTGAAGAAAGACATGACAGAAGAACATTTGAAATCTGTAAGAAGGGAAGGCTCCAATATTCACAGAGAGGTGGTTTACATCTGAGACGTTGAATAAGGGCAGAGACGATATTTGACTTACAGCCGCTTTCATCGTAGTAGAAGCAGTGTCGATATTCAGCAAAAAACTGTAAGTAGTATTTAGAAAAGCACCAATCTCATCCCAGGCCCCATTTGTTAGTGTGTAGAGAAGTGTCCAGCATGAACTCCTGCTCAATAGATGGGGTCCTGCCTGCCACGTGCTACTGCCTTCCCCAAGAAGGAGGGAATCTCTGCCCTTGACTAGTGAGTTTCCGGCAGCCATGGGGTAAATGTTCACCTGACATCTCTGCAGCACCCCTAGCTAGAATTGCTAGCCTACAAAGCCCTCAATGACCAAGGACCGGCATAAATGAACCACCGCCTGAACTTCCACCAGCCATCCAGAAACCTTCGCCCTATCCACCTCGCCCGTGCACAGACGCCACGCATCTGCTGTTGCCACAGCAGGGGACGCTCCTTCTCCCACCTTGCCCAAGTCCTGGAACGCCCTCCACCTCCAAACATCACCCTCGCTAGCTGACATCAGGAAGAGACTCAAAACCTGGCTTTTCGACTGAGTCCAGCAACCCAGTGCCTGGATACCCTCACGGGTCATAAGCAGCGTTTTACAAATACTGACTGGCTGATTGCACTGTGAGAACATTTCAGGATGCGCTTTTTCTAGATTTGCGGTCCGTGAATTTGCAGTCTCCGTGTCCATCTGAAAACAACAAAGATTGCTCATGAACCTGAACCGCCATCTGTTGGAAGGACAGAACATTTTCTTATTTGGCAAGACACAAATGTCTTTGAAGGATAAAGGTACCTCGGTACTGGCCACGTAAGCATCAAAATATTTTTAAAAATCTTGGGTCTCTGCGAATCACGCTAAGGCCATGTTGTATGTTTCATAGAATTGGCAACTCATCCTCAGTTCTGAAGCGCCTGGATAGCTCCTTGGGTGTTAAGTTGCGCTATACAAATCGACTGATTGGTTGATTGGCTGCCTGTGGTGTCAGTCACTCTACAAGGCCTCCAGTGAATTATACATTCCATCATCTTCAGCTCCAGTTTCTACAACATTGGGAGAAAGCCCCGCCCAGCCTCACAAGTCTGCAGTTTGTGTTTGTATTATTTTTACAAACGAGTCAAGGAAAATGTGCCCTTAAGCTGTTCCACATTCACCACTTGTTGACCAACAAATTTTAGAAGGGGCTTATTACAAAAGGCCTATTTACGGCTGGTTGTGAAACGCTTGTGCATGCTCAGTGCATTAAAAGTGCTCTTCACAAAAGAGGTGTCCAGAGGTCCCCGCAGCAGCACAGTCCGGCACCTGAAGGTGAGGGAGAGGGTCCCTTCAGGGGTCTTTTTAGGAACTTGTTTGGATGAAAATGGATACCTCAAGATTGTCACTGACTGTTTTGGTGCAATGTGCCATCGGTTCATTGAATGGGTCCTTGCAACTCAGAGAGATGCGTAGGCTGCTCTCTTGAAAACACTTTAGCTACTGATTTATTGCAGCAAAAAACTAAAATATTTAATTAACCTTTTGAACAATAAAACTGTGTAAATGTGCAGAATGTGTAAAAGCTATTAAGCCTTTTCAAACAAACCGGGGAACACCAGCTGCAGCTAGCTATTACCAACAGCATGTAATATGGTCAAAAGTCAAAGTACCAGACATTTGTTCATTCATAAGTGTTGGGAGGAATGATATGAGTCATGCCGGTATATTGTGATAGTCAAGAGAGGTGAGCTGTGGCAGGAAGCCTGCAAGTCACCCCTCAAGGCAGTCTTACAGGTTGTGGTTTGGTGGGGTAGAGGACATGAAATCGTCTCACTAGACGGAGGGCATGAACCGAGGAGGCGGTTCCCAGGAATGCTCTGAAGGGTCATAACCCTTCCAATCTACATGTTAATATAGTGTTCCAGGTATATGAGCTGTAGATCACACACTGTGCATTGGTCGCCATCTGGTGGTGGGCCCGGATGATTACACTTTGTTGTTGTCCTGGAAGAAGTCTTTGTAGATAGGTGACTCCTCCTATGGACTGTAGTGTGCATGGGCATCGACTCCATCTTCAGATTGTTTTTTTCCGCCATATGGCTCGGATGTGTTAGTCGTGCTCCCGGTCGAGTTTGTTACCGATCGACCTTTCGACGCGCAATCCTTAACCCTATCGTCGGTATTGTTTTTCGATCGCGATCCCTCTTCGACGCGCATCGTTTAAAACCTACATTTTGATTCTGGTTGTCCACGTGGGCCGTCGGGCCCACCTGCGCCATCAGGCCCTTGGCCCATGGAAAGGACACCTTTCAAGAAGTGCCCTCAGTGTGGACACAAATTCCCCCACACTAATCTGCACCAAGTCTGCAACCTCTGTTTGTCGCCACAACACGAAAGTCGACACTGCCAGGCCTGCATCTCCTTCAAGTCGAAGAAAACCATCAGAGATCGGCAGGCTCGAAGGGCCATGTTTCACGCTTCAGCGCCTCCAGTCGACAACATCGTCCCAGAGACTCCAGATCAACAGGAGTCAGAAGACACCGAGGGGCAGCTGGTCATCGACTCTCAAGCCGAAGACCCCGATTCCGAAGATGATCTGCAGGCCGATGACGAAGCAGACGATGATGACAGCATTCCGGCAGGTCAACGGGTCGTAAGTACAGACGTCGACCCTACTGACCCCTCTCACCCTTCCATGTCGGACAAGGCTATGGTAACACCTTCACCCTTGGGCCTAGGTGGACGCCATTCTCACACTTCTGTCGCCCCGACTTCTGGCCCGGCAAAGAAGACAAAACTAACGCCTTCAGGTGACTCGGGATCGAGTCAACCTTCCCACCACTCCAGCCACGTACCGGTCCCGAAACAACTCCCACCGAAGATGGTATCGGAACCTAGCCACCCGGAACCGAAAAATCTTCGGAACTCAAGCCCCTACCGAAAAAACACTCTGAACCAAAGCAGCCGGAACCGAGAAACATTCAGATCCGAAACAACCGGAAAAAACATCCGGAACCTATACAACCGGTTCCGAAGAAATCTTCAGAACCTAAACCTTCTGAACCGAAAAAGGATTTCGGTCCCCAACCAAAGAAAGGTTCCGATCAAAAGCAAAAGGAGCTAAAAGCACCTCCAAAATCTACACCAGACAAACGCTTGGACACGAAAAAGTCCATTCCCAAAAAGGACACTGCTGCTGAAGAACTTTTTAAGCCGGACATATTGCAAAAGACTCTTCTACAAAACCCTAAAACAGGTCAAATAATACTGCAGCCTAAGAAGAAGAAACTGGCCCCTCCAGCTCCTCAGAAGAAAAATGCCCAAACTTCTCCCATAAAGGACATCTCACCACCTCCGTTCGTGCCTGACCCTGATATTTCTCCTATAAATTCCCCATTTCCCCAAAACACTTCACCTTTAGATGACGATGACGATTTTGGAGACGGAGATAATGAACCATTCGAAGATCCCAGGGACCCTAGTTCAACATCACATGACCCCTGGGAAGGCTATGAAGCACCAGGTGCACCTGATATGCCTCAGGGGGACACTTATCCCTCTAGACCATCCCCTCCAGACGACACCATAGGATTTTCACAGCTATTACACAGGGCTACTCAGTTTTATGGGGTAGATATGCACACTGACCCCGTAGATGATGACTTCCTTATGGACACAATCACATCTTTGCAAAGGTCCACAATAACACTACCTATGCTCCAGGGGGTCATCAAACACGTCCCAGAGGTCTTTAAAGACCCTGTAAGAGCCAGAGTTATCAATCCTAGGATTGAGAAAAAATATAAGCCCGCCCCTTCTGACCCAGCTTATATTAAAGGCCAGCTCCCGTTAGACTCATTAGTTGTTTCTACCACTCGAAAGAGAGAGAACTCACAAACCTCAGGGGATGCCCCACCCCCTGATTAAGAGTCTAAATTAGAAGCCTCAGGTAAGCGGATGGCATCCCAAGCGTCTAATGTTTGGAGGATTGCCAATACACAGGCATTACTGTCAAAGTATGATAGGGCTCATTATGATGAGCTGGAGACCCTATTAGAACATCTCCCAGATAAGTATAAAACCAGGGCTAACGACCTAATCCAAGAAGGTAAAATCATCACAAACACCGCCATTCGCTGTGCTCTAGATGTTGCAGACACAGCCTCTAGGGCAATAAATACTAGTCTGCTCTTACGTAGACATGCATGGCTGCGTATCTCCAGATTTAAACCAGAGGTGCAAAACACTATTTTTAATCAGCCTTTCGATCAACAGCATTTGTTTGGACCCAGTGTCGATACATCTTTAGAAAATATGAAGAAAGACACTGATACCGCGAAGTCAATGGGAGCCTTGCAAACCCAAACTGCGAGAGGGGGTTTTCGTCGCTCCTCTTACAGAGGCGCGGCCAAGAATTTCCACACTGATAACGCCTCCTCTTCTTTCAAACCTCCCACCCAGTCCTCATCCAGCAGAGGATATTACAGAGGAGGCTATAGAGGCAATAATACCAAAGGTAGAGGTAGAGGCACCAACACTCGTACTGCCTCCACTTCCAAACAGTGACTTCCCTCCCCTCCCCCAGACCATTCCACTCCGGTCGGGGGGAGAGTATCACAGTTCCTACCTGTCTGGAACTCCATCACAACAGACAGGTGGGTAAAACAAAAAATTCATTCAGGTTATTGCTGGAGCTCACTTCAACTCCTCCACACATAACCACCCAGACAGCGTCCCATGTCACAAGAACATCTGACACTACTGAAACGGGAGGTCAATGCTCTCCTACAAAAGCATGCACTAGAACCAGTCCCACTGCATCACCAAAATACAGGGGTTTACTCGCTCTATTTCCTCATACCAAAGAAGGACAGCTCTCTCAGGCCCATCCTAGACCTCAGACCACTAAACCTTTACATTCAATCAGACCATTTCCATATGGTCACTCTGCAACAAGTCCTTCCTTTGTTAACACAAGGCGATTGCCTTACCACTTTAGATCTCATGGACGCCTACTTCCACATTCCCATTCACCAAGCTCACAGGAAGTATCTTCGGTTCGTGGTGGACGGTCAGCATTACCAGTTCAAAGTCCTATCATTAGGAGTCACCACCCGAGTTTTTACAAAATGCCTCGCAGTAGTAGCGGTGCATTTAAGGAGGCAGAACATTCATGTTTTCCCCTATCTGGACGACTGGCTAATAAAAGCCAAGCCATACCACCAGTGCATACAGCACACTTACCAAACTATTCAGCCCTTACACAAACTCGGGTTTACCATAAACAAGACAAAGCCACATCTCCAGCCGTCCCGTTGTCAACAGTATCTAGGTGCCACAATAGACACCTCCAAGGCACTTGCAACCCCCAATCCAATCAGGTTAAACAGCATGCTAGCTCTTATACAAAGATTCCAACCACAACACTAATTGCCAGCTCGAGTGTTCATGCAACTCATAGGAATGATGGCCTCTTGCATCTTCGAAGTACCACATGCAAGATTTCAGATGTGCCCCTTACAGGAATGCTTAGCGCGCCAATGGAACCAGGCCCAGGGTCAGCGATCAGATCTGGTGGTGGTAGACGGTCGGACACATCACTCTCTGCAGTG
This sequence comes from Triturus cristatus, assembly GCF_964204655.1. Taxonomy (NCBI): domain Eukaryota; kingdom Metazoa; phylum Chordata; class Amphibia; order Caudata; family Salamandridae; genus Triturus; species Triturus cristatus. The sequence continues at coordinate 21,380,938 of NC_140592.1, read as the reverse complement.
GTGGAACACCAAGAACCTTTCCAAAGGTGGACCGTTCCTGGACCCGCTTCCACAAGTAGTGCTAACCACAGACGCATCGCTCACCGGCTGGGGAGCCCATTTAACAGACCATATAGTACAAGGCAAATGGACACCTCAACAAAAGCTACTCCACATCAACTATCTGGAGTTACTAGCCATAATCCTAGCCCTAAAATCCTTCCAAAGTCATCTCTCAGGCAAGACTGTCTTAGTCCGAAAGGACAACATGACAGTCATGTACTATCTACAAAAACAGGGGGGGACGCACTCCTTACAGCTCTCACAGCTCGCGCAGAGCATATGGAGATGGGCCATTCCTCGAAATATTTTTCTCCTAGCAGAACATCAACCAGGAGTTCACAATCAAGTTGCGGATCTGTTAAGATGTCAGAGACAACAAATCTGCATCCACAAGTTCTTCAGCCTTTCTTTCAAAGGTGGGGACATCCAGACATAGACCTGTTCTCCACACACCTGAACTCAAAATGCCCAAGCTTCGCCGCCAGGTACCCACACCCATTGTCCAAAGGCAATGCGATATAGATGAATTGGTCAGGCATCTTTGCATACGCTTTTCCGCCTCTCCCACTCATTCCATTAGTGGTACGCAAGATGCAGCAGCACTCGCTGACGCTCATCTTAATCGCACCAACTTGGGCAAGACAGCCATGGTACACCACACTACTACAACTATCAGTGGTACCACATCAAAAACTACGCCTCTCTCCACACCTCTTAACTCAGGACCATGGAGAGATCATGCATCTGGACCCCATGCAGCTGAACTTAGCCATTTGGCTCCTGAGGTCCTAGAATTTGGCTACCTAAACCTTCCACCTGATTGCATGGACATCATCAAACAAGCTAGACGTTCCACTACTAGAGCCTGCTATCCAGCCAAATTGAAAATATTTGTTATCTACTGCAATAATAACAATATCAATCCACTAGATCTTTCCATCCAGCATATTACATGCTATTTACTACATCTTCACAGATGTCATTTGGCATATACATCCATCAGGTTACATCTAGCTGCTATAGCAGCGTACCTCCAAAACAGACAACATCTGTCGCTTTTCAGAGTTCCAGCCATCAAAGCCTTCATGATAGGCCTCAAAAGAATAATTCCTCCCAGGGTACCACCCTCACCAGTGTGGAATTTAAACATTGTTCTCACTAGACTTATGGGTCCTCCATTCGAACCCCTACACAAATGTGAGCTACAATTTCTTACATGGAAAGTCGCTTTTCTAGTGGCTATCACATCACTCAGTAGAGTAAGTGAGCTCCAGGCACTAACAATTGAAGAACCATTCTTACAAATACATCAAAATAGAGTGGTTCTAAGAACTATCCAAAACTTCTACCAAAGGACATTTCACCTTTCCACCTCAATCAATCTGTTGAGTTGCCAGTATTCTTCTCACAACCTACAATCGCGGCTGAAAGAGCTCTTCATACACTAGACCTTAGAAGAGCTCTTAGTACACTAGACCTTAGAAGAGCTCTTCATACACTAGACCTTAGAAGAGCTCTTCGTACACTAGACCTTAAAAGAGCTCTTCATACACTAGACCTTAGAAGAGCTCTTCGTACACTAGACGTTAAAAGAGCTCTTCATACACTAGACCTTAAAAGAGCTCTTCGTACACTAGACCTTAGAAGAGCTCTTCATACACTAGACCTTAAAAGGGCTCTTCATACACTAGACCTTAAAAGAGCTCTTCATACACTAGACCTTAACAGAGCTCTTCATACACTAGACCTTAGAAGAGCTCTTCATACACTAGACCTTAGAAGAGCTCTTCATACACTAGACCTTAGAAGAGCTCTTCGTACACTAGACCTTAAAAGAGCTCTTCATACACTAAACCTTAGAAGAGCTCTTCGTACACTAGACCTTAAAAGAGCTCTTCATACACTAGACCTTAAAAGAGCTCTTCGTACACTAGACCTTAGAAGAGCTCTTCATACACTAGACCTTAAAAGAGCTCTTCATACACTAGACCTTAAAAGAGCTCTTCATACACTAGACCTTAAAAGAGCTCTTCATACACTAGACCTTAGAAGGGCTCTTCATACACTAGACCTTAAAAGAGCTCTTCATACACTAGACCTTAGAAGAGCTCTTCATACACTAGACCTTAAAAGAGCTCTTCATACACTAGACCTTAAAAGAGCTCTTCGTACACTAGACCTTAGAAGAGCTCTTCATACACTAGACCTTAGAAGAGCTCTTCGTACACTAGACCTTAAAAGAGCTCTTCATACACTAGACCTTAGAAGAGCTCTTCGTACACTAGACCTTAAAAGAGCTCTTCATACACTAGACCTTAAAAGAGCTCTTCGTACACTAGACCTTAGAAGAGCTCTTCATACACTAGACCTTAAAAGAGCTCTTCATACACTAGACCTTAGAAGAGCTCTTCATACACTAGACCTTAGAAGAGCTCTTCGTACACTAGACCTTAAAAGAGCTCTTCATACACTAGACCTTAAAAGAGCTCTTCGTACACTAGACCTTAGAAGAGCTCTTCATACACTAGACCTTAAAAGAGCTCTTCATACACTAGACCTTAAAAGAGCTCTTCATACACTAGACCTTAAAAGAGCTCTTCATACACTAGACCTTAGAAGAGCTCTTCATACACTAGACCTTAAAAGAGCTCTTCATACACTAGACCTTAGAAGAGCTCTTCATACACTAGACCTTAAAAGAGCTCTTCATACACTAGACCTTAGAAGAGCTCTTCATACACTAGACCTTAGAAGAGCTCTTCTTTACTATATTGATAGGACAAAGTCTTTCCGTAAAACAAAACAACTTTTCGTGTCTTTCTCTCCACCACACAAAGGCAATCCCATTTCAAAAACAGGTATTGCAAGGTGGATTGTAAAATGCATACAGATTTGCTACCACAAAGCAAAACATACTTTATCCATTCCCCCTAGGGCTCATTCCACCCGTAAAATAGGGGCATCCAACGGCATTTTTAGGAAACATTCCACTAGATGATATTTGCAAAGCAGCTACATGGTCTACACCGCACACATTCACAAAACATTATTGTGTAGATGTGCAAGCAAAACAACAAGCTACTGTGGGCCAGGCTGTACTCAAAACACTATTTTAGACAACTGCAACAGATACTGGTGGTCGCCGCTAAGGGAGAGAACTGCTATGCAATCTATGCACAGTGTGTGATCTGCAGCTCATATGCCTCGAACGGAATATGCTACTTACCAGTATGCATCTGTTCTTGGCATGTTGAGCTGCAGAGTCACACACGCCCACCCACCTCCCCGGCTACCTTTATCTGTTCCAGTATTATCTTACTTAGATACACCATACATGGACATCGTTTCTGTTCACACATAACTCCATCATTTCCCTTCATGACGAAAAACAATCTGAAGATGGAGTCGATGCCCATGCGCACTATAGTCCATAGGAGGAGACACCAATCTAGTGACTACAAAGATTTCTTCCAGGACAACAACAAAGTGTAATCATCCGGGCCCACCACCAGATGGCGACCTATGCACAGTGTGTGACTCTTCAGCTCTACATGCCAAGAACAGATGCGTACTGGTAAGTAGCATATTCCTTTCCCTGATATTTTTTGGAGTTCAGGATACAGTGAACTTCGTACTCTTGTTGGCCATTAATCAGAACAGACGGCGGTGGGGTATCTTTTCGTGTGGCGGGGTGGAATGGCTTGATCAGTGAAACTTGAAACACTGGGTGGATAGTGTATTCAGGGGGAAGCCGTAGCTTGACGGTGACTGGATTAATAATCTTGAGAATGTCATAAGGACCTATAAACTGTGATCGTAGTTTCCCTGGGCCTTCTAGTTGTAGGTGTCGTGTTGATAACCATACCCTGTCTCCTTCCTTGTATATGGGTGCTGGGGTTCCATGTTTTTCAACTTGTGCCTTCATGACCAACTTGGCTTTGGCTAAACTTGTCCTAGCCCATTTTTGAATCTCATGCAGTTGTTCTAATCTTTCTGTAACTGAAGGTAGCATCGCAGAATGTGGTCTGGCCCCCTCCCAGGGCCTGTAACTGACCCTTGCTTCTAGTAGTTAAGGACGTACTGTAGGAGCAGCAAGGTTTGTTTGGGCGTATTTTATTAATGTTATAGACAAGGTCCGAACAGAGGCTACTGAAAACCTCTAGTCAAAAGTAAATTAACAAAGAAACGAAACTAAAGTCCTCCAGGAAGGTAAGTGAGCGAAGCCCCAGGTCCGGTGGTCACTTCCTCGGGTCCCTCTCCTCCTGTCCGCTTTACGTCAGCTTCTTAGGGGTTCTCTTGTAAAGGTGGCGTCCCCGGGAGACAAAGGAAACAAAAGAACAACCTCCCGTCAGTAATAGGTCTTTCATAGGATGTGATAAACCCTCCACCTGCTTTTGCTATCACCACGATTTGTGAGGGCGGGGAGTCGTGAGGGACAGGTCGGTCCTGGCTAGTGCCCCGTTTCCGGTGTCCTCCCTGCTTTCCCCCTCCCCGTCAAGCGCTTCAAGTAACTCAGGAAAGGCACTGACCTGAAGCTACAGTCCTCCAGGACTGTAGCATGGGGTGTCTCGGCGTCCTGATTCTCCCTGGGACGACTGGACACTAGAGCGGTGCCTGCTGGAACCCCACGGCGCTTCTGCTCTTCCTCTCCGGTGCTCCCTCGCTGCTGCCTGCTAGCCTGGATTCTCCCTGGGTCTGCTCCGCGTCCTCCTGCTTCCCTCGATGTCTCTCCCACTTCGTCCGTCGGCGTCTCTCTTGTCCCGGCGCGTGACGTCAGCTCCGCGCCGGCCGGGAGGACTAGAGCGCTTCCCTCCTCAGGGTGGGACTCCGCCGCCGCCATCTTGAAGGGCACGGAAGACGAGTCTTCCGCATCGCCCATATCACACTGCCTTTCTCCTTGGGATGGACGATCGGGCCATTCAGAAACAGGACAACAGGAGAGGTAGTCCACATTACTTTGTAACCGCCCCAGGAGGTGGATAGTCTGAAAGGAAAAGGGTTGTTGTGCTAAGAACCATCTCAGTATTTTGGCATTGGTGTTCTTATTCGTGGCCAACCATGTTAAGGGTGCATGGTCCGTTAGCAGAAAGAAATGTCTCCCCGATAGGTAGTATTGCAGGGATTCTACTGCCCACTTAATGGCTAAGCATTCTTTTTCCATGGTGGCATATCTAGTTTCTCTAGGGAAAAATTTCCGACTTAGGAATAACACAGGTCGTAGAAGCCCTTGGGTATCAGGTTGGGATAGGACAGCCCCTAGCCCTCTATTCGAGGCGTCCGTTTGTAGTACAAAAGATTTCTTAAAGTCCGGACAGGACAAAACAGGGGCACTGCATAGGGCAGTTTTTAGGGAACTAAAACTGTCGTCTTGCCTCTGTCCCCAGTCTACTTCGACCTTTGTAGTTGTGTGTCTAAGCAGGTCTGTGAGGGGACTGGCCAGTTCAGAAAACAATGGAATAAATCTACGATAATACCCCACTAACCCTAAAAAGGCCCGAACGTCTTTCTTGGTAGTGGGGCGTGGAATTTTCTGTATTGCTTCCAGTTTATTGTGTTGTGGTAGAATCATACCATCCCTGATGGTGTACCCCAGATATTCAATTTGATGGGTCCCAAGGGTGGTTTTCTTTGGATTCAGGGTAAGACCAGCGTCTCTCAAGGTTTTAAAGATCTGGTTAAGATGCGTTAAGTGTGTGTCCCAATCGGGACTGTATACCACTATGTCGTCTAAGTAGGCGACAGCATAGTCCTGATGGGCCTTTAACAGAACGTCCATAAGTCTTTGGAATGTCGCAGGCGCTCCGTGTAGTCCAAACGGCATTACCTTAAACTGGTAGAGTCCGGAAGGGGTGGAAAACGCTGTCTTTTCCTTCGCTGACTTGGTTAAAGGAATTTGCCAGTATCCTTTCGTTAAGTTGATTGTGGACATGACTCTAGCCTCTCCTAATCTCTCAACTAACTCGTCCACCCGGGGCATTGGGTAGTTGTCAAATTTGGAGCGTGCGTTCACCTGGCGGAAGTCCATGCAAAAACGAAGACTTCCGTCTGATTTAGGTACTAGCACAATGGGTGAGCGCCAGGGGCTGTGAGATGGTTCGATTATGTCGGCCTTGAGCATTGATTCAACCTCTGCTTCTACAGCCCCTCTCCTAGCCTGTGGTATCCTATATGGTTTGAGGTTCACCACTACTCCCTCTGGGGTAATGATGTCGTGAGCCACTATAGAGGTACGTCCGGGTTTCCCAGAACTCAACCCTGTGTAGTGAGTCAGCAGATTGTGGACCTGTACCCTTTGTTCGGGGGACAGCCTGGATCCCAACTGGGGTATTTCCTCTTGGGATATTCCTTCGTGCTTCATGCATATATCCAAGGGTTTATTGAGGGTCACTTGGCATACAGGCCGTATCCCACTCCCACCCCCGTTGCTGTTCTCCCTCTCCTCCCACTTCTTTAAAAGGTTTATGTGGTATGTCTGTCCTTGATCATTGGTGTGAGGGACCGCTATTCGGTAAGAGACCGGAGTGACCCTTTGGGTTACGGTATATGGTCCTTGCCACGTTGCCAGCAGTTTCTTTTCCGAAGAAGGCAACAGAATCAATACTTTATCCCCTACGTTCAACTCTCTCATTCTGCTGGTCCTGTCATACTGAGCTTTTTGGTTAGCCTGGGCTTTCTCCATGTTTTGATGAACCGTGTCCCACAAGGTGGCTAGGGTTTCCTTCAATGTGGATACATAACCTAACAGGGGTTTCCCTTCATCCTCCTCTTCCGTCCACTGTTCCGCGGCCATCTCTAATAAGGTGCGAGGGGTATGTCCAAACAGGAGTTCGAAAGGACTGAATCCTGTGGACTTTTGTTCATGCGTTCTAATGGCAAAGAGGACCAGAGGCAACTTCCGGTCCCAATCTTTCCTGTAGCCCCAATCAGCTTCTTCAGGATGGTCTTGATGGTTCGGTTATACCTTTCCACCAGTCCATCTGTTTGGGGGTGATATACCGAGGTTCGGATTTGGCGTACCCCTAGGATCTTGCAGATGTCTTTCATTAATTTGGCCATGAAAGGGGTTCCCTGATCTGTTAAGAGCTCTAATGGGAACCCCACACGGGAGAAGAAGGAGATCATAGCCTGGGCTACGGCTACCGTGGTCATGCTAGTGAGAGGGATCGCCTCGGGATAACGAGTAGCATAGTCCACGAGGACCAAAATGTACTGGTGTCCCCTTGCTGACTTTATTAGGGGACCCACCAAATCCATGCCTACCCTCTGAAAGGGAACATCAATGATGGGTAACGGGCACAGAGGTACTTTTCGGTCTTTGGAAGGATTGATCATTTGGCATTTGGGGCAAGCTGCACAGTATCGGGCTGTCTCCCTATACACTCCTGGCCAATAAAACCTGTCCAGTAGGTATTTTAATGTATGTTCTTGTCCATAGTGCCTCCCCCCGCCGTTTGGATGTGAGCAAGCTGTAGGGCCTGTTCTCTAAATGCTACCGGGATGAGCAATTGTTCAGACCTTCCTCCTGGACCATTAACGGCCCTGTACAGGAGACCTTTTTTTACAAAAAAATAAGGGCCTACCTTGTTGGGGTCAACTTCCTGAACTTGCTTCCAGGCCTGTAACAAGGTGCTGTCATCTTTCTGGTCCGCTCGAAAGCTGCGGGCGGGAGTATTGTCGTTGTCTGAGGAAGAAAACATACATGAAGATACACCAGAGCAGGCCTGCGCGTATTGTTCCTTATCCCTTCTTTTCTCACTACGGGATTTTTTTTCCCTGTCTTGGGGCCTAGATATGGGTTCGGTACAGAACGGAGCCTCTTGTAGCCAGTCTGCCTCTGCCTGCATGAGTCCGGTTAAATATTCATGAAAGTGGGGAAGATCAGTGCCTAACAAAACTCTTTCAGGCAGTCCCGGTACTATCCTCACTTTTCTCACTTGCGGATACCTGTCTATCTCTAGTACGATCTCAGCTAAGGGATAGGACCTAACATCGCCGTGTACACAGGACACTAACACCGTCTCCCCCTCACACTCTTTGTCCTCTTGAAGTATCTCCCTGGCTATGACGGTATGGTGACACCCTGTATCTAATAAAGCCTCTATAGGTTTCCCATTTATCCTGACAGTTTTCTTATACCTTTGGCTAGGGCTTCCTGTCACTAATACCCTTCCTCGGGACCACCCAACCTCCATGGGCTCTGAGTTGTCAGTGTTTAAAGGGCAATTCCTAGCTATGTGTCCCCATTCAGCGCACCGAAAACACTGGGGCCCCAGGTGAACTGGAGGCTGTTTTGAGAGGGGTTTGGGGATTGGTTTTGATACGGATAAGGGTCTCCTGTCCCCGTCACTGGGTGGTTTGGGAAGAGTCTTGAGAGAGGATAGCGGGACTCTTGCTGGCTGGGCTTTAAAGTCCGGAGACCGATGATAAGCACACGCTAAGTCGATGGCTGTCTGTTGAGTCAACCCCGGGTGCTGTTTTACCCAAGCTCTAGTAGTGTATGGTAGAGCTTCCAAATATTGTTCTAAGAACACCTTCTCCACTACTTCCTCCATGGAGGCGGTACTGGGTTGAAGCCAGCGGGTTCCCAGATCTTTAATGCTGTAGAACAACGCTCTAGGGTTATCTCCGGTCACCCACTTTTCTTTACGAAACCTAGTCCTATAATACTCGTGATAACAACCCAGTCTTTCCAAGCTAGCCTTCTTGATTTCCTGGTAGGGTGTGGCGCCAGCGGGGTTGGCAGCTTGGTAGGCGGCTTGTAATTCCCCCGACAACAGCGGTGCGATATACTGTCCCCACCGTTCCGGTGGCTAAGCAGCGGTGGTAGCCACTCTTTCAAAGTTCGTAAAGAAATAATCAGGGTCCTCTCCCTCTTGGAACTTTTGTAGTACACTTCCCGGGACATGTGGATGCTAGGCCTGGGCGGTAAATTCCGTTCCGCTCGCGGAATTTGCGGAATTTGCGTAATTTCGCGTTCTGCGGAGAACGCGAAATTGCTCAAAAGTTTGCTTTCCGCGATTTCGCGAAAATTTTGCTTGTTCGCGAGATATTTCTCCCCGAGCACGCAAACAGCAATTGTGAACAGGAAAAAAGCATCGCGAACAAGTAATTCCGCATGTTCGCGGAATTTCTGCTTGTTCGCGGAGATTTTTTACCGTTTCGCGGAGATTTGCGTAACGCAATTACGCAAATTCCGCCCACCCCTAGTGGATGCACCCGGGTATTGGCTATCACATCCGTGAGTCTCAGTATGGCCGTGTCCTGTACCTGTTGGTTGTTGGTTAGTAGGGATGCCTGTTCGGTCATAGCCTTATGGAATGACTCCCTATCCTTCTGGGCGTTTTGATTCTGCTGTTCCAGGACTATTTGCAAATGTCGCTGTCCCTCAGCTAGTTGGGTGATTATGTCCTGTAGGGTCACGGGTTGTGTCATCTTCGAGCCTCAGATGACAATCCAACTTCTGACACCACTGTGGTCTGGCCCCCTCCCAGGGCCTGTAACTGACCCTTGCTTCTAGTAGTTAAGGACGTACTGTAGGAGCAGCTAGGTTTGTTTGGGCGTATTTTATTAATGTTATAGACAAGGTCCGAACAGAGGCTACTGAAAACCTCTAGTCAAAAGTAAATTAACAAAGAAACAAAACTAAAGTCCTCCAGGAAGGTAAGTGAGCGAAGCCCCAGGTCCGGTGGTCACTTCCTCGGGTCCCTCTCCTCCCGTCCGCTTTACGTCAGCTTCTTAGGGGTTCTCTTGTAAAGGTGGCGTCCCCGGGAGACAAAGGAAACAAAAGAACAACCTCCCGTCAGTAATAGGTCTTTCATAGGATGTGATAAACCCTCCACCTGCTTTTGCTATCACCGCGATTTGTGAGGGCGGGGAGTCGTGAGGGACAGGTCGGTCATGGCTAGTGCCCCGTTTCCGGTGTCCTCCCTGCTTTCCCCCTCCCCGTCAAGTGCTTCAAGTAACTCAGGAAAGGCACTGACCTGAAGCTACTGTCCTCCAGGACTGTAGCATGGGGTGTCTCAGCGTCCTGATTCTCCCTGGGACGACTGGACACTAGAGCGGTGCCTGTTGGAACCCCACGGCGCTTCTACTCTTCCTCTCTGGTGCTCCCTCACTGCTGCCTGCTAGCCTGGATTCTCTCTGGGTCTGCTCCGCGTCCTCCTGCTTCCCTCGATGTCTCTCCCTCTTCGTCCGTCGGCGTCTCTCTTGTCCCGGCGCGTGACGTCAGCTCCGCGCCGGCCGGGAGGACTAGAGCGCTTCCCTCCTCAGGGTGGGACTCCGCCGCCGCCATCTTGAAGGGCACGGAAGACGAGTCTTCCGCATCGCCCGTATCACACTGAAACTCCTGATATTTCAAAGGGGAGTGCCCGAGAATGAAGAAGATGGGTGTGTAATTTGTGGCTGAGTTGGTGCTATTATTAAAAGTGAATTCAGCTAGGGGTAAGGCCTGATCCCGTTGTCCTGTGTATGTGGATAGTAAGCATCTTAGTGTAGTTTCTAGGCATTGGTTGACCCGTTCAGTTTGCCCATCGGTGTGTGGATAGAAGGCAGATGACAAGGCTACCTCTATTTCTCACTTATCACAGAGTTTTCTTCAAAATTTAGATGTGAACTGAACTCCATAATCTGAGGTGATTTAGTCGGTAGACCATGCAGTCATGCGATATGATCAATGAATGTTTGACTAAATTCTGAAGCGGTGGGTATCTTTTGAGGGGGATGAAATGTGCCATTTTTGATAAGATGACAACAATTACTAAAATGGTAGTGAAGGTATTGCTTGCTGGAAGGTTAGTAATAAAATCAAGACTAATGGTTGTGCCAAGGTATAAGCAGAGGCTGTAACAAGCCTGCAGGCACAGTGTGAGTGTTCTTGTTTCATGCACAAGTTGGGCAACCAGAAGGTTTTTAAAAATAATTTCTTAGGGTTTTCGCTATACCTGTGTGCCCTGCAAAAGCTGTGTCATGATTCCATTGAAATACCTGACATCTATAGTACGAATGTATAGGTTCTGAGCATGAAGGAATATCTTGTCTGTGATAGTATGGTTAGGTGTTTTGACCCATTCTTCAGCCTTTAGTTTTTTATATTCTTCATGTAAGGCTGCCGATTCCATTGAAATACCTGACATCTATAGTACGAATGTATAGTTTCTTAGCATGAAGGAATATCTTGTCTGTGATAGTATGGTTAGGTGTTTTGACCCATTCTTCGGCCTTTCGTTTTTTATATTCTTCATGTAAGGCTGCCATAAAGGTGTCACCATCACTGACTGCGACAATCTTTTTTGGTGGAATGATAGTAGGGGAGTCTGATGTGGAATGGGAAGAGTGAGCATACCCGAGTCTAGAAAGAACATCAGACTCTAACTGCTTGGTCCCTGGGCGATAGGAAATGATGAAATTGAACTTACTAAAGAAATACAGCGATCGCATTGTGACTGTATGTTTAGTCCCCTGTAGATAGTGCCACCATTCAGTGAACACCAGTTTGATGGGCCAGAAGTTCTTTTTCAGCCACCGTATGCTTTTGATCTGCTGGTAGAAGTTTTTGGGAATAAAAGGCTATGGGATGCATATGTTCAGTTCTTGGGTTCCTTTGTGATAAAATACCTCTAACGGCTATCTGCGAAGCATCGGTTTTGTCGTAATAGGGCTGGTCTGGATTGGGACCGTGCAGTGGTGAATTTAGTTTTTAACAGTTGTAAAGCATGATAGGCTTCTAGAAACCATGCAAACGATTGACCCTTTTTTAGCAGCTGTGTTATGGGCACCACTCTCTGAAAAGTGCAAGATGAAACAATGATAAAAATTAGCGAAGCCAAGTATCTGTTGAATTACCTTGACATTTGTTGGAGTTGGCCAATTGGCAATGGCTTCTACCTTTTTGGGGTCCATAGTGATGCCTGTCGGAGATAAGTGATACCCCAGGAACTCTGCTGACTGTACATGGATGGAACATTTGTCTAATTTAGCAAAGAGATCATTTTCCCGAAGGCGCTGCAAGATGGCGCACACATGCTGTACATGTTCTTGTCATGATTTTGAGCAATTCAGAATGTTGTCTATGTAGACGATTGCACAAACATCCAAAAGCTCCCTCAAGACCTCGTCAATTAAAAATATTTAAATGCTGCCGGAGCATTACATAGCCCGAAGGATATAACAGTATACTCAAACAGCCCAAACTTAGTCCTAAATGCGTTTTACAAATCATCACCTTCTCATACGCAAATTTAGTGGTAAGCTCCCTGTAAATCTAGTTTTGTGTAAATGGTGGAATTTTTGACCTGTAAAGTGGTACCGGAATTAACGGGAGAGGATAGCAGTTCTTAATAGTCACCTTATTAACCACCCTATAATCCACACAAGCCCTCAACTCCCCATTCTTCTTGCGTACAAAGAAGTGTGAGGAAGGCACAGGCGACGTGGAGTCGCTTAAAAAACATACCTTTAGTAGTTCATTTGGATATTTGTGTAGATATTGAGTTTCAGGTTCTGTCAACCCGTAAACTCTACAGCAGGGCAGCGTTGCTCCCGGTAGATCTATGCGACAATCAAAGGCTGTGTGAGGGCAGTTGTGTGGCTTTCACTGGGTCAAAAACATCTTGAAAGTCCTGGTATTCTTTGGGTAGTTTAAAGTTTTCTGTTCCTTGAACCAAGGCGCAATGCAGAGGTAGACCCACCTCTAGAGTCTCTTGGTAGCAGGTAGTAGTGCCAAATGGCGAGTCCAAGGTTACGGTGCAGTGTGCCCAATCGATTTTTGGATTATAGTGTTCTAGCCAAGGTACTCCCAAAATTAACCCAAAGGTTGGAGAGTATATTAGATCAAAGACAAGTCATTCAGTATGCCCATAATCGCACACTAAGTTTAGAGCAGTCTGTCTGAAAGCAAATTAGTCCCGAAGACAACTTTGAACCATCTACTGCTCACACAGGCTCAGGTTTTTCCTTGGGAACTTTTGTAGCCCAAGCTTGGCCGCTAGGGTCAGGTCAAAGAAAGGGCCTGTGGTCCCTGAGTCAATAATCATGGATATTCTGTGCCTCCGCTGTGGGGATAGAATTACTGTGACTTGGAAAGATAGATGCTGTGGAATTTGTGTTCCTACATTGGTGAGATATTGTGTGATCTGTACAGCTTCTTTCGAGGAGACGATCTCCCTTCTGGTCAAGAGCCTTATTTTCCCTGTTCTTGATCGACCGCTACACCAGCCACAGCCTTAGTTTTTTTTGTTTTGAAGAACATTCACTAGCGGAATGACCAGCTTTGTCACAATAAAGACATAGACTTAATTTACAGCAACGTTCTTTTTCCTCATTAGATAATGGGCCCCTTATACTTCCTAACTGCACAGGTTCAGTATCAAAAGTCTTACTGTCTGACTCCTTCGTCTCAGTTTTGAGAACAATTACTCTGGTGTCACTGTGAGATCGGTCACCCTTTCACTCGCCCAATCGGTGATCTAGCTCAACCATAAGATAAATAAATTCGACACAATTGTCGGGCAGATCAATGATGTGCGAGAGGGAATCTTTAAGTTCATCTCTTAACCCTCGCTAGAATAAGGATGTTCTTTTCTCTTCCGTCCAGGCCATTTTTGCAACCAGTCAATTGAAAGTAGTGATATAAGTCAGCAGATCCTTAGAAACTTTTTTAGGTTTAATAACTAATTGTCACTTACTTGGATAAAAACATTTTCTACAAATAACTTAGTCATGGCAGCCTTAAAAGTAAGGGTGGGCATAATTGGTGGAGTACAACTACATGGAAGACAAAAACTCTGTGAACTCTGCAACTTCGCTCCGACAGACTCCCAATTAATAAAACAGAAACCTCATATACTTTTGGTAAAAAATTAAGTATCTCTGTCTTTACATGCTTAAATGCATATAGTCATTTCACAAAAGTGAAAATGAACATTTAGCAAGCAGTGAGAAAGGTGATGATTTTGGGATCCTCTCTAACCTAGGGAGAGAACCAAGCAGATGCCTTGAAAACAAAGAGCACATCTTGCTGACCGATTCGGTGGTGGTCCCATCCTCTTAGAACCACCCCAAGCACAGTTATGGGCAAAAATACAATTCCAACCAAAGGCCCTGCAAAGCATTATGGGACGAGATTAGCAGTGGGCAGTGAATATTATAGTGTTCAATATCAAAATAATTCTACAAAGAGCTGCAGTTCAACTAGTCGTTACTTGGTGTCCCTCACGAGTCAAATACAAAAGCATTTTACTTGAGGGACTCCTAGCAACGACTAGTTGAACTGCAGCTTGATGTAATAATTTCAATGCTTTTGCATTTGACTTGTGAGGGACACCTAGTAACGACTAGTTGAACTGTAGCTCTTTGTAGAATTATCTTGATAATGGATACTATAATATTCACTGCCCACTGCTAATCTCGTCCCATGATGCTTTGCAGGGCCTTTGGTTGGGATTGTATTTTTGCCCATAACTGTGCTTGGGGTGGTCCTAAGAGGATGGGACCACCACCGAATCGTTCAGCATGATATGCTCTTTGTGTTCAAGGCATCTGCTTGGTCCTCCCCCTAGGTTAGGGGGGACCCCAAAATCATCACCTCTCTCATTGCCTGGTATTTTACATCTGTAAAGTTCACTTATGTGAATTGATTATATGCTTTTTAACATCTAAAGTTGCTTCATCAAAGTATTTGTAGGTGCAGTTTAGTAGCTGACTTCGCTACATGGACATCCGCTGCGGAGCGGAGCAGAGTTAATTTCCCAGCTTACTTGAAAGCAGAATGGTTGTACAAAAGGAGATCATTTGTTTCTATTAAAGGCGGTTACACCTTCCAAATAGGAGATTACAAACGCTACTTTTGCATAGGAAATGTAATTGACTCAAAAAGTCTGCAAATTCAGCACTGTCACCATGGAAGCATTCTGGGGCTGGTAAAGGCACAGGACTGGGTGTAGAGACAAATACATGCAGATTCTGATCAGTAGTTGTAAACGCCCCTCTCTAAAGTGATTCTCCAAACACAGTCCGGGTCAAACCTGGGTGACTATCCTTGGGTTTAGTATCCCTCCATTATGTGAAATGTGTCCTCTCTCATTGCAACTCTTACTTAAGTGTTGCATTTTCAGTTTTTAACCTATTTGATCTAGTTGCAACTGCTACATTAACTCAGACAGATTGTTAGCGTCATTGAGGTCACCTGATAAGGCAAGTGCTAGATCGTCCGTGAATATTTGGTCTTGATCGGTCATGGCACCACCCGAAAGGAATGTTAGGTGTCTGGCTTAGTCTTCTGTCATAGGCCACCTACCTGGATCCCAGCTGATTCTAATGGGGCGGCGACACTAGTTCTCGAATCCTCCAGAGACTTGCCCTCGGTTTACAGGAGGAGACACTGCTCCGGTGGCAAATTCCAGGGAGAAGGGGGTTGGGATGGAGAGAGGGTGTAGAGTCAAAGATGCTGTGGCTCGTCTACTCAACAGCAACACTGCAGCAGGAATTCACACCAGTCTGATGAACGGTACCGGCAGATATGGTATCTACAAATAAACAAATAATAAGGCTTTAGTCTAGTATTAACTCTATCTCTTAAGGTATCACCTCACAAAAGCTTTTCAAATCTCAACAAACCTTTAGCTTTGTTGTTTTGTTTTCATGTAGATTACCCATAGAGGCTCCTTCATCAACATTTTTGAAACTGTAGTGAGTATGATTTCAACATCAAACCCACAAGCATATTTGGACAGGGTTAGCTTCACACAAGTCCTCTCTGGCAGAGTCCGGCCAAGAGTATGTACAAGCTGAACAAAATCACTGGTTACCTTTGCAGCAGGACGTTGCAACGGAGCTCAGTGCATAGTAAAATCAAGTCTGTTAATGCCTCTCTCCTTTTCTTCTTGTTCTTCTTTCCATCACACCAAACGTGGAGCTGGAAAGGAGGGTTGGCCTCCCCACTATCTGCGGGTTCCTGGGTTGGATTTCAAAGGCGGGATTGGCTTTGAAGCTTCACACACGGGAAGACCCTCCTGTCCGGGAGGAGGTGCGAAACACCTCGCCCAGACCAAACTTTGTTCCTGGCCTCTGAGACCGCTGGCTCTCCCGGTCAGAGGTCAAAACGCTATCCAAGACATGTAGGAGATCCAGATGTGTACTGAATCACCCTTAAAGGAAAGCAGCAGGTACACATGGCATCTTACCTCTGATGCCCTCATACTACTTCCACTATCTCCTGTAAAGGAGTCCGGTATTGGCCCGGGCACTCAGTCCAATAATCACCATAGTTGTATTTGAAGACAGGGCAGTGGACGGTTCTCTTCCCTAAACTCACGCTTGTTATGGACAAGCCACATTTAAGGTCCGAGGTTGATGGTAGTCGAGCCGGTCAGCACAGAGCTGCAGTGAACAGAGGATGACACTGGCCAATGGTGGTTGATGGTGCCCACTCCAGTGCAATCCCTTGACACAGCCATGGAGCACATGTATGACAAGGGGAGGACAAGGAGAGCAGGCCTGGCCCTAGCCCTGGTCTAGCAAAGGAAGTCCTGGTTGATGGGGGCAGCAAGAAAGGCTCAGTTCAGCCACAGACCAGGCCTGGGGAAGGAGGCTCAGGGAGACCCGGCCGAGCAACAGAAGCATCCTGGTGGTCCAGAGAGAGCTTTCAGAGGCTGACTGAGGGATTGGGGTTTCAAATGCTGCTTGGCGAGATAGCAGGAAAATCTGCTGAATACCTAGCAGCACGTAACAGCATAAGGCACACACAGGGATAACATAGGAATTTTAACAGTAGCACAATTTGTAAAAACAAATCTTTTCTTAAGTCTTAAGGGGCACTTGATACATTTTCCAGAACTCAGAAGGAGTAGTGTGCCAGCCGGACCCTCCCTGGAAGTGTTCTGGATTAATTCGCCCTGGGCAATTTTCAGAAATTGATGGTACAAAGGTGCAACTTTTAGCACAATTTCTGAAAAGGCTCATAAAAGGCAATGTTCTTTCTCCTATCATTTGCCTGACCATCTAACTATATTTACACAATCCATCCCCTTCCTTGCTCCTTCCAATCGGATTATCAGTCATGTTTATAATCTCATTAAAAAGGGCAGAATACAAACAGTGCACACTCCTGCAATCTCAGGCAGGACAGGAGGCCTAGAGCGCCATTGCAGACTTCAACAACACACCAATGACACTTTTCTCACAATTTACGGGTTCAAGCAGCAGATAAATGTGTGACTTGGTACAAATCTTAAAGCAGAGGCCCCCTTCCATCCCATATCAGCTGACCTTGTGGGTAAAGTGTGGATTACTGGAATAAATTGAACATATTTTATTTGTTTACTGAAAGCAGTTCTTACCAACCCACCAGAAACACACAAAGGTTAATTAGAAACTGCCTTCAGAAAGAGATTTTTTTTTTTTAAACAAAAAAGAATGTAAAATGTTAGAAATCCCTTTCAAGCATAACACAAAGTGATGACATGGCAAATAAAATTACAGACACATAATTGACTATTATGACAAAAGGCAGTATATGAAGTATAATGAGTTGACGCAGAACAACACACATGTGCACACACGCACACGCACACACAACTGCACACATAATTGTTAAGTGTTGCCAGAATAAAACACATATAATTCAAAATTATTTTTACAGATTACATTCTGAAAATGAAAAAAATGATAAAATATGATTTAAAATTCTACATTGTAAATAAAGGTACTTTCCACAAACAAAGAGAAATCCATACATTTAATCCATAATACAGCTTTACACAATATTGTATAAGAAGAACATCATTTAACGTATATCATGGATTAGAATAACAAACACATGGATTCAGTTTAACATACAGTCATTGCCAGTCTCCAATCCGCCAGGCAGGCCTGCAGACCCTTCTGTGTGTCGAAGCCCGTGCCCCTTTGCCTCCCATGAACAGTGGCCCACGGGCTTGGGAGAACCCCTACCCGCCCGCTACGCCTCCAGGTGGGCTTTAGACTCCAGGAATCTCTGCTGCGCCTCCGGGTGGGCTTTAGACTCCAGGGATCTCTGCTGTGCCTCCAGGTGGGCTTTAGACTCCTGGGATCTCTGCTGGGCCTCCAGGTGGGCTTTAGATGCCAGGGATCTCTGCTGCGCCTCCAGGTGGGCTTTAGACGCCAGGGATCTCTGCTGTGCCTCCAGGTGAACTTTAGACGCCAGGGATCTCTGCTGCGCCTCCAGGTGGGCTTTAGATGCCAGGGATCTCTGCTGCACCTCCAGGTGGGATTTAGACGCCAGGGTTCTCTGCTGCACCTCCAGGTGGGCTTTAGACGCCAGGGATCTCTGCTGCGCCTCCAGGTGGGCTTTAGATGCCAGGGATCTCTGCTGCGTCTTCAGGTGGCCTTTAGACGACAGGGATCTCTGCTGCGCCTCCAGGTGGGCTTTAGACGCCAGGGATCTCTGCTGCACCTCCAGGTGGGCTTTAGGTGCCAGGGATCTTTGCTGCTCCTCCAGGTAGGCTTTAGACGCCAGGGATCTCTGCTGCGCCTCCAGGTGGGCTTTAGATGCCAGGGATCTCTGCTGCGCCTCCAGGTGGGCTTTAGGTGCCAGGGATCTCTGCTGCGCCTCCAGGTGGGCTTTAGGTGCCAGGGATCTCTGCTGCGCCTCCAGTTGGGCTTTAGACTCCAGGGATCTCTGCTGCACCTCCAGGTGGGCTTTAGACGCAATGGATCTCTGCTGCACCTCCAGGTGGGCTTTAGACGCCAGGGATCTCTGCAGCAACCTCCAGGTGGGCTTTCTGTGCCAAGGATCTCTGCTGCGCCTCCAGGTGGGTTTTAGACACCAGGGATCTCTGCTACACCTCCAGGTGGGCTTTAGATGCCAGGGATCTCTGCTGAGCCTCCAGGTGGGCTTTAGGTGCCAGGGATCTCCGCTGGGCCTCCAGGTGGGCTTTAGATGCCAGGGATCTCTTCTGCGCCTCCAGGTGGGCTTTAGACGCCAGGGATCTCTGCTGGTCCTCCAGGTGGCCTTTAGACCCCAGGGATCTCTGCTGCACCTCCAGGTGGGCTTTAGACGCCAGGGATCTCTGCTGCACCTCCAGGTGGGCTTTAGACGCCAGGGATCTCTGCTGCACCTCCAGGTGGGCTTTAGGTGCCAGGGATCTCGACTGCACCTCCAGATGGACTTTAGACGCCAGGGATCTCTGCTGCACCTCCAGGTGGGCTTTAGACGCCAGGGATCTCTGCTACACCTCCAGGTGGGATTTAGGTGCCAGGGATCTCTGCTGCGCCTCCAGGTGGGCTTTATACACCAGGGATCTCTGCTGCGCCTCCAGGTGGGCTTTAGGTGCCAGGGATCTCTGCTGCGCCTCCAGGTGGGCTTTAGACGCCAGGGATCTCTGCTGCGCCTCTAGGTGGGCTTTAGACGCCAGGGATCTATGCTGCACCTCCAGGTGGGTTTTAGGTGACAGGGATCTCTGCTGGGCCTCCAGGTGGGCTTTAGACGCCAGGGATCTCTGCTGCACCTCCAGGTGGGCTTTAGACACCAGGGATCTCTGCTGCGCCTCCAGGTGGGCTGCAGATGCCAGGAATCTCTGATGTGCCTCCAGGTGGGCTTTAGACACCAGGGATCTCTGCTGCGCCTCCAGGTGGGCTTTAGACGCCAGGGATCTCTGCTGCGCCTTCAGGTGGGCTTTAGATGCCAGGGATCTCTGCTGCGCCTTCAGGTGGGCTTTAGACGCCAGGGATCTCTGCTGCGCCTCCAGGTGGGCTTTAGATGCCAGGGATCTCTGCTGCGCCTCCAGGTGGGCTTTAGACGCCAGGGATCTCTGCTGGGCCTCCAGGTGGGCTGTAGACGCCAGGGATCTCTGCTGCACCTCCAGGTGAGCTTTAGGTGCCAGGGATCTCTGCTGGGCCTCCAGGTGGGCTTTAGGTGGCAGGGATCTCTGCTGCGCCTCCAGGTGGGCTTTAGACTCCAGGGATCTCTGCTGCACCTCCAGGTGGGCTTTAGACGCCATGGATCTCTGCTGCGCCTCCAGGTGGGCTTTAGACACCAGGGATCTCAGCAGCAACCTCCAGGTGGGCTTTATGTGCCAGGGATCTCTGCTGTGTCTCCAGGTGGGCTTTAGATGCCAGGGATCTTTGCTGCGCCTCCAGGTGGGCTTTAGACACCAGGGATCTCTGCTGAGCCTCCAGGTGGGCTTTAGGTGCGAGGGATCTCCGCTGGGCCTCCAGGTGGGCTTTAGATGCCAGGGATCTCTGCTGCGCCTCCAGGTGGGCTTTAGACGCCAAGGATCTCTGCTGGGCCTCCAGGTGGGCTTTAGACCCCAGGGATCTCTGCTGCACCTCCAGGTGGGCTTTAGACGCCAGGGATCTCTGCTGCACCTCCAGGTGGGCTTTAGACGCCAGGGATCTCTGCAGCACCTCCAGGTGGGCTTTAGGTGCCAGGGATCTCGAATGCACCTCCAGATGGACTTTAGATGCCAGGGATCTCTGCTGCACCTCCAGGTGGGCTTTAGGTGACAGGGATCTCTGCTGGGCCGCCAGGTGGGCTTTAGACGCCAGGGATCTCTGCTGCACCTCTAGGTGGGCTTTAGACACCAGGGATCTCTGCTGCGCCTCCAGGTGGGCTTTAGACACCAGGAATCTCTGCTGCGCCTCCAGGTGGGCTTTAGACGCCAGGGATCTCTGCTGCGCCTCTGCGCCTCCAGGTGGGCTTTAGACACCAGGGATCTCTGCTGCGCCTCCAGGAGGGCTTTAGTCGCCAGGGATCTCTGCTGCACCTCCCGGTGGGCTTTAGACACCAGGGATCTCTGCTGCGCCTCCAGGTGGGCTTTAGACGCCAGGGATCTCTGCTGCACCTCCAGGTGGGCTTTAGACGCCAGGGATCTCTGCTGCGCCTCCAGGTGGGCTTTAGACGCCAGGGATCTCTGCTGCGCCTCCAGGTGGGCTTTAAACGCCAGGGATCTCTGCTGTGCCTCCAGGTGGGCTTTAGATGCCAGGGATCTCTGCTGCGCCTCCAGGTGGGCTTTAGACTCCAGGGATCTCTGCTGGGCCTCCAGGTGGGCTTTAGATGCCAGGGATCTCATCTACGCCTCCAGGTGGGCTTTAGGTGCCAGGGATCTCTGCTGGGCCGCCAGTGGGCTTTAGACGCCAGGGATCTCTGCTGCGCCTCCAGGTGGGCTTTAGACACCAGGGATCTCTGCTGCGCCTCCAGGTGGGCTTTAGATGCCAGGGATCTCTGCTGCGCCTCCAGGTGGGATTTAGATGCCAGGGATCTCTGCTGCACCTCCAGGTGGGCTTTAGACACCAGGGATCTCTGCTGCGCCTCCAGGTGGGCTTTAGATGCCAGGGATCTCTGCTGCATCTTCAGGTGGGCTTTAGACGACAGGGATCTCTGCTGCACCTCCAGGTGGGCTTTAGGTGCCAGGGATCTCGACTGCACCTCCAGATGGACTTTAGACGCCAGGGATCTCTGCTGCACCTCCAGGTGGGCTTTAGACGCCAGGGATCTCTGCTACACCTCCAGGTGGGATTTAGGTGCCAGGGATCTCTGCTGCGCCTCCAGGTGGGCTTTATACGCCAGGGATCTCTGCTGCGCCTCCAGGTGGGCTTTAGGTGCCAGGGATCTCTGCTGCGCCTCCAGGTGGGCTTTAGACAACAGGTTTCTCTGCTGCGCCTCTAGGTGGGCTTTAGACGCCAGGGATCTATGCTGCACCTCTAGGTGGGTTTTAGGTGACAGGGATCTCTGCTGGGCCTCCAGGTGGGCTTTAGACGCCAGGGATCTCTGCTGCACCTTCAGGTGGGCTTTAGACACCAGGGATCTCTGCTGCGCCTCCAGGTGGGCTGTAGATGCCAGGAATCTCTGCTGCGCCTCCAGGTGGGCTTTAGACACCAGGGATCTCTGCTGCGCCTCCAGGTGGGCTTTAGACACCAGGGATCTCTGCTGCGCCTTCAGGTGGGCTTTAGACGCCAGGGATCTCTGCTGCGCCTTCAGGTGGGCTTTAAACACCAGGGATCTCTGCTGCGCCTCCAGGTGGGCTTTAGATGCCAGGGATCTCTGCTGCACCTCCAGGTGGGCTTTAGACGCCAGGGATCTCTGCTGCGCCTCCAGGTGGGCTTTAGACAACAGGGATCTCTGCTGGGCCTCCAGGTGGGCTGTAGACGCCAGGGATCTCTGCTGCACCCCCAGGTGGGCTTTAGGTGCCAGGGATCTCTGCTTGGCCTCCAGGTGGGCTTTAGGTGCCAGGGATTTCTGCTGCGCCTCCAGGTGGGCTTTAGACGCCAGAGATCTCTTCTGCACCTCCAGGTGGGCTTTAGACACCAGGGATCTCTGCAGCAACCTCCAGGTGGGCTTTATGTGCCAGGGATCTCTGCTGTGCCTCCAGGTGGGCTTTAGACGCCAGGGATCTCTGCTGCGCCTCCAGGTGGGCTTTAGACACCAGGGATCTCTGCTGCACCTCCAGGTGGGCTTTAGACGCCAGGGATCTCTGCTGCACCTCCAGGTGGGCTTTAGACGCCAGGGATCTCTGCAGCACCTCCAGGTGGGCTTTAGGTGCCAGGGATCTCGACTGCACCTCCAGATGGACTTTAGATGCCAGGGATCTCTGCTGCACCTCCAGGTGGGCTTTAGGTGACAGGGATCTCTGCTGGGCCTCCAGGTGGGCTTTAGACGCCAGGGATCTCTGCTGCACCTCTAGGTGGGCTTTAGACACCAGGGATCTCTGCTGCGCCTCCAGGTGGGCTTTAGACACCAGGAATCTCTGCTGTGCCTCCAGGTGGGCTTTAGACGCCAGGGATCTCTGCTGCGCCTCCAGGTGGGCTTTAGACGCCAAGGATCTCTGCTGGGCCTCCAGGTGGGCTTTAGACCCCAGGGATCTCTGCTGCACCTCCAGGTGGGCTTTAGACGCCAGGGATCTCTGCTGCACCTCCAGGTGGGCTTTCGACGCCAGGGATCTCTGCAGCACCTCCAGGTGGGCTTTAGGTGCCAGGGATCTCGACTGCACCTCCAGATGGACTTTAGATGCCAGGGATCTCTGCTGCACCTCCAGGTGGGCTTTAGGTGACAGGGATCTCTGCTGGGCCTCCAGGTGGGCTTTAGACGCCAGGGATCTCTGCTGCACCTCTAGGTGGGCTTTAGACACCAGGGATCTCTGCTGCGCCTCCAGGTGGGCTTTAGACACCAGGAATCTCTGCTGCGCCTCCAGGTGGGCTGTAGACACCAGGGATCTCTGCTGCGCCTCCAGGTGGGCTTTAGACGCCAGGGATCTCTGCTGCGCCTCTGCGCCTCCAGGTGGGCTTTAGACACCAGGGATCTCTGCTGCACCTCCAGGTGGGCTTTAGACGCCAGGGATCTCTGCTGCGCCTCCAGGTGGGCTTTAGACACCAGGGATCTCTGCTGTGCCTCCAGGTGGGCTTTAGACGCCAGGGATCTCTGCTGCGCCTCCAGGTGGGCTTTAGACACCAGGGATCTCTGCTGCGCCTCCAGGTGGGCTTTAGACGCCAGGGATCTCTGCTGCGCCTCCAGGTGGGCTTTAGACGCCAGGGATCTCTGCTGTGCCTCCAGGTGGGCTTTAGAATCCAGGGATCTCTGCTGGGCCTCCAGGTGGGCTTTAGACGCCAGGGATCTCATCTACGCCTCCAGGTGGGCTTTAGGTGCCAGGGATCTCTGCTGGGCCGCCAGTGGGCTTTAGACGCCAGGGATCTCTGCTGCGCCTCCAGGTGGGCTTTAGACACCAGGGATCTCTGCTGCGCCTCCAGGTGGGCTTTAGACTCCAGGGATCTCTGCTGCGCCTCCAGGTGGGCTTTAGACGCCAGGGATCTCTGCTGCGCCTCCAGGTGGGCTTTAGACACCAAGGATCTCTGCTGGGCTTCCAGGTGGGCTTTAGACGCCAGGGATCTCTGCTGCGCCTCCAGGTGGGCTTTAGGTGCCAGGGATCTCTGCTGCGCCTCCAGGTGGGCTTTAGACACCAGGGATCTCTGCTGCGCCTCCAGGTGGGCTTTAGACGCCAGGGATCTCTGCTGGGCCTCCAGGTGGGCTGTAGACGCCAGGGATCTCTGCTGCGCCTCCAGGTGGGCTTTAGACACCAAGGATCTCTGCTGGGCTTCCAGGTGGGCTTTAGACGCCAGGGATCTCTGCTGCGCCTCCAGGTGGGCTTTAGGTGCCAGGGATCTCTGCTGCGCCTCCAGGTGGGCTTTAGACACCAGGGATCTCTGCTGCGCCTCCAGGTGGGCTTTAGACGCCAGGGATCTCTGCTGGGCCTCCAGGTGGGCTGTAGACGCCAGGGATCTCTGCTGCACCTCCAGGTGGGCTTTAGGTGCCAGGGATCTCTGCTGGGCCTCCAAGTGGGCTTTAGATGCCAGGGATCTCTGCTGCGCCTCCAGGTAGGCTTTAGACTCCAGGGATCTCTGCTGCACCTCCAGGTGGGATTTAGACGCCATGGATCTCTGCTGCGCCTCCAGGAGGGCTTTAGACACCAGGGATCTCTGCAGCAACCTCCAGGTGGGCTTTATGTGCCAGGGATCTCTGCTGCGCCTCCAGGTGGGCTTTAGATGCCAGGGATCTTTGCTGAGCCTCCAGGTGGGCTTTAGACACCATGGATCTCTGCTGAGCCTCCAGGTGGGCTTTAGGTGCGAGGGATCTCCGCTGGGCCTTCAAGTGGGCTTTAGATGCCAGGGATCTCTGCTGCGCCTCCAGGTGGGCTTTAGACGCCAAGGATCTCTGCTGGGCCTCCAGGTGGGCTTTTGACCCCAGGGATCTCTGCTGCACCTCCAGGTGGGCTTTAGACGCCAGGGATCTCTGCTGCACCTCCAGGTGGGCTTTAGACGCCAGGGATCTCTGCAGCACCTCCAGGTGGGCTTTAGGTGCCAGGGATCTCGACTGCACCTCCAGATGGACTTTAGATGCCAGGGATCTCTGCTGCACCTCTGTTGGACTTGGCCCTTCTGGCAGGTTCACCCCTGGACTTTTTGGCTTTTTATTGGTGACTTGGTATGGTGATTGTTTGGTCTCTGCGCACTTTCCCGGTGTCCCAGGGTAAAGTGCGTGCGTGCGCTGAGTGCATGTGGTGAGATAGGCCTGCCCTCCCATAGGAATGCATGGGGAATGTATGTGTCCCTAGTAGTTCCTGATGCGTGGGGTGTGCAGGCCCGAGTTTGGTATGTGCGGACTCGTGGGAGTGAATGCTGCGCGATGATGTGTGCGGCGTGCATGTACCTAGTGTGGAAGTGCCACTTCTAGAAGTGGGCACTTCTGTGTGCAGTGTGTCTGTCGCGTGATTGGCTGGTCATGTCATGTGACGGGCTAGGGATTCCCCAGTGTTGGACTTGGCCCTTCTGGCAGGTTCACCCCTGGACTTTTTGGCTTTTTATTGGTGACTGGGTATGGTGATTGTTTGGTCTCTGCGCACTTTCCCTGTGTCCCAGGGTAAAGTGCGTGCGTGCTCTGAGTGCATGTGGTGAGATAGGCCTGCCCTCCCATAGGAATGCATGGGGAATGTATGTGTCCCTAGTAGTTCCTGATGCGTGGGGTGTGCAGGCCCGAGTTTGGTATGTGCGGACTCGTGGGAGTGAATGCTGCGCGATGATGTGTGCGGCGTGCATGTACCTAGTGTGGAAGTGCCACTTCTAGAAGTGGGCACTTCTGTGTGCAGTGTGTCTGTCGCGTGATTGGCTGGTCGTGTCATGTGACGGGCTAGGGATTCCCCAGTGTCAGGATGAGTCACCCAGTGGTGAATGGGGAGATCAGCAGCTAGATGGGTGGGAGGAGTCCACCTGGGTCCTGAATAGGACAGGGTTTTCCAAACACAATGCTGGCCCCGCCCCCTGTGGTGCGACTGACGACCCTAGCCCTGCCAGTGAATAGAGTGAGGGGCTGAGCACATCAAGGGTGCTCCCCAACCAGCTGCGACTGGTTTTCCCCCTCACCCTGAACCCAGAACAAAGGGTTTGCCTGTATAAAAATGGGGCTGTGTCCCCACAGAAACTGTTCTCTGCCAGGATCTTACCTGAGGGGGGCTGCTGCTGCCGCTGGACCAGAGGACCGCCACTTGGACTACCTCCCTGCCTGGAGGCCCAGTGAGCTGGCTCTGGGTCCAGCCTTGCCCCCCACCCCTGCCCTGCTGCATGCAGGGAAGAACTTTGCTGGACTTTGTGGTTCTTTCTATCCTAAAGCACCAGGCAGTGCTTTCCTTTCCCTCATAGCGATAGCGCTGGGAGCGCTTTTCTTGGCTTCATAGCGCTGGGAGCGCTTTGTTTGGGTCCCCTAAGCGCCTGGAAGCGCTTTAATTGAGGCCGGCAGCGCAACGCTGTGATTATCAGCAAGGGAACCCCGACGTAGGGATTCCCTGCTATTGTGCTATATTCGAAGCGGGTGCCCACCCCGCATTGTGTGCTTGTTGGCGGGTGCCCACCCCGCTTATTGAAGTATTCCTACGGCGGGTGCCCACCCCGCCGTGTACTGCATATCGAGGGAGCCCACCCCTCTTATCCCCGGAGAAATCACCGCGGCGGCCCGGTTCTCAAACCGGAAGTCAGGCAACGGCTCGTGGGACGGGGGCGGAGCCTCGACCTGCAACGGAAGTCCAGGCGGGAGCCCACTCCGCACTGGACGGCTTCCTGGAGGAACGAGAGGAGGCTGCCGGGGAAGAGAGAGAGAGCCCCCGAGGAGCGGGAGCTCTCTAGTGCCGGCCGCCCTGACCCCGACGCGTCCAGTGAGCCTGGAGCCTCGGAGGCTCCACGAGAAGCGTCGCCGGAGTTCCGGTGAGTGAGGCTCCGAGGGGGGGGGTCCGGACCGCATTTCGCTCCCGCCCCAGCGGGGGCCTGTCTATGCTCGAGTCCCAGAGTGGGACTCCAACCTTCTGGGGGCAGTATTCTGGAGCAGGCCAGAGCGCGAGTGGCGCTCCAACTACGGGGGCATTTCTCCTGCAGTCAGAGCGGCCCCGGAAGGCAGCGGGCCGCTCCAACGAAGGGGCCCGCATTATTTTCTCGAGCACTTGTGTGCTCCAACGGCCTGCATTGGTTTGCCCTGAGCCCCGAGAAGGCTCCAACGTTACGGGGCATTCTCGTCCTCAGAGCCCACGAGGCTCCACCCAGGCGCATTCTTCAGGAGCCTAGGAGGCTCCCCGGGGGCATTTCTATTGGCCATTTCGAGCCCCAGAGGCTCCAACGAAGGGGCATATTATTATTTAGAGCCTGCGAGGCTCAAGGGGCACAGTATTGATTCAGAGCCCTGGGAGGCTCCAACGTTGGCCCCAGCATTTCTCCAGTTGCCCAGCACTTAGTGGGCAACTGCTACGTTTAGGTTGTAGCCTCTGTGTTTTGGCTGGCGCAGCTTGCGCAGCCTTGCCCTAACATTTGGACACAGGGCGCCCTTGCCCCTTCACGGCCAGTTGGCCTGGGACTGCCACAGGTAGTGGCTTATGTGAGTTCTTGCGCAATTGTGTTTTTCTGCACCTCTGAATGTGTTTATGCGTCATGTGCTTTGCTTTACACCTCTGAATGTTATGCATCATGTGTTTATGTGCTTAGACCCCTACAGGTAGAGTGATACTTAGGTGGTTGTTTTCTCCTTAGTACAGGTGGTACTAGTAAGGTCCTAGTTCCCTGCGTGGTATTCCTAAAGGTGGTTAGGGTTGCGTAGGTGGTACGTTCTGATACCAGTAGTTACTGGTTGTGTGCTACATGTTCTATTTTTAGTGCTACAGTGATTGTGTGCTATGTTCTCAAATATTATTCCTATATTCTAAGTGTTATTTCTACAAAGTGCTAATTCCTGACAGTGGTCCATGTGGCCCTGTCCCCTGTATATATAATCCCTTGTAAATTCTGCCCGTGCCTGTTGGCACATTGTAAAGTGTGTGTTTTTATCTAATGTGTTGTGTATAATACAAAGGTTATTTTTATAGAATACCTTGTGTGGAGTTTCCTTTGTGGTGGGCCTTGGGTGTTGTTGCTGGGTGCGCGCGCAAACGCTTTACACATCGCCTCAGGGATAAGCCTGTCTGCTCGTGCCAAGCTACCAAGGGGGTGAGCAGGGGTTATCTTTGGCGTGTAACTCCCCAGCCCTGACTAGAGTGGTGGTTTCTGTCTGGCTTTGGCGCAAGCCCTAGCCAACCAGAAATCGCCATTTCTAACACCCAGTGTCAGGATGAGTCACCCAGTGGTGAATGGGGAGATCAGCAGCTAGATGGGTGGGAGGAGTCCACCTGGGTCCTGAATAGGACAGGGTTTTCCAAACACAATGCTGGCCCCGCTCCCTGTGGTGCGACTGACGACCCTAGCCCTTCCAGTGAATAGAGTGAGGGGCTGAGCACATCAAGGGTGCTCCCCAACCAGCTGCGACTGGTTTTCCCCCTCACCCTGACCCCAGAACAAAGGGTTTGCATGTATAAAAATGGGGCTGTGTCCCCACAGAAACTGTTCTCTGCCAGGATCTTACCTGAGGGGGGCTGCTGCTGCCGCTGGACCAGAGGACCGCCACTTGGACTACCTCCCTGCCTGGAGGCCTAGTGAGCTGGCTCTGGGTCCAGCCTTGCCCCCCACCCCTGCCCTGCTGCATGCAGGGAAGAACTTTGCTGGACTTTGTGGTGCTTTTCATCCTACAGCGCTGGAAGCGCTTTATTTGTGTCCCCAAAGCGCCTGGAAGCGCTTCTACTTGCCTCAGCGCTAGGAGCGCTTTATTTGGTGCCCCCAGCGCTTCTGGAGCGCTTTCACTGGCTTCATAGCGCGAGGAGCGCTTTATTCTTGAAAGCCGGTGCCCACCCGGCATTAACCCCGCGTTTTGCCGGCCCACGGGTGCCTACCCCGCTTTGTTGAAGGATACGTATCCCTGGCGGGTGCCCACCCCGCCAGGGACCTGGCCGCAGTCTGTTGCTGAATTCTCGGGTGCCCACCCCGTGTTTCCCACAGCCGCCGGGAACCCTGGGCCGCCGCGCTGCCCGCGGCAACCCGGAAGGGAATCCCGGCAGCCTTAGGAGGCGGGGCCTGACCCTGAAGACCAATCCAGGCGGGAGCCCACCCCGCGCTGGACGGCACCCGGAAAGAGCGAGAGAGCCCCGAGGAGCGGGAGCTTTCTGGCGCCGCCTCGCCCTGCGGAGGAAGAGTCCAGAGTGACGGGAGCTCCAGAGGCTCCCTACGCGAAGCACCGACGGTCCGAGGGAAGAACTGAGTCCCCCCTGCGAACGGCCCGGTGAGTAGGGGACGCTCTGAACGAACGGGGGGGGCACTTTGTTTAAAGAGCCCACGAGGTCGCTCCAGCGAAGGAGCAGTGTCTGTGTAGAGCGCGAGGTCGCTCCAACGTCGGGGGCATTTCTCTTCAGAGCCGTGAAGGCTCCAACGTCGGGGGCATTACTCTGCTCTTCCACGAGTCCCCCGTGGGGGACTCCAACAGACGGGGGCATTTCTCTTCAGAGCCGTGAAGGCTCCAACGTCGGGGGCATTTTGATAGAGTCTGTGAGACTCCAACAAGGGGCACATTGTTTCTTGAGCCTAGAAGGCTCCAAGGGGACATATTGGTTGCTCAGAGCGCCCCGAGCGCTCCAACGAAGGGGAGCATTATTATTTAGAGCCTGCGAGGCTCGAGGGGACATTTTGGGTGGACAGAGCCCAGAGAGGGCTCCAGAGGCACGCTGGTGCCGGAGTTTGTTCCACAGCTGCCCAGCACTTAGTGGGCAGCTGCCACGTTTAGGTTGTGGCCCTCTGAGTTTTGGACTGTGCCTCCTGCGCAGTCTGGCCCCTGACTTTGCTGAACATAGGGCGTCCTAGCCCCGACCAGGCCAGTTGGCCTAGGGACTGCCACAGATAGTGGCTTATGTGAGTTCTTGCGCAATTGTGTTTCCCTGCACCTCTGAATGTGTTTTTGCGTCATGTGCTTTGCTTTACACCTCTGAATGTTATGCATCATGTGTTTATGTGCTTAGACCCCTACAGGTATTGTGATACTTAGGTGGTTGTTTTCTCCCTAGTACAGGTGGTGCTAGTGAGGTCCTGATTCCCTGCGCAATACTGTCCTAAGGTGGTTAGGGTTGCGTAGGTGGTGCTTACCTGACACCAGTAGTTACTGGTTGTGTGCTACATATGTTATTTTGTACTACAGTATTATTCCTATGTTCTAAAAAGGGCAACTTCCTGACAGTGGTCCAAGTGGCCCTGTCCCCTGTATATATAATCCCTTGTAAATTCTGCCCGTGCCTGTTGGCACATTGTAGAGTGTGTGTTTTTATCTAATGTGTTGTGTATAATACAAAGGCTATTTTTATAGAATACCTTGTGTGGAGTTTCCTTTGTGGTGGGCCTTGGGTGTTGTTGCTGGGTGCGCGCGCAAACGCTTTACACATCGCCTCAGAGATAAGCCTGACTGCTCGTGCCAAGCTACCAAGGGGGTGAGCAGGGGTTATCTTTGGCGTGTAACTTCCTTGCCCTGACTAGAGTGGTGGTTTCTGTCTGGCTTTGGCGCAAGCCTTAGCCAGCCAGAAATCCCATTTCTAACAACCTCCAGGTGGGCTTTAGGTGACAGGGATCTCTGCTGGGCTGCCAGGTGGGCTTTAGACGCCAGGGATCTCTGCTGCACCTCTAGGTGGGCTTTAGACACCAGGGATCTCTGCTGCGCCTCCAGGTGGGCTTTAGACACCAGGAATCTCTGCTGCGCCTCCAGGTGGGTTTTAGACACCAGGGATCTCTGCTGCGCCTCCAGGTGGGCTTTAGACGCCAGGGATCTCTGCTGCGCCTCTGCGCCTCCAGGTGGGCTTTAGACACCAGGGATCTCTGCTGCGCCTCCAGGTGGGCTTTAGACGCCAGGGATCTCTGCTGCGCCTCCAGGTGGGCTTTAGACACCAGGGATCTCTGCTGCGCCTCCAGGTGGGCTTTAGACACCAGGGATCTCTGCTGCACCTCCAGGTGGGCTTTAGATGCCAGGGATCTCTGCTGCGCCTCCAGGTGGTCTTTAGATGCCAGGGATCTCTGCTGCGCCTCCAGGTAGGCTTTAAATGCCAGGGATCTCTGCTGTGCCTCCAGGTGGGCTTTAGATGCCAGGGACCTCTGCTGCGCCTCCAGGTGGGCTTTAGACTCCAGGGATCTCTGCTGGGCCTCCAGGTGGGCTTTAGACGCCAGGGATCTCATCTACGCCTCCAGGTGGGCTTTAGGTGCCAGGGATCTCTGCTGGGCCGCCAGTGGGCTTTAGACGCCAGGGATCTCTGCTGCGCCTCCAGGTGGGCTTTAGACGCCAGGGATCTCTGCTGCGCCTCCAGGTGGGCTTTAGACTCCAGGGATCTCTGCTGCGCCTCCAGGTGGGCTTTAGATGCCAGGGATCTCTGCTGCACCTCCAGGTGGGATTTAGACGCCAGGGATCTCTGCTGCACCTCCAGGTGGGCTTTAGACACCAGGGATCTCTGCTGCGCCTCCAGGTGGGCTTTAGATGCCAGGGATCTCTGCTGCGTCTTCAGGTGGGCTTTAGACGACAGTGATCTCTGCTGCACCTCCAGGTGGGCTTTAGGTGCCAGGGATCTCGACTGCACCTCCAGATGGACTTTAGACGCCAGGGATCTCTGCTGCACCTCCAGGTGGGCTTTAGACGCCAGGGATCTCTGCTACACCTCCAGGTGGGATTTAGGTGCCAGGGATCTCTGCTGCGCCTCCAGGTTGGCTTTATACGCCAGGGATCTCTGCTGCGCCTCCAGGTGGGCTTTAGGTGCCAGGGATCTCTGCTGCGCCTCCAGGTGGGCTTTAGACGCCAGGGAACTCTGCTGCGCCTCTAGGTGGGCTTTAGACGCCAGGGATCTATGCTGCACCTCCAGGTGGGTTTTAGGTGACAGGGATCTCTGCTGGGCCTCCAGGTGGGCTTTAGACGCCAGGGATCTCTGCTGCACCTTCAGGTGGGCTTTAGACGCCAGGGATCTCATCTACGCCTCCAGGTGGGCTTTAGGTGCCAGGGATCTCTGCTGGGCCGCCAGTGGGCTTTAGACGCCAGGGATCTCTGCTGCGCCTCCAGGTGGGCTTTAGACGCCAGGGATCTCTGCTGCGCCTCCAGGTGGGCTTTAGACTCCAGGGATCTCTGCTGCGCCTCCAGGTGGGCTTTAGACGCCAGGGATCTCTGCTGCGCCTCCAGGTGGGCTTTAGACACCAAGGATCTCTGCTGGGCTTCCAGGTGGGCTTTAGACGCCAGGGATCTCTGCTGCGCCTCCAGGTGGGCTTTAGGTGCCAGGGATCTCTGCTGCGGCTCCAGGTGGGCTTTAGACGCCAGGGATCTCTGCTGCGCCTCCAGGTGGGCTTTAGACGCCAGGGATCTCTGCTGGGCCTCCAGGTGGGCTGTAGACGCCAGGGATCTCTGCTGTGCCTCCAGGTGGGCTTTAGACACCAAGGATCTCTGCTGGGCTTCCAGGTGCGCTTTAGACGCCAGGGATCTCTGCTGCGCCTCCAGGTGGGCTTTAGGTGCCAGGGATCTCTGCTGCGCCTCCGGGTGGGCTTTAGACACCAGGGATCTCTGCTGCGCCTCCAGGTGGGCTTTAGACGCCAGGGATCTCTGCTGGGCCTCCAGGTGGGCTGTAGACGCCAGGGATCTCTGCTGCACCTCCAGGTGGGCTTTAGACACCAGGGATCTCTGCTGCGCCTCCAGGTGGGCTTTAGATGCCAGGGATCTCTGCTGCGTCTTCAGGTGGGCTTTAGACGACAGTGATCTCTGCTGCACCTCCAGGTGGGCTTTAGGTGCCAGGGATCTCGACTGCACCTCCAGATGGACTTTAGACGCCAGGGATCTCTGCTGCACCTCCAGGTGGGCTTTAGACGCCAGGGATCTCTGCTACACCTCCATGTGGGATTTAGGTGCCAGGGATCTCTGCTGCGCCTCCAGGTTGGCTTTATACGCCAGGGATCTCTGCTGCGCCTCCAGGTGGGCTTTAGGTGCCAGGGATCTCTGCTGCGCCTCCAGGTGGGCTTTAGACGCCAGGGAACTCTGCTGCGCCTCTAGGTGGGCTTTAGACGCCAGGGATCTATGCTGCACCTCCAGGTGGGTTTTAGGTGACAGGGATCTCTGCTGGGCCTCCAGGTGGGCTTTAGACGCCAGGGATCTCTGCTGCACCTTCAGGTGGGCTTTAGACGCCAGGGATCTCATCTACGCCTCCAGGTGGGCTTTAGGTGCCAGGGATCTCTGCTGGGCCGCCAGTGGGCTTTAGACGCCAGGGATCTCTGCTGCGCCTCCAGGTGGGCTTTAGACGCCAGGGATCTCTGCTGCGCCTCCAGGTGGGCTTTAGACTCCAGGGATCTCTGCTGCGCCTCCAGGTGGGCTTTAGACGCCAGGGATCTCTGCTGCGCCTCCAGGTGGGCTTTAGACACCAAGGATCTCTGCTGGGCTTCCAGGTGGGCTTTAGACGCCAGGGATCTCTGCTGCGCCTCCAGGTGGGCTTTAGGTGCCAGGGATCTCTGCTGCGGCTCCAGGTGGGCTTTAGACGCCAGGGATCTCTGCTGCGCCTCCAGGTGGGCTTTAGACGCCAGGGATCTCTGCTGGGCCTCCAGGTGGGCTGTAGACGCCAGGGATCTCTGCTGTGCCTCCAGGTGGGCTTTAGACACCAAGGATCTCTGCTGGGCTTCCAGGTGCGCTTTAGACGCCAGGGATCTCTGCTGCGCCTCCAGGTGGGCTTTAGGTGCCAGGGATCTCTGCTGCGCCTCCGGGTGGGCTTTAGACACCAGGGATCTCTGCTGCGCCTCCAGGTGGGCTTTAGACGCCAGGGATCTCTGCTGGGCCTCCAGGTGGGCTGTAGACGCCAGGGATCTCTGCTGCACCTCCAGGTGGGCTTTAGGTGCCAGGGATCTCTGCTGGGCCTCCAAGTGGGCTTTAGGTGCCAGGGATCTCTGCTGCGCCTCCAGATGGGCTTTAGACTCCAGGGATCTCTGCTGCACCTCCAGGTGGGATTTAGACACCAGGGATCTCTGCAGCAACCTCCAGGTGGGCTTTATGTGCCAGGGATCTCTGCTGCGCCTCCAGGTGGGCTTTAGATGCCAGGGATCTTTGCTGAGCCTCCAGGTGGGCTTTAGACACCAGGGAGCTCTGCTGAGCCTCCAGGTGGGCTTTAGGTGCGAGGGATCTCCGCTGGGCCTCCAAGTGGGCTTTAGATGCCAGGGATCTCTGCTGCGCCTCCAGGTGGGCTTTAGACGCCAAGGATCTCTGCTGGGCCTCCAGGTGGGCTTTAGACCCCAGGGATCTCTGCTGCATCTCCAGGTGGGCTTTAGACGCCAGGGATCTCTGCTGCACCTCCAGGTGGGCTTTAGACGCCAGGGATCTCTGCAGCACCTCCAGGTGGGCTTTAGGTGCCAGGGATCTCGACTGCACCTCCAGATGGACTTTAGATGCCAGGGATCTCTGCTGCACCTCCAGGTGGGCTTTAGGTGACAGGGATCTCTGCTGGGCCGCCAGGTGGGCTTTAGACGCCAGGGATCTCTGCTGCACCTCTAGGTGGGCTTTAGACACCAGGGATCTCTGCTGCGCCTCCAGGTGGGCTTTAGACACCAGGAATCTCTGCTGCGCCTCCAGGTGGGCTTTAGACACCAGGGATCTCTGCTGCGCCTCCAGGTGGGCTTTAGACGCCAGGGATCTCTGCTGCGCCTCTGCGCCTCCAGGTGGGCTTTAGACACCAGGGATCTCTGCTGCGCCTCCAGGTGGGCTTTAGACGCCAGGGATCTCTGCTGCGCCTCCAGGTGGGCTTTAGACACCAGGGATCTCTGCTGCGCCACCAGGTGGGCTTTAGACGCCAGGGATCTCTGCTGCACCTCCAGGTGGGCTTTAGACGCCAGGGATCTCTGCTGCGCCTCCAGGTGGTCTTTAGATGCCAGGGATCTCTGCTGCGCCTCCAGGTAGGCTTTAAACGCCAGGGATCTCTGCTGTGCCTCCAGGTGGGCTTTAGATGCCAGGGACCTCTGCTGCACCTCCAGGTGGGCTTTAGACTCCAGGGATCTCTGCTGGGCCTCCAGGTGGGCTTTAGACGCCAGGGATCTCATCTACGCCTCCAGTTGGGCTTTAGGTGCCAGGGATCTCTGCTGGGCCGCCAGTGGGCTTTAGACACCAGGGATCTCTGCTGCGCCTCCAGGTGGGCTTTAGACACCAGGGATCTCTGCTGCGCCTCCAGGTGGGCTTTAGACTCCAGGGATCTCTGCTGCGCCTCCAGGTGGGCTTTAGATGCCAGGGATCTCTGCTGCGCCTCCAGGTGGGATTTAGACGCCAGGGATCTCTGCTGCACCTCCAGGTGGGATTTAGACACCAGGGATCTCTGCTGCGCCTCCAGGTGGGCTTTAGATGCCAGGGATCTCTGCTGCATCTTCAGGTGGGCTTTAGACGACAGGGATCTCTGCTGCACCTCCAGGTGGGCTTTAGGTGCCAGGGATCTCGACTGCACCTCCAGATGGACTTTAGACGCCAGGGATCTCTGCTGCACCTCCAGGTGGGCTTTAGACGCCAGGGATCTCTGCTACACCTCCAGGTGGGATTTAGGTGCCAGGGATCTCTGCTGCGCCTCCAGGTGGGCTTTATACGCCAGGGATCTCTGCTGCGCCTCCAGGTGGGCTTTAGGTGCCAGGGATCTCTGCTGCGCCTCCAGGTGGGCTTTAGACGCCAGGGATCTCTGCTGCGCCTCTAGGTGGGCTTTAGACGCCAGGGATCTATGCTGCACCTCCAGGTGGGTTTTAGGTGACAGGGATCTCTGCTGGGCCTCCAGGTGGGCTTTAGACGCCAGGGATCTCTGCTGCACCTTCAGGTGGGCTTTAGACACCAGGGATCTCTGCTGCGCCTCCAGGTGGGCTGTAGATGCCAGGAATCTCTGCTGCGCCTCCAGGTGGGCTTTAGACACCAGGGATCTCTGCTGCGCCTCCAGGTGGGCTTTAGACACCAGGGATCTCTGCTGCGCCTTCAGGTGGGCTTTAGACGCCAGGGATCTCTGCTGCGCCTTCAGGTGGGCTTTAAACACCAGGGATCTCTGCTGCGCCTCCAGGTGGGCTTTAGACGCCAGGGATCTCTGCTGCGCCTCCAGGTGGGCTTTAAACGCCAGGGATCTCTGCTGCGCCTCCAGGTAGGCTTTAAACGCCAGGGATCTCTGCTGTGCCTCCAGGTGGGCTTTAGATGCCAGGGACCTCTGCTGCGCCTCCAGGTGGGCTTTAGAATCCAGGGATCTCTGCTGGGCCTCCAGGTGGGCTTTAGACGCCAGGGATCTCATCTACGCCTCCAGGTGGGCTTTAGGTGCCAGGGATCTCTGCTGCACCTCCAGGTGGGCTTTAGACTCCAGGGATCTCTGCTGGGCCTCCAGGTGGGCTTTAGACGCCAGGGATCTCATCTACGCCTCCAGGTGGGCTTTAGGTGCCAGGGATCTCTGCTGGGCCGCCAGTGGGCTTTAGACGCCAGGGATCTCTGCTGCGCCTCCAGGTGGGCTTTAGACACCAGGGATCTCTGCTGCGCGTCCAGGTGGGCTTTAGACTCCAGGGATCTCTGCTGCGCCTCCAGGTGGGCTTTAGATGCCAGGGATCTCTGCTGCGCCTCCAGGTGGGATTTAGACGCCAGGGATCTCTGCTGCACCTCCAGGTGGGCTTTAGACACCAGGGATCTCTGCTGCGCCTCCAGGTGGGCTTTAGATGCCAGGGATCTCTGCTGCATCTTCAGGTGGGCTTTAGACGACAGGGATCTCTGCTGCACCTCCAGGTGGGCTTTAGGTGCCAGGGATCTCGACTGCACCTCCAGATGGACTTTAGACGCCAGGGATCTCTGCTGCACCTCCAGGTGGGCTTTAGACGCCAGGGATCTCTGCTACACCTCCAGGTGGGATTTAGGTGCCAGGGATCTCTGCTGCGCCTCCAGGTGGGCTTTATACGCCAGGGATCTCTGCTGCGCCTCCAGGTGGGCTTTAGGTGCCAGGGATCTCTGCTGCGCCTCCAGGTGGGCTTTAGACGCCAGGGATCTCTGCTGCGCCTCTAGGTGGGCTTTAGACGCCAGGGATCTATGCTGCACCTCCAGGTGGGTTTTAGGTGACAGGGATCTCTGCTGGGCCTCCAGGTGGGCTTTAGACGCCAGGGATCTCTGCTGCGCCTCCAGGTGGGCTTTAGACACCAGGGATCTCTGCTGCGCCTTCAGGTGGGCTTTAGACGCCAGGGATCTCTGCTGCGCCTTCAGGTGGGCTTTAAACACCAGGGATCTCTGCTGCGCCTCCAGGTGGGCTTTAGATGCCAGGGATCTCTGCTGCGCCTCCAGGTGGGCTTTAGACGCCAGGGATCTCTGCTGCGCCTCCAGGTGGGCTTTAAACGCCAGGGATCTCTGCTGCGCCTCCAGGTAGGCTGTAGACGCCAGGGATCTCTGCTGCACCTCCAGGTGGGCTTTAGGTGCCAGGGATCTCTGCTGGGCCTCCAAGTGGGCTTTAGGTGCCAGGGATCTCTGCTGCGCCTCCAGGTAGGCTTTAGACTCCAGGGATCTCTGCTGCACCTCTAGGTGGGCTTTAGACACCAGGGATCTCTGCTGCGCCTCCAGGTGGGCTTTAGACACCAGGAATCTCTGCTGCGCCTCCAGGTGGGCTTTAGACACCAGGGATCTCTGCTGCGCCTCCAGGTGGGCTTTAGACGCCAGGGATCTCTGCTGCGCCTCTGCGCCTCCAGGTGGGCTTTAGACACCAGGGATCTCTGCTGCGCCTCCAGGTGGGCTTTAGACGCCAGGGATCTCTGCTGCGCCTCCAGGTGGGCTTTAGACACCAGGGATCTCTGCTGCGCCTCCAGGTGGGCTTTAGACGCCAGGGATCTCTGCTGCACCTCCAGGTGGGCTTTAGACGCCAGGGATCTCTGCTGCGCCTTCAGGTGGGCTTTAGACGCCAGGGATCTCTGCTGCGCCTTCAGGTGGGCTTTAAACACCAGGGATCTCTGCTGCGCCTCCAGGTGGGCTTTAGATGCCAGGGATCTCTGCTGCGCCTCCAGGGGGGCTTTAGACGCCAGGGATCTCTGCTGCGCCTCCAGGTGGGCTTTAAACGCCAGGGATCTCTGCTGCGCCTCCAGGTGGGCTTTAGACAACAGGGATCTCTGCTGGGCCTCCAGGTGGGCTGTAGACGCCAGGGATCTCTGCTGCACCCCCAGGTGGGCTTTAGGTGCCAGGGATCTCTGCTTGGCCTCCAGGTGGGCTTTAGGTGCCAGGGATTTCTGCTGCGCCTCCAGGTGGGCTTTAGACGCCAGAGATCTCTGCTGCACCTCCAGGTGGGCTTTAGACACCAGGGATCTCTGCAGCAACCTCCAGGTGGGCTTTATGTGCCAGGGATCTCTGCTGTGCCTCCAGGTGGGCTTTAGACGCCAGGGATCTCTGCTGCGCCTCCAGGTGGGCTTTAGACACCAGGGATCTCTGCTGCACCTCCAGGTGGGCTTTAGACGCCAGGGATCTCTGCTGCACCTCCAGGTGGGCTTTAGACGCCAGGGATCTCTGCAGCACCTCCAGGTGGGCTTTAGGTGCCAGGGATCTCGACTGCACCTCCAGATGGACTTTAGACGCCAGGGACCTCTGCTGCGCCTCCAGGTGGGCTTTAGACACCAGGGATCTCTGCTGCACCTCCAGGTGGGCTTTAGATGCCAGGGATCTCTGCTGCGCCTCCAGGGGGGCTTTAGACGCCAGGGATCTCTGCTGCGCCTCCAGGTGGGCTTTAAACGCCAGGGATCTCTGCTGCGCCTCCAGGTGGGCTTTAGACAACAGGGATCTCTGCTGGGCCTCCAGGTGGGCTGTAGATGCCAGGGATCTCTGCTGCACCTCCAGGTGGGCTTTAGGTGACAGGGATCTCTGCTGGGCCTCCAGGTGGGCTTTAGACGCCAGGGATCTCTGCTGCACCTCTAGGTGGGCTTTAGACACCAGGGATCTCTGCTGCGCCTCCAGGTGGGCTTTAGACACCAGGAATCTCTGCTGTGCCTCCAGGTGGGCTTTAGACGCCAGGGATCTCTGCTGCGCCTCCAGGTGGGCTTTAGACGCCAGGGATCTCTGCTGCGCCTCCAGGTGGGCTTTAGACGCCAAGGATCTCTGCTGGGCCTCCAGGTGGGCTTTAGACCCCAGGGATCTCTGCTGCACCTCCAGGTGGGCTTTAGACGCCAGGGATCTCTGCTGCACCTCCAGGTGGGCTTTCGACGCCAGGGATCTCTGCAGCACCTCCAGGTGGGCTTTAGGTGCCAGGGATCTCGACTGCACCTCCAGATGGACTTTAGATGCCAGGGATCTCTGCTGCACCTCCGGGTGGGCTTCAGGTGACAGGGATCTCTGCTGGGCCTCCAGGTGGGCTTTAGACGCCAGGGATCTCTGCTGCACCTCTAGGTGGGCTTTAGACACCAGGGATCTCTGCTGCGCCTCCAGGTGGGCTTTAGACACCAGGAATCTCTGCTGCGCCTCCAGGTGGGCTGTAGACACCAGGGATCTCTGCTGCGCCTCCAGGTGGGCTTTAGACGCCAGGGATCTCTGCTGCGCCTCTGCGCCTCCAGGTGGGCTTTAGACACCAGGGATCTCTGCTGCACCTCCAGGTGGGCTTTAGACGCCAGGGATCTCTGCTGCGCCTCCAGGTGGGCTTTAGACACCAGGGATCTCTGCTGTGCCTCCAGGTGGGCTTTAGACGCCAGGGATCTCCGCTGCGCCTCCAGGTGGGCTTTAGACACCAGGGATCTCTGCTGCGCCTCCAGGTGGGCTTTAGACGCCAGGGATCTCTGCTGCGCCTCCAGGTGGGCTTTAGACGCCAGGGATCTCTGCTGTGCCTCCAGGTGGGCTTTAGAATCCAGGGATCTCTGCTGGGCCTCCAGGTGGGCTTTAGACGCCAGGGATCTCATCTACGCCTCCAGGTGGGCTTTAGGTGCCAGGGATCTCTGCTGGGCCGCCAGTGGGCTTTAGACGCCAGGGATCTCTGCTGCGCCTCCAGGTGGTCTTTAGACACCAGGGATCTCTGCTGCGCCTCCAGGTGGGCTTTAGACTCCAGGGATCTCTGCTGCGCCTCCAGGTGGGCTTTAGACGCCAGGGATCTCTGCTGCGCCTCCAGGTGGGCTTTAGACACCAAGGATCTCTGCTGGGCTTCCAGGTGGGCTTTAGACGCCAGGGATCTCTGCTGCGCCTCCAGGTGGGCTTTAGGTGCCAGGGATCTCTGCTGCGCCTCCAGGTGGGCTTTAGACGCCAGGGATCTCTGCTGCGCCTCCAGGTGGGCTTTAGACGCCAGGGATCTCTGCTGGGCCTCCAGGTGGGCTGCAGACGC
Organism: Triturus cristatus; assembly: GCF_964204655.1. NCBI lineage: Eukaryota > Metazoa > Chordata > Amphibia > Caudata > Salamandridae > Triturus > Triturus cristatus. The sequence continues at coordinate 21,340,730 of NC_140592.1, read as the reverse complement.
CAGGGATCTCTGCTGCGCCTCCAGGTGGGCTTTAGACACCAAGGATCTCTGCTGGGCTTCCAGGTGGGCTTTAGACGCCAGGGATCTCTGCTGCGCCTCCAGGTGGGCTTTAGGTGCCAGGGATCTCTGCTGCGCCTCCAGGTGGGCTTTAGACACCAGGGATCTCTGCTGCGCCTCCAGGTGGGCTTTAGACGCCAGGGATCTCTGCTGGGCCTCCAGGTGGGCTGTAGACGCCAGGGATCTCTGCTGCACCTTCAGGTGGGCTTTAGGTGCCAGGGATCTCTGCTGGGCCTCCAAGTGGGCTTTTGGTGCCAGGGATCTCTGCTGCGCCTCCAGGTAGGCTTTAGACTCCAGGGATCTCTGCTGCACCTCCAGGTGGGATTTAGACGCCATGGATCTCTGCTGCGCCTCCAGGAGGGCTTTAGACACCAGGGATCTCTGCAGCAACCTCCAGGTGGGCTTTATGTGCCAGGGATCTCTGCTGCGCCTCCAGGTGGGCTTTAGATGCCAGGGATCTTTGCTGAGCCTCCAGGTGGGCTTTAGACACCAGGGATCTCTGCTGAGCCTCCAGGTGGGCTTTAGGTGCGAGGGATCTCCGCTGGGCCTTCAAGTGGGCTTTAGATGCCAGGGATCTCTGCTGCGCCTCCAGGTGGGCTTTAGACGCCAAGGATCTCTGCTGGGCCTCCAGGTGGGCTTTAGACCCCAGGGATCTGTGCTGCACCTCCAGGTGGGCTTTAGACGCCAGGGATCTCTGCTGCACCTCCAGGTGGGCTTTAGACGCCAGGGATCTCTGCAGCACCTCCAGGTGGGCTTTAGGTGCCAGGGATCTCGACTGCACCTCCAGATGGACTTTAGATGCCAGGGATCTCTGCTGCACCTCCAGGTGGGCTTTAGGTGACAGGGATCTCTGCTGGGCCGCCAGGTGGGCTTTAGACGCCAGGGATCTCTGCTGCACCTCTAGGTGGGCTTTAGACACCAGGGATCTCTGCTGCGCCTCCAGGTGGGCTTTAGACACCAGGAATCTCTGCTGCGCCTCCAGGTGGGCTTTAGACACCAGGGATCTCTGCTGCGCCTCCAGGTGGGCTTTAGACGCCAGGGATCTCTGCTGCGCCTCTGCGCCTCCAGGTGGGCTTTAGACACCAGGGATCTCTGCTGCGCCTCCAGGTGGGCTTTAGACGCCAGGGATCTCTGCTGCGCCTCCAGGTGGGCTTTAGACACCAGGGATCTCTGCTGCGCCTCCAGGTGGGCTTTAGACGCCAGGGATCTCTGCTGCACCTCCAGGTGGGCTTTAGACGCCAGGGATCTCTGCTGCGCCTCCAGGTGGTCTTTAGATGCCAGGGATCTCTGCTACGCCTCCAGGTAGGCTTTAAATGCCAGGGATCTCTGCTGTGCCTCCAGGTGGGCTTTAGATGCCAGGGACCTCTGCTGCGCCTCCAGGTGGGCATTAGACTCCAGGGATCTCTGCTGGGCCTCCAGGTGGGCTTTAGACGCCAGGGATCTCATCTACGCCTCCAGGTGGGCTTTAGGTGCCAGGGATCTCTGCTGGGCCGCCAGTGGGCTTTAGACGCCAGGGATCTCTGCTGCGCCTCCAGGTGGGCTTTAGATGCCAGGGATCTCTGCTGC